>NC_064626.1:1248168995-1248793995 GCF_023864275.1 Schistocerca cancellata
ACTCCTTCTACTCTACAGATGAATATCTTAATAGGGACTGTTATATCAGCTTAAGAAAAATGTCTGTTAGATTTCAGTTTTGACAGCACATGCTCGAAACAGTGAAGGTTAGGTATCTTTTGTACGATAAATTTATTGAAAGTGCATAACTATGTTTTATTCTGGCAGTGTATTAATTCTGTAAATATTAGCAGTTCCAGTTTACTGTAATGTATTCGTCCATTTTGACAATATCCTGACAAATAATCAGGCTAGTGAGTATTATATTTAAATGTTTTTTTTTTTTTATTGTCCCGTATGGGCAGGGGAGGGTTAGCAGTGGCTCAGTCCGCCGCTCTTCAGCCGAGTGGCATTACAAAAAATATAAAGTGGAAACTTATGCACAAAAAGGGCGGAGAAAAGGAAGGTGTAAAAACACAAACAATGGACTCAATGGAAGTTAAAATAGACATTAAAACATATTGTGGACAGTTAAAAAAAAGTCGACATAAAGTTAAAATAACACTGTTGGCGATTTGTGGGGCACTTAAAATACACAGGAGTCACACACAAGTTAAAAGTCGGCCACAGTATAAAAACACACAGAGCGAGAGACACTTAAATACCACTGTAAGCGCACACGAAGAATAAAAACTGCTGGTAGGGACGTGCCGAAGGATGGGAGGCCTGAGAGGAGGGAAAAAGATGGGAGAGGAAGGTGCAGTGGGGAAGGGGAGGTTGGAGGGGGTGGGAGGAAAAGAAGAAAAGGGGGGTGTCAGGGCACACCAAGAGGCAGAAGACAGTCGAGGCGAGAGATGGAAGGCAGGTCAGGGACGATGGAGGGATGGTGGGAAAGGAACGAAGCAACAGGATGAACGAAATTGATGGGGAGAGCATAGGTTTGGAGTTTGAAGAGGAGCCCGGGATGCCAGACATGGTTATAGGCGTTATGAAGTCGAGGGAAACAAAAATAGTGGAGTGACAGGAGTTAAGTTGAAGGGAAGAAGATTGGTAAGGTTAAGGAGCTGGTAGCCAGCTCAGAAGGAGGGCTGGAAGCCACACTGGGTAAGGGGAAGAAGGTGGTGCTGATTAAGGTGGTGATGAATATGGTGGGAGAGGATGGACTCGAAGACCTTACTGAACACAGAGGTGAGGCGGGTGGGACAATAGGAAAAGGTGTCAAAGCGGGGTGGGTGGGGGGTGTTTCATGGGTTTAGGAAACAGCAGGACTCAGAAAGTCTTCCACAGGTCAGTGTAAAAGCTGGTGGAAAGGAGGAAGTTGCACAGGGTAGGAAGGGCTGCCAGGAAGGACGGAGGTGGCAGTAGGTGACACCGTCATGACCAGAAGTGCTGTTGCGTTTGGAGTGGAGGACGAGTGTGATGTCATGTGCAGTGATCGGAGTGTTTATGTCTGAGGAGAATAACTGATCCAAGTACTGGAAACTAGGGGCGATCTGTGGGACAGAGGTGTCAGTGCATTCATGGACTGTGGGGAAGAGGGAGTAATCAAAATGGGGATCGTCATGGATGGAGAAGACCTCAGAGAGGTGGGAAGCAAAATTGTTAGCCTTACTGAGGCTGTCAGGGAAGGGGCAGTTGTCATGGAGAAAGGGGTAATGCGGGGCAGGATGGCTTCCAGTAAGGTGGTGGAAGGCTGACCAATACTTGGAGGAACTGACAGGGATGACAGAGTTGAGGGGTGTACATGTCTGGCGCCAGACCTGGCGATTCTTTGCTGTGAGGAGGTTCCTGATGTGTCATCGTAATTGCCAGTGGTGGAGGAGTGTATCCCGGTGAGGAGGAAGGAGCGGTAGAGCCTGCAGGATTCATGGAGAAGAAGAAAAGCCTGTGGAGGAAGCATAGTGCGGTGAGGGTGGATGAGTTTGGTAGGAACATGGACCTCCACAGCATCAATGATGGTCTTCTGGAGGAAGGAAGAGGCATATGGATGACATCAGCGGTATGGTGAAAGGTAAGGAGGGGGCTTTCGACCTGTGAGGCAATGGATTTCCAGTAGGCATCCACAACTGTGAATGGACTTCGGAGGGGCAGCAGGGTGGGTGGAAGGAGAGGGGCATGGGCAGAGGAGATAGTGAGAAGAGCAGACAGGTGGTCGCTACCACTGGGACTGAGTATGTCAATGGCAATATGACCAAGGTGATTGGGGGAAAGTGAGGAAGACATCCAGGGTGGAGTTACTTTCAGGACAGGTGTGCTGTGGGAGAGGAACAAGGTAATCATGGAGGGTGACAAAGAACTGATCCCATTGCTGAAGGGTGGCAGGGTCATGGCTGTGGATGCTGAGGTCGGCAGCATCACATATGTGGAGAAGGTATGGTCAACATGGGAAATGAAGTCGTAGGGAAGAGTAGCTGCAGTATGGATATATATAGTAGAACAAGTGATGGTTGGGGGGGGGGGCAGATGCTAAGGAGAAGGTGTTCGGTTGGGTCATTGAGTAGGTGATGTGCCTGGACAGGGAGATGCTTGAGGTGGTCAATAGCGACCCTGCCTAATGTGTGGGGAAGGGGGTTGTCCATGCAGTGAGGGAGATAGAGGTGCGGACAACATCGTGTGGTTGGAGGGAAGTTTTATTAAGGATGAAGGAGTCAATTTGGTGCTGGGACGGAGTATGCATGAAGAGGTATTTGTTGGCAGGGAGATAGCGAATATTTAGGTAGAGGAGACAATGCTGTTGATGCACCAGGTGGTGGGAGGGGGGAAGAGAGTGAGGGGAGGAGGGAGGGGCTTAAACGAGGGTGTCTAGGTGGGTGAAGGTAAAGTGGACCTCGTTGTGGGAGTAGGTGGTATAGGTATTCAAATGGAAGACAGAGCAGGCAGCAAGAGAGTTCTGTTGGAGGTTATGGGGGCATTGGAAGGGGTGGATATTCTGCAGGATGATGGTCATGAACCGGATGATGTCTTCAGCCATAGGGGGAGGGTGGAGAGAATTGTTGGGGTGAATGGGCTGGTTGATGAGGCGAATGGGGACAGTGAGCTCAGGATTGGTGGGAAGAGGTTTGTATTTGCATTTGGAGGAGTAGGTGGGGTGGGGTTCATTGCAGGTGTTGAAGGAGGGAGGAAAGGCGAGGTTAGGACATTGTTTGACAAAGTGGGAGGCTTTATAATGTAGGCAGGGGGGGGGGGGTTCTTGCAGTTTTGGTTGAGGTGGTCGTCGTAGAGGAGACAGCGTTGGCAGTGACAGGATTGAGGAGGGGAACGAGATGGTCATCGGGGTGGCAGCAGTTAAAAATCAGGGCTCCCTGAGTGAGGAGGTGATCTGCGGAGGAGGCAGACTTGGTAAAGACATGCAAGAGGAAGATAGGGGCAGAGTTGTTGTAAATACGCCGGTCCAAGCGGATTTCTGGAGCAGGGTGAGCATTCAGTTCCGCCAACACCTCTGCCTCCGTAACAGCAGGGCTGAGTTTGGTGATTGTGGTGCTGATTATTGGTGACTGACGAGGGGTTGACGAGGAGAGGAGGAGGTAAAGGAAGGGGTGACAGATGCATGTAGGCCAAAGATGAAGTGGGGAAGTCTCTGGAGGAGATCAGTGTGGAAAGAAGGAGAGAGGGATTTGGTGAGGACAGAGTCTCTGTGGGGGATAAGTTGGGTAATGGGGCACCGGGGACGTACTTACGGATTTCAGGGGTGAGGGTGTGGTCATCGAGGAATTCAGGATTGGAGTTGGCAAGGATGAAGGTATACAGGGAGGAGGGTGGGGAGGTGGGAGGAGGGGTGGTGTCCATAGGGGTATGAGAAGGAAGAGGGGTGGACATTGGTTTTTTGGAGGAGGGTATGGAGGTGGGCACTTAGGAGGTTTTTTGACAGGTGTGACCTGGGAGGAGGGGTGAGGGAGTGGTTGGACTGGGAGGTGGTGGGAGACAGGCCCATCTTGTGAAGTGGTAGCACTGTGAATGGAGATTAGGCGCTCTGTGGTGGCGACTGTGGTGCAGCAGGTAGTGACTAGTGGGGGAAGCAGGGGAGATTGTAGCAGGGTGGGCAGGGAGCGGAGGGAAGTCTTCCTGGCGGGTGATAGTGGCGGGAGGGAGGGCAGGAGCAAGAGCAGGGGCAGGAGCAGGGGCAGGGGCAGCGCAACATACAGCTGGGGGTACAGGGACGGGGAGGAGACAGAAAGGGAGGAGAGTGTGAGGAGGGGAGGCGGAGTAGATGGAGGAAGCCCAGAGGAGTCCATGAGGTGCAGGTGAAGTGGAGATGGTAGTGGGGGTGTGCATGGTAGGAATGTGGCTCCACTGGCGACAGGGGCCACCAAAGTGGGGAAAGAACTAGTACGAGGGTCGGTGGCGGGGAGCATCGGGTGGCGGCGGCGAGCACCAGGCGATGGTGGTGGTGGTGGTGGTGACGGCGGCGGTGGCGAAGACCGGACGGTGGTGGTGGTGGTGGCGGTGAGCACTGGGCAGCTGCGGCGGCGGCAGCGGTGGCGGCGGCGGCGAGTATTGGGCAGCAGTGACGGCAGCGGGCGGAGAGCGCCTTGAGGCGGCGGGCGGCGAGCATCGGGCGGCGGCAGGCAGATGACAGAAGGCAGCAGTAGATGGCTGCGGCAGGTGCTGATGGGGGGGGGGGGCTCTTGCAAAAACGTCGATTGCACCATGAGAGTAGCCCAGACAGCAGAATCTTCCTATTTGGAAGTTGTGGGACTCCAACCCACAGGATCGGTTCTAATATTTTATGTTTTTTATATCATACTTCCTAATTTGTTCCCCGCCCATGACAATCAACTGACTTTTGGGTCTATGGAACTAAAATTGTATCTAATCTAATCTACTCTAATGTACAGTATATCATCACTATCATACAACTTTTACGACTTAAGCAGCACACACCAGAAAAGTTCCAACAAGACACAAATTTTGTTTAATCCTTATTTAAGTGTGCTGTTTGGAGTGACATCCTGTGGTAATGATGGAAACTGCAAGCTACTGCAGAACCCTGTCTGCCCGACTGCAGCCCCATTTGTTGGCTCCCTGACTGCAGTGCCAGTCCAGCACAAACAAAATTTTCTGCATGACTTTCCCAGATATTTCTCTTCACATCACTTAACCATTTACTCTGTACCAAAAAATATGTTCTTATCAGCTTAATATCCGATATGTCCTGCATTGCACGCCATTTAGGAACTCAGGGGTCAGGATCATACTCTTAAGTAATGCGTTCGTAATGAGCCAGAGCCCAGACAGCCCCCTCCACTTCTAGGAGTGCCAAAGTGTTCATTTTTGGCTAGGGTATCATCCTCAATGAAGAACAAAGTCCCAGCAATAAACGAGTATGGTTCCAATCCCCCAGTTTCGATCAATGTTTTTGGGAGGTTTCACCTGGCTGTAAGGTGTATGCTGGAACTGGAAAGCCCCTCCCATTTTTTCCCAATTGGGATCCCCGATTTTCCCCACTACCAACTTGTCTGATAATTTGCTGAAAATAACGAAGACAATAGAATGGCGACTGTTAAAGGGCCGGTTCTCAAACAGCCCGCTCCACTTCTAGGGGTGGAAAAAAAAGAAGCCTGAGCGATAACTCGCTCTGGCCTCCCAGTAGTGACAGCTCATACCAGCTTGATGGCCTTATGCCACCGTTTTTCAATAAGGTTCGCAGGAGAACTTCTGTAAAGTTTGGAAGGTAGGAGACGAGGTACTGGCAGAAGTACAGCTGTGAGGACGGGGCGTGAGTCGTGCTTGGGTAGCTCAGTAGGTAGAGCACTTGCCCACGGTAGGCAAAGGTCCCGAGTTCGAGTCTCGGTCCGGCACACAGTTTTAATCTGCCAGGAAGTTTCAGGGATGGGGACTTTTCATCATAGTTCAACCAGTTTCCAAGAAATAGTTGTCATTACATTCAGAAGCTGTCCTCGTGAATGTCTGTCTATTAGTAAAAACCACATAAAATCGCTACAACAGCACAAACATATGGAGAGAAATAATAGAGGGGGACTTTATAGACTCAATGACAAAAGTCATGGGATAGCGATACGCACATGTACAGATAGTGGTAGTATCGCATACATAAGGTATAGGAGGTTAGTGCACTGGTGTAGCTGTCACTTACACTCAGGTGATTCATGTGAAATGGTTTCCGACGGCATTATGACCGCACGACGGAAATAACGGACTTAGAACACGGAATGGCGGCATTTGGAGCTAGAAGCATAGGACGTTCCATTTCGGAAATCGTTAGGGAATTCAATATTACGAGATCTACAGTGTCAAGAGTGTGACGAGAATACCAAATTTCAGATATTATCTCTCACCGTGGACAACGCAATGGCTGACGGCCTTCACTGAATGACCGAGAGCAGCAACGATTGCGCAGATGTGTCAGAGCTAACAGACAAGCAACACTGCGTGAAATAAACGTGGAAGTCAATGTGAGATGTACGATGAACAAATTCATTAGGACATATTATATCTCTTAAAAGAAAAAATAATGTTATGTTGTTTATTTAGTTAGCGGAAACACTCTCCTAGTAAATTCGTTTGTCCTTTGATTTATCGTGATCTGTTACTGATTTTTCAGTGGAGTTAGTTTTTACTTTTAGCTTTAAAAAAAAATACAAAAGAGATATAATAAGCAAAATTATGAATTTCGTAGGTTGCCAATTACGTATTATATCTGGTTTTATCGAGCGCCAGGCTCCCTACAAATTACTGTAAATGCGATAGCGTAGTATTACTCAGCTCTGAAATTATTACTATCACAGAAAATAGACAAGTTTTAATAAAATTATTTCACTGGATTACTTCAATTAATCTCACAGAATATTTTTACATAATTTCTTCCGCTCCGGCTATCAGACATTGTGCTGTGAAAAAATATTTTTAAATGTACCGCGTAATGGCGGCTAATTGTTAACAGTCAGAGATTACTGTTACTCGCTCCGCAGCAGCTGGAAACATGCTAAATAATTTTCATTAAATATTCTTTACATAAGATAAATGTGGCGTAGGTTCTTGAAATAACACACGGAGATCACTTTATACTAATATGTTCTTACTAGGACACAGTTTACACCATTAAATATTTGCAATTACGTTACGACAGAAACAAACGCTAGCGCAGCACAATAGCTTGCGTACCTTATTCCAGCTAACACCAGATCGAACAGAACAAAACAGACTAGACAGAAGAATGAGCATTGCATTGTATTTTATACTCTAACAAAGATAATCACATTATAATCTCATACAATAAAAATAAAGTCTTTTCTGCATTTATCGATATATATATAGTATATTTTTACAGTTAAATCAATGTTTGCAATTAATTTTGCGTCACATACTGTCTGTTTTATTTATGTTTCACTTTGATAAGGGTGAATATCGTAAAAGGGACACTACAGACACTACTATGAAATTTGGCATTAATGGGCTATGGCAGCAGACGACCGACAGGAGTGCTTTTGCTAACAGCATGAAATCAGCGCGTCTCATGGGGTTGTGTCCAAATCAGTTGGACTCTAGACGACTGGAAAATCTTGGCCTAGTCAGATGAGTCCCGATTTCAGTTGATAACAGATGATGGTAGGGCTCGAATGTGGAGAAGACCACACAAAGCTCTGGATCCAAGTTGTCAACAAGGCACTGTGTGAGTGCTCCATAATAGCTCCATAAAGGTGTGGACAGTGTTTGCACGGAACGGACTGGGTTCTCTGGACCAGCTGGATCGATCATTGACTGAAAATGGTTATGCTCGGCTAGTCGGAGACCATTTGCAGCGACATCTGAACCTCATGTCCCCAAACAACAATGGAATTTTTATGAATGACAATGCGCCATTTCACCGGGCCAAGATTGTTCGTGGTTGGTTTGAAGAATATTCTGGACAGTTCGAGAGGATGATTTGGCCACTCAGATAGCCCGACATGTACCCCATCGAACGTTTATGGGACATAATCGAGAGGTAAGTACAGGCACTAAATCCTGCACCGGTATCACTTCCGCAGCTATGGGCGGCTGTAGAGGCAGCATGGCTCAATATTTCTGCAGGGGACTTGGTGAGTCTGTGCCACGTCGAATTGCTACATTACGCCGGGCAAAAGAAGGTCCGACACTATACAGGGAGGTATCTGATGACTTTTGTCACCTCAGTGTATGTGTATAGGTAGATAGAAGAAGACAGATGGGTAAACAACAGTTTCTCCCATCGGAGTTGGTCTCTGGAGCAGATATAGCGCCTGAACGGGTGAATGAATGTACAGAGAGAAGTTTCGCAACAGGCAAAAAGTATTTATCCTTGGGTAGAAACTTACAAGGCACGGAGTCGTACAAATTGTAGCAAGCTGTCCTAGGTTATGGATGAATAACAGTTCACAGTAGAGTTTCAGAAGATTGTGGTGTATTGCATGGGAGAGAATTCATCATTAAGCGTCTGTCAACTTGCCCCTGGCGTGTACAGTTCGAAGAATTCAGTGTGGAGGACACTGGTGAAGCAACGGTTACATGCCTGTCACAAACAACCTGTGCAAGCAGTGACACCATGTGGCTTTCAATCCAGAATTCAGTTCTACCAATGGATTGTGCGGAGGAATTTTACAGCGTCGAATATTCTACAGTTTGCGTTCTTCACTTATGACACGTATGAGGCCTCTTTCAACTGTGACAGCTGCCTTCAGCTGCTGCAATGGCTCTGCAGGAATGAAGCTCTAGATGCCACCACTATCAACGATTCTGTTCCTTTTGTGGTGTAGAACTGTGCAAGATCAGTCAATCTACATTTACATCTATATTTCGCAAGACAGTAGAAACTGAAGATGAGCTTCTCCAATTGCATGGACCCAAGGTCCACAGTCATTGTACTTCACAATTACTAAAGATGTTTGAAATCAGTCTTTGCAACTACCAAACGTGAATATTTACATTACCACTAAAGTTTAATTTTTATTGATATAAAATATCGCCATATGTAAGCCAGTAACAGAGTACACATATGTAGCAGAACGATTGCAGTGTAGCAGCACCACCGTTTAGGATAGGGAAAGTTAGTTTTGTGCGATATTCGGAGCATGAGTTACAGCCAGGTATGGGCCAGATTGCAGTAAGTTACGCATACCAGCAGTTGCGAAGGCAAATAGAGGCCACAGGGGTGTAGAACTGTCGGAGAGGGCGCACACAACAGGTTCAATGGCGCAAGTCACAGGCAGAAGGGGCCCACTCGCCAACCTAAATGTTACGCATACGTGATGCGAACCGGCACACTTGGCAAAACAGAGGTGCACAGCCGAATATAAATAGGTGTCGTTTTCTAATGAGATTCATTCAAGTGTGCCAGCTCTCCAGGATGGCGAGGCGTGTCACACTGCCGGTTAAAAGCAGCAACAGATGGGGCGCCAGCGTCCCAGTCCATGGCAGGTCGTCAGTTCGACGCTGTGGGGCCAACGCAGGGTCTGTAGCCAGCCAGCCAGCCAGCGCTGGGCCTCCCCATGGCTCACTACCGCCAGCTATGCCAGCAAGGAAGCATGCAGCGGGCCACTCGGCGGCTCCCAGCGGAGCGGCGCTGAGTCAACGGGGAAGAAGACCACTGAGCCGGCTGTAGGCCCAGCCCTGACGACGCGGTCCTATGAGGCCGACCCACAGCAGCGCGTTGCACTGGGTCACTGGGGCGGTGGCCTCAGCATTACAGGACCCTGTGATGCGGACCGAGGTGAACGGGGCATTATAGTGAAAACAAATAAATAATTTGGGAAGTTCTTGCCGAGTTTTAATACAGCACCTCCTGGCACCCACCCACTACATTTGGTGTCAATACACCACATTTGGCGTCTGATGCCACAACAGCAAGGACGAAAGTAGCTTCCGCATCATATGTCACTGCTCGATGAGACTTTGACCAAACATGGGAAGTACTACTACCGTATAGTACAGTAGGTGGCTGAAAAAAATGCAATGAGACGAACAGATATGATATTTTCATCCACACAGAATAATTTCACTGCAGACACGGCGACTTATGATGGTCTCCACGACATTACAAAAGGTGGGACATTATTATTAATAGGATGTATAATCATTATGTACAACAATGCATGCTCTGCAGTGTGCTCCGATGCTGACCACAATGTTGGTAAAGATTTCTTGTGGTGGAGAATTCTATTGCTCCACCAGCGTAGTTGGTAACTGCTGGATGGTCTTTGGTGCATGTGGATGTGCTGCGATACGTCTCCACATCACATCCAAACGTGCTCGGTGGGATTTAAGTCAGAGGAACGGGCACACCAGTCCATTCGCCGGTATATTCTCTCGTTTCAAGAGCTGCTCCACCTGAACTGTACAATGCGGTCACACATTGTCATCCATAAAAATGAAATCAGGGCCGAATGCGTCCCTGAAAAGACGCACTTGTGGGTGGACTGCCGCTTCACAATAACGTTCTCTGGTGAGTGTACTGCATTGAAAGAACTGAAAGTACGCAACATTATGCCTCCCCACACCATAAAACCCGCACTACAAAATAGGCGATGCTCGAAAATGTCCCTGTGTGCATTATGTGTTACCACGTCTCGCCTTGTGATAGTATGCCCAGAATAAATACTCAGACTGAATCTTCCCTCGTGAGAGAAGAGCACGCGACCCTACTCTTCCTTATTAGAGTCTCTATGATCTTGGCACCACTGCAGCGGTGCCGCCGATGGGCTGATGTCAACGGAAGACAAAGTACTGCTCATCGGGCTAATACCATCTTGCCTGTGGTGCGATGTAGCAGTCATCTGTAGTTGGCAGTGGTCGGCCATCTCCTCTTCTTCTAACAGAGTGCCTGTGATTTGGTACGCTCCCCACGTAAGTGATACAATACTGTCAGCAGTACCAAACTCAAGGGCTACCATAGTCACACTTTGTAGTTCGTCCAATTTGCAGGTGCTTATTCCTCATGGGAAACCATCCAAATATTGTCTCTGGGCAGTATTGTAAGACGACCACGGCGCACCGCAACGGCCTCGCTGATAGACACACGCTGGATTTTCCCATCCCTTCAACTGTCTCACGTTGCGGCGTCAGCCCCACTTGGCGCTGTAGTCATGCTGACCACACGCCACGTGACATCTGACTTTCTGTGCACAACTGGGAAACCACTAGCAACATACACCCCATCTTTCATTCATTGCGACAGAGTAGAGAATATGTTATGTTACTTCTTCCATCTTATGCTTAAATTCGGAAGAGCAGTGAAGGTGCAAAGACGGATTTTAGGTCGAAATGTAGTTTTGTTTTCTTTGGAACTGGCGCTCGTCAGCTTGAACAGCTGTTGAGCGATTAAGCTGATACTGAAAAGCATAAGTTGTTCCAGTCTAGAATCGTCTACCATCTACATAATTTTGACCATAAGGATGTAGGACGCCTCGCACATGATGCACGGTAGCCTCTGTATCGGCACACTATAACATGTAGGAGAGCATGATTTATATTCTGCACCATCACTGCCTAATCCACAAGGATGTAAACTTTCACGTCATTCCACTTAAGATTTGTCACAATGTCTTCACCTTTAGTTCGCTACAGGCGCTGGATCTTCGTGTTGTATCAAAAACGAACGTTTCAAACTGCAGTGGAATGTGCGCTGTTTTGAAACTCCCTGGCAGCTTAAAACCGCGTGCCCGACTGACACTCGAATCCGGACGGAGCCTTTCCTTTCCGGGGTGACGCTATTACATTTCGAAGTCATGAATCCGTGTTTCATCGCCTGTCCGATGGTCAATAAAAAACTGTCATGATAAGCCTCGTAACACGCAAGCAAATCCGAACAGATGGTCCTTTGTTGTTCTTTATGGTGTTGTTGTTGGGCGGCGAAGAACCAGCAGGAACACACCTTCGGGTACCCCGACTGGTGGGCGAGTGTGTCGGCACTACCAACAGAGGTGCCCAGTTGTGCAGCGAGGCGTTTGATTGTGATCCGTCGATTAGGCCGGTATTACACTATCAAATTTCTTTGTCCAATATCTTTGTCAAATATCTTTGTCAAAGAAATTTCATGGTGTAATAGGGAACTTAGCCAAATGTCGTCAAATATTTGATAAAAATCTAGGGCCTCGCTGTAGATTTGATTAAAGAAGTAGCTTGTCTCCTGTTCACTGCAGTACGACATGTTACCACGTGGAGCGCCAGCATCGCTGCAGCGTTCTGTCATCTGTAGTGTTTTTATAAACATTGCCGGTAAGTACAATTGGTGTGTACCGACAACTACAAAATTAATAGAGATGTATGAAGCTGATGAGGTGCGTTACAACATGAGGCACCCTGAATACAAAAATAGATTACGAAGATTGTAGACCAAACCTGACCTAACATAACCTAACCTAACCCTCTCCTGTAGCTAGAAATCAGAGTGTTACAGAGCTTGTCTTCTGCAGATATAGCAGTTCTTAAGTGAGTATTGTGCATTGTGATATGAGGATACACTTCATTGAGCACATACAGAAATGTATGCTCATCCATTTTTAAGTAACTGATGTACGACTTGACGTCCTCCACTATAAGCTCACATAACAAGTTTTGTTGAAAGCTTTTATCGTTTCGTCGTAAAACCCACGGCTTCATCCAGGTAGTTTCCTTTTTTTCCCCCGCTTCTCTTCCGCATGTGCACACAGTGCAGTTGTACATGCAACTGCTGCGGTTAATAACAAGTTGTTGTTGTCAGCCATCTTGAACTTTGACCAAAAATATGATGACAGTGTAATACCCCGTTTTAGCGCCACGTCAAAGATCTTTGTCAAATATATTTGACGAATATTTGATCACATCTTTGATCAAATCTTCGACAAAGAAATTTCATAGTGTAATACTTGCCTTACCTCGAATGAGAGTGTCTGCACATACCAACATTGCACGAATCATAGCTGTGTATGGCCGGCTGTCATGCGGGAGATGGACGCGCTTGCCTGACCCTGACGCCTCGTCCAACGATTCACCGTGCTTTCGTTTACTACCAGCTCTCTGTAGACATTCTGCAAGCGACTTCGAATATCTGCGACGCTCTGGTTTTCCGCCACATGAAATTCAGAGACAGCTATCTGCTCGGAACGCATTCCCGTTGCAGGAATCATGCTATATATAGCACTGCCACCTGCGGTAACTTCATGAGACTATGGGGGCTCAAGCAGGAAACAACCACGATGTCCCACAAGAAATTCCGCACTTTTTCAGCCGAAATTGGCCTAGAAAAAAATATTGCAAAAATCATTGAACGCCCATCGCAGGACTGCTCTACTGGCTGTGACGAATAGACAGATAACAACAACTGAAATCCGGGCTGAGGTTACAGCCAGTGTGTCATGACAAACCGTCGGGAATAGATTACTGGAAGCTGGGCTGAGATCTGGAGTTGCCACGCCATGTTTACTGGTAATATCAAACCACAGAAAACAGAGACTTGTACGGTGTAGAGCCAAACTTGGACACTGTCCGGCATTCTATCATGTTCAGCGATGAATCTCGCTTCCCCGCGTGGCGGTGAAATCGACGCCACCGTTTTCTTAGACGACCTGGATAAAGATCGCAGAAGTCGGCGATTCTCGAGACTCATACTCCTCCAGCTCCTCGAATCATGGTGTGGAGAGCTGTTGTACATGAGAACTGAAGTGCTCTGGTAATTGGTGAAGGGAGACTGAATCGTAAACCCTGTTGTCAAACCCTTCATGACCAGGGTACAAAATGACATTTCCAGAAGGATAATGGCGTTTAAAGGTGTAGGTGAAAGAACGCCAGAAATCGCCTGCTGAAGTAGGGAAACGAACGAATACATCTTCAGGACCTCACACATGAGTTAGCAGCGCTGGAAATCGTAAGTAACATCGAACGATAAGCTCACATTACGAAACTTGTGCTACAAAAGTTGATTTTAACCTAAAAAACAAGAGAAAGACATGACAAAATGTAATATAGGAGCATATTATATCCACTACATATAAAAGGAAACATGTATTACAGGATACTGATGGTGCTTTCCAAATAAAAGAAGCGAAACGTGCATGGCAACAAACAAACTGCCTTCAATTAGCTGCATAGACGGTACATACCTCCACCAATAGAATTAATTTGGAGGCAAGTTAAGGGCTTTGTCGCGAGAAAGGACAAGACATTTAAGCTTCTAAGGGCACTGAAATAATGGACGAAGCTTTGTGACACGTCAGTGCCGAACGGTGGCGAAATGCAGAACAGCAAGTCATAAAAGACGAGGAGGAAATGATTTTTTTGGTGGCTTGGGATTCGTGATCAACGTAGCAGTACTGAAATGTATTCTTTGGAGTCCGATATGGCAGCAGTTCATAGATTACCAGACGAATGACTGTAATACCTTCAGTGGCTTCAATATTTAACTACATGGCGAAATCCCAGCAGTGCGCTTTTACACCGCACATAACTCAAGCAGAAAAATTACCCTTGTTAAAGTCAGGAATTTTCATCACTTTTGTTTTTCATTATAGTACTATGTTAGCTAAGATCGAGGGCATCTTATGTTTATCGTCCGATCACCTAAGAGCCTGGGCAGTGCAGGTTAAATGCGCTAGTAAAGCTGTTGCCCCGTATTATTGCTGAGCCGATGGGCGCGTAACGTATAGCTTAAAACGTTTGCTCATCAGAGACCGGATTATATGCATTTGCACGTTGCATATGCATCTGCATATTTGGGTCCCTTTCACGGTTATTGCACATTTTAATGAGAAACGTGTGACGATGCATATTTTCGCTCTTTGTTTACAATATTTTAAAAATTTAGACGGGCAGTCTCTGCCTCGATCTGGGTTTGATGTCTCACAGATTGACCGCGACCTAGGACTGCGTGCAGTCGCTAGCAAAGTCTTCATATCGCAGGAATCCATAAGAAAAGACCGCGACGACAACTTCTGACAAAAACAAGTTGCAGTGGGAGGGATTTCTCCAAAGTTAACCAAAAAAGTCGGTTTAACATTGGTCTATGTTAAACCGACTTCAATTGCATTCATTGCCAGCAATATTCCTCTTCACAACCCTAGAAACCCTAACGTCAAAGGCTTCCTGCGCAAATATTACTTAAATCAAAATATACCAGATGAATCAACATTGTGTAAAAATTTCATATTGACAATTTACGTAACTGTTCTGGAAGAAATATGCAGTGAACTCAACAGCGTTATCTGGATTTCACCTGACGAAACTACATACAATTGTGGCCGTTACAATGCGAATTTAACTGTTGGTGCTTTAAAACAAGAGCCTTCTTCTTTCATCATTCTATGATCGCCAGATTTGTCAGTGAGAGTATTAGAAAAATATTTCCAGTGTCTTCTACAGATGAAAGGGTGTTTGTGTTTATTTCAGATGCTGCTCCCTATGTGATCAATGCATTCATATGACGTGCTTTGCTCATGGAGTATATCGCCTTGCTGAAGAAGTACGTTCCACATTTGTGAAACCTATTGCATCCACAAAGAGAGTGTTTCTAAAGACTCCTGCTCGCATCAAGACCTACAAAGAAAAACTACCAAATGTGCTTTTACCTCCCGAACCAGTGGTAAACGCTGGGGTACTTGGGTCGAAGCTGTGTTGTTTTACAATTAACATTTCGAGGCCGTTAGAGGGGTAGTAAACGACTTCGATAGTGCAGAGGCTTTGGCAGTTTGCCAGTGCAAGGAATCTTTTAATGATTCCAGTATTTAAAAAAGGCATTACTGTGATTAGCACTCATTTTCCCATATACTTGCAAGTATTAAGCTTGAAACTCAAGATTTGGCGTTGAATAAATCTATTCAGGTAATGAATAAAATTATTCTAGTGAACTCCTCATTGCCGGAGGTATTCCCAAGAAAATTTAAAGAAAAGTTTGAAAACATTTTAAACAATAACGCAGGCTTTGAATCCTTGTGTCAAATTGATAGTTTTGTTAATGGGTTGGGTGGACTTTTACCAGAAACAATAAGTGCCAACATAGCACCCAAATTCAAATACTGTCCAGTTACCTCAGTTCTGCTTATAAAAATGTTTTGAATGATGGAAGACAATCTTACTACCGAATATTTGGAACAGTACTTGGTTGCTTATGTTGTTATGTAAAATAAATTGTAAATGATGTTGTGGTTCAATAGTATTAATTAAAAGTTAATGCTGCTCAAAAAAATTCATGACTGTATATTGTTTTTTGAATAAAATATTACGGAGCTTTTGAACGTGTTCCTCTGCGTGCGATATATCTCGAAGTTGATCTAGTATATATCGATTGTTTCGCTGTGACTCAGTCGCATCGCATCCACTTGTTACTGACAATAATAGCAAAGAAGGAACAATTCTTGAAACACAGTATGCGTCCCCGTTTTGAAAATTGTTAGAAAAAATCCCAGCAAGGTCTCCTTCTTTATCTCTACCAGAAAGTATTCAGAAAATGATATCAGCGTTCTAAATGTACCGATTTTTCGCGCTGCCGGCGCACTTCCTTGTGATTGATATGCACAGGTTCGACTTTGAGATATAAAGCATGCAGTAACTACCATGTTTTTTTATTATTTCATCTTGCATATTTCGACACTCCTCATACATTCTCAAGCATTTTTCATGCATAAGGTTTTATGATGCATATCTCTAGTCATCAATGTACTTGATTGTACTCGAGACGACTTGGTTTCCACTTCAAGTGAAACGAAATCCAAGGAGGTTCCAGCGAAGCGGGAGAATACACAGTGTAATGTTTACATGAGGTTTATTCTTATGGTGAACGGAGTTTAGTCACCACGTCGACCAACAATGCTACTAACCATCAGTAAATCTAGTAACAGTAAAACGTCCGATTGCTAAGGTGGAGAGCTACAGTATATCGTGGAGGTTCGAGTGTTTGAAATCACGACATTCTTGTTTTCGTTAAACCTCCTTGCAGAATCACAAGCGCATAAACGGAAGACGTTTGTGAATTCATGAGACGCTTCTTCGTGAAAGGAATACACGAAATAGCCACAAGATCGCTGATTACACGGCTAGTGACGCAAACGACGCTCGCTTGGAGCAGATTCTCTGCGATGTGCTTTTGTTTTCATTGTGGTGCGCTTCCCGCCTTTGGCGTCATTTCCTTTCTGAATTTCAAAGCTCAGCGCGTCAATTGTTTGAGCTGTATGTTTTGCCTGCAGATCTCCGGCAGCGATAGCCTCGTGGAGCGTTAAGCGCTGGCTTTGCAGTCTCATGTGAGATGGCTGTTGCACGTGCTTACGTCGCTTGCTGTAAAATATCCGGGTGCGCAACCTTGACATGTCGTGTTCTCCTCCTGATCTCTTCTTTTTACTCTTTTGCTCAATTAGGTTAAAATTTTATTTAGTAATGTTACTCTTCAGAATCAACTTGCTCGAAGATAGGGCAAAATTATCAACGTTAATCCTTGGTAACACGATAGTGTTCTAGTATGAAGTAATTCTTCGTCAGATGTAATGCGAATGAATTAGAAAGCTCCAATTACAGCTGTTTAACTCTAGTTTACTTGACAAGGACATTATGAACGACAGTTCGTTATTATGTGGAACATAATCAGCACATTTGATACGCATTGCACGCGATGTTACAGCAAAATGTTGGCCACCTTCATTCAACGAATTCAACGATTATACCGAGCGCGGTGACGCAGTGGCAATACACGTGACGCGCATTAGGCAGGACAGCCAAGAACGCAGCAAAGGGGGGAGGGGGGGGGGGAGTTGTCTGGACATCCCGCCTCCACCGCACTGTCGCCTAAATGAAGTAACTCACGACCTAGTTGCCGTGCACTGTAATCAGTTATACGACGAAAAAGAGATACGCACTGTCGATAGTCAACGAGGCTTCAACAGACTTAAGTTGGTCTTTCTTGAGTTCAGTTGTTGGTTTGTTAATCAGTTCAGTTCTTCCTTGCGGTTGAATTTAAGATAAGTGTTGCTGTTTATCGTTTCTGCATTGTTTGCTGTTATGATACTTTCCAATTATGGATCAGTTTGTATCAAGAAAGAAGAGGAAAACCTATTCTGATTCGTCCACTTGCACTACGATGAGCTAAAAATATGTACGCACTACTAAAATACCCTGATTACCTATTTACATCTTATTAATGTTAGCACTGGAGTCGCTATTTGGAGACGGGTAGAACTTATGCGTTGTAATAATTCAGTATGTCACAAAGAAGTGGAGCAGTACACAATATTACAAATAACATATTAAAATCATTGCATAAAAATACATTTCAATATGCCTGTGTCGCCCAAATATAGTGTATGATCAACAAAAATAACGCCCAAACATCGATGGTTGTTGTTGTTGTTGTTGTTGTTGTTGTTGTTGCTGTTGTGGTCTTCAGTCCTGAGACTGGTTTTATGCAGCTCTCCATGCTACTCTATCCTGTGCAAGCTTCTTCATCTCCCAGTACTTACTGCAACTTACATCCTTCTGAATCTGCTTAGTGTATTCATCTCTTGGTCTCCCTCTACGATTTTTACCCTCCATGCTGCCCTCCCATGCTAAATTTGTGATCCCTTGATGCCTCAGAACATGTCCTACCAACCGATCCCTTCTTCTTGTCAAGTTGTTCCACAAAATCCTCTTCTCCGCAATTCTATTAAATACCTTCTCATTAGTTATGTGATCTACCCATCTAATCTTCAGCATTCTTCTGTAGCACCACATTTCGAAAGCTTCTGTTCTCTTCTTGTCCAAACTATTTATCGTCAATGTTTCACTTCCATACATGGCTACACTCCATACAAATACTTTCAGAAACGACTTCCTGACACTTTAATCTGTACTCGATGTTAACAAATTTCTCTTCTTCAGAAACGCTTTCCTTGCCATTGCCAGTCTACATTTTATATCCTCTCTTCTCCGACGATCATCAGTTATTTTGCTCCCCAAATAGCAAAACTCCTTTACTACTTTAAGTGTCTCATTTCCTAATCTAATTCCCTCAGCATCACCCGACTTAATTCGACTACATTCCATTATCCTCGTTTTGCTTTTGTTGATGTTCATCTTATATCCTCCTTTCAAGACACTGTCCATTCCGTTCAACTGCTCTTCCAAGTCCTTTGCTGTCTCCGACAGAATTACAATGTCATAGGCGAACCTCAAAGTTTTTTTTCTTCTCCGTGGATTTTAATACCTACTCCGAATTTTTCTTTTGTTTCCTTTACTGCTTGCTCAATATACAGAGTGAATAACATCGGGGAGAGGCTACAACCCTGTCTCACTCCCTTCTCAACAGCTGCTTCCCTTTCATGTCCCACGACTCTTACAACTGCCATCTGGTTTCTGTACAAATTGTAAATAGCCTTTCGCCCCCTGTATTTTATCCCTGCCACCTTCAGAATTTGAAAGAGAGTATTCCAGTCAACATTGTCAAAAGCTTTCTCTAAGTCTACAAATGCTAGAAACGTGGGTTTGCCTTTCCTTAATCTATTTTCTAAGATAAGTCTTGGGTCAGTATCGTCTCACGTGTTCCAACACTTCTACGGCTACATTTCTTTAAAAGGATTGCTCAAAATTCTATTATTGGTAGCTCAAATGGCAAAATATTATCCAATCTGGTCATCCTAACGATACTGTATTATTAAATACAGTTCCAATATGAAACAATGGGAAGAGGTTTGTCGAGAGCGGAAGGGGTATGTGATATAACAAATTTTATAACTTGTTTGTCTGTAAAATATTTTTTCAGCGGGCTGCTTGAATTCGTCCGAGAAAACTGTGTCCAGAACCCCCTCCCCCCTTTCGTCCAAAATCTACACTGTGTGATCAAAAGTATCCGGATGCCCCCAAATATGTTTTTTTGTATTAGGTGCATTGTGCTGCCAACTGCTGCCAGGTACTCCATATCACCGACTTCCGTAGTTCTTAGACATCGTGAGAAAGCAGAATGGGGCGTTCTGTGGAACTCACGTACTTCGAACATGGTCAAGTGATTGGGTGTCACTTGTGTCATATGTCTGTACGTGAGATTTCCACACTCCTAAACATCCCTACGTCCACTGTTCTGATGAGACAATCAAGTGGAAACGTGAAGGGAAACGTACAGCACAAAAGCGTACAGGCCAACCTCATCTGTTGACTGACAGAGACCGCCGACGGTTGAAGAGGCTTGTTATGTGTAATAGGCAGACGTATACAGGGTGGTCCATTGATAGTGACCGGGCCAAATATCAAACGAAATAAGCATCAAACGAAAAAACTACAATGAACGAAACTCGTCTAGCTTGAAGAGAGAAACCAGATGGCGCTATGGTTGGCCCGCTAGATGGCGCAGCCATAGGTCAAACGGATATCAACTGCGTTTTTTTAAAAATAGGAACCCCCATTTTTATTACATATTCGTGTGGTACGTAAAGAAATATGAATGTTTTAGTTGGACCACTTTTTTCGCTTTATGATAGATGGCGCTGTAATAGTCACAAACGTATAAGTACGTGGTATCACGTAACATTCCGTCAGAGCGGACGGTATTTGCTTCGTGATAAATTGCCCGTGTTAAAATGGACCGTTTACCAATTGCGGAAAAGGTCGATATCGTGTTGATGTATGGCTATTGTGATCAAAATGCCCAACGGGCGTGTGCTATGTATGCTGTTCGGTATCCTGGACGACATCATCCAAGTGTACGGACCGTTCGCCGGATAGTTACGTTGTTTAAGAAAACAGGAAGTGTTCAGCCACATGTGAAACGTCAACCACGACCTGCAACAAATGATGATGCCCAAGTAGGTGTTTTAGCTGCTGTCGCGGCTAATCCGCACATCAGTAGCAGACACACTGCGCGAGAATCGGGAATATCAAAAACGTCGGTGTTGAGAATGTTACATCAACATCGATTGCACCTGTACCATATTTCTGTGCACCAGGAATTGCATGGCGACGACTTTGAACGTCGTGTACAGTTGTGGCACTGGGCACAAGAGAAATTACGGGACGATGACACATTTTTTGCACGCGTTTTATTTAGCGACGAAGCGTCATTCACCAATAGCCGTAACGTAAACCGGCATAATATGTACTATTCGGCAACGGAAAATCCACGATGGCTGCGACAAGTGGAACATCAGCGACCTTGGCGGGTTAATGTATGGTGCGGCATTATGGGAGGAAGGATAATTGGCCCCTATTTTATCGATGGCAATCTAAATGGTGCAATGTATGCTGATTTACTACGTAATGTTCTACCGATGTTACTACAAGATGTTTCACTCCAAGACAGAATGGCGATGTAATTCCAACATGATAGATGTCCGGCACATAGATCGCGTGTGGTTGAAGCGGTATTGAATAGCATATTTCGTGACAGGTGGATTGGTCGTCGCAGCATCATACCATGGCCCGCACGTTCACCGGATCTGACGTCGCCAGATTTCTTTCTGTGGGGGAAGTTGAAGGATATTTGCTATCGTGATCCACCGACAACGCCTGACGACATGTGTCAGCGCACTGTCAATGTATGTTCGAACAATATGGAAGGCGAACTACTCGCTGTTGAGAGGAATGTCCTTACACGTATTGCCAAATGCATTGAGGTTGACGGACATAATTCTGAGCATTTATTGCATTAATGTGGTGTTTACAGGTAATCACGCTGTAACAGCATGCGGTCTCAGAAATGATAAGTTCACAAACGAACATGTACCACATTGGAACAACCGAAATAAAATGTTCAAACGTACTTACGTTCTGTATTTTAATCTAAAAAACCTACCTGTTACCAACTGCTATATAAAATTGTGAGCCATATGTTTGTGACTATTACAGCGCCATCTATCACAAAGCGAAAAAAGTGGTCCAACTAAAACATTCATATTTCCTTACGAACTACACGAAAATGTAATAAAAAATGGGGGTTCCTATTAAAAAAAAAGGTATTTGATATCCGTTTGACCTATGGCAGCGCCATCTAGCGGGCCAACCATAGCGCCATCTGGTTTCCCCCTTCAAGCTAGACAAGTTTCGTTCTTTGTAGTTTTTTTGTTTGACGCTTATTTCGTGAGATATTTGGTCCGGTCACGATCAATGGACCACCCTGTATACAGACCATCACACAGGAATTCCAAATTGCCTCAGGATCCACTGCAAGTACTATGACAGGCGGGAGGTGAGAAAACTTGGATTTCATGGTCGAGCGGCTTCTCATTAGCCACACATCACGCCGGTAAATGCCAAACGACACCTGGCTTGGTTGAACAACGGAAAAAGGTTGTGTGGCTTGACGAATCACGGTACATAACGTGGCGATCCGATGGCGGGGTGTGGGTATGGTGAATGCCCAGTGAACGTTATCTGCCAGTGTGTGTAGTGCCAACAGTAAAATTCGGAGGCAATGTTGTTATGGTGTGTTCGTGTTTGTCATTGCACCCCACGTTGTTTTGTGTGCCACTATCGCAGCACAGGCCTACATTGATCTTTTAAGCACCTTCTTGCTTCCCACTGTTGAAGAGCAATTCGCGGATGGCGATTGCATCTTTCAACACGATCGAGCACCTGTTCACAATGTACGGCCTGCGGTGGAGTGGTGACACGACAATAACATCCCTGTAATCGATCGGCCTGCATAGAGTCCTGACCTGAATCCTATAGAACACCTTTGGTATGTTTTTGGACCACCGACTTCATGCCACGCCTCACCGACCGACATCGATACCTCTCTTCAGTGCAGCACGCTGTGAAGAATGGGCTGCCATTCCCCAAAGAAACCTTCCAGCAGCTGATTGAGCGTATGCCTGCGAGAGTGGAAGCCATTATTAAGGCTAAGGGTGGGCTAACACTCATGATTCGCATGCCAGAAGCAACTATACGAAGGAAAATTCGTTCTTCTCATCTAGATTAAGGACTTTAATGCACTCTTCTTTAACAGCAATATCTTTTGGAAGAGGGATGAAACTGGACCCTCCATTAACTGGATCAAAAATCTGTGAGTACAGATCAAAGTGGAGCTAAGAACCTTGGCAGATCCCCTTCCCTTCATATCGGAAAAATGGCTCAGTATGATGCTCTCAGTAAAAGTTCTGTACCACTTTGTAACTGACCCACGCCTCGATATCATGCCATCTTTCCACCAAATTTCAATGATTCTTTCCTCTGCAACAGCACTACTTGCTACAATAGGGGATGCGAGATCTCACATTGCATAACTTCTTTGCACCTGATGGTGGGATACCAATGTCTGTTGATGATTTCAGGGAGCTCCTATTCCAACACTGCTCAGCAAGCACGGAGGAAGGCAGCTAGATCTCAAGACCCCCAATTTGTGTTATCAATGAGGGATTGCAAGATTCTATCCCTGAAAGCACCAGCAACGACAAACTAATCTAATGCAACTGCATCATGTTCCTGGCGTTCATTAATAAGATGAGCTGTGAAGCTGCTTCTGGTTGGCCGGCCGTGGTAGCCACATGGCCTGAGACGAGATGACGCTGACACAGTTGTCGATGACCATATCAATGATGGGTTCAGTGATCCCACCCCGCTACTGCTAGGCGAGGGGAAAGGTGATGACGACGTAGACGTCGACAGCCACGTCAGTGACGGGTCCGGAGGTGGTATTGTTGTCGCTCACAACAGCCTGGTCCATGGACATCAAGCTGCAGCAAGCCCACCTCTGGGCACTTCTTGCAATGACGGCAATCCCAGGCCATCCACTAATTCTGAAACACACATATCACAACAGTCATAAGTACCACACGAAATTACACACACACACACATTACATTGTCATTGGCAGATAACTGGGATGGTGTGGCTACCATATCAGCACATGGACTTATATCCCTCTGATTTTGTGAATAGTGATGGCGAATTATGAACGATTGATTCCGGAAAAATACACTAGCCAAGTAACAAAATAAAAATAGAGACACACAAACATTTATAGAGATATGTTGCTCGCCGGGAACTGCACTCCTGGAAATGGAAAAAAGAACACATTGACACCGGTGTGTCAGATCCACCATACTTGCTCCGGACACTGCGAGAGGGCTGTACAAGCAATGATCACACGCACGGCACAGCGGACACACCAGGAACCGCGGTGTTGGCCGTCGAATGGCGCTAGCTGCGCAGCATTTGTGCACCGCCGCCGTCAGTGTCAGCCAGTTTGCCGTGGCATACGGAGCTCCATCGCAGTCTTTAACACTGGTAGCATGCCGCGACAGCGTGGACGTGAACCGTATGTGCAGTTGACGGACTTTGAGCGAGGGCGTATAGTGGGCATGCGGGAGGCCGGGTGGACGTACCGCCGAATTGCTCAACACGTGGGGCGTGAGGTCTCCACAGTACATCGATGTTGTCGCCAGTGGTCGGCGGAAGGTGCACGTGCCCGTCGACCTGGGACCGGACCGCAGCGACGCACGGATGCACGCCAAGACCGTAGGATCCTACGCAGTGCCGTAGGGGACCGCACCGCCACTTCCCAGCAAATTAGGGACACTGTTGCTCCTGGGGTATCGGCGAGGACCATTCGCAACCGTCTCCATGAAGCTGGGCTACGGTCCCGCACACCGTTAGGCCGTCTTCCACTCACGCCCCAACATCGTGCAGCCCGCCTCCAGTGGTGTCGCGACAGGCGTGAATGGAGGGACGAATGGAGACGTGTCGTCTTCAGCGATGAGAGTCGCTTCTGCCTCGGTGCCAATGATGGTCGTATGCGTGTTTGGCGCCGTGCAGGTGAGCGCCACAATCAGGACTGCATACGACCGAGGCACACAGGGCCAACACCCGGCATCATGGTGTGGGGAGCGATCTCCTACACTGGCCGTACACCACTGGTGATCGTCGAGGGGACACTGAATAGTGTACGGTACATCCAAACCGTCATCGAACCCATCGTTCTACCATTCCTAGACCGGCAAGAGAACTTGCTGTTCCAACAGGACAATGCACGTCCGCATGTATCCCGTGCCACCCAACGTGCTCTAGAAGGTGTAAGTCAACTACCCTGGCCAGCAAGATCTCCGGATCTGTCCCCCATTGAGCATGTTTGGGACTGAATGAAGCGTCGTCTCACGCGGTCTGCACGTCCAGCACGAACGCTGGTCCAACTGAGGCGCCAGGTGGAAATGGCATGGCAAGCCGTTCCACAGGACTACATCCAGCATCTCTACGATCGTCTCCATGGGAGAATAGCAGCCTGCATTGCTGCGAAAGGTGGATATACACTGTACTAGTGCCGACATTGTGCATGCTCTGTTGCCTGTGTCTATGTGCCTGTGGTTCTGTCAGTGTGATCATGTGATGTATCTGACCCCAGGAATGTGTCAATAAAGTTTCCCCTTCCTGGGACAATGAATTCACGGTGTTCTTATTTCAATTTCCAGGAGTGTATTTCATATGGTTCCTGACTCACATTTGTTGCACCCGTCAGAAAGTTATCAAGGAAACGTAACAGTCAATAAGTATCGAAAAAACATTATACACATACATGAAATAACTGCTACTTACAAGCAATACCCTCATCTTGCAGTAACTCCACGTATGATACATCATTGGTGGATTCCCACCTTCCTCGAAGTGGGAGCACTTACTAGCTCCATCACCATCACTGATCGTTTCTTGACTGGTGCTGATCAGACTGAAATGGGTAGGAGTTGTTCAGCTCTTGTTATACATAGGGGGTGACCAGGATGGTAACATATCGGTGGTGTACATGTGTACCAAAAGAAATTATTTCATCATCAGGCAAGCAGACGCTTTCAGCATTGTGTTTCCATGGAAATCGCTACTTGGTGCTTCTGCACATGTGTCGTTGATCCTGGTGTAGCTGGGAGCTGCCTCACTATCCTATGACTGTGTGGAAATCGACTATGATTAGAAAAGAAAACAATATCATCCATTTTTCCTCAACTGTGTATGCGAACTGAAATTACAAACCGCATTCCTACAGTGGAACCCGAGTGCAGTCACCTGCAGTGTAATTCGAGTGCACACAAGTCGGCAAGGTGGACGTATAACATGACAACAGATGAGTTGGCAAGTTTCTCCTCCAGGGATACTGCAGACAAGGCCGCACCATGCTGTTCAGAACTGCTGGCGCAAAAGACATGGACAACGTGTGTTCATCAATTCACATAGTGGGCGATTGGCCTTTTACCACACACGGGGAGGCTCGCAAGGGCACTAGTCAGTCTCTGGCCATTCCATCATCATATAGACGAAGTCTCCGAAATTATTTCTCCTGTACTTCATGAGGAGCACAGACAACGTATCTTAAATACTTACCTGAAGCCTGAAAGTCAGGAGGTGGTAAATATGAAGTGATCAAATTAAAACACCGAGCTAGGTGGCGCAGTGGTTAGCACGCTGGACTCGCATTCGGGAGGACGACGGTTCAATCCCTCGTCCGGCCATCCTGATTTAGGTTTTCCTTAATTTCCCTAAAATCGCTCCAGGCAAAAGCCGGGATGGTTCCTTTCAAAGGGCACGGCCGACTTCCTTCCCCATCCTTCCCTAATCCGATGAGACAGATGACCTCGCTGTTTGGTCTCTTGCCCCCAAAACAACCCAACCCAACGATTAAATTATAGCTTTTTCCTTTTTTTTTTAAAAAAAAGGTATTTATTGGTAAACCAATTCAGTAGTAGTTGTACATTTTCTGAATGGTTCATGAATTCATGTTGTCCATATCTCTTCTTCTTCTTCAGATTTTGAGGGTAGGATACTACGGTTTTTCGAGATTCTGAATAGGAACACTTTTGTAAATTTCTTGAAACCGTGACATCTTCTTATGACTAGTAACATAAACTATGCTGTCTCTATGATCGTAAGTTTGGAGCGATGACACACCTGGGCATGATACTCTCCAGAAACAAACAATAAGAGAGCCACAAAGATAATTTACGTTTTGTCAATAGTGATGTAACGTTCATTAGTGCTTACACAGCAGCTGACACACATAACAAACGCCAGCCGTTGTGGCCGAGCGGTTCTAGGCGCTACAGTCTGGAACCGCGCAACCGCTACGGTCGCAGGTTCGAATCCTGCCTCGGGCATGGATGTATGTGATGTCCTTAGGTTAGATAGGTTTAAGTAGTTCTAAGTTCTAGGGGACTGATGACCTCAGATGTTAAGTCCCATAGTGCTCAGAGCCATTTGAACCATTTGAACATAACAAACACCACACGTAAATGACACAGTACTAGTGAAAAATGCGGTAGTGCTGTCATTTCTTCAGTCTATACGTATACCTGGGTCTAATGTGTTCAAATGACGAGATGCTTGCGTTGAGCAGAGAAGACTTTAACAAGTCTATTTTTTCTAAGCATCTATCACACCACAATTTCCTAGTCGTGCAATATGACGCAAGGTACTTCTTACATATTTTATTCTCTTAAGGTAATATTAGGAGACACCTATTTGATGCAAAGTGTCGAATAAAAGTAGTCAAATACCTACGGCATGGATGTCGGAGATTATAGTCCGGAAAACAAATCTGTGTGCTCTGCCTGAATGCATCATGGAGCTTGTCCGGAAAAAGAAACAGTTCTGCATCCCGCTCCGTAACAGTGCACCGATATTTTCTTGCATATAGTCAAATAACATCAACTATGATTGTATTGTATTGTATTGAACTGAGGACCTAGAAACGACAGAGAGTCTCCGTCCCTGTCGTAGCCCTCAGTGGTTCACAACCCCGCTATAGGCTACAGCAGTCCACTCACCCAACCACTGCCCCACCTCAAACCCAGGGTTATTGTGTGGTTCGTCTCCCCAGTGCCCCCCCCCCCCCCCCCCCCCTGGGAACATCTCACACCAGACGAGTGTAGCTCCAATGTTTGCATGGTAGAGTAATCATGGTATACGCGTACGTGGAGAAAGTGTTTGCGCAGCAGTTGCTGACATAGTGTAACTGAGGCAAAATAAGGGGAACCAGCCCGCAATCTCTGAGGCAGACGGAAAACCGCCTTAAAAACCATCCGCAGACTGGCCAGAACACCGGACCTCGACGCTAATCCGCCGGGCGGATTCGTGCCGGGGACCAGCATGCCTTCCTGCATGGAAAGCAGTGCGTTAGACCGCACGGCTAACCAGGCGGGCTCACCTGTGGATAGTAACTGCTCTATTCAAAATTATCAGCTCGGCAGCAGGAGGCTCATATTTACGAGAGAGCTCTGTGTGTGCCCTTAGCGCTAGCAGTTGATGAGATGATTTTAAAAACACAACTGTTTGGAGACTTCTCTTTCTGCATATTATGCTGTTCTTTTTTTCGATGTATTTCCTACTGTTTGCAGTATATGTTCCGAAATCTTAAGAACAAGTCTCTAGCGGAATCTGCTTCCACAGAGTAAAGTATTGCAAAACTTCTGTATAATACTTATGGTGGAGTCTGTGTAATTGGTTGCTCCATACATCTTTTTGTTAAAACAAAATTGCAGTACGACACCATAAATTATAGTAAGTGGACGCTAAGGTAACTTACACCTAATATTCGCTTGGAGGAGACATTTTGCATTTAAACGACACATAGAGTTACGACTTACGACAAGAGAGTTGGGACTGACTGTTTAATGTGGGTGGCTTCCAGTTGTGGAGGAAGAGTATAAATAAAATTATATGTCAAATCACAAGAACAATAGTGAACAAAGTTGACGGTTACCGTATGTCTGATTCTGTGCTAGAACTAGTGTTATAAACGCTAATAAATGTTGTTTACAGCGAGCTTCCATGTGGTGTCATGTAATGAATACCTTACAGAACAACTGTTTGTGGTGTTTGAGCCAATCAGAATCACTATTAACTATGTTCTGTGTGCATTCAGCTTTAAACAACTCCACTGCTGCCAACAAATACGACACAAAAGTGCTGTATTAAAGCAGGACAAACATGTCAAATGTTCCTACAACAAACTGGTTCCTACAAGCAATGTTATTCCGGCTGCTGTCTTTACCATGTACTTCACCATATCAACAAGTCCCAAGAAGTTGGGGGGTCAGTTACAATCACTGACTATGCAGAAATATATGTTTATGTTTGTTATCGATTGCTCTATGCGTCATCGTGTTACAACAAAATTGCAGTATGGCATTTTACTCTACAGCGAACATATGCTATGGTAACTTCAGGTGTAACCAGTTTCCTTCAGCAATTCTATGATGTTACCCAGGTGCAGCATAATGTTGCCTTGGAGGTGACAGCTTGCTCATAAAAAGACATCTTGGGTTATACAAGGGTCATTCAAAAGTAAAGAACGTTTCTTTCTACAGAAAATTTTATTTAATATAATTAAATTAAACCTTTAGATACAATTTGATACCAAGCTGTTTTATTTACATAATCACCATTCAAATTTAGGCATTCGTCATACCGTTAAAGACTTGCACTTGGCAGCCGAACTTTCCGAGGTGAGGCCTCCCGGCCAACGATGCCACACATTCATTTCCATTTTTACCAGTTTTCTATGCCTTCTGCACACTCAGTTGCTGCCAAGAAACACTGACTAACGGCTTCTTTAAGTTCATCATCACTTTTGGAACATCGTCCATTCAAATTTTCAATTTGGAGAATAAGTGTTAATCAAACCTGCCAGGTTAGTCAAGAGTGCTAACGCGCTGCTTCCTGGATTCGGGTAGGCGCGACGGCCCCGGATCGAATCCGCCCAGCAGATTAACGACGTGGGCCGGTGTGCCGGCCAGCCTGGGTGTGGGTTTCAGGCCGTTTTCCACATCCCACTAGGTGAATACCGGGCTGGTCTCCACATCCCAGATCAGTTACACAACTCACAGACATTTGACACATGTTCGCACTCTTTCATGGTTTACACTAGACACAGACAGCTGCGGTACACTGATTCTGTCCCGGGGGTATGGGGTTGTGGCAGGAAGGGTATCTGGCCACCCCTTGCAACTAACCTTGCCAAATCCGTAGTAACTGTGCTGACCCTGCAAACACTGTGCGACAAAGGCATTAGCTAAATAAGAACAATAAGTGTTAATCACTTGCTGTTAAGTCTGTATTGTATGGCGGCTTTTGAAACATTTCCTGCAGGAAACGCTGAAGCATGCTGATGTGCATTATCATGAAGGAGGATGACTCCCTTTGTTATCATTCCTGCTGCTTGTTTTCAGCTGCACAGTAAAGTTGTTAAGACATCTGACAGTAGGCCACTGCATTTATGGTCTCTCCTCTACTAGGCATGTAGTCGATGAGCAGAACACCTTACCAACCCAGAACCCTGTAGCCATAGTTTTTCTGGGACTCAAAATTGGTGGACTGCGAATTATGCCATTACACTGATTGGCGCTTTATTTCTAGTGCGAAATATGGTATCTAAGTCTCATCACCAGTGACGATGAGACTGAAAAATTCATCACTATCCTTTTAACAGCGACTGAGAAATGTCAATGTAGCTGCCATTCGTTTGGTTTTGTGTTCATCTGATAAAATTCGGGGATCCCACCTGGCACACACTTTTTTATAGCTCATATATGCACTAACAATCTCGTACAACGAATTTCTTGATATGTCTGAAAAGAAAGAGTGCAGCCCACTAATTGTGAAACGTCTGTATTCTTGGATTTTTGTTTCTTTCCTTGTTTTCAGTCCGTCAGTCACCAATGAGGGCAGCCCGAGCGATCTTCGTCGTGAATATTCTTCTGTCCGCCATTAAATTTGATACTCCTCTCCCGAACTGAAGCTTTGTTCATCAGATTACCGTAAACCTCAGTCATCTGCCTATAAATTTCGATGTTTCAAACCTTTTTGAGCGTTTAAAAAGCGGATAACATTTGCGCACCTCACAATCGGTGGGATCGTCACTTTTGTCACACATTTTAAAGTCGCACACCTAATCAGTAAGCAACCGTATTGGATCGTAGCTGCCACCAAAGTGAAACAAGGTCAGTAGTCGGTCGGTGGAGGTGGTGGGAGAATGTGGTCACATGTAAAAAAGAAAAGTGCTGTGCTTTCTGAATGACCCTCTCACGATATGATAAGACATTTGGAGTTGACTGTTTAACGTTATGACCTCCAACTGCTGAGTCAAAATATAGTCTAAATGTATATGTCAAATTCCAAGCCCAGGAGTGAACAACGTGAACGGAGGTACGTGTCAGTTTTCCCAAACATTTTAGAGTGACATAGCTAAGTAGTAAGCAGCTGTACTGGATCTTAGCCGTCTCCAAAATGAAGCGGACGAGTACCAAGGTCAGTGGTCGGTCGGCATAGGTGGTGGGGGGACACGGTTACGTATCGAAATAAAACCTTCTTTACTTTCCGAACGACCCTCTTACTAAACGATAAAACAGTTAGGGTTGACTATTTAACATGACGACCTCAAGCTGCAGATTCAAATTATATTATGAACTTATATGTCAAAATCCCAAGCCCAGGAATGAACAATGTGAACAAAGGTACGTGTTTGATTCTGTGCTAGAGTGTATAAGTGTTTTAAATACTAATAAAGGTGTTTACAACACGTTTTTCATGTCGTGTCAGCTAACGAATGGCTTATAGGACAGATGCTGTGTGGTGTTTAACAACGCTCTGCAGTTTGTCTACTCATGTACAAACAAACCATTAACTGTGTTCTATCAGCATACAGCTTCCCACACTAAAATCAGGGCTCTCTACATGCAAAATAAATAAATAAATAAAATTTTAAAAAATGCATTGGTATCAAGTCAGGCAAATGCGATAGCCACACTCTTGCTGGACTACTGTTGGCGAACGTTCGATTTAAGCACTCTTTTACTATGAGGGGCGAAATGAGGCAGTGCATCATTCTGGTGGAATTAAACAGTGTCGGAAATGCCTTATTACCGAAGCTGAGGTAGCAGTAATTGCTCTTTGACATTCACTGGTAGCATGAGGTTACTCATATGGGGGATATGAGACGGTTATGTTTCTTAACTTTTTTCACAGATGTGCAATGTGGGTTCATCAGTAAACAAAATGTTATGGGTAAGGCGCTCGTTGTGTGCAGCTTTCAAATCGGAACACGCAATTTGCCCAGGTGTGTAACCTTTGTGGTCTAATTTGTGAAGCACCTTATTGTAGTACAATTCTTTTTTTAGCGTAAAGCGTAAGAACTTTCATAATCGTTTTTGACACTTCTAACTTGTTGTTTTAACAAGTTGATGCCGTCAGACTGCTTTCGATTGCATCTCTGACTCGCGGAACAGCCACTTGTGGTATAGGTCTCCTTTCTCTTGATGGCTGGCTACTTTCCCAGCATTCCTCAATACATTATGCGTGCTGCAGGAGCCGGCTGGCTGAATTCCCGACGAGTAGCCACTCGGCCTGCGTGCAATCCCTGTGTGTGTGGCGACTTGATATGGCAGAGTGCTGATCAGCAGCGCCAGCCAGCTTTGCTTCTAAAGCAAAGAGAAGGCGCTACGTAAATTGACAGTTGTGCATCTTAATTTCACGTAGTTGGTTTATAAAGTTATTATCATTGGAACATGTTGCAACAAGCTTTTGTATGTCCATCCTTTTAGCAGGACGTCTGTGGGACGACGGCCGTTTGCTATCGTGACAGAAAATAGAAACACCTACAGCCGTCCTTATGATTTTATTTTATTTTGTCGCTTCCAGTTTCGACGCTTCATTGCATCATCTTCAGGCTGTTTTGATGCGGTACAGGTTGATACGATCCCCATGCATAACCCATCAGTTGCCAACATTACTGGATTCGCAGATAATGTGTCAGCACTCCAACCATCAACTGCCAATCCAGTAATGCTGGCATCTGATGGGTTATGCGTGGGGATCGTATCAACCTATACCGCATCAAAACAGTCTGAAGATGACGCAATGAAGCGTCGAAACTGGTAGCGACAAAATAAAATAAAATCATAAGGACGGCTGTAGGTGTTTTTATTTTTTGTCACCATATTGCAACAGTTTTCTCGCCTCCTATGATAGGGGTTTTTACGCTGATGATTGCACTGTATTATCAGCTAGAAGCTGATTCTCTCTCTCTCTCTCTCTCTCTCTTTCTCCCCCCCCCCCCCCCCTCCCTCCCATATTTAGAATTTCCATAGACTGTCGATATTGCTTATTGTATATATTAGTGGGTCGAAATGTAGATCTGTTCATGTTCATAGAGTAACATGACTGCTGAAACAAAGACCATATTCCAGATACGCCATAGGCATATGGTTCTTGACTGACTGAAACACCTAAAATATGGTTCTTCGTAGCCTCAAGATTCCAGGAGTCTAACGTCCCACTAATCATATGTGGGGTGGGTTGCACTGTGTCCTCAACACATCGCATTATGCTGGAGTTAAGTGAATTTGAATGTGTGGAACTGCTTCTTTTTCTTTTACTGGGCAGAGATGTAAAAAGATGAGCAGTTGTCTGACAGACTTGATTTGTGTCTCGACTTCTTGTTGCATAAACTACCTCAGCGACACATGGGTCATGAATTATACATGAGGGGAGCAGTTACGGAATCTGCAGGTGGTTTTGCAATGCCTGCTGGAGAATGGCCTTCATTGCAGACTGAAAAAACGTAATTTTTTGCCCTGAAGGTGCAATTTTTAGGTCATGTGCTCAGAAAATATGGCATTATCCCTAGGTCCCAATGGAAGAGCATATCAAAGCATTGCCAACCTTCTGGTGCCCAAGAACCTGAAGGAACTCCAGTTCTTTTTGGGCAAGATTTCGTATTTAAGTTCATTCTCTAGGGTTGACACATTTGCCATTCTCTTAACTGGCATCGCCAAAAAGGGCGTCAAATTTGTCCCTTCTGGAGATTGTCAATGAGATGAAAGTCCCTCAAGCAGTGTTTGTGGACTGCTTCCTGTACAGAATCTTTTACGCTGTGTAAACCTTTAACTCTGACCTGTCATGGGCCCCTGTATGGTATTGATGTTGTCTTGTCACATTGGAACCCAGGTGGCACCAAGCAGTCCATCATTTATGTGTCACAGATGCTTCCTGCAGCACAATTTGATTATTCACAGGTGGAAAAGAAGGCACTGGCTGTCATTTTCGGAATTAAAAAGTTTCACGTTTTCTTGCGTAAGGCAATCATCACCGACCAAGCAGATGGTTTCCTTATTTTGCCCTCATCCCAAGCTGCTGTGTAGGACTGCCAACTGGTTGCAAAGGTAGGCACTTTTTGTCAGTAATTATTATTATGATATTTGATACCAGTCCATGGCCCAGCGTGCAAAAATTGATTCACTACCGCGATTTCCAGTGGGGCCAAATCCGGAGTTTGACCGGGGCTCTCACTTTCGCCTTGGACAATGCCTTGCACGAAAATTTGATGGGTTTTTCTTTTATAGCATGGAAGGTCGACGGTGCCACGGCTGCCTACCCGCTTTTTCGGAAAACCGTTTTAGCTCTCCAGGTAGGGTGGGCACTGTGCACTCTTTCAGGATTAGGTTTGGCTTGGAGTACTTTTTTTCTCCTAAGCTATCGACTCTATGTCATCCAGGGGCTTCTCATGTTTCCCATAGAGGAGCAAAGCTGTCGAGTCGTTGCTCCTCTGGTGTTGCATCCGTGCATCCTCCAGCTGCTGCATGTGTCACACTGGGGTATCACTCGTATGAAGCCTCTGGCACATCGTCACATCTGTTGGCTGGCGATCGACCGCGACACTGAATGTCTTACACTGGCTCGGTTGCACAGAACTAGGTTGCGACACCGCTTCAGTTGTCCCCTTGCCGAGTCCAGGAGCACAATTGGGACAGAGTGCGCGGTAGTTAACTGTGTGGACTCTTTTTTGGGATGTGTGTAGTTGTTGGTGGTCAAAGCATTGTGAAATTTCCTGTACGTCGCCAAGCTATCATCCACGACATCGACAAGCGTTTCACGAGTTATCAGTCATGTTAGCTATCGAGACATGGCCCCATGACCTTCATATCCGATGACACTGAGGCTTTTTGCAGATGATGCTGTGGTGTATCGAGAGGTTGTAACAATGGAAAATTGTACTGAAATGCAGGACGCTCTGCAGCGAATTGACGCATGGTGCAGGGAATGGCAATTGAATCTCAATGTAGACAAGTGTAATGTGCTGCGAATACACAGAAAGATAGATCCTTTATCATTTAGCTACAAAATAGCAGGTCAGCAACTGGAAGCAGTTAATACCATAAATTATCTGGGAGTACGCATTAGGAGTGATTTAAAATGGAATGATCATATAATGTTGATCGTCGGTAAAGCAGATGCCAGACTGAGATTCATTGGAAGAATCCTAAGGAAATGCAATCCGAAAACAAAGGAAGTAGGTTACAGTACGCTTGTTCGCCCACTGCTTGAATACTGCTCAGCAGTGTGGGATCCGTTCCAGATAGGGTTGATAGAAGATATAGAGAAGATCCAACGGAGAGCAGCGCGCTTCGTTACAGGATCATTTAGTAATCGCGAAAGCGTTACGGAGATGATAGGTAAACTCCAGTGGAAGACTCTGCAGGAGAGACGCTCAGTAGCTCGGTACGGGCTTTTGTCAAAGTTTCGAGAACATACCTTCACCGAAGAGTCAAGCAGTATATTTCTCCCTCCTACGTATATCTCGCGAAGAGACCATGAGGATAAAATCAGAGAGATTAGAGCCCACACAGAGGCATACCGACAATCCTTCTTTCCACGAACAATACGAGACTGGAATAGAAGGGAGAACCGATAGAGGTACTCAAGGTACCCTCCGCCACACACCGTCAGGTGGCTTGCGGAGTATGGATGTAGATGTAGATGTTGACAGTCAGCAAATTGTGTCACGGAAGTTTGAAGATTTTTGAATATATCCAGCATCTGACTACTTACTGTTTCACCTGTTTTCTCAGTCAGAGGTGGAGTACTTTGTGTGTCCTTTTAAGACCCAAATGAAAAAGTCCATATCTGACTCATTCCGAGACGATACACAGTAGCATTTTCTGGCTACATGTGGGCGACGTCGGTTAATGGGTGTTGTCCAGCTCAACAGTTGCAAGGGGGCCAGCTATGGGATCTTTTGGGCTTGTTGTACCCCACATCGCATACCCTGGACCATTGCGACCCATCTATTGTTCCTCAGTGGGCTGCCTTTTGTGTGCAGCTTTTCAGTCGCCACCAGGGATTGTTGCCGGCTGTAGTGGTGGGCCACAAAGGTCGGCAGTTGTTTATGGTAGATGTCGGTCAGGAATAGCTTATCTGTCATTCCAGTCAGTTGCAGCTACGACCTGTTGGACCTTTGACTCCACTGTCGCCAAGCCAACTGGGCGATGACGTCGTGCAAGCCGTTGTTCTGGTGGGAGGCTTTCTGTTACCATCCCCACAGGTGATCACGGCGTAGTGTAACAGCTGAGCTAGCTCCTGAGCTGCAGAGCCCATGGAATTTGAACCACTGCCCTCTTTTCCCTGCTCGTCAGCAGCGGGGTCTTTGCCCCTTGCCCATGCCAGTGGACCATCTGTAATCCCAGTGTCTGCGTTCTTCCACCCCTCCAGCGGTTCAAGTGCCTTCAGCACTGTCTCCTTCAGTAGTTGATTTGCTGCAGGGGAGACTCACACCCTCTCTGTTTTTGCGATGGAGTTAATGGTGCAAACCAATCCATTTTCAGCCCTACGTGGCCTTTCCATGTGAGAGGGATTTAGTATTCTGCCAGCAGAGATAGAGATGGATGCAGAGGAGCTGGCGTTATTATCACAGTGAAATGGAAGAGAATGCTGTCACGGTCAACTGTGGCATTGATCGTACCACTGGTCCAGGTGTTCACAGTCGACAGTAATAAGACTGGCCCGGCAGCTGTAACGCTGATTTAAAAGCCTGCACATCAAGCCTTTGCCTTTGCCTCTTGCCGTTTCGTGTGCTTAATTGTCAGTATCTCGTGCAGGTCGAATGCTGTATTTGTCCTCCGTGGTCGACCTCTACGTGATGTTCAGACTCTTTTCTCTCCCTCTTCACCGACTTTGTAATCTGACCATATTAGCGACTTCAGGCCATATCTTACATCTGACACCTAACAGTTTACAGTGTGGCATAGTTGTTTTCTTGTGGCAATCAAACACGTCGCGTGAGTGCATTTATATGATTTACATTATTATAACTGTCTTATTTATATTATAATAGCTACAAAGCAATCAAGATTCACAAAGAGAATTAGATGCAGGTAAATAGAAACAAAAGGAATGTGAAGGAAGAGACAAGGAGTTAAAATGTGTTTAAGATTTTGGATGACAACACGAATTAGGGTGTGTATGCATTAAGTAAGAAGCAAGAGGTGTTCTATCATTATTTAAAGAGAAAAAGCATTAGTTTATTTTTGAAATTGAGGTTTCGCATAACTTCATTGAAGTTACAAGGCACATTGTTCCATAGTAGAATACTTGCAATGCAGAACTTAGCGTGCACACTTGTGATAGGAAGTGAGTGGACTGTAAGGATTTGTTGACTCCTGAACCTTGATGTAAGAATGCTATATTAGGGACTGCTGTATTTGACATTACCCTTATGAAGAAGTCGAGAAAGCAAACATAGCGTGAGGTAATATGGCCTTCCGACTCTATGTGACAAGGATGTGCGTTACGCCATGTAGAATGTTATCATATGTGGCAGCGAAACTAAAAGTTTGATCTAGTGACCTTTATTCTCTGCGGCAGTTGCGACTGGGTTATCAGTAATTTTTGCGATGACACGTGGCTTGCTGAGATTTGCGTAAAATACATTCACATTCTTACAAAAGCTGTCCATGTTGTGGTAGGACAGTTGCCAAGGTTAAATGCGATAGGCTACCGCATACGTAATGAGTTGGCCGTACGCTACTGTCGTCAGGAATTTGTTACAAGTTAAGGAATCGTGGAGTACATTAATATTTAAACCCATTTTGAATTATAACTGTACGGCAAACTTTAACAGTACAACGGAAAAGCAGCCAAAGTTGCAAATACGACTTTTATTTACTTGACGACTGGTCTCGGATCGGGACCCATTTGCAAATCACCCAGATAGCCCAAATGGTATTTCCCAAAGTATAAGTACCATGTCAAGATAACAAACATATACGCACCACAAAGTGTAACTAAACAGTTACAGATCATACAGATTACTCCAGCTTGCTGGAAGTTCATAAACATTTACTGGTTGTCCAAGGATGCTTGCTCAGTGTTTCGACATATGCTAACCTTGGTTTCTAAAGGCTCATTGACGGATAACTGAATTTTGGGCTCTTAGAGACATAATTTCTCTGGAACCGGTTTAACACACAGGCATTAATGTTACTGTGTGAGGAAGCGCTTCTTCTCTTACTGTACATACTAGCGGCTGTTGAAATTGTCGGTCGTCGTGTTCAAGAGGCACAATATAGGGGCAGATAAAGGACTCTTGGCCACGCTCTAGCACTGGAGGAGATAAGTATAAAACGTCAGCGGCAGCGACGATCAATCAATTTCATGAGAGAGTTTACTTGAATCTCGTATTCTAGGCTTTCACGTGGGCCCACACAGAGCGAAATTTCGTGGGCATCATACATACATGTACTCGAACACTTACTAGAGGTCCTTAATATTGGTTATGAACTGTACATTAAAACTGAAGAAACTGCAAAAAGGTGGGAATTTGAGGAGATGGGACCGGGATAAACTGCTTAAACCAGAGGTTGTACAGAGTTTCAGGGAGAGCATAAGGGAACAACTGACAGGAATGGGGGAAAGAAATACAGTAGAAGGAGAATGGGTAGCTTTGATGGGCGAAGTAGTGAAGACAGGAGAGGATCAAGTCGGTAAAAAGACGAGGGCTAGAAGAAATCCTTGGGTAACAGAAGAAATATTGAATTTAATTGATGAAAGGAGAAAATATAAAAATGCAGTAAATAAAGGAGGCAAAAAGGAATACAAACGTCTCACAACTGAGATCGACAGGAAGTGCAAAATGGCTAAGCAGGAATGGCTAGAGAACAAATGTAAGGATGTAGAGGCTTATCTCACTAGGGGTAAGATAGATACTGCCTACAGGAAAATTAAAGAGACATTTGGAGAAAACTGAACCACTTGTATGAATATCAAGAATTCAGATGGAAACCCAGTTCTAGGCAAAGAAGGGAAAGCAGAAAGGTGGAAGGAGTTTATAGAGCGTCTATATAAGGGCGATCTACTTGAGGACAATATTATGGAAAAGAAGAGGATGTAGATGAAAATGAAATGGGAGATACGATACTGCGTGAAGAGTTTGACAGAGCACTGAAAGACCTAAGTCGAAACAAAGCCCCGGGAATAGACAACATTCTATTAGAACTACTGACTGCCTTGGGAGAGCCAGTCCCGACAAAACTCTACCATCTGATGAGCAAGATGTATGAGACAGGCGAAAAACTCTCAGACTTCAAGAAGAATATAACAGTTCATATCTCAAAGAAAGCACGTGTTGACAGGTGTGAAAATTATCGAACTATCAGTTTAATAAGTCACGGATGCAAAATACTAACGCGAATTCTTTACAGACGAATGGAAAAACTGGTAGAAGCCGACGTCGGGGAAGATCAGTTTGGATTCCGTAGAAATATTGCAACACGTGAGGCAATACTGACCCTACGACTTGTCTTAGAAGATAGATTAAAGAAAGGCAAACCTACGTTTCTAGCATTTGTAGACTTAGAGAAAGCTTTTGACAATGTTGAATGGAATACTATCTTTCAAATTCTGAAAGTGGCAGGGGTAAAATACGGGGAGCGAAAGGCTATTTACAATTTGTACAGAAACCAGACGGCAGTTATAAGAGTCGAGGGACATGAACAGGAAGCAGTGGCTGGGAAGGGAGTGAGACAGGGTTGTAGCCTCTCCCCGATGTTATTCAATCTGAATATTGAGCAAGCAGTAAAGGAAACAAAAGAAAAATTCGGAGTAAGTATTAAAATCCATGGAGAATAAATAAAAACTTTGAGGTTCGCCGATGACATTGTAATTCTGTCAGAGACAGCAAAGGACTTGGAAGAGCAGTTGAACGGAATGGACAGTGTCTTGAAAGGAGAATATAAGACGAACATCAACAACAGCAAAACGAGGAGAATGGAATGCAGTCGAATTAAGTCGGGTGATGCTGAGGGAATTAGATTAGGAAATGAGACACATAAAGTAGTAAAGGAGTTTTGCTATTTGGGGAGCAAAATAACTGATGATGGTTGAAGTAGAGAGGGTATAATATGTAGACTGGCATTGGCAAGGAAAGCGTTTCTGAAGAAGAGAAATTTGATAACATCGAGTATAGATTTACGTGTCAGGAAGTCGTTTCTGGAAATATTTGTATGAAGTGTAGCCATGTATGGAAGTGAAACATGTCCGATAAATAGTTTGGACAAGAATAGAATAGAAGCTTTGGAGATGTGGTGCTACAGAAGAATGCTGAAAATTAGATTGGTAGATCACATAACTAATGAGGAGGTATTGAACAGAATTGGGAAGAAGAGGAGTTTGTGGCACAAATTGACTAGAAGGAGGGATCGGTTGTTAGCACATGTCTGAGGCATCAAGGGATCACCAATTTAGTATTGGAGGGCAGCGTGGAGGGTAAAAATCGTAGAGGGAGACCAAGAGATGAATACACTAAGCAGATTTAGAAGGATGTAGGTTGCAGTAGGTACTGGGAGATGAAGAAGTTTGCACAGGATAGAGTAGCATGGAGAGCTGCATCAAACCAGTCTCAGGACTGAAGACCACAACAACAATATTGAGTATGCCCACCCTTTACCTTTATGACGGCACCGCTTGGCACACTTTCAATAAGGTGTCTTAGTGTCTGTGGAGGGATGGCAGTTCATTTTCCCTCAATAGCCGAAACCAGGAAAGGCAGTCATGTTGAACGCTGAGGTCTGGAGCAAAGTAGACGTTGTAACTCATCTCAGATGTGATCCACTAGGTTCAGGTCGGGACCCTGGGCAGGCATGTCCATTTCCGGAATGTTATTGTCCGCCCGCATCTCGTGGTCGTGCGGTAGCGTTCTCGCTTCCCATGCCCGGGTTCCCGGGTTCGATTCCCGGCGGGGTCAGGGATTTTCTCTGCCTCGTGATGGCTGGGTGTTGTGTGCTGTCCTTAGGTTAGTTAGGTTTAAGTAGTTCTAAGTTCTAGGGGACTTATGACCACAGCAGTTGAGTCCCATAGTGCTCAGAGCCATTTGAGCCAATGTTATTGTCCACAAACCGTTCCCTCAAAAGATGCTGCTTTATGACCGGGTGCTGTGTCATGCTCATACAAACGGTCATCGTCTCCGAATTATACCTCTACTGTAATCAGTACACAGTGCTGCAAAACGTCCTGGTATCCTTCAGCATTTATAGTCTTCCTAAGCGCAATAAGGAGACCACACCCTAACCAAGAAATCCACACCATATCGCAACACCACCTCCTCTGTACTTTACTGTTAGTAGTGCAAATGAGGGCGGATAACGTTCTCCGGTTATTTGCTGGAGCCAAAACCTTCCATAGGATTGGCACTGAGTATCGCGTGATTCACGTTCTACATTCTGGAGGATCTCCTCATTATGCGTCTGTTCGAAAGAAACATGGAAACAGAAAAGATTGTAACAACTACAGAGGTATCTCTTTAATCAGAGCGTTGTGGGTAAAATCTTCTCAGGTATTGTTGAAGGGGAAGTGCGTGTATTAGTTGAGGACAAACTGGCTGAAAATCAGTGTGGGTTTAGGCTTCTTAGAGGTTCTCAGGACCAGATCTTTAGCTTATGGCAAATAATGGGGAAGTATTACGAGTGGAACAGGGAATTGTACCTATGCTCTATAGATCTATAAAAGGCACATGGCCGGATTCCTAGGAGGAAGTTATTGTCTGTTCTACGAGGTTATGGAATAGGAGACAAACTTTTGCAAGCAATTAAAGGTCTTTACATAGATATTCAGGCAGCAGTTAGAGTTGACGGTAAATTGAGTTCATGGTTCAGAGTAGTTTCAGGGGTAAGACAAGGCTGCAACCTATCTCCACTGTTGTTCATATTATTTATGGATCATATGTTGAAAACAATAGACTGGCTGGGTGAGATTAAGATATGTGAACACAAAATAAGCAGTCTCGCATATGCGGATGACTTCGTTGTGATGGCAGATTCGATTGGGAGTTTGCAAAGTAATATTATGGTAACATAGTGAAAGAACTGGAAGCGAGGTATAGCAAAGCTAATGCAGTGAGCGCTCAGCTACGATCTACTCTCTTCTGCAAGAAGGATGTCAATACCAAGACTAAGTTATCTGTGCACCGTTCAATCTTTCGACCAACTTTGTTGTATGGGAGCGAAAGCTGGGTGGATTCAAGTTGCCTTATCAATAAGGTTGAGGTTACGGATATGAAAGTAGCTAAGATGATTGCAGGTTCTAGTAGATGGGAACAATGGCAGTAGGGTGTCCACAATGAGGAAATCAAAGACAAACTGGGAATGAACTCCATAGATGTAGCAGTTAGGGCGAACAGGCTTAGATGGTGGGGTCATGTTACACGCATGGGAGAAGCAAGGTTACCCAAGAGACTCATGGGTTCAGCAGTAGAGGGTAGGAGGAGTCGGGGTAGACCAAGGAGAAGGTACCTGGATTCGGTTAAGAATGATTTTGAGTTTAGGCCTAATATCAGAAGAGGCACCAATGTTAGCACTGAATAGGGGATCATGGTGGAATTTTATAAGGGGGACTATGCTCCAGACTGAAGGCTGAAAGGCATAATCAGTCTTAAATGATGATGATGATAATGATGATGATGATGATCGAACGAAAAATGCATCTAATCTAATCTAATTTCGACCCTCTAAATCACTCGTTTCCAGTCCTCCACTGGCCAGTGGATAAGCATTTTACAACACATCAAGTGTCGCTTAGCACCGGCTGCAGAAAAGTGTTGCTTTTCTGTACTCAGTACGTACCGCCATTGTTATAGCTGGACGGCTGATATCACTTTGGAGTTCATGAATGATTCCTTCCCCTGGTTTCATGTGATTTTTGTTTTACAACTGCTCTCCGCAATTCTCGGTTGTTCCTCTCCGTCAGTACACGCGGTGTGGACGGTCTTGGTTTAGCTGTGACGGTTCCTTCGCAGTTACACTTCATAGTCACCTCACCAACAGTGGATTTTGGCAGCTTTGGAAGAGTTGAAATGTCCCTGAATGCTTTGTTACTCAGGTGACGTGCAATAACAAGTCCACGTTCTAAGTAACTGAGCTCTCCTCGCCGACGCATTCTGCTATTATTGCTTCTGTGTTGACAGCACAATACTAAAACAAATAGTTCAAATGGCCCTGAGCACTATGGAACTTAAATCTGAGGTCATCAGTCTCCTAGACTTAGAACTGCTTAAACCTAACTAACCTAAAGACATCAGACACATCCATGCCCGTGGCAGGATTCGAACCTGCGACCGTAGCAGCAGCGCGAGTCGCGACTGAGGCGCCTAGAACCGCTCGGCTACAACGGCCGGCAACACAATACTCGACGCCCCTTTTTGTACTGGCGTGTCCGCCTCCTGTGTCATCTAGTGGCCATTTTCGCACTACATAAGGGTGTCCAAACACGTGTGTTTGGTCAGATAACTGCACGGTGAACAAGCTGGACATGAAACCACACTACTACAACTCATTCATCGTTACTAAATAGTACATAAAATTAATCTCTGTTTTAACTTACAAATATGGAGTCAGAAATTCTCTACAACGTCACAGTTTTTTCCCACAAACCAGACTTACGAATATTTTTGAACAGTCACTATTATGATCTGGTTCACACCTGCATTAAATCTCTTGTACAAAGTAACTCTTTTGAAATAAAACATTTCATTTTCGGGCAATTATCTAATTTGTGCGTTATCATGGAACAAAACACGAGAAAACATGTTATAAACGTCAGTTTGTTAGATGGACGTCATCACCCCACGCAGCAGTATGAAATAGATTATATTAGATTCAGTTTTCGTTCCATAGACCCAAAAAATGAGATCATTCTCGTGGGTGTGGAACATGTCAGAAAGTATGACATAAAAACATAAAACATTTGAATATAATACTTATTACCCTGATCATTTGTCAGGAGATAGTTGAAAATAAGCTAGTACAATCCAGTAAATTGGGACAGCTAATATTTACAGAACTAATACACTGCCAGAAAGAAATACTGTTATCCACTATTAATAAATTTATCATACGCAAAAATACCTAATCTTGACTGTTGTAACGAAGTGTTGTCAAAACCGAAATCTAACAGATATTTTTACTTAAGCTGGCTTAACAGTCTCTGTTAAGATATTCATCTGTGGAGTAGAAGGAGTTGCCTATCAAAAAGTCTTTCAAACTCTGTTTAAACTGTGCTTTATCTGAAACCAAGTTTTTAATGGTTGCTGGCAATTTATTAAAAATGTATGTTCCTGAATATTGGACCCCATTTTGGACCAAGGTAAGTGATTTTAGGCCTTTATGTAGATTCTTCTTATTTCTGGTATTGATACTGTGTACTGAGCTATTGGTTGAAAATAGAGATGTATTACTTGCAACAAATTTCATTAAGGATTAATATACTGAGAAGCAGTGGTTAAAATGCAAAGTTCCTTGAACAAGTTTCTACAAGATATTCTTGAATTTACACCACAAATGATTCTTATCACACGCTTTTGCACCCTAAAATCTTTTGCTCGGTTTGATGAGTTGCCCCATCCCATACGACATAATAGAATGAAAGTAAGCAAAGTATTCAAGTTTTTTTATATTTATATCTCGTACATCTGACATCATTCTCATGGCAAATACAGACTTGTTTAGGCGCTTAAGCAATTCTGTGGTATGCCGTTCCCAACTGAATTTATTATTGAGTTGTAATCCCAGAAATTTAACACTGTCAGCTTCTTCGATCTGCATGTCTTCACACGTTGTACTCATGCTGGAAGCAAATCTCTTACAGTTTCTGAACTGCATATAGTGGGTCTTCTCAAAGTTTAATGACAAAGAATTAGCTTTGAACCACTTATTAAAGTCAGTGAAAATTTGATTAGCAGCTATTTCTAAATCTGTACTTGACTTGCTGCTTATTGCAATGTTTGTATCATCTGCAAACAAAACAAATTTAGCATCTGGCAACGTAACAGATGAGAGGTCATTAATATACACAAGAAATAGCAATACATCAGCGTATAACAGCATTCCACATGCCGGTTCTCGTTCCATTTGACGAAGATCTTCAACTTGATTTAAGCGATGGTCTAGATCTTCTTTGGTGTTCCCATCATCACCACGTGCTATTCCATTGAGTACCTGCATTCGGGGTATTTCGTGACGAGCTGATCCACATTCGTTGACAAATGGACTACCATGTTGCCTAGATCTGTGAGCAACTGTCTAGCTTTTTCCATCTCATTTATTACCTCACTGCATTTTTCTCTTGAATCGAGTTTTTCAATCAAGGATGTAAGGAATTTGTGTTGCCTTATCATCCCAGCAGAATAGTGATTACTTTCTTTACTGAAGCACAAACCCCTCATTATATCGTTCGTTCAGTGATTCCAGCTTCTGTATCCAAGACGAAAAAGTGTAACCTATTTTCTGATGCTGGTACGGTGTCCTTTCGCTAATCGAGGTAGTGCCCCAGCAATGCCTAAGGCGTTTCCTTACCTCTACATAATATACCACACTGCGTGTCGTTACGCGTACACACTGCAGTAGAATCGTTTTCTCCTGCTTCCTGCATTTGCAAATGCTGTGTCGGCCGGAAGACTGTCAACACCCCTCTGCATTGCATGAATTTCTCCAGCCTTTTATCTTGCGGTCATTCTGCGGGATACAGTTTGAAAACGTAACGCTCCTGTTCACTTACAGGTGTTGGACAAAAATATGGAAACACTGCGAAAAATGAGTGTTTGAACGTAAATGCAGAGAGGCTAGCCAAACCTGCACGTTGTGCTGTTGTATTTTACCGCTAACGGCACGTGTGCAGTGTCCTCAATACGTTGTAAGGGTCGCGTATCGCGTGCTTCCGTAAACAAGGCAGCAGAAGTGTTCCAGGACGCACCGCTTCCACGATTTATACCACATATAAGGAAATTGGAAAAACGTCCGGCAAGTCACTACGCCGGACGAAAGTGTGTGTTGAGTGAAGGCGACAGGCGATCACTGAAGACTGTGACGAAAAACAAGATGACAGCTGCAAAGTTCACTGCAGAACTGAATGTCGTACTGGCGAACTCTGTCAGCACCAAAACAAAACGAAGAGAGCTTCATAAGCAGTGGACTGCAAGCGGAGCTGGAATTCGAAAACCATTCACCAGTGATGCAAATGAAGGTAACAGGGAAACGTGGTGCCGAAGTTATAAAATCTGGACTATTGAGCAATGGATGAGTCTTGTATTTCCAACTTCTGGCCGAGTTTACGTCCATTGAGTGTAACATGGCGGGAGCTCTATGATGATTTGGCCAGCCATATTGTGGTATTCCTTGGGCTGCACGGTTACTCCGCAAGGTCGCATTACTGGCAAAGGTTATGTGACCATAAGGCTGATCAGGTCCATTCTGTGGTACAATGTTTGTTCCCAAATGGTGATGCTGTGTTCCAAGACAGCAGGGCCCCTGTTCACGAGGCACGTACCGTCCAGGCCAGGTTTTCTAAGCACAAGCGTGAATTGTCTCATACGCTGGTCACTACAGTCACCAGATCTCAATACCATTGCCCCTTTGTGGTCTACTTGGAGAGAAGGCTGCTTGATCGCTGTCCACCTCCATTATCGTTACCCGAATGCGTCTGCTTAGCAGGAAAAATGATGCAAGATTCCATTGAAAACCGTACAGGACCTGTATTTATTCACTACGAGACGACTGGAAGCTTTTGCACTGCACTGCATTAGTCTTGGAAATATTTTGTATATTTGGTGTTTCCGTATTTTTGTCCACCGCCTGTACGTTGGAACTGAAACGTCCCCTTTGAAAATTAAGAATGACTGTGCTAGTAAACTTCTATGTTATTTGATTTTCAAACAGCTGAGAAAAACTGAACTTACTCAGACAGTTCTCTCTTTACTTATTCTGATCATCACTAAACTGACACACAATATTTTTAGCACAACGCAATCTGACTTTCAATAATGCCTACAAAAGAATGGCCCTGACTCTGCCAGCTAAATAAAAGATTCTAACTACTGAAGGCACAAACTACCGATGATAGGCATAGTTAGCAAATGAAAGATTTTGATAGAGAACAAACAATGTATTTACCTTAATAATGTTCAAAAGTCATCATATATATATATATATATATATATATATATATATATATATATATATATATATATATATATATTTTTCAGTTCATGACATCCATCTTTACAAATTTGCTTTTTCTGGAGGACACACGTCCAGATCGTCCGTTTATAGCAACCTCTCAAAACTCTGGCATCTCTCTCTCCACATCCACCACAGCTGGCGGCTCACCTCCAACTGCACAACGCTACGCGCTGTTCACATCCAACTGCCCAACACTACACAAGCGAATATTCCAACAATGAGTCCAACCAGCCACAAACTGCACACAGCGCAGTCAGCGATTTTCATACAAAGCTCTACGTGGCATTACCAACATAAAAACCTAAACAGCCTACTTACAAAATTAAGATCTCTGAATTTAGATAGTAAGATTTTGTGCGATATCTGACACCTGTATGTCTTCCTTTGGCACGTACTGCGCATCTCAGTCACGCCTTTGCACTCTAAAACAAACTTGTAATATAGCCTACTGCCCTTGTGCGAATCTTATCCCTTCCATTAATTCAAGTGGGCGTCCCAGACAAGTGAACAATGCTGAAGCTTGTCGAACGAGTATCAGTATGTGGTGATCATCATGGGTAGCGTTACACACAACGAGAACACTACTGAAAAATATCGCTCTGGGATCTGATACTCGTACCACTGAATGACCACCGTTTACGTGGTCAAAATATACTGAAAAAAGTCTACATATTTACGATCACATTACATGTATTTATATTGTGAGTCCGTTGTCAATCTCTGCCTCAAGCGCTGAGGATCTTCATGCCGTTCTCCAATTTGCAAAAAGTTTTGACTGACGCGAAATCCTTGTACAAAAGTGAATCATCTACAAACAGCCTTGGACGTCTTCTGACACGTCGTACATACTGTAGATACATCGTTAGCAGCTGTGCTGGCTAAGATGGTTGTGTTGGACTTCCCACACAGAAGTCCAAGATTCAATGCTCAATGTGTTCTAGAATTTCTTCTATAACTTAGCATTTCCATCGCCACTGGAAATGGTTTGATAATGTGACAATTGCCTAATTGCTCCATATTGACAAACATTGCTCAAGGATTTTATGAGGACCATCCTTCATAAGTGAGTTGAGTTTTCTCAAAAATTTTCTTATAATTCTTTCTAGCGTCTTTACTGATTCCAGTGACCGACCACCGATCATGTAGTGAAATGATGTTATTGTGGCTGCTGTTGGCATTACGGTAAATTACTGTGTATCTTCTGATTTAGGTTAAGCTTTCTCTTCTTGGCACAAGACAGCTAAGAAGTGTTCTGCCAAGTCGTTTACGTAAGTCACGATTAGTTCTAGTCCCACCGTGTTGCTTGGTGATTAAGTGAGGTAGTGTCTGACTACTACTCCACAGGGCTCACGTTTATTCCTCAGTCTTTAAAGTAATTTCACGCAACTGTGGTCCAAAATCAAACTATTTGTTTTAACTTTTGAAATAAAAAAAACTCGGAATTAATTTCTTGTACCAGTGTCCGGAGAAATATCAGCTATTTTATGATATACTCATAGTAGTTCTATAAGCATTTTGTCCACAATTTTACAAACTTTGGAGCTGCTGTAATTCTATGAAGTCATTCAACTTATTATACTGAATGAGTAGGTAACGAACAAATGTGTATAGAAAAGTTTTATTATTATTACAGTATCATAGTATACTTGAGAATCGTAACATTGAAAATTAAACACACTGTTTGCAATATGAAATAGAAAAATCATTACGTACAGTGAAAGCAATCTCATGTTCCTTACTTATTTTCAAGGCACTGACGATGTAATAAATGAGATTGTCGTCAGTGACGACTTTTCTTTCCGTTGTCTCTTCTTAGCTTTCGGAAAATTCTGATAGCTTTAACTGTCGAAACGTCCATATTCTGATTTGTTCTGGATGGTATTTGAAGATCGTTCAATAGTCCATGTGCCATTCTGAACTCTTTAGTGTACATTGAGTTCACCTCTCCAGCATTATACACAGATCGTTGTTTTGGTTGTTTATTGCTTCTGAACATTTTAAGCCACTAATTTTTTTAAGGAAATCATTGCTATCATTTGACAGTAAGTTTTTATTATTTATGTATTTTCCTATCGCAATTTTCAAGTGCAACGCTGAAGAAAAGACAATTAATATCAGACCTGTCATTTAGACACGTGCGATACTGACCTTTTTTTTTTTTGTACCATTTGAAAACGACTCTACAACCGAAATCGCGATAGTGAAATAAATAATAAAAATTTACACTCAAATGGCGGAAATGATTTCATTCAAAATGCGATCCCCAATCAAGAGAAAATCATCAGTTTTATGCCCTGTTTTGGAGAGGTTTATTTGCTTTTCTGCAGAAATCAATTCATCGTAATTTTAAATAGCAACTGGAGGCACATTTGCATTTCGTTATTATATGTGAAGAAGAATGTGGTCATAGACTGTTTACTATGTATTGAGCCGGGGACCTAGAAACAACGGAGAGGCTTTGTCCCGCCTAGCCCTCAGTGGTTCACAACCCCACAACTGGCCATAGCAGTCCACCCGCCCCACCGCCGCCCCACACCGAACCCAGAGTTATTGTGCGGTTCGGTCCTCAGTGTCCCCCCCCCCCCCCCCGCCCCCCTCCCTCCCCCCGGGGAACGCCTCATATCAGAGAGTAGCCCAAATGTTTGCGTGGTAGAGTAATTATGGCGTACGCGTACGTGGAGACAGTAGGTCATAGGCTGACATTAAGTATGTACACAGCAGATAAACTATGGCGATATCAGGAATCAACTGGAACACAAATGATTACTACCTCTATTATTACCTCTATTTCGTACTCACATTCCGTTGTCTTCGATGTTCATAACCAAACTGACACTCTCCAGACGAAAGCAGACATCATGATATTTCTTTATCCTCTGTGCCAGAACCGTAGTGATTCTCTTCGCTGTAATTAGCACGTAGAGGGAAGTAACTGGTTCATAACGAAGAATTGGTTTGTCAGTACAGAAATTTACCGATGAACAAAATTAACATGTTTGCTAGTAAATATTGTCAAATGATGTAATGTAAGCACGTTTATAATAAACCTTGCTTGATTCACAGATCGTTAGTAGCAGGTTGTGCAGACCCACGTTCATTTTTCACGTTACTGCTCACCTTGGTGAATTTCAGTTTGTCATACAACGTCCGTCACATGTACAGAACTAATCTCTAAAGTTGTGTTTCGTAAACTGGTAGTCAAGTGCCACAACTTCCTGACTCAGATTTCACTTTGATTACTAAGTACGCCATACCGTCACTCAATATGTACAAGATAAAAATAAAAATGTCAATTTGTCTAGGCAATTGTCACAGAATAAGTTACTGTTTTTCAGCGTAAGTAGGGTTCGTTATTACTTCGACGAATTAAAACAACAAAATGACTGCTTCTGTTAAACCGTGAAAAAGTTTGAAAATTCCAAGTATGTTCGGCAGGAACATAAATTTTGAACACCTTAAATCAAACTTCAGGGTTTGTGTAGATAAAAAGCTAAACTACGGGCATGACGAAACATTTTCTATCGACTTTAGTGCCTATTAAAACTCTGACCGTTTTCATTCCAATTTATTCATTCTAAACAACTTTGCTCTGTCATAACATGTAACTGGAAAAAGCTGAATAAATTACAGTAAATTAACTCTCATTAACTTGTTTTCAATAAACACTCCGCATACTGAAAGAATCCACAGTTATTCATTTCGTTTCCACCTATGAATAACACAGTTAACAACACAAATTCATCTCCCACCTCAGAGAATGGTCGCTTTAATTATCAATTTATATCACTTAGACAGTCGATGTATAGTGACAATCGCATTCTTCGAAAACATACATATGCTAGGACATAAGGTAAAAATTTTTCCAATATTCTGATCTTCAAACAAATGAATTTCTTTTTTTTCTTTATTGTTATTTTAATACCTGTACAAATCAGGTAAGCTGTCAGCGGCACACTACGCCTCTCTTCAGCCATAGTGTTGACAATAGTATAAGAATGGAGAATGATAATGAACATAGTGACAGGCAAAAGAGAGAGGTCACAGAGACACAAAAAACACGGAGTCGTTCACACGCGACGACAACAACACTGAAAACACGTTGACACGGCGCACAGAACACTGATGAAGCCGACGGCACAAGTGAACGTAGTAGCAGGACGGCGGACACTAAAAACACTAAACGACATCACACACACAAGACACAGAAGGCGATGATCTCCAGCGCGCGAATGTTCACTATGCGTGCGAGTCCGGGGACCTGCCAAGAGAGGAGGAGGAGGAAGGGGAGTGGGAGAGCGAGAGAGGAGAGCAGAGATGCCACGGGCAGGGGAGATAGGGGGGAGGGAGGAAGGGGGAGGGGAAGCCTGGGGGAAGAGGGGTGGAGGGAGGGGATGGGGAAAAGGAATGAGAAGGGAAGAGAAGAGAAGGGAGGGAGGGTGCCGAAAGGAAGGGACACCGGAAGTGAGGGGTGGGGCAGGGTCAAAGTTGATAGGAGGGGTAGATGGAGGGGACGAGGACATCATCAGGAAGGGGGAGCTGGCGGAAGCCACCTTGGGAGAGGGTAAGGAGGGTGGAGAGATGGAGACCGGGTGGGACGTGGGAATACAGGCGCGGCAGCGGGTGGGGATGGGAGAGGATCGGGGATACGAGTGGGTGAGGAGGATCAAGTTTACGGGAGGTGTACAGGATCCGTATCCTTTCAAGGAAAAGGAGGAGGTGGGGGAAGGGGATGAGATCATACAGGATCCGCGTGGGGGAGGGGAGACGGATGCGATAGGCGAGGCGGAGAGCATGGCGTTCAAGGATTTGGAGGGATGTATAAAAGGGAGGGGGGGCGGAGATCCAGGCTGGATGGGCGTAACAAAGGATAGGGCGGATGAGGGATTTATAGGTGTGGAGGATTGTGGAGGGGTCCAGACCCCACGTGCGGCTGGAAAGGAGCTTGAGGAGACGGAGTTGGGAACGTGCCTTGGCTTGGATTATCTGGAGATGGGGAGTCCAGGAGAGGCGACGGTCGAGGGTGTCGCCAAGGTACTTAAGGGTGGGGGTGAGGGCGATAAGACGGCCATAGACGGTGAGATAGAAATCAAGGAGGCGGAAGGAAGGGGTGGTTTTGCCTACAATGATCGCCTGAAAGAAATGAAATAAAATCTTTCATAAATACTTTTTGCTGCAATATTTTGAAAAAGGAATCTTATATTCTCTTTGCTACAACATCCAGAAAAAAAGGATTCGAATATTTAAAGTATCTGTCTTTATAAATCAGGAAAAACAGACAATGTTAGTTTCTCATTTCAACTGATCTTGTGTCTTTTCATTATCGGTCTTTAAATGTTGCGCTATAACTGCTTCATTCACTTGCAGCTGGTTACGTGACCACAGACACAACTGCCATCATCTGACGGTACTCATGCTGAAATAGTTCACAATAAAGACTCCAGGGAGCGCTGTGGTGTCCTCTCCGTGGAGCTACCTATCCCTACAGCCGACACAAGTACTGGAACTAATACAAATGAAGTGAGAATAATGAAAAATATTAGTAATTGTTCTTACTGTGAGGATATGTCTATGCCTAAGTTAATTTCATTTATTTATATAATGTGTCGTACACGTAATTTGTATGAATTGGGTAACAATTCCAACGAGCAACACATAAATTGAGTTGGGGAACAATCAAAAGCAATACTGCAAGTGAACGATAGCAGACTTCAATGCAACGAGTCGAGACAAAATTTTGACGTCACAGAGGGCATGAGGGAGGGTTACTGTAGCACTATAAAAAAAAACAAAAAAACAAAAAAACAAGTAGACAACAATTTCATTCCGAAATTAAACAGATTCACATTATTTCAAAACATATCTCTTGCGTGTTCAATAACTCCTACAATTCAGGTTAGTGACTGCAAAAGATAAAGGCTTGTAAGTATTGGTCTTTCTATACAGTAGTCCTATCACTGAAAAATACACAGGATGTTAGAGCTATAAGTGCAGATATTTCAACTGGTGACTGAGGACAGTTTACTCTACAAATTACACCAGCATTTATTTCTTTTGCAGACTAATAATTATTATAGCTATTACAAATTGTATATTTTTAGGTTCGTTAGTACCTCCAAGTATGAATGGCACAAGTACACCAATAATGTGTGTTTTTCCCCTGGGCACCAGGTCAGATTGACGTGTGGGCACATGGACGCTAAACAGATAGTCAATAGTGACAGATGTAGTCCACTTTGTGGTGCAGTTACAGCACGAAAACATCAGGTAGCAAATTATGTGATGGGTTTGTTGGAATACTGTTCGACACAAAACAAAAAACACTGAAGTGAGTACACGTTAAATACCAATTATCACAACTTCCGTACCTGTACCTCTGACACCTGCATATGGTCATGGAGATACATATTTGTGCCTCTCTAAGTTCCAACACGTTGAGCATTACAGCATAATGGATAAAATAAAACAAAACGTAGTTACTGATTTTCTCTATCACTCCGTTTTCAACATCTTTTAATTTTACAAATGGCTCAAATGGCTCTGAGCACTATGCGACTTAACTTCTCAGGTCATCAGTGGCCTAGAACTTAGAACTAATTAAACCTAACTAACCTAAGGACATCACACACATCCATGCCCGAGGCAGGATTCGAACCTGCGACCAGTCAATTTTACAAAAACGATAAATAATGGGTCACTTGACTGATGCATATTTGCTGATGTTCATGTAATGGCGGTCTCTTGGAAAAAATTCTCCTGTGGTCAGTGTGAGATAGAACGAACTAAACTTTCTCATAAAATTTTTCTTTCCTTCAGTGAATTTGTACTCCAAATTAAACTGGCTACATATGTACATGGTATGTACACATGGTTATTTTTCAGATGCCTCTTTCTCAACTTACGTTCGCCACGTTTGTTCCTATAGAATCTTTTTACATTTAAGCGAGCAGACAATTCCATGCTAGTGTATAACTCAGCTCTTCATGAATCTACTCGCCTGGCTGTTTGACCTCTGAATGGGCGTGACGTCAAAGCCGGGAATCTGTCACAGCTTGTTTACATAGTTGTAAGAAGTGTTTGTTGCCTCTCGTTTGTTGATTATTATGCTACCCGCACTTGGCCTCCCATGCGTTAAAGCATACATGCGGTGACGTTATAGTAATCAAGTACAGTGATGAATAAGGAAAACACATCGCACTGTGAATGCTTTCAAGTCAGTTGTGCATGTTCAAAAGATTCCGGAACTAAGTGCACAAAATTTTTCTACGCTTACCTTTTACGAAACGCTCCTCCACAATTGCTACACTGCTTCCAACGCCGTTTCCACTTCCGAAAGCAGTCGTGGTATCCCTTTTGCTGGATCGCGCGAAGCGCCGTCTGCGAATCTTCTTTTACTTCCTCTATCGTCTCAAATCCTCGTCCTTTCAGCGGGTTTTCAACTTTGGAAACAAAAAAAGAGGCCAGGTCTGGATAGTATGGAGGATGAGGCAATGCAGTGATTTCTTTTATTGTGCAATAGTAGTGCACCAACAGAGATGAATGTACGGGTGCGTTATAGTGATGCAAGAGCCATAAATTGTTTCGCCACATTTCAAGCCATTTCGTTCTCACATTTTCTCGCTGGCGTCGCAACACGTCCCGATAGTACCATCGATTAACAGTTTGTCCATATGGCACTAATTCATAGTGGACTAATCCTTCAAAGCCAAAGAAAACTGTCAGCATCTCTTTGGCATTTGATCTGACCTGAGGACCTTTTTTTGGTCTTGGAGAACTTCTCCCGACCTATTGTGAAGATTAAACCTTGGCCTCAACATCATAACCGTAGACTCACGTTACGATTCTCTTAAGGAACATCTCGTCCTCATTTGCGCGATCCAAAAACTCTTCACAGATTACGAGGTGAAGATATTTCTGGTCTACACTCATCAGTCGTGAGACGAACTTGGAGGCAACACGATGCATTCCAAGATAATGTGTCAGGATTTCATGACATATTCCAACTGAAATGTTGCTTTCTTGTGCAATCTCTCGGACAGTCAGTCTTCGACTGACAAGCACAATTTCGTTGACGTTCCTGACGTGAGCGTCGTCGGTAGACGTCGAAGGGCGTCCTGAACGAGGGTCACCTTTTACTTCCGCCTGACTGTTTTTAAAACATGTGAACCATTCGTAACACCGAGTATGGCTTAAGCACTTACCACCGTAGGCTTCATGTATCATTTGGTGAGTCTCTGTAAAAGTTTTCTTGAGTTTCACACAAAATTTAGTGCAGACGCGTTGCTCCTCCGACTCTGCCATCTCGAAATTAGCAGACTGTGCGACGTAACGTTCTACTCAATACAGCAGTGAACAATAACTAACAGACATACAAAAATGATATTTCCGGCAGTTACACTTTAAAAACAGGTGTGTGCAGAAATGCCAACTGCATGCGTAACGCTGAAGTTTTCCTGCATGAACAGCAAAAATGTAGCAAGCGACAAACTTATTTCCTTTCATCATTTTGTGGGGAGGGACGTCAGCAAGAAAACGTTTCGCAAAGGTTTGAAATTATGTGTAAAGCTTGCTGCAAGTCGCTAAGTGCTCTGACTGTCAACTACTGGATGGACCAAATCCGTGAATTTCAGTTACACTGTCTTAAGACAAGCACATAGTTTCCAACGTAATAATTGTCTTATTGTATTAAAACATCTGACATAAAATTATACGTCTTAACAACGCTTTAAATACGGCGCGACATACTGAAAATCAAACTTTTGGTGTCCCTGGAAGTCATTAGATACACACACATCAAAAAAAGTTTTGCATCACCTCTGTTCCCAGAACTCCTGAAAATAGACGTTCACTGTACACAGTCCCTTTGACTGTTCAGAGATGTCACTAAACCCGCCCAAAGATGTAAACAACCATGCATGAGCAGCGCCTATCAGGCGGAGGGGGTCCGACAGCCGATCACTTCGTCATTCCACCAGGAAGGAGGTACACGGCACACGGCTCGTGTTGTCTGTAGTTCAATCATGCCTAGGTGGTCAATACAGCGGTTCGATCGCGTCCGCATTTTTACTTTGTGCCAGGAAGGGCTCTCAACAAGGGAAGTGTCCAGGCGTCTCGGAGTGAACCAAAGCGATGTTATTCGGACATGGAGGAGATACAGAGAGACAGGAACTGTCGATGACATGCCTTGCTTAGGACGGTCAAGGGCTACTACTGTATTGGATGACCGCTCCCTACGGATTATGGCTAGGAGGAACCCTGACAGCAACGCGACCATGTTGAATAATGGTTTTCGTGAAGCCACAGGACGTCGTGTTACGACTCAAACTGTGGGCAATAGGCTGCATGATGCGCATCTTCACTCCCGACGTCCATGGCGAGGTCCATCTTTGCAACCACGACACCATGCAGCGCGGTACAGATGTACCCAACTACATATCGAATGGACCTGCCAGGATTGGCATCACGTTCTCTTCACCGATAAATGTCGTATATGCCTTCGACCATATAATCGTCGGAGACGTGTTTGGAGGCAACCCGTTCAGGCCGAACGCCTTGGACACACTGTACAGCGAGTGCAGCAAGGTGGAGGTTCCCTGCTGTTTTGGGGTGGCATTACGTGGGGCCGACGTACGCCGCTGGTGGTCATGAAAGGCTCCGTAACGGCTATACGATACGTGAATGCCATCCTCACACCGATAGTGCAACCATATTGGCAGCATATTGGCGAGGCATTCGTCTTCATGTGGTCAGCATGTTCTCCAGACATGAACCCTATCGAACATGCCTGGGATAGACTGAAAAAGCCGCGCGGGATTAGCCGAGTGGTCTGAGGCGCTGCAGCCATGGACTGTGCGGTTGATCCCGGCGGAGGTTCGAGTCCTCCCTCGGGCAAAGGGTGTGTGTGTTTGTCCTTAGGATAATTTATGTTAAGTAGTGTGTAAGCTTAGGGAATGATGACCTTAGCTGTTAAGTCCCATAAGATTTCACACACATTTGAATTTTTTTTAGACTGTTTATGGACGACGTGACATACAAATCAATCTGAGGGGTCTACGCCGAACCACCATTGAGGAGTGGGATAATCTGGACCAACAGTGCCTTGATGATCTTGTGGATAGTATACCATGGCGAATACAGGCATACATAAATACAAGAGAACATGATACTGGGTATTAGAGCGACCGGTGTGTACAGAAATCTGGACCGCCACCTCTGAAGGTCTCGCTGTATGGTGTTAGAACATGCAATGTGTGGTTTTCATGAGCAATAAAAAGGGCGGAAATGACGTTTATCTTGATCTCTGTTCCAATTTTCTGTACAAGTTCTGGAACTCTCGGAACCGAGGTGATGCAAAACTTTTTTTGATGTGTGTATGACGGAATCGCAGCGGTACTTAGCACCAGCAGCAGTGATGATGAGGAATAACTTACGAGTCTCAAAACTCAATACAGATGCCAAAAGAGAAAGACTGAAGAGGGCAAGAAGTCTGGCAGTGCTACTGAGTTATTGTAAAAACAGATGTAGTTCAGTTTCGATTATTTATGCTTCTTAGGCGACATTCAGGAACCAAACTAAACAAAAGACACAAACAAGAAAGAGGTGAACAATGTTATACTTGCTTAAGTTTATTTGTTTTTTGTGCAGTACAACAACATTCAGCTTAATTATTTTGCTGTAGTATGACTTCTTGTGAGCTTAGAAAGTTAATTTGCAAATTCGTCGTGAATATCTTTGCTTGTGTTTGAAGTTCTGCGAGGTATTTTTAAAATAAAAAGGCAGTTTCTGTTTCAAGTATTTAATTTGAAATTGACGCGTTCCGCGCTATTGGCGCATCTTCAGAATTTCTGCAAATTAACAATAACCTATTTATTAACATAAAGTTGTGACCACGAGCCTTTCCAGACCGTGCTAAGCAACTATTGCCGAGTAACTTCTAAAAAGAACTTGCCTTAGACAGTGTAAACCGCACTAGTCCAAAAGTAAACACTGAATTGAGCTTAACTGCAATCGTCAACTATATTGCACTGAACAGGCATATCAATTTTAAAACAAATACCTGAAACAGAGATTTCCTTTTTGACTGAAAACTGGATTGCTGGCGAACCAGACCGGAAATGCTGTGGTATATTTGGTAGTGGATGATGCAGCAGAATCTCGTCACCATGCCTCTGGCATTACTTCACCTGTCTGTAGGCAATAAGAACAGAAACTTCGTTGGGGGTTGTAATAGCCCCTAGACTCGGCATTTCTCACTACTGTCATAGCGATAATTCGTGACTTCTCAGGCTGTAACAACGCTGGTTTTCTAAAAACACTGAACACCGAGTACATGACACTGAATGTACTTTCTACAACCATATTTGCCCTAGACAATGCGTAGTTAAAAAGCTCTTTCCTTATACCATCGGGTGTGCCTTCCTGAATATGGCTTCATGATGCTCTCCTGCAATGGAAAATCAACATCTGCCAGGAATACATGTGGTAGCATCTTTGTCCCTCCAGGCAAACATTCAAGAAATGGCAACTTCAGTTCGTATGTGTGCGTATGCGTGTGGATTAGTTAACTCACAGAGTCAATCTTGATTAAACTCCAATCTTAAATCATTTCTTATCAGGCGATATCAGTATAGAAAAAGTTGTAACTGGTGTCAACAACAGCAAGCAGCACAATGCTAAATGCCCCTTTCAAATCATAAAATTCTCTCTCTCTAGCAACAGAGTTCCAGCATTTGTAGACTTAGAGAAAACTTTTGACAATGTTGACTGGAATACTGTCTTTCAAATTCTGAAGGTGGCAGGGGTAAAATACTGGGTGCGAAAGGCTATTTACAATTTGTACAGAAACCAGATGGCAGTTATATGAGTCGAGGGACATGAAAGGGAAGCAGTCGTTGGGAAGGGAGTGAGACAGGGTTGTAGCCTCTCCCTGATGTTATTCATTCTGTATATTGAGCAAGCAGTAAAGGAAACACAAGAAAAATTCTGAGTAGGTATTAAAATCCATGGGGAAGAACTACAAACTTTGAGGTTCGCTGATGACATTGTAATTCTGTCAAAGACAGCAAAGGACTTGGAAGAGCAGTTGAACGGAATGGACAGTGTCTTAAAGGGAGGATATAAGATGAACATCAACAAAAGCAGAACGAGGATAATAGAATGTATTCGATTTAAGTCGGGTGACGCTGAGGGAATTAGATTAGGAAATGAGGCACTTTTAGTGGTAAAGGCGTTTTGCTATTTGGGGAGCAAAATAACTGATGATGGTCGAAGTAGAGAGGACATAAAATTTAGACGGGCAATGACAAGGAAAGCGTTTCTGAAGAAGAGAAATTTGTTAACATCGAGTATAGTTTTAAGTGTCAGGAAGTCGTTTCTGAATGTATTTGTATAAAGTGTAACCATCTATGGAAGTTAAACATGGACGATAAATAATTTGGACAAGAAGAGAATAGAAGCTTTCGAAATGTGGTGCTACAGAAGAATGCTGAAGATTAGATGGGTAGTTCACATAACTAACGAGGAGGTATTGAATAGAATCAGGGAGAAGAGAAATTTGTGGCTCACCTTCACTACAAGAAGGGATCGGTGGGTAGGACATGTTCTGAGGCATCAAGGGATCACAAATTTAGCATTGGAGGGCAGCGTGGAGGGTAAAAATCGTAGAGGGAGACCAAGAGATGAATACACTAAGCAGATTCAGAAGGATGCAGGTTGCAATAAGTACTGGGAGATGAAGAAGCTTGCACAGGATACAGTAGCATGCAGAGCTGCATCAAACCAGTCTCAGGACTGAAGACCACAACAACAACAGCAGCAACAGAGTACTGTAGGACAATATGCTTCCCATCAATTTGTTTATGTCAGTCATCGTGAGTCGCCGACATAAGAAATAAGTAAATTTGACTTCAGATTCTGCAAGACATACGAGCTGAGGATGCAGCAGGTACCGGTACATTGGATGAATCATCAAATACGCCTCCTGTACAAAAACGGATGAAAAAGGGGGTGGGGGTGGGAAGCGGAAAAAGCAATACGTTAAACGAGACAACTGCAATGTTGCAGAATCCTCTGGAGTAACAACGACGAGAGCAAAATGCCATCAGTACCTTCGGGAAGTCGTTTGTCTGCAAATTACAAGCGCTGCCGCCCTATGAATGGGCAATTCCACCCAGAAAAACCTATGATTCTCTCTTTGAGGCAGACAAACTGCAACAGAAATGCGTTGAATGAGAGCAACAATCCTGAGTGGGGTGAGGAAAGGGGGAGGGAGAGCAGAGTACGGGAGGGGGAAGAAGAATCGGCGTTGCCTGGCGGAGTATGCATGGACTAGAGGTGGCAGGACGCGGCTGACAAGCGCAACATGGGGAGGCTGTGGGGGAGGTAAGGAGGGTTGAAATGGGGAGCGGAAAGTTAGAGGAACAGAGAAGGGGAAGACTAACCTGGTGAGAGTTCGACCTAGGCTCGACCGAGCAATCTTGTTTAGGTGGCGGTGCCTTGGACTGCAGTTGCAGAAGCGAGGTACGAGCCACAACAAGCTCACTGTAAGTGGATGTGATGTGTTGTGTCAGCTTCTCGTTGACTTGGTGGAGTTGCTTCGCCGAGTTGTATTCTGACAGTAACTCAGTAATGCAGGTCACAACGTTGCCCATGAGGGCAGAACCCTCACGTATGATATCGTATGTTGCATTGGAAACAGAGCGTTGGACATAGGTACGGGTGCACGGTATGTGAGTGTTCGTAGGATGGTGGAGCACTGAACCCTGTACAACGTTCGGAGATAGTTCATAATGAGACAAAAAATCCATACCGAGGATTGGTTCATCGATGTCGATAATGTAGAACGTCCATGGAAAACAAAGAGATGGGGTCACCGTAACCTTTACTGAGCCTGAGGTAGGTAACGTCGATGCGTTGACAGATTGTATAAGTGACTTTGTCTGTGAAGAAGTGCGTGGAACCATCGAAGTAGGTATGATTGACACGTCAGCACCAGTGTTGACCAGAAAAGCTAGACCTGACGCAGTGTCAGTCACATAGAGACGACCACTCGGCCAGGTGGGCTAGTGAATGGAGTGTAATGTAAGAGGACACCTCTTGGGTTCCCTCAGGCCTTGGTGTCTCTTAGTTCCTGCACTTCTTAGCGTCGTCGCCGAACACTTTGTGGTACCAGCAGAAAGGGTGAGCAGGCCGAGGAGGAGGTGGAAACCGCGACAGTGGGGGAGGCTTGTCCTCGTTGATTTGTTTCGGTAAATAGGCCGGTACATAAGGTGCGTGGACGACCGTGGAGTGCTCAGGCAGTGGAGAGAGTGAGCCGACACTGTCAGGAGAAGTAGATGAGGTGATGACGGAGAGAGTCCTGTCTCTGCCAGCCGAAGGTCGGTATGCTGGGGCAGCTGTGGCAACGAACGGTGTGGAATGAATCAGCTGATGTTGCCGCAGCAGTGCATACAGCTGGTCAGCGACGTGTAGGAGGGAGCCGATGGACTTGAACGAGTGTGGTAACAGATGGATCTGTAGATCGGTAGGTAGTTTGGCAGACCACACAGCCCATAGCGTGGCGTCAGGAATAGTGAGGGGGTGCGTTTCCGTAGGTGCTCCTCATAGAGAATCTTGATTATTAACTCTTGTGGCGAGCAGGCAAGTCTTTCCATTATAGTCTTCTTTGCAAACTCTTATTTTGGTGCAGGTCGCGGCGAAAGGAGCAGGTCACGAATCAAATCTGAGTGGTTGTGGAGGTGTGTGACGAGAAGAGAAACTTTGAGTTGTCGTCAGACACATGATGTAACTCGAACAGATTCTTGATGATCATGAACCATGATGCCGGGTTGTCCTCAAATAAGGGCAGTAGGTTCGGCAGGTGGCCAGGAGGGGGTGACGACGGCGGCTTCAGTGTCTCCTGGAGTAGCAGCTGAACTAAGGTTAAGTCAGAGGCCAGCGTGATAGGCCTGGATTTAAACCAGGCAAGCAAATCTGTAGTAACCGCAGCTGGCATAGTTGACTGTGTGTCGCGAAAACATGGCAGGGCAGGTATGGACGGTACCGTGGAAACAGGCAGATGGATGGCACCCGATGGGGCCAGGAAACTGGACCGTGAGTGACGAGTGCAGGATGTAAATGACCCGCTTCCAGAACAGGGCGAGAGACCAGCACGGCAGACACAGGCGGTGCTGTGGAAGCGGCAGGTGGTTGAGCGACCGGAAACTGGGACCCCCGCAAATGGGGGGGGGGGGGGGGGGGTTGAGAATGCCACCTGCATGGAAACTATGTGATGCATAACAAGCCTGTAGTGCATGTGGTAGGCCACTGAGGTGAGGTAAGTGGTCCATGTTACGCAAAACACTGAATTGTGTATGTAAATTAGGCACAACTGGAACACCACGTGCGTGGAACAGTTTGTGGCACAACTTGACCAGAAGAAGGGATCGGTTGGTAGGACATGTTCTGAGGCATCAAGGGATCACCAATTTAGTATTGGAGGGCAGTGTGGAGGGTAAAAATCATAGAGGGAGACCAAGAGATGAATGCACTAAGCAGATTCAGAAGGATGTAGGTTGCAGTAGGTACTGGGAGATGAAGAAGCTTGCACAGGATAGAGTAGCATGGAGAGCTGCATCAAACCAGTCTCAGGACTGAAGACCACAACAACAACAACATGTGATGCCCGACAAGTGATGAATGCCATGATAGGCATTATTGTATTCCATTCTCACTGTTCCACATCAGCGTACCTCAAGAGGATAGTTGCCAATGTCTTATTAAAGCGTTCAGTGAAGCAATTCATTTGTGAATAGTAGGCTGCTGTCTTCCTGTGGATGATGTAACAAAAATTACTGCTGATACTAGTCTCCACTGGAATACATTTGCACACTCAGAGATCATCACATGTTGTGCTCTGTGCTTATGATGTTTTCTGCAATTTCTGGATTTTCAGCAGTTGGTGCAGCTTTGGTGAGTTAGTGTGAGTGTATTATACATCAATTCCTGTTTGTCAGCCTCAGCAACCTCCCTGAGAGATCGATTCCATTTTTGCGGAATGGTTCTGCTGCAGGTGGAATTGGTACCAGGTACCCCAGAGGTAATTGTGGGATGTGGTTCCATCACTTGCATTCCTTACAGTGACTCACATGCTATCTAATGGATCAGTAGAGACTTGACCAGTGATACTCGCCTCTGATTCTGTCTTGAGTCTTCATGAACCCTTCATCACCAGATTTTGGATATATACTTCAGGATGGCTGGCCATAAATGAACTGGGATGATAAGCAATCATATCTGTCCCATTGGATCGTAGTTCCTCTTATACAATGCTCTGTTTATTAATTGCAATTCTCCTTTGGTCGACTCCTTCTTCGTCAAGGCTTTTGTGGTTCTCATCATCACTTGATGTCCCCTCTGTTCAGTAGCAATCTCATTTAATGCAGTGATGACTGAGATTTAATCCATGCTGCTGTGTCCCACCAAAGGGCTCCTTTAAAGACATTTGGCATCCTTATGTTTGTGTCTGCTTTTTTGTATCAATGTGACATTTTATTCCTGAATCCTCAGTGCCCATTTCACCAGTCAACCTGATGGATCCTCCAGGCTGATCAGTCAGCAGAGAGAATGGTGGTCCATCACAGTGGTGAATGGTGTGCCAAATAAATATGGATGGAACTTGTCAATAGCTGAAACAACTGCAAGGCACTCTCAGAATTGGAACTTTGTAATGATAAGCTATCACTTTTCAGAATCTTCCTGAATTTTAACTAGCACTGCCTCTATTCCAGGACTGCTAGTGTCAGTGTGAAGTTATGTCTCAGCATTTTTGTCATACATTGCTAGAACATATTAGTGCCTCATTAAGGACAAGGAAGGATCTTTCTTGCACTTTGTTCCAAGAAAATTTGATGTCTCCCTGCAGTAGCTCTTCAAGGGAAGTATCTTGGTACAGAAGTCCTTTATGAATTTCTGGTAGTACGAGCATATTCTGAGAGAACTTAAGACATCATGAATGTGCTGTGGAGCTGGAAAAGCTTTGTCTACTCTTATTTTCTTTGTATCAGGATGGATTCCATTGCCATTCACTATGTGGTCCAAAATTTTTATTTCTTGTGTGACAAAGAAGCACTTTTTCAGATCCATGTGGGACCTGCAGTCTGAACACACTTCAACACAGTTGAAAGGCTGCTTAGGTGCTTTTCAAATGTCTCAAAAAATGACAATTTTGCCCACGTAGCAAAGAATGTTGTCCATTTATCATATCAAAGCAGTTTGTTCACCAAGAGTTCAAAGGTGGCTGGACAGTGTGTAACACTCCAAATGGCAAAACTTTGAACTCATTAGGAGTTATGAAGGCAGCCTTTTCCTGGTCAGCCTCACCAACCTTGATTTGCCAGTATCCTGCCTCTACGTCCAAGGTTGAGAAATACTTTGCTCTTGCCAAGCAGTGCAGGGTGTCATCAGTGTGTGATAGACATCTTTCTTTGTGATTTTGTTCAGCCATCAGTGGTGGACACAGAATCACCATGTGCATTCCTTCTAGACAAGGGCCAAAGGAGAGGAACAAAGACTCTGATGGTTCAGTGATGTCATCTTGCAACATCTTCTCCACTTCCGTCTGGATTATGTGTCACTTAGCCAGCAACACTCTGTTTGAGTGCTGGCTAATTGGTGGATGATTCCTAGTGTTGATACAGTGCTATACCATGGGCTGCTTTGTCTGTATTTTCTCCGTGCCTAATTTGAAAGCATCCAAAAACTGATGTAGAATGGTTATCATTCATTGCTGTTGTTCCTCAGACAGGCCAGATCCTATCAAAAGCTTGACAGTAGCATCCTCATCTGCATCTGTAGTGCTAACAGTGCATGAATCTTCATCAGTGACACTAAGCTGCCCTTCCTGGACTGGTTCAGTTGTCCCTATGCACATATCTTTAGGGGTGGCTTGCGGCTGCTCATGACATTAGTTATACCAAATTTCTACCTGACCACCTACAGTTCTTATGATCATCACAGTTTCTTTCTTTCTTGTTCTCTTATTCATCATTACAGTTACTTTGTTCCACCACAGGCTGCAACAGCCTCCATCTACCCAAAATCAATCAGAATGCAGAATAAGATAGCATTCTTACTAAAATCAGTCACATACATTCTGACGTTGCACTAGATAACGAAACTCATGTAGAAAAATGGTCAGATAAAACTGAAAATGGGTAAAAACTTAAGTCTACAACACCAAGCACAGAAATTTCCACCCAATAAGTACAAATATTTTACTGCAGCCTTATACCATCACTTCAGTGGTGTGGTACATTCAAATTGCATATCTGTTTTGTGAGATTCCAACATACTTTAGATTTACAATTGAACAAAAAACAATAAAAGCTAAAATATGTCACCAATCATGTAAGAATACATTGAAAATAAGAGAAAACAGTTATGGAAATTAAAATAACTCTGCCATAATTCATAAATTCACGAACACTGCTTATAACACTTAAGTTTAAAAATTTCATTAACAGTTCTTGAGAATAACACTAAGCTCATTCAGAAGCCTCCAAAGATACTGAGAAACATCATACTCAATACACAGTAAATCACACAGGTTTAAATACCACAGACATACACTATGAGACTACTTGCATAAGGTTTGCTTGCAACATATTTCTGTATCCCGTAAATTATTTCATGTAAGGTGGAGTGCTGTACCTTGTAACATTTTGCACACTTTTGCCTCTAGGCAGCTCTGTAATAGAAATGTAATATATACTGACAGAAAAAAATTGCAGGACCAAGAAAGAGATGTGGAACATAAATGAAAGTTGGTAGTCATGTTTCTACAAGTGAAAGATGATATCTACTCAAATTTTGTGCCAGTTGCATAGGAGTGGCACTAGTAGTGCCACTGTGCGGATGCAAAACAGGTTTGCTTTAAATACACACTATAATGGCCATGAGCATTAGTTACATTTTAGATTGTATATGGTGAGTTGATGATAGTCCAGAATGCCTTTAAGGTGACAAAGACACTCTTACCAATACCTCACTGAGTTTACATGAGATAATGTGACAGGGATACAAGAAGCTGAATGTTCCTTGTGTGATATTGCAGAAAAACTCTGCAGGAATGTAGCTACTGTACATGAATGCTGGTAGCAGTGGTCATGAGAATTTTATGTCAGAAGAAGACTGGGTTTTCACCTGCCTTGAGATGACTCAGTGTTTGTGTTGTCCTCATCATTTCATCATCATTCATTGACAGTGGTGAGACTGGGTTGAGCAAAGGTTGGGAATTTATACGGGCGCTGATAGCCGTGCAGTTGAGTGCCCTACAAACCAAATCATCAAGAACACTGGGTTCCAGATGGTCATATGGCTCTACCAAGATGGACCACCATTGTGTTTGTCATATGACTGGCACATCATACTGCATCTGCAGCAGCAATTTGAGCAGCAGTTGGCACTACAGTGACACAGCAAACTTTTACTAATCGATTGCTTTAAGGAAAGCTCTGAACCAGACACCCTGTAATGTACACTCCATGGCTGATGATGCTTGTGGTGACTGCAAGAAGCCTCATTTGGGAATAAGATTTTTATATATATTTTATAAGAAAATTCTTTTCAAATGACGAATTCAAAGGTCTTTGTTCTGTCACTGATATTTATTCTTGCAATTAATTAATTTATTTGGTTAGCCATCCTTCGACATTTTAAAATGTATGGATGTTGTCAGTTGTGTACATTCATATATTTATACAGTTTGTTGTTACATGTAGTTAAACGTTGTGACATATAAAATATTTACAATCATTATTGCTCCTTATCAAAATATTGTGAAACGAAATCTATTTACAATCATTTAGTACTAAGGAATTCACTTATAGTGTAAAAGCAGTGTTCCTGCAAAAACAATTTAAGATTTCTTTCTAAAGCGGTACATGTTATCTGCTTCTTTTATTTTCTGCGGCAGTTTATTATACAGTTTTACACTTTCATACAAGAAGCTATTTTGAGTCTTATGTTTATTCTTCACATCTAGGTGAAGACAGTGACTTGTTCTTGTACTACAGTTGTGAAAACTGCTATTTGTGCTATAATTTTCTATATTTTTCTTGATGTACAGTATGGTTTGGAATATAAATCCACAAGGAACAGTTAGAATTTCTAACATTTTGAAAAGTTCTCTGCAGTGGGCCCACTTACTGCTTTTTGTTATAATTCTTACTGCTCTATTTTGCATTTTAAATTGTTGTTGTTGTTGTGGTCTTCAGTCCTGAGACTGGTTTGATGCAGCTCTTCATGCTACTCTATCCTGTGCAAGCTTCTTCATCTCCCAGTACTTACTGCAACCTACATCCTTCTGAATCTGTTTAGTGTATTCATCTCTTGGTCACCCTCTACCATTTTTACCCTCCACGCTGCCCTCCAATTCTAAATTTGTGATCCCTTGATGCCTCAGAACATCTCCTACCAACCGGTCCCTTCTTCTTGTCAAGTTGTGCTTCCCCTTCTCCCCAATCCTATTCAATACATCCTCATTAGTTATGTGACCCATCTAATTTTCAGCATTCTTCTGTAGCACCACATTTCAAAAGCTTCTATTCTCTTCTTGTCCAAACTATTTATCGTCCATGTTTCACTTCCATACATGGCTACACTCCATACAAATACTTTCAGAAACGACTTCCTGACACTTAAATCTGTACTCGATGTTAACAAATTTCTCTTCTTCGGAAACAATTTCCTTGCCATTACAGTCTACATTTTATATCCTCTACTTTGACCATCATCAGTTATTTTGCTCCCCAAATAACAAAACTCCTTTACTACTTTAAGTGTCTCATTTCCTAATCTACTTCCCTCAGCATCACCCGACTTAATTTGACCACATTCCATTATCCTCGTTTTGCTTTTGTTGATGTTCATCTTATATCCTCCTTTCAAGACACTGTCCATTCCGTACAACTGCTCTTCCAAGTCCTTTGCTGTCTCTGACAGAATTACAATGTCATCGACGAACCTCAAAGTTTTTATTTCTTCTCCATGGATTTTAACACCTACTCTGAATTTTTCTTTTGTTTCCTTTACTGCTTGCTCAATATACAGATTGAATAACATCGGGGACAGGCTACAAACCTCTCTCACTCCCTTCCCAACTGCTGCATCTCTTTCATGCCCCTCGACTCTTATAACTGCCATCTGGTTTCTGTACAAATTGTAAATAGCCTTTCGCTCCCTGTATTTTACCCCTACCACTTTCAGAATTTGAAAGAGAGTATTCCAGTCAACATTGTCAAAAGCTTTCTCTAAGTCTACAAATGCTAGAAACGTAGGTTTGCCTTTCCTTAATCTATTTTCTGAGATAAGTCATAGGGGCAGTATTGCCTCACGTGTTCCAACATTTCTACGGAATCCAGACTGATCTTCCCTGAGGTCGGCTTCTACCAGTTTTTCCATTTGTCTGTAATGAATTCGCATTAGTATTTTGCAGCTGTGACTTATTAAACTGATAGTTCAGTAATTTTCACATCTGTCAACACCTGCTTTTTTTTGGGATTGGAATTATTATATTGTTCTTGAAGTCTGAGGGTATTTCACCAGTCTCACACATCTTGCTCACCAGATGGTAGAGTTTGTCAGGACTGGCTCTCCCAAGGACGTCAGTATTTCCAATGGAATGTTGTCTACTCCCGGGGCCTTGTTTCGACTCAGGTCTTTCAGTGCTCTGTCAAATTCTTCACGCAATATCGTATCTCCCATTTCATCTTCATCTACATCCTCTTCCATTTCCAACATATTGTCCTCAAGTACATCACCCTTGTGTAGACCCTCTATATACTCCTTCCACCTTTCTGCTTTCCCTTCTTTGCTAAGAACTGGGTTTCCATCTGAGCTCTTGATATTCATACAAGTGGCTCTCTTTTCTCCAAATGTCTCTTTAATTTTCCTGTAGGCAGTATCTATCTTGCCCCTAGTGAGATAAGCGTCTACATCCTTACATTTGTCCTCTAGCCATCCCTGCTTAGCCATTTTGCACTTCCTGTCGATCTCATTTTTGAGACGTTTGTATTCCTTTTTGTCTGCTTCATTTACTGCGTTTTTATATTTTCTCTTTTCGTCAATTAAATTCAATATTTCTTCTGTTACCCAAGGATTTCTACTAGCCCTCGTCTTTTTACCTACTAGATCTTCTGCTGCCTCAACTACTTCATCTCTCAAAGCTACCCATTCTTCTTGTACTGTATTTCTTTCCCCCATTCCTGTCAATTGTTCCCTTATGCTCTCCCTGAAACTCTGTACAACCCTTGGTTCTTTAAGTTTATCCAGGTCCCATCTCCTTAAATTCCCAGCCTTTTGCAGTTTCTTCAGTTTTAATCTACAGTTCATAACCAATAGATTGTGGTCAGAGTCCACATCTTCCCCTGGAAACGTCTTACAATTTGAAACCTGGTTCCTAAATCTCTGTCTTACCATTATATAATCTATCTGAAACCTGTCAGTATCTCCAGGCTTCTCCCATGTATACAACCTTCTTTTATGATTCTTGAACCAAGTGATAGCTATGATTAAGTTGTGCTCTGTGCAAAATTCTACCAGGCGGCTTCCTCTTTCATTTCTTAGCCCCAATCCATATTCACCTACTATGTTTCCTTCTCTCCCTTTTCCTACTACCGAATTCCAGTCACCCATGCCTACTGAATTTTTGTCTCCCTTCAGTATCTGAATAATTTCTTTTATTTCATCATACATTTCTTTAATTTCTTCGTCATCTGCAGAGCTAGTTGGCATATAAACTTGTACTACTGTAGTAGGTGTGTGCTCCGTGTCTATCTTGGCCACAATAATGCGTTCACTATGCTGTTTGTAGTAGCTTACCCGCACTCCTATTTTGTTATTCATTATTAAACCGACTCCTGCATTACCTCTATTTGATTTTGTGTTTATAACCCTGTATTCACCTGACCAAAAGTCTTGTTCCTCCTGCCACCGAACTTCACTAATTCCCACTATATCTAACTTTAACCTATCCATTTCCCTTTTTAAATTTTGTAACCTACCTGCCCGATTAAGGGATCTGACATTCCACGCTCTGATCCGTAGAACACCAGTTTTCTTTCTCCTGATAATGACGTCCTCTTGAGTAGTCCCCGCCCGGAGATCTGAATGGGGGACTATTTTACCTCTGGAATATTTTACCCAAGAGGATGCCATCATCATTTAACCATACAGTAAAGCTGCATGCCCTCGGGAAAAATTACGGCTGAATTTTTCCCCTTGCTTTCAGCCGTTCGCAGTACCAGCACAGCAAGACCGTTTTGGTTAGTGTTACAAGGCCATATCAGTAAATCATCCACACTTTTGCCCCTGCAACTACTGAAAAGGCTGCTGCCCCTCTTCAGGAACCACACGTTTGTCTGGCCTCTCAACAGATACCCCTCCGTTGTGGTTGCACCTACGGTACAGCCATCTGTATCGCTGAGGCACGCAAGCCTCTCCACCAACGACAAGGTCCATGGTTCATGGGGGGGTTTTAAATACCGTTTGTAAATTCTGAGCACTGTTTCCCCAGAAAATAATACCATAACTGATTAGTGAATGAACATAACTAAAGTATACAGTTCTCAAACATTCACTACTTCATGCGGATACAAGGACTCTAAGTGCATAACATGTTGTGGATACCTTTTTCGAGAGTTTCATAGCTTGTTCATTCCACTTCATTTGTTCATTCCTGTTGGCAGGATGTATTTTCCATTTCTGATTGTCAACACTATCACTTTCATATCATGTGACATAGTCTTCCTTAGTTGTCAGTGATAAGCAACCAATGTTACAGAAAAAAGAAATCCCTGAGTCCACTACTGTGTGGACAAGTTGGCCATCATTAATGATGACAATGAGATATCCTTACGTTGATGACTGTTGTACATAGAGAATGTGGATTCATGATGGTCATTTTGCTTAGCTGTGCTGAAATCAACAGCTAGATACTCTGCAGGGCAACAAGGTATGGCATGTTGGGGAGCAACCTTGTCCAGGATACGTCAATGACTTTCTCCAAGATGTTGACCATAATTGCCACAGCCAGCTGACTGGCATTAATAGAACAGTTACGATGATTTAAATCTGGCAGGGTAATGGTCATCAAAAACTTGTCTCCTTTCTCTACAGCTGTGAATGTGTCCAGAGTGAAAATACACTGGTTAGTTTATTTGTGTCCTCCAAATATCTATTCTTCTGCTGGGTCTTGTGTTCCCCAAATGGCCTATTCTTCTGCAGCGTGTTGTACTTGATGGGGGATTTTGTTCCACCTGTGTTGGTCAGGTGCTAGGTTATCATTTTATGGCTGGCCATGTCCTTCTTTCTTTATGGCACACTTGAGTAGTGTTGAACTATACACCTCTTCTTCGACATTCTGTATTATGTCACAATGTACGGGTTCGACATTTATAGCTACTATCTCTTGTATACCCAGTCTGACATTTCTGGCTGCCATATGCAGCTATATCTGTTCTGCTACTATATAGTACATGAGAAATGAGCTTATGTTGGTCTTCCACGACTGCCATAGGTACCACATATGGCATATAGTCATACCCCTTTTATCTGACTCCTCTCTCTCTCTCTCTCTCTCTCTCTCTCTCTCTCTCTCTTTCTGCATCATTTTCTTGATTCACTAGCACCACTTGATGAATTTCTCTGTTGTTGTGAAATCCTTTACATGAAGTGATTGGTTCATGTCTTTTCCGCCTCCCTTCATCAGGTGCAAGATTTGTCCCTGTTGTCATATTAGTGCTCATGATGTGGCATAGAACCAAAACATCCTATAAGTATGACTGTGTTGTTGCTCCATGACATCAAGCCCTGTTGTTCAATTGCTCTTCCACTATGTGGACGTGGTGCTGATTGTTGCCCAAGGTTTTCTTCAGTTCAGCCTGGAATTCATCCCAGTTATAAAGCTTCTCTTTGTTGAACCCAAACCACTGCTGGGCAGTTCCATGGAAGTAAAAGAACACATTCGCGAAACATGTCAGGTCCTCTCAACTGTTGTATTTGGTGACTTGGTTGAATCCTTGAAGTCATTTTGTCAGATCCTGATGGAAAGTTCAACACTTAGTACTGAAAGCACATCTATTATTGATATAAATGTACAGCCAGAAAAGAACTGACTTCCTGGATGACTACATGGTTCTGGATTGCTAGGATAGCTACATGCCTGGCAACTGAAGAAAAATAAGTTTTTTGCAATTATAAAAAATGTTCAACTGCATTTCTTAACCAACTAAAGGAGGTTTGCAGAGTGAGTCTAATATTAGGAAAACAGATGTGGTTTTGGCACCAGGAATTTTGTAAAGGCAGAAAAGGTGTACAAGACAAGCAGAGGTAAAGGTGACCAAGTGCATCCACCTCAAGTGACAGTGTGTATCATTTTGGACGGCTGATTCAAGCCAATAAACACATTCATCTAAGGAAGATTGCACACAACCTCAACATACTGTGCACAACACATTGCACTACCAGAACAAGTGTTCTTGCTGGGTATCAAGGCAACTCTTAGATGAGAATAAAGCTAAGTGAATTGTGTTCTCTCTCCAACACTTAATGCACCCTCAGGTGGAGGATGTTCCACTCCTACTCCATCTTATCAGAGGGGGAAAAAACATAGGTGCATAATGCGACACCTGAGAGAAAGAAAGAATTAGTGTCATGGAGATACCCTTTGTCTCTTCCCCATAAGAAGTTCAAAAAATGGTATCTGCAAAGAATATTATACCCACAACATTTTGGGACAGCAGGGTTGACTGGTGGCTGATTTCCTCACCCATGCAGAGAACATGAATGCTGTAAAGTTATTGCATTATGCTGCACAGCTGGAAAAGGTGATTCTCAGGAAACAATTGGAATACTATGGCATTGACGATGACACACTCCGACTATTCAGATCTTATCTAAGCAACAGGTTACAACATGTATATGCAAATAAGCAGGGATCAGAAATACTCCCTATAGAAAGAGGAATACCCCAAGGCTCTGTTCTTGGACCTTTCCTGTTCATTGTCTATGTTAATGACTTCTCGAATTACATACCGTGTAAGAACATACTATATGCGGACGATATGACATTAATAAGTACAGGAGAGAACTTACAGAGTGTACTGGACAAAAATAGAGAAATTATGCAAATGGCCAATTACTGGTGTCAGGCTAACCAGCTGTGTATAAATCAAACAAAAACAGAAGAAATAATATTTAATCTCAAAGTAACTAAAAATGAAAACAAAACAGTGAAATTACTTGGACTAATCATAGACCAAAAGCTCTCATGGGAAGGACACACCAATTATCTATGTAATAAACTAGCATGAGTACTTTTCTTATTGTATAAATTAAGAAACAGTGTGAGCAAGCAATTGCTACTCCACTCATACTATGCTTTTTTTATTCCCAACTGCAATATGGAATATTGCTTTGGGGTAACTCCCCAGGGGCTGAATGTATTTTCAGATGGCAGAAGAAAGCAATCAGGTGCATGGAAGGGTTAGCACCCAGAGAGTTCTGCAGAAATTATTTTAAATCTGTTGGCGTAATGACAGTGCCAAGCATGTACATATATAACTGTTTAATATATGTCAGAGAAAATCTGAAAAAATTGAACAAGAGATGTGATGTGTGTGCACACAGTACAAGAAAAAGTCACCTGCTGGACTTGCCTTCCACAAGACTTGCTGTAGTCCATAATAACTATAAGTACTTAAGCATAAAATTTTTCAATAAGTTACCATGCTGAGCTCGTACAGTACCACTAAATAAATATAAGAATACATTGCAAACCTGGCTAAAAAACAACGAATTCTATACAACTGAAGAATTCTTAGAAACTAATCATCAAAATATATATTTTATCTAAGTTATGGAGAAAATGTTTTGATATTATATAAGCTAGTTATTTACTGTGATCCTTTTCTTATGTGTGTATTTAATTACTGTATAAAAGATTGTTTTACATAATGCGGAAGAAAAGGTCTTTAGTTCCTTTTCTCCCCTTTCTGTAACTATCTGAATATCGTACTGAAACTAAAACCCTCTGCAAACTTTGATGAAGCCAATTGTATGAAAAATACTGAAAGGCTAATAAAAATATTCTATTCTATTCTATTCTATTCTAGAAGATATCTGCTGTTGCACAATAGTGCCTGACTGTATAAGGCCCTGTTTACATGTGATTTGGCCCACTATTTCCAATAGATTGCATTTGAACACAATGCATATGACCTGGATCTTGCACCTAACTGATTTTCATCTTTTTTGATCATTAAAGACCTGACCAGTCACCACATCAGAACTGAAGCTAACTGGCTCCTAGCCCTTGACCATGATTTCCTTTGTACCAGTTGTAACAAACTGATTTACTAACATAACAAATGCTTAGATGCACATGGTGATTGTATGGAAAAGTAATATGTACCAGTTCCTTAGTAACTCTGTGTATCTCTTTGATTTTCCAAACAAACCTTCTTGTAGATGACTTGTTATCTTATACGAGTATGTCATGTATTTTTGTGTGTACCTACTGTAGTCACCTTAATGAAAGAGTATATAACACACTGTATCATATTCGAGTCATTCCATGTCAAATCAACAAAGGCGCACTCCGCTGCTCGACTCGCTGCAGCTCGCACCGTTCGTTTACACCGTCGCTCGCCCGCCAACGCCACTAGCCCATCGCCATGTCTGGACGCAGAAAGGGAGGCAAAGTCAAGGGCAAGTCAAAGTCCCGCTCAAGCAGGGCTGGGCTCCAGTTCCTGGTTGGCAGAATCCACCGCCTCCTGTGCAAGGGAAACTACACCGATCGCGTCGGCGCCAGGGCACCCGTCTACCTCGCCGCCGTCATGGAGTACCTCGCGGCTGAGGTGCTCGAGCTGGCCGGAAACGCGGCCCGCGACAACAAGAAGACGCGCATCATCCCGCGCCACCTGCAGCTTGTCATCCGCAATGACGAGGAGCTCAAAAAGCTCCTGTCGGGCGTCACCATCGCACAGGATGGTGTCCTGCCCAACATCCAGGCCGTCCTGCTGCCAAAGAAGACCGAGAAGAAGGCCTAAAGAGGCCAGGCAATCGGAACGCGGACCCGCCCAGCAGCGCTGCATGCTCCCCTGCACGCAACGCGCTTTGCCGGCTCGGCTCACAACAAGTGATAAAAGTGGACAGTCCAACAAAATGTGGACCACTGTCAATGCTGAGCCGCAGCGACAGAGAGGGGGGGTTCTCACAGCGCAATAAGTGGCCATGGGTCATCCGTGTGTGCCCAATACGCAGTCGGTAGAGGACAACAGACTCCTTGCGATAGACTCGCAAGGAGGAGTGCCACACAGTCGTCGTCTCCTTGATGACACGGAGTTTGTTAGGGGTGGCCAGACCGCGCCATTCAGCGTCCCAAAGCGAGATAACTTTGCTGCATAAGACTGCCCTCAAAACAGTCTCCGGAAGGCCAATGTCTAGAGTGGGTTCACTGGTGGCCTGTTTGGCCAGGCGGTCAACACGTTCATTGCCTGGGATACCGACATGACCAGGGGTCCACACAAAGACCACAGAGCGGCTGCAATTGGCAAGAGTATGCAGGGACTCCTCTTTGATTTTGTCAGCAGTTTTTGTCAAAATTTCCACACATTTTTAGAACTTAGAGTCTTGTCCTACGTGCACAAAATTCTGTAATTTGGTATTTTTTGTTATCTTGTCATGTGTAATGAAATCACCAAATTTTATGAAAATCAAACAGGGTCAGGTTGAAAATTGCATTTTTCTGTGTTAATTTGACATGGAATGACTCATTTGCCAATACTTTGTTTCAAATTGTACTATGTAGGCTAAATGTTATTAATTTATGCATTTATTTCACCTAACAAGATTAGAGCCTTCAGAACCTCTCTTACATGTAACCAGACATCCTTAATGAGTCAGCATTACAATTTGTATAGTAAATGAACAATATATAATGGTATTTGTATAGCACTTGAGTAATATACAGGGTGTATCAAAAAGAATCATCCAATTTGACATGTCTATATTTCTGAAACTAATGAACATATACAATGAATTTTGTTTTTTGATGAACAGGAAACTCAAAAAGTTTTTTTTTTCATACCTTTTTGTAGGTGTTTAATATGCCTGCCTTGAGATGCATGGCGTATGTCAATGCAGTATTCAAATCATTCCCACACTGCAGTAAGGATATCCTGAGTCACAGCTTCCACAGCTGCTGTTATGCAATGTTTCAGTTCATTCATTTTTGTTGGTTAAGGAGGCACATAAACAGAGTCTTTTATAAATCGCCACAAAAAAATAATCACATACAGTCAGGTTCGGTGACCTCGGAGACCAGTAATGTAAGGCCCAATCACTTGGTCTTGTGCAACCAACACATCGTTCAGTAATTCTATGATTAAAAATTTCCCGCACTTCCTGATGCCAGTGTGGTGGTGCCCCGTCTTGTTGGTAAATGAAGTCATTCGAATCACTCTCCAAATGAGGGGAAGGATTTCTGCAGACTCGTTGTGAAACTATGGTGGATACATTCGATGTCGGTGTCACCCTTGGGGACAGCCCAGCAATCTGCTTTTACACAAATGACCTGTTTCTCAGAATTGTTCATTTCACCATCTAATGCTCTGTACAGTAGAAGGATCCACACCTTACCTAGTACAAAAGTAATGCTGAACAGTTACTAGTGACCTGCACTGCATAAAACATAGAACACAAAATGATTTCTGTTGTCCTGACACCATTTTTACTAGAACTAGAGTGAGCACACACTGATGCTACCTAGTGGGAACCATGTAAAATTTGAGAGTTTGCTCTTTCCAACAGTACTTTGTTAGCGGACATGTCTCAAATAACATAATAGTTATATATATATATATATTTTTTAATCAGATGATTCTTTTTGATACACCCTGTATAATGGTATTAAGAAATTAGATTAAACTGAATTGTGCTACATTGCAAGTATGCCTACTCACTTTTTAGATAATGTAATCAAATGGGATGAAATAAATATCAAGTTGAGCTTTGTGATTAGTTTATCCATGTTTCAACTCTATTTTAACTTATGGTTTTAGAGTTGTGGGATTGCTAGATCCAATGACGTACACTATACCACATGTAATAAGCACTATTTCAATACTCAGAAGCACACATATACAGTTCTATACCTTTTTGATTCTTGGTGCACATGTGTACTATTTCTCGCACGGACACAGACTGAAGAGCTTGCCAAACAAAGATATTACATGTGACTTGGTCAATAGTCGCCACATTAGCCCCCCCCCCCCCCAAAGTGTGGAGCACAGAACATAAATATTGGGGCATACATGTAAAGGAAACACCCAGGGGGAGGGAGAGGGTGTTTAACCCGAAACCATATCTTACATTCCATTACATTAGTAACTGAAGTCTTCAAGCCAGTAAGAGGGCGGATGGTATTGCCAGAACAGGTGAATCCTCTTACAGCAGTCGAGGGATCTGGGAAGGGGATGTTGGTTTGTGAGGAGCTGGGGCAGCGGACCTGAATGCCTGTTGCAGTACATAAGACTTTTACCATTGATGGGTCAGTACCAACAGGCAAGGAGACAGACAGGAGAAGATGAATGTGGGTTAAGTTGTCATTGGGGAAGCTGGCTCATTTGTAGAAGACACACACATTATCTGGATGCATAACAAAAAACACTTTTCAGCTGCAAGTAAATTCTGTGTTGACATTTGCTACCACTTCTGTATACGGGTTTACAGAATCTCCACACAAGTCGTCGTCGGTGACATCACACATTCTGAGGCTGGCCCCTGATACGTCACTAAATCCTAACAGGGGAGAGGTGGGAGGCTGCCTGTAGGAGGGGGAGTCATCACACGCATCACTCTGTAGGGGAATGTCACACGCACCTGTGGCACTGTCACACGACTGGGAGTGGGTAATGTCACACTTGTGGGAATGGGCGTCACTCACCCACGGACTGTCGGTAGATGCCTCGTGCGAGGCGGGTGTAGCAGGGGGTGGGGGCTGACTGGGTGTGGTATTGGGCAGTTCTCCCAGAGGCAGCGGACATATACCGTTTCAGGTGTGCCGTTAATGAGTACTTTGAACATGTTGGTATGCCGTGATATGACTCTGTGTGAGCCTGAGTATGGAGGTCTGAGTGCCGGTTTGACAGTGTCATTGTGCACCATGACATGAGTGCAAGACATCAAGTCCTTATGCAGAAATACTGGAGGGAGCGAGTGTGGTCGAGGAGGAGGCATGCGAATGTTAGTGATTAGCTCCTTAACATGCCCGACGAATATCGAGTTGCAGATTTGATCTGGAAGAAGTGAAGGCTTGACTAGCTCTGTTGGAAGTATGAGGGGTTCTCCATACAGTACGTCTGCCAGGGACATGCCAAGGTCCTCTTTTTATGCAGCCTGAATGCCTAACATTACCTGTGGTAAGGCGTCGGCCCACTCACTTCCGTAGCACATCAGGGAAGCTTTAAGCGTTCAGTGCCAGCATTCGACAAGCCCATTGCTCTGGGGTTGGTATGCTGTAGTCCTAAATAGTTTCACCTCACACAGTTCACACAGCTGTCGGAAGAGGGCGGACTCAAACTGGCAGCCCTGGTCAGTGGTGACAGAAACCGGGCAGCTGAAGTGCGAGATCCACATTAATAAAAGGGCTCGGGCCACTGCGTCAGCTGTAAGTAGTGAGAGGAATTACCTCTACCCAGCGGGTAAACCTGTCAGTGGTGGGCAGTATGTAATGGAAGGGGCCCGAGGGAAGGGTAAGGTCCCGATGATATTGATGTGTATGTGCTGGAATCCTCGTTTTGCCACATTGAACGTACCCATGGGGGGCCATGCATCTGCCCAACTGTGACATTGTTTTATCATCCTGGGCCAAACAAAATGCTCAGATACTAGACTTGCAGTGGTGCGTATGCCAGGGTGTGCCAACTCATGGATACTATTAAAAATGTCCCAGCAGAGAGGTGCAGGAATCACTGGACGTATGCGTTCTGTTGAAATGTTGCACCAGATGGATGATAAAAACCCAGAAAGTGCCCATAACTCTAGTTTGAGTCCTGTTTTAACATTGGAGTGCAATGCGGCGAGTTCAGTATCCTCTGTTTGCAATTTAGGGAGTTCAATGAGGTCCAATTGTGAAGAAAAAACTGACACACGAAACAGAAAATTGGCGACGACATTGTCTGCCCCTCTGACGTAACATATGTTGTTCATAAACTGACATATGAGGTCCATATGCTGAAAATGTCTCAGGGATGAGTCCATGCCTGGGTTATGAAAAGGGTATACCAGTGGCTCATGTTTGATAAATTCCATGAGATGGCGACCTTCGATATCGTCTTGAAAATATTTGGTAGGGTGTAAATAGCAAACAGTTCCTGGTCAAAGTTCGACCACTTACTTCAGGAATCGGACAGTTTGTAGGAGAAAAATCTGAGCAGCTGTACTACACAACCCATGGATTGCTGAAGTACCACTCCCATTGCTGTATCACTCTCGTCTGTAGTACGTGAGATAGGAGCATCAGGAATGAGGTGAGCAAGCATAACGGCCGTCTGTAACGCTGACTTTAGATTATCAAATGTGCGACGCATATCTGGAGTCCGTGTGTCTGCCCAAGACCCAGAAGTGTTTTTTCCTGCAAGAGCATCCATCAGCAAAGCTTGTATTTCAGTGGCATGGGGGATGTGTTTGCAGTAGTAATTTACCATTCCAAGGAAGTGGCAGAGGCCCTGAAAATCTATGGGGAAAGGCGCCGTACTAATGGCCTCAACTCGTTTGGGTAGGGGGTGGATGCCATCGGCAGAAACCCCATGGCCCAGAAAAGTGACACTAATGCAATGCAGTTGTGACTTAGCATTGTTCACTGCGACACTGATTGCTTGTAATAGTGGAAACACTGTATTTAAATGGAGTTCATGTTCCTCAAGGGAGGAAGAAAAAATTAACAAGTCATCCAGGTATGCATATGCAAAGTCCAGTTTTCCAACCAACGGTTCGATGAAACTTTGCCACGTCTGTGCAGCATTTTTAAGGCTGAATGGAATAAACAAATACTCGAACAACCCAAACGGTTTTTTTTTCAACGTCCTCCGGTGCCATTGGAAGTTGGTGGTATGCCTTGTGACAGTCAATTACACTGAAAATTTGTGTCCCATGCAGTTGGGAAGCAAAGTCTTGAATATTTGGGATGGGATAATTATGTATAATTGTTCTGGTGTTAAGTGCCTGATAGTCACTGCAGAGGCGGAAAGTGTCATCTTTCTTGGGCACCAAATGAATGGGTGATGACCAACTACTAGAAGAAGGGCAAATAGTCTTACTGTCTAATCATTGTATTAAGTTTAGAACCATCAGCACAACATGAAATACCAAGAGTGTAGTGCATTTTTCCCTGTCCACATGTTTTTATAGTTACAGTTTTAGCACCTTTCATGGGAACAGTTCTGTTACTCAGCAAATCAAATGTCAGAGCAATTTCATCCATATTCGCTATTTGGTGTGTTTACATTTTTCCAGGCTTAAATGCCTAGCCTTTGCACTTACCAGTGGACCTTCTGTGGTATTGAATCTATGGACAGTACCATTGTTGATCGCGAACACTAACAGGAATGATGGACCCACACCCGATGCATTATGACTGAAATGCACAAGCTTGTGTGTCCCAGGCTGGTGGGTCAGTAGCAGTGGCGATGATCCACTGGTAGTGCTTGTCATGGAGTTCAGTGGGGTACTTGGTAATGCCGTGGGCACAGCTTCTGTAAGGCAGTAGAAATGTCATGCGGCGTCGGCAGCAGGTGTGAGGAAGCGGTGCAGGGCTGGGGGGGTGTGGCTGTGTGTGACCACTGTGCAACCTGCTTTCGAGCATCCATGAGCTTGGCTTGCTCAGTGGCAATGCGTAACCGGAGGGCTTCATTGCTGTCCCGAAGTTTGTCATTGTGCGATCTGAGCGAGAGCGCTACAACAGCGGTTTCAGCTAGCTCACACAATAGAGTGGCTCTCTCAGTTGAGAAGGAAGAGATATCTGAACTGGTGGTACAGTCTGTCGAGTTAAAGGTTAGTGTACCTCGTTGTACCACAAGTATGAAACTTGTGAACAGGACAGAGTAAAAAATATCAAAGCCTGCAAAAAATGATATGAAACAGAGATTGAAAATGGAGTGCTCAGAACCTTCATGACCAGAGCAGGATTCATGCCATCCTTTCCTGCTTTTTAGAAATTGAATCCTGTCTTACACTTTTCATTACAGCTTGGGCAGTGAGAAGATCATAGAATTTGAATCAACATGCACAAAAAAAAAAAAAAAAAAAAAAAAGAGAGAGAGAGGAGTTACCCAAATGGAACAGAAATTGGTATATCTGATGTACATTTACAGACAAACAAATGATTACAATTTCAAAAAAATTAAATGATTTATTCAAGTAAAAGATGTTCACAAACTGAGCAAGTTGGTCCATTGGTCCACCTCTGGCCCTTATGCAAGCAGGTATTCAGCTTGGCACTGATGATAGAGTTGTTGAACTCCTCCTGAGGGACATCAGCCCTAATTATTTCCAGCTGACATGTAAGAGAGTCAAAATCCTGAGCTGGTTGTAGGGCCTTGCCTATAATGCTATAAATGTCCATGAACGGGGAGAGATCTGGTGACCTTGCTGGCCAAGTTGGGGTTTGGCAAGTATGAAGATAATTAGCAGAAACTCTCACAGTGCATGGTTGCACATTATCTTGCTGATGTGAACCTAAGATAGCTTGCCATGCAGGGTAACAAAATGGGGTGTAAGGGTGCTGTGACTGACAACCAAAGAGGTCATGCTATGAGAAGAAATGACACCCCAGGCCATCACACCTGATTGTCAGGCAGTATGGCTGGTGAAAGTTAGGTTGGTATCTGACCACCATCTGGAACATCTCCAGACACGACTTCGGTGGTCATCGGGGCTCAGTTCAAAGTGATACTCATCACTGAAGGCAATTGTACTCCAGTCAATGAGATTTCAGGCCAAGACGTGTCTGGAGGCACCCCAGATAGTGGTGGAATACCAAGCTGACTGTCACCCACTATGCAGCTGACATCTAAGAGTGGTGTCAAGCTTGAAATTGGAAATTTGTGGTAAGATCTTATGGGACCAAACTGCTGAGGTCATCGGTCCCTAAGCTTACACACTACCTAATCTAACTTAAACTAACTTACGCTAAGGATAACACACACACCCATGCCTGATGGAGGACTTGAACCTCCGATGGGGAGAGTCGCACGGGACGGTGACAAGACACCTTAGACCGCGTGGCTACCCTGTGCGGCTGTCAGGTTGAGGAAGTGGCTGGCGTAAGAGCTGCTGAGCAGCCGTGTCTATAGGCCAAGACTGGCAGTGGCTGAGGAGTGAGCCATTGGGAGCCAATCTACAAAGATACCAAAAATAGGAATAGACAAAATATACTCAGATGGTTGATAGTGGTGCAAGATCACCGTGGAAACGACAAAGGCAAAATGCACAAGAAGACCAGATGTGAGTGCGAATCACCTGAGAAGTACAATTATTGTGCCCAGAAGGCATGGATGAATGTGGGAACAAAAGGAACGGTAATTATTGAGTCCTGAGGGCATAAATGGGTGCTGAAGCACTTAGAAAGCAAAATCGTTTGACTCAGAGGACATAGATGGTAGTGGGAGTACTTGGGATGTAAAATTATTGTGCCTGGAGGGTACACTTGAGTTCGGCAGCAGTGGAGAAATAAGAAAGTAAGTGTACATATTAGGCACAAGAAGAAAAATTGGAAAATATGTACATGACTTTGACATACAAAAGAGGATCAGAAATTGCATATGAGGATTAGACATAGGGTGCGCCTGGGGACAGGAAACAAGCACAACTGCTGAGGCTCGCTGGTGGGAGTCGCTGTTAGGTCCATGCGTGGGAAAATATTTGATCATAGGCTCTGGTTCTGTGCAGAAGGAGAAAGCAGTGGCGATGCTGTCTGGAGGCAATTGACCATGGCTGTGTACCTTCCATGTCAGGACAATGGATAGCTTCTGCAAAAGGGATCTCTGCATCTGCTGGATGTTGTGCAAGAAAGATACGACTTGAGAAATTGCTTCTACATCAAGGATGAACATACTTGTCGCCACTTGATAGGACGAAATACCAGGTGATGGTTTGGGAACCAATTGTGGCACTGGAGTTGAGTAAAAATTGTTTTTCCATGATGACAGTTGATGCAAAGAAATTTTGAGTGGTGGTGCTGGAGCAAATGGTGGCACCAGAGCTGATGAAAATGTTTACCCACACCGTCAAATGGCAGGACAGAACGTAGCAGCTGGCACCAGTGGTGGGATGAAAATGTTGAGCGCTGGAATCAAAAGAAAACACTTCCACTTGGCATGGATGAGGAACAGAGTTCAGAAGAAAATTTCATGTCGCCAAATGTTCTGGGACTAAACTTAAAGGAGATGACGGGTGTACTGAGGCCATAAAAAATTCTCATCACCAACTGATATGTTATGCACTGGTTGAGGTTCAATGAGAACAACGCTGAGGTAAAGAATGTAGAACCATTTATTTAATATTTTACAGCACAAGTCTCCTTTGTGGAGTTTTATGTTACATACAAAAGAAAATTTGTTTGGTACTTTCAGTCCCAACAATAAAGACAAGCCGGCCAGAGTGGCCATGTGGTTCTAGGCACTTCAGTTTGGAACCGCGTTACCGCTACGGTCGCAGGTTCGAATCCTGCCTCGGGCATGGATTTGTGTGATGTCTGTAGGTTAGTTAGGTTTAAGTATTTCTAAGTTCTAGTGGACTGATGACCTCAGAAGTTAAGTCCCATAGTGCTCAGAGCCATTTGAACCAATAAAGACAAATAATGATTAAGTGTCCAAAGACCAAAGTGGGTAACGAAAAGGTTTAATTCCAGATTCACTTAGAATGATCTGGAGATAATAAATTAGTCAGTAGTTGATGGAAGGCCAAACTCAGAAGAAGCAAAGTCATTGCCCTATTCTCAATAGAGCTTAGAAGTTAAACACAACACAACAAATGTCTGACGATAGTTCCTTGGCAAGAGCTATGATTGATGGACCACAAAAATGGTCGGTTCCTGACCCAGAGACCAAGAGTGAATAATTGGTTCGACGGCTGACACCAAACTGATGTTCTGTGGTTGAGCGTAAATACTGTTTCTGCACATGGATATGGACCGAGCTGCTAGTGGGCATGTAACGATGTGTTTTAATGAAAAACCTGTATGTTGTTTGAAAAAGCATATAGTCTATATCTGTCTGAATGTCTGACAGAGTATCATTCAACATTTTAAGTAAATCGATCAAGAACTTTTCGAGAGTTTTGCTAATGACATTTCACTGTTATATTACCGTGTAAAAATTTGAAATAAATCTGCCAATTACTGTCCGACTATTCATTAGGGTAAATATTTGAAGTAAATCAGTCAAGAACACTTCGAGATTTTAGGTAATAAAGTTTCCCCTTTATACGTTACATATTTATATATAATATGTATTAAAATAGGTAGCCGCTACATAAAAAGAGACGCCTATTCACATGTAACGTTGTGTCAAAATTTCAAAGCAATCGGCGAAGAACTTTCAGAGTTTAAGATATCGAACAAACGAACATTTAAATTTTACATATGAATATGTGGAGTTACAATACCAGTTGTTACCGTAGATGAGTCATTCACCAGTCAGGACTTGACAGACTGTGTCAGTGTTTATGCCGATGTGGAACCACTGTTCAAGAAGGGGGAAAAAACTGATGCTTCTAACTACTGCCCTATATCCCTTTTAACATGCTGCTCCAAAGTTCTCGAGAAACTGATGCATAGGAGAATTGTAGAACACCTGAATTTCCACACACCTGAATTTCCAATGCCAATTTGGTTTCCAATCGAGCCTGTCAACTGATGATGCCATATTCTCCTTACTAATAATGTTCTAGAAGCACTGAACAATAAATTGGTTCAGTTGGTATTTTCTGACTTTGACTGTGTGAGCCATGAAATCCCCCTTTCAAAAGCAGCCTATTATGGTTTAACTGACACTGTGGGAATGTGGCTCAGATCATACCTGACTGACAGAAAGCAGAGGGTATTGCTGAATCACGAAGATGACTCAATAGCTTCATCTGGCTGGGGAACAGTTAGTGTATGCATGCTGCAAAGTTCGGTGCTTGGCCCTTTGCTCTTTCTTATTTTTATTAATGACCTCCCTCACTGTTCTAAGGCTACCATCAAATTTACTCTTTTCGCAGATGATACATCCCTTGTAATTGAAAAAACACCTGAAAATGATATTGCATCATCTGCCAACTTGGTGTTCCGTGACCTCCATAAGTGGTTCAGATGCAACGGCTTAACATTAAATATAAAAAAAAACCAGTTCATACATTTCCATGTGTCTCACAAAGTTCAGGATGACATAAGTCTAAGCTGTAATGATCAAGATATACATCAAGTTTATTCAACAAAATTTTTAGGCCTCCACATTGACAATAAATTGCATTGCTCTTGCCATATTTTGGACTTGAGAAAAAAGACTTACTTCAGCAACTTATGCTCTACATGTTATAGCAACAACTGCTAATAATGATGCTGTTACGGTTGCTTATTTTGGCTATTTCCATTCATTGTTATCCTATGGCTTAATATTCTGGGGTAACCAACCAATGGCAAATAAAGTATTTGTAACTCAGAAAAGAGCAATTTGAATTATAAGTGGAGTTAACAGGAATCATTCATGCAGAAATCTTTTTAAAACACACAAAATATTAACAATGACCTCACAATATATCTTACCCCTTGTGTGCTTTTCAGCTAAGAACCTACACATGTACAAAACCAATACTTCTTATCATGACTATGACACAAGAACAAAACATGACCTTCATATTGACAGAAAAAACTTGAGTCTGATACAAAAGGGAGTACACTACTTAAGCATAAAAGTGTTTAATGCACTCCAGTCTGACATAAAAAATCTTACCAGTGAAATCCCACAATTTAGTTTGTAATATGGAAAATTGTAATTTATTATTTTATCGTTTTATACCTCTGTTTTACCATACAAAATGCTTAAGCCTGTAACTATTAACATACTCTGTTTCTTATACACCAATTGCGATTTACATTTGTTAGCATATACAAGTAGGCTACTGTGTTAATTCATATTGTGACTCGTTCCATATCCATGCAATTCTTTTGTATACTGGATCTACGGAACACGAATAAATAAATAAATAACTTACAAGGTTAAGATTACACGATCAATATAATACAGGAACAAATCAGCATACATATGCATAATAATACAGAACTAATTTTCACAAGAATAGCAGAGCACTTAATGATATATAGAGTAAGTCCTGGTTTTTGTCATAGATTTTGTGACATCTTTCACAAATTCCAAGGACGCATTTCAGTATTTAGCTGGTTGAATATTTCAATAGCTTCTGTTGGAAAACTGTCCCGGTCATGGAGAGTCGACAACTTGGGATGCCTATGTTTTCCTCAGTGTGTTAATTGTGGACGCCAGTCCCGTTGGTGAATGTTTCACCATTTTGTCTCACATACATGAGACAGGTGAATCCATAATAACTGAAAATTGGCATCACTCCTAGACCTGTATGAAGATAGGTTTGCAGTGGTCCAGTTTCCTGCTTGATGTTGTGATCCCTATCGCTTTTCTTTCTTTTGTTATTGTAGAATTTTCTTGCAGCCTGTGGACTCACTCCATAGTAACAGGCCATAGCTGATATGGCTGTGGAACAGTGAATAATATACTATCAGCAGATACTGATCAGTTATTACATGCCTCAATTTCCTCAGGAGGTAGGTATGTGACTTGTGACAGTTTGTCACACACATTGGCAGTGTGTTCATGCCAAGTGAGTTTACTATCCATGACGAAACCCAGAAGCTTCACAGCATCTGCATGTTTCATGTATTATTTGTCAGTGAGGCTGCATAGCAACTATTTTCATTTTGTTTATAACAAATCATTGCATTCTAGCGTCAATCAAAGTGTCTGCTTCTTCTTGAGCCTTTCTAGCGTCAATGCCTTTTGAGTAAAGAGTTATGTCATCTGCGATCTGCAAGTACTGTCCATGTGAGCTTAAATCATTTAAAAATACTGGGAACAGGAGAGGGTCCATTACCGATCCCTGTAGCTTGCTATACTCCAACTTCGTTCACATGATAATGCTCATTGGACTGATACAATCTGCCTTCCGTTTTCCAAATAATGTTTGAGGGTTGCCATACTTTGATGTGGACTTTGTCTGCCACCATCTCGTGTGCACATATTAGGATGCCACCTTTGTCTACCAAAGAGTGCATGTGACAAGAACAATGAAGTGATTCAGTTCCCACATAGTTCCTGCCCCCCCCCCCCACCCCCATTTTAAAGTAATAAATACATCATTCTCTGATTACTAATTTCAGTTGTGAAAGTAGACCTAAACATCAGTTGCTGAGTGAAGAAATGCTATAAACTATGAATGTAAATGTTGTCACAAACCACATTACAGATGGTATTACATTGACATGTTGGCGCCTTTCAAATTGAATCATCATTCAAAGCATTTTGAGAAATATTACTAGCAGTTAGTTGGTTTTCATAGGTGAATATTGTGGTTTCATTGAGGGGTCTCACCCCCTTTGGCACAGTCATCCACTGTAACTTGATCACTATTACACATTATCAATTTGCTAGGATCTTATCAGTTACTTCTGTGTTTAATAACGTTGCACAATTTATGTAAGTGTGTAAGTGTGAGCTTCTCATTCAATTTCCTTTCTCATTATCGAAGTCAGATAGCGTTACAACATTATTAGGTCATGAATTTGTTTATAACAAGACATGCCGGCACTAAATCTGTGGTTAATGATTCTACTTGCTTTGGTAGTTCATTTTCTAAAAGAGTTGCCACCTTACAGGTGTTACACTAGTGCACCAGCTGTTTATGGCAAAAGTTCAGGTTTGCATTCATGAATACGCAAAGATGAGACTCGAGCATTACTTTTGCATTTTAATGCCCATAATCTTAATCTCATCATGGGAGATGAAATTGAAAAAGTTTTGCCGGTAAGAGAATTTATTACAGTAATGGAGGATGTAATAAACCTTGTCGGGGCTCATTGAATCAGAGAAAGAAATGGATAATTGCACTGACGGAAAAAAATCGCAACACCAAAAAATAGTTAATGAAGAATAATGAAATTTCTGGAATACATCTGTCTAGGAAACATTTGTAACTGATTAACATTGCAAGAACACAGGTTAATGTAACCGCGAGATAAGGCATTGCAAATGTGAAGCGCTGGTATGGTACATTAATAACGTGTGTAACTGTCAGAATCTTGTATGCAAGCATGCACATGTGCATGCATTGTGTTTTACAGGTGCCAGATGTCAGTTCGTGGGATGCAGTTCCACACCTGTTGCACTTGGTTGGTCAATACAGCAATGGTAAATGCTGTCTGTGGATGATGCTGGATGCCATCCAATAATGTCCCGTATGTGCTGGAGACAGATCTGGTGATCGAACAGGCCAAAGTAACATGTCAACACTCTGCAGAGCATGTTAGGTTCCAACAGCTATATGTGGGAGAGCGTTATCCTGTTGGAATATACCATTTGGAATATTGTTCATGAATGGCAACACAACAGGTCGAATCATCAGACTGACATACAAATTAGTTGTCAGTGTGCGTGGGATAACCACGAGGGTTTTCCTGCTGTCACACAAAATCGCACCCAAGACAATAAATCCAGTTGTAGGTCCAGTATGAATGATTTGTAACAGTTCATTGTGTCATTGTGGTGCCGACTGGCTGAAATTGTTGCTGCAGATGCAGTACGTTGCACCAGAGCCATAAGCTGAACTCGATGATTTTCCCTTTCGATTGTGCCAAGTGGTCGTCCGGAGCCCCGACTTCTTGTGAACGAGCATTCTCGTGACCACCGCTGCGAGTAATCATGCACATGGTTACATTCCTGCCAAGTCTTTATGCAATATCGCAGACGAAACATCCACCTTCTCGTCGCCCTATTATACAATCCCGTTCAAACTCTATGGTGTGTCGATAATGACGTCTCTGCCGCCTTGTATGCGTTCTTGACTAACATCAACCCTCCAAGCGCTATCTCGAAGATAACTAATGCTCACGACCGTTACATATTGTATTTGAAGCAAACCTGATTTGCATGAAATGAAATCTTCATAGTGTTGCTGTCGGCGCGAAATCTGAATAGACATCATTTTTCAGATGTAGAAACGTACCTACCAACTTTCGTTTATGTCTCTCAAGTCCTTCTAGGCGTTCGATTTTTTTCATTCTATGTATTTACCTTCTGTAACAGTCTAAATTCCAACAGTAGAGTTATAACGATTAAAAATTGTATTGAATTGAGTTCGATGTTTTCTGTTTTATAATTAATATATACTTCTATTTTAACGATGGTTAGAAACTCCAAAAAGTCTTTATCAAACCAAATTCAAAATATCTCAAGCATTTTCAAAAACTAATATTTTGAAGTCATCAACCAATTAATTCCGTCACTTAAGAATGGATCTGACAATGAAATATCTTCAATCATTGGAAAAATTTGCTCTTGGACTGCCTACAATTTAACATAAATTATTTTGATGGAGCAAGACTGATAACCGATGGAGAGAAGCTTTCGTAACTTTTGAAGAAGCAGAATGAGTCGCGAGTGGAGTTTTAAAAAGTAAATGATCGGCAACAGGACTTTATTCGCTTGCTTGTTACGATCCCTGGATCATCCTGTTCTAACGAACAGCGTTTTTCTTTTTTACGTCGATTCAACGATGTTGAAGGATTGACTCAATTTACCACAATTTTCCGTGTTTATTGTGACATTATCGAAAAAAAAATAGATTTAGATGTTAAATAAAATACGTTTATTTCGTGCGACACAAAAGTGCAGCACAGGTTTGACATTGTGCAAACGTTTTTTTTTTTTTTTGTACTGAAAAACGTTCAATTAGGTAGATAAAAATTTAAGAATAATTTTGATTTTTTGTAGCTTGTACCCCATAAAAGACTTCTTTTGATGATTTTTTCTTCTAATTACAATTCCTAGGGTGGAGAAAGACCTGTTTGGACAACTACCCACACAGACAAAGTATGAAGCTCTGGCAGTGGTTGTTTCCATAGGGTCCATAATGAATCATTCACTCTGCTGCGGTTGTTGCGGAAGTTAATGCCGGCACGGTAGCTCAGCGTGCTCGGTCAGAGGGTTAGCTGCCCTCTGTAATAAAAAAAAACTGAGTTAATCGATCAACAATGGACTTAAACGGGTGTCTTACGATGTTTGCCCCGAGCAGATGCAACGAACAAAAGCGAACAAAATGAGTTAAAAAAAAAAAAAAAAAAAAAAAAAGAGGGTCAGCGCGACGGACTGCCGTCCGAAGGGGCCCGATTTCGATTCCCGGTCGGGGATTTTCTTCGCTCAGGCACTGGGTGTTGTGTTGTCTTCATCATCATTTCATTCCCATTCGGCGTGCAGGTCGCCCAATGTGGCGTCGAATGTAATAAGACTTGCACCAAAGCGGCCTGACCTGCCTCGTAAGGGGCCTCCCGGGCAATGACGCCAAACACTCATTTCATTTTTTTACTGTCCAGGCACGACTCACGACGCGATTTCATAGCGTTCATTCTACCATTAAATCTCTCCCGTGTACCTAGCGTGTATAGTACACCTGGCAGGAAAGAATCTCTGCTTCATAATTCTTTCGGTGAGTGTATTGTCTAGGTTCGAGTTTCAAACTGTTAGAAGGTTTCGTTTTAAAAATGATTTTCATCCTCTTCACAAACTACATGAGATATTCGACATTAAGTTCATATTGACAATCTTGCATCGTTTCGCGCAACGCTTCAGAAATCTCGATTATACGGCAGCGTGTTAAAGTCAATTGCACAACATTCCCTAAGCCGTACTTATGAGGCGAACCCACACTGCGCATGCCCAGTCCCATCGCGCCAAGCACGCTGTGACAGCTGACTGCCGTAAAGACAGCAGCGGTATCTGGTGAGTTCGTAAAGCGTTAATAATTGTCAGTTCGTGATTTTTATTGTCTCGTACACTGCAGGTGGTTTAGGTGGAAAACCTAATTGTTTACCATGACACTCAGCGTGAGTGCTGTGTTAAGAGCTAAACTAAGATAATTTCTGATTTCCAGCAAGCGCTGGCCTCACATAACCCTTTGTATCACAGGTCAATGAATGATTTTGCGCAAGGTAATAGATAACAGGACAGGTATTTCGCTGCTCGCCGGTGACATTCTAAGACTTGTTTTTTTGCGTGTTTGCTAATATAAGCCGTTTTTCGTATTCCGGCTCCAAGTCAAAGACTTGTTTATGCTTCTCACAACAAAAAGAATTCTGCTATGCTTTGCGCTTAAATGTGGAACGTAATCGGCCTAGGCGACCAGTTGTAGTTTTGACACTATTATGATAGAACATACTTATTTACCACGTTCATATTGTTAACTGACATTTCTTGTACATTAATACGTCATTCCTAGTTTGTGTCAGCACATAAAAACGTATATCACAGAATTATCCGAAGACAAAAGTATTCAATAGTAAAATGAAATCCAGTAGCTCTACTGTTTACTGTTTTCAAGGGCGTTTAGCATCATTTCCAATTTCCAACAGCTCACATTTCATCGGGCAGTCCAGTAATACTAGTGTTATTCGTCTGTCTTCGATGTCTAGGCTAAATCGGATAATTTGTCGCACTATTGCATGATAAACACAAAAAATATTTACACCATATTTCCAGAAAATGAGGACATACATTATAGAAACATAACGCTTGTAAACATGGCAGTTGCATATGTCGCTAAAAGAAACAAATATATTAAGTGTAAAGACTATGGCTGTCTTTCATCGTATTTTTCGGCCCCTTAGGCAGTGTGTACATGAGACTGTAGGTAAAACTACGCTGCCCACCTCTTTTTGTGAATAGTTTGATGACAAAACGTGCATTTTGTTGCTGTAGGCATACGCTCCTCCTTTTATGTCCTTATGTCACATTGAAAAAAGTGTTTCGGTATCTTGGAAGATAAAAGAATTTGAGTAATTGTCATTTCTCAGACCTTTGCGGAGAAAATCCCTAAGCGAATTAGTGGCGAGTAAAACAGCCTTTGTCGAATGTCTTGCGCCTAATTGAGCAATTCACGGACAAACTGGACTTCTCTGGCAGCATCGGCGTTGTTAGTTAGATATTTATCATAGTGAGGCAAACATTCTAAACTTTAATGTAACTTACTTGAAGTTTTGATAATCTGTCGTACCTCAGAGCTAAATTTGACAAAGAAAGTAATATTAGGATTTAACGTCCCGTCGACAACGAGGTTATTGGAAAGGGAGCACAAGCTCGGATTAGGTCAAGGACGCGGAAGGAAATCGGCCGTACGCTTTGTAAGGAACAATCCCAGCATTTACATGGAGCTGTTTAGGTAAATCACGGAAATCGTACAACTGGATAGCTGGACGCGGATTTGAACTGTCGTCGTTTTGCATAAGAGCCTACTGTGTTAACCACTGCGCCACGTTGCTCTGTCTAAATTTGATATGAGATACCCAAAACATGTTATGCCAAACGACTAACAGTTCCGTATTTTGAAAGTACATTGCTTTGATACCTAAAAGTTAAGCATACTTCATTAGCGTACGTAAACTACAGAGTTTTTGTACTATAAATATGAATTTAGATGGTACCTCTGCGACTTAACGATCTGAAATTACATCACTTATGCTTAAATCCAGCGATCCAACGAATTAAGAGTTTATGCTAGAAAATGTTCACAAAGGTATTTTTGTCCATATTCGAATAATATTAGATCTACCCTAAAAATTAAAAATCTGAAATACAAAAGAATATAGGAATACTTTACATTGTGAAAAATTCCGTGTGTTATTAACAAAAATAACCGGCAAAAATACGACTAATTAATACTTCTTAAACTGGAGATATAGAAAACAAACTTCAAAGACGCTTATTAAAGTTTGATGCCAATTTGCTTGATTACAGAGCTTCGTATCTGATAATGCTAATGGATTTATTGCATTATTTTAATGCCTTCTATTTTAAAACTGACATAGTTAAAACTTAATAAAACACATATATCGAAAGCTGCGTTTTCTGGATTGTTTGGGTAGTCAAACGCGGGCCAGCATTTGACGAGATGAATGTCAGGAACCTCCGGAAACAACCTCAAACTGGTGTGTACAATCTATTCTTAACAACATAGGATTGAAACCAAGATGGCTCTTATCTCCCAATTTTGACATACTAAAGACGTAAGTACTGTGACAAGACCGATAGTGCTATAGCCATGCGGCTAGCTGCGGAACGAAACGCGGAAAACCAAATATCGGGATAGCTGCTGTGACTCTAAAAAACTCGTTTTATGCGAACGAAACAAAGTTTCATCCTTCTGTGTACTTCGTTACTAATTAAAAATTTACTTTGCGCTCAAAAAATGAAAAACCACTATTTTGGGATTCGTGTGTGTTCTGCCCTTTGCAATCTTTCTCATTTGTATTGATATTCGATTCTAAGGAAACTATCCAATAAAAAAGTTGGTTCTTTCACATCTTATAATCATATATCGTAGCCTGATAATGAACTCTCTCTTTTCGTAATTGCTCATAGTTTTCATGTACTCCGAATAAAAGTAAATGTTTACTGTGAAAAGTATAATCGCTGGCCAGTTTGCGTTTGGTTCATTTTAGGTAAACATTCCTATATATGAACTGTAGCTAACATACCTAAATCGTTTCCAGAATGAGATTTTCACTCTGCAGCGGAGTGTGCGCTGATATGAAACTTCCTGGCAGATTAAAACTGTGTGCCCGACCGAGACTCGAACTCGGGACCTTTGCCTTTCGCGGGCAAGTGCTCTACCAAGTGAGCTACCGAAGCACGAGTCACGCCCGGTACTCACAGCTTTACTTCTGCCAGTACCTCGTCTCCTACCTTCCAAACTTTACAGAAGCTCTCCTGCGAACCTTGCAGAACTAGCACTCCTGAAAGAAAGGATATTGCGGAGACATGGCTTAGCAACAGCCTGGGGGATGTTTCCAGAATGAGATTTTCACTCTGCAGCGGAGTGTGCGCTGATATGAAACTTCCTGGCAGATTAAAACTGTGTGCCGAACCGAGACTCGAACTCGGGACCTTTGCCTTTCGCGGGCAAGTGCTCTACCAAGTGAGCTACCGAAGCACGACTCACGTCCGGTACTCACAGCTTTACTTCTGCCAGTACCTCGTCTCCTACCTTCCAAACAGGAGAGCTTCTGTAAAGTTTGGAAGGTAGGAGACGAGGTACTGGCAGAAGTAAAGCTGTGAGTACCGGGCGTGAGTCGTGCTTCGGTAGCTCACTTGGTAGAGCACTTGCCCGCGAAAGGCAAAGCTCCTGAGTTCGAGTCTCGGTCGGGCACACAGTTTTAATCTGCCAGGAAGTTTCATACCTAAATCGTTTTTAACAGTGGAATGGGAGCCATCCCTCCTTGCGGCCCCGAGTAAATAAGTGATATGTATTGGCATTTGTGCCTCGGATTTCTCTTTTGCGTGATGTTAACAGTTGCTGACACACTTTACGTTAACCATTGCATTAAGAGGTTTTGCATTTTGGAAATAGAGATAGACAATGCAGATACAGGGGCAGAGTTAGCTGTGTACTGTATGCGTCTTTCTTGCCTACAGTATCAGTGCTATTCACTTAACGTTCAATAACTACTAGTGTTAACAAAGTTAAAAAAAGGTAGAGCCGTCCTGATAATTTACGTTCCGATTAAATGACAATAAAAATAAAAATAAACTGTTCATTCAAGTTCAACGAGAAATATTCTACAATTATGGTTCGTCTCGTAGTTGCGAGCAGTCCAAGCAAGTAGACTGAATTTGCTTTTTTTTAGACGGTAGTTGAGATGGTTCGTCGATACTATGCAGTTTGGAGTCCATAGGGCTGAAAGTTTTGCAAGAAAAGAAAAATACCTCGAATGTACCGGGTACATCCAGAAGTCAGTAGTGTGTTAACACAAGAAGCTTTCTACGTTTACAAGAATGTGAATATAAATTTTTAAACCACTTCAGAATATGGTTCTAAAACTTTGATGGATTAATAGCTCCCTTAGATATGCATTACAGAAGCAAGATACGAATATGAGATTAACTATGCCTATAAATCTGAGCTCTTACACTATGGGATGAAAAGTATCCGGACACCCCCAAACACATACGTTTTTCATATTAGGTGCATTGTGCTGCCACCTACAGTCAGGCACTCCATATCAGCGACCTCAATAGTCATTAGACATCGTGAGAGAGCAGAATGGGGCGCTCCGAGGAACTCACGGACTTCGAACATGGTCAGATGATTGGGTGCCACTTGTGTCATACGTCTGTACGTGAGATTTCCACACTCCTAAACATCCCTAGGTCCACTGTTTCCGAGGTGATAGTGAAGTGGAAACGCGGAGGGACACGTACAGCATAAAAGCGTACGGGCCGACCTTGTCTGTTGACTGACGGAGACCGCCGACAGTTGAAGAGGGTCATAATGTGTAATAGGCAGACATCTATCCAGATCATCACACAGGAATTCCAAACTGCATCAGGATCCACTGCAAGTACAATGGCAGTTAGACGGGAGGTGAGAAAATTTGGATTTCATGGTCAAGCGGCTGCTCATAAGCCCACATCACGCCGTAAATGTCAAACGACGCCTCGCTGGGTGTTGTTGTTGTTGTTGTTGTTGTTGTTGTTGTCTTCAGTCCTGAGACTGGTTTGATGCAGCTCTCCATGCTACTCTATCCTGTGCAAGCTTCTTCATCTCCCAGTACCTACTGCAACCTACATCCTTCTGAATCTGTTTAGTATATTCATCTCTTGGTCTCCCCCTGCGATTTTTACCCTCCACGCTGCCTTGCAATACTAAATTGGTGATCCCTTGATGCCTCAGAACATGTCCTACCAACCGATCCCTTCTTCTGGTCAAGTTGTGCCACAAACTTCTCTTCTCCTCAATCCTATTCAATACTTCCTCATTAGTTATGTGATCTACCCATCTAATCTTCAGCATTCTTCTGTAGCACCACATTTCAAAAGCTTCTATTCTCTTCTTGTCCAAACTATTTACCGTCCATGTTTCACTTCCATACATGGCTACACTCCATACAAATACACTCCTGGAAATGGAAAAAAGAACACATTGACACTGGTGTGTCAGACCCACCATACTTGCTCCGGACACTGCGAGAGGGCTGTACAAGCAATGATCACACGCACGGCACAGCGGACACACCAGGAACCGCGGTGTTGGCCGTCGAATGGCGCTAGCTGCGCAGCATTTGTGCACCGCCGCCGTCAGTGTCAGCCAGTTTGCCGTGGCATACGGAGCTCCATCGCAGTCTTTAACACTGGTAGCATGCCGCGACAGCGTGGGCGTGAACCGTATGTGCAGTTGACGGACTTTGAGCGAGGGCGTATAGTGGGCATGCGGGAGGCCGGGTGGACGTACCGCCGAATTGCTCAACACGTGGGGCGTGAGGTCTCCACAGTACATCGATGTTGTCGCCAGTGGTCGGCGGAAGGTGCACGTGCCCGTCGACCTGGGACCGGACCGCAGCGACGCACGGATGCACGCCAAGACCGTTGGATCCTACGCAGTGCCGTAGGGGACCGCACCGCCACTTCCCAGCAAATTAGGGACACTGTTGCTCCTGGGGTATCGGCGAGGACCATTCGCAACCGTCTCCATGAAGCTGGGCTACGGTCCCGCACACCGTTAGGCCGTCTTCCGCTCACGCCCCAACATCGTGCAGCCCGCCTCCAGTGGTGTCGCGACAGGCGTGAATGGAGGGACGAATGGAGACGTGTCGTCTTCAGCGATGAGAGTCGCTTCTGCCTTGGTGCCAATGATGGTCGTATGCGTGTTTGGCGCCGTGCAGGTGAGCGCCACAATCAGGACTGCATACGACCGAGGCACACAGGGCCAACACCCGGCATCATGGTGTGGGGAGCGATCTCCTACACTGGCCGTACACCACTGGTGATCGTCGAGGGGACACTGAATAGTGCACGGTACATCCAAACCGTCATCGAATCCATCGTTCTACCATTCCTAGACCGGCAAGGGAACTTGCTGTTCCAACAGGACAATGCACGTCCGCATGTATCCCGTGCCACCCAACGTGCTCTAGAAGGTGTAAGTCAACTACCCTGGCCAGCAAGATCTCCGGATCTGTCCCCCATTGAGCATGCTTGGGACTGGATGAAGTGTCGTCTCACGCGGTCTGCACGTCCAGCACGAACGCTGGTCCAACTGAGGCGCCAGGTGGAAATGGCATGGCAAGCCGTTCCACAGGACTACATCCAGCATCTCTACGATCGTCTCCATGGGAGAATAGCAGCCTGCATTGCTGCGAAAGGTGGATATACACTGTACTAATGCCGACATTGTGCATGCTCTGTTGCCTGTGTCTATGTGCCTGTGGTTCTGTCAGTGTGATCATGTGATGTATCTGACCCCAGGAATGTGTCAATAAAGTTTCCCCTTCCTGGGACAATGAATTCACGGTGTTCTTATTTCAATTTCCAGGAGTGTACTTTCAGAAATGACTTCCTGACTCTTAAATCTATACTCGATGTTAACAAATTTCTCTTCTTCAGAAACGCTTTCCTTGCCATTGCCAGTCTACATTTTATATCCTCTCTACTTCGACCATCATCAGTTATTTTGCTCCCCAAATAACAAAACTCCTTTACTACTTTAAGTGTCTCACTTCCTAATCTAATACCCTCAACACCACCCGACTTAATTCGACTACATTCCATTATCCTCGTTTTGCTTTTGTTGATGTTCATCTTATATCCTCCCTTCAAGACACCATCCATTCCGTTCAACTGCTCTTCCAAGTCCTTTGCTGTCTCTGACAGAATTACAATGTCATCGTCGAACCTCAAAGTTTTTATTTCTTCTCCATGGATTTTAATACCTACTCCAAATTTTTCTTTTGTTTCCTTTACTGCTTGCTCAATATACAGATTGAATAACATTGGGGAGAGGCTACAACCCTGTCTCACTCCCTTCCCAACCGCTGCTTCCCTCTCATGCCCCTCGACCCTTATAACTGCCATCTGGTTTCTGTACAAATTGTAAATAGCCTTTCGCTCCCTGTATTTTACCCCTGCCACCTTCAGAATTTGAAAGAGAGTATTCCAGTCAACATTGTCAAAAGCTTTCTCTAAGTCTACAAATGCTAGAAACGTAGGTTTGCCTTTCCTTAATCTTTCTTCTAAGATAAGTCGTAAGGTCAGTATTGCCTCACGTGTTCCAGTATTTCTACGGAATCCAAACTGATCTTCCCCGAGGTCGGCTTCTACTAGTTTTTCCATTCGTCTGTAAAAAATTCGTGTTAGTATTTTGCAGCTGTGGCTTATTAAACTGATAGTTCGGTAATTTTCACATCTGTCAACACCTGCTTTCTTTGGGATTGGAATTATTACATTCTTCTTGAAGTCTGAGGGTATTTCGCCTGTCTCATACATCTTGCTCACCAGATGGTAGAGTTTTGTCAGGACTGGCTCTCTCAAGGCCGTCAGTAGTTCCAATGGAATGTTGTCTACTCCGGGGGCCTTGTTTCGACTCAGGTCTTTCAGTGCTCTGTCAAACTCTTCACGCAGTATCATATCTCCCATTTCATCTTCATCTACATCCTCTTCCATTTCCATAATATTGTCCTCAAGTACATCGCCCTTGTATAGACCCTCTATATACTCCTTCCACCTTTCTGCTTTCCCTTCTTTGCTTAGAACTGGGTTTCCATCTGAGCTCTTGATGTTCATACAAGTGGTTCTCTTATCTCCAAAGGTCTCTTTAATTTTCCTGTAGGCAGTATCGCTGGGTGTAGGGAGCGTAAACAATGGACGATAGAACAGTGGAGAAACGTGTGAAGTGACGAATCACGGTGCACAATGTGGCTATCCGATGGCAGGCTGTGGGTAGGGCGAATGTCCGGTAAACGTCATCTGCCAGCGTATGTAGTGCCAACGGTAAAATTCGGATGTTATGGTGTGATCGTGTTTTTCATGGAGGGGGCTTGCACCCTTGTTCTTTCGTGGCACTATCACAGCAAAGGCCTACATTGATGTTTTAAGCACCTTCTTGCTTCCCACTGTTGAAGAGCAATTTGGGGCTGGCGATTGCATCTTTCAACACGATCTAGCACCTGTTCAAAATGCACGGCCCGTGGCGGAGTGGTTGCACGACAATAACATCCCTGTGATGAATGGACTGGCCTGCAAAGAGTCCTGACCTGAATCCTACAGAACACCTTTGGGATGTTTTGGAACGCCGACTTCGTGCCAGGCTTCAACGACCGACATCGATACCTCTCCTCAGTGCAGTATTCCGTGAAGAATGGGCTGCGATTCCCCAAGAAAAAAATGGTTCAAATGGCTCTGAGCACTATGGGACTTAACTGCTACGGTCATCAGTCCCCTAGAACTTAGAACTACTTAAACCTAACTAACCTAAGGACAGCACACAACACCCAGCCATCACGAGGCAGAGAAAATCCCTGACCCCGCCGGGAATCGAACCCGGGAACCCGGGCGTGGGAAGCGAGAACGCTACCGCACGACCACGAGATGCGGGCGATTCCCCAAGAAACCTTCCAGCACCTGACTGAACGTATGTCTGCGAGAGTGGTTCAAAATGGCTCTGAGCACTATGGGACTTAACATCTATGGCCATCAGTCCCCTAGAAATTAGAACTACTTAAACCGAAATAACCTAAGGACATCACACAACACCCAGTCATCACGAGGCAGAGAAAATCCCTGACCCCCCCGGGAATCGAACCCTGCGAGAGTGGAAGCTGTCATCAAGGCTAAAGGTGGGCCAACACCTGATTGAATTTCAGCATTACCGATGGAAGGCGCCACGAACTTGTAAGTCATTTTCAGCCAGGTGTCCGTATACTTTTGATCACATAGTGTATCTAAGACAGAATATTAGGTGTCATACGCATTTCCCATTACAACAACCATTTTGCCGATTTGAATGTTCTGAACAGGTTGTTATTTTCGGTTCCTGTTCCAGTAAATTCGTCTCAAACAGAAAACAAATTAATCTGATAGTGATGACTTTCTCACTCTCACACTATCCGGAAACTAGTGTTATAGCAGTGCTTTCTGAATGCCGTTTAATGTTCTGTTTTCAGTCATGTATCTCTCTTTACAATAAAGTAAATGTCGAAGGCGATCATGTGGCTTAATTCACGTGATGCCGAAGAATCGATACCATTATTGGTGAAACCGAGCGTGGGAACAATATCCCTTGCGACACCTCGTAAGAAAGTGCCACCCATGTTTCATTCTAATCGGTCATTCATTGTTGTTGTGCATTTTTACCATGAAATAATTAAAAAATTACATATTTATCTGTATACCAATAATAAGTATACTAGACATGTATCCCGATATCCAATAACCGATCAATCACGCCGGGAATACTTAAAGAACTGAGAATTTTCGTAAACATTTGATCTGCCTTCTCCTTAGTTGCACGTTACTTTTTAAAACTAGTTATTGAATTCCATAATAATTGCGAATTAATTAGTGTTCTTACTAAATTTTGTCCGAAGATTCAAGATGGAATAAGGGGCAAAGAACGTGCACATCAACTGGCGAAAATGGTGCAGCCTTTACTTTTCATCTGCACGTCCCTAGAATAGAGCGATTTTCATAGTAGACTCGCCAGCCAAGCAAATACGGAATGGACAAATTTAGTAGATATAGACCGTAACGCCATAGGAACATGGTACTGAGCGATTCAACAACGGACACGGTGTCACCATTTGTTTCTGAACTAGGCGCTCATGAGAGGATAAATTTTTGCTCTTAACAGACAGAGCAGATCATATGAATACTAATAAAACGAGACATTTGTTAAAATTAATTCATTGTCCAAGCTGTGGTTTCTGCATCATTGAGAGGACATTGTACATGTATTAACAGTGTGATAAATGCCATCATCCAAGAACAATTATGCAGTACAATATTTCAGAAATAGGATCGTTTTTCTCCTTAGTTCCATGTATAGGTACGATGCCAAATGTATCTGCTATTTGATTCGACTTTGTGAAAGGTAACTTAGAAATTTGAGAATATATTTAATATTTTGATATGTATGCATATAATTGGATTTACCTTAAAATTTCGTGTCTTATATTGTAAAGGTGTAGTTAGACTAATGTACTTTGTTGAATCCTTATATCTTTTACTTATGATAATATTTTATTAGGTAATGAAATCAGGCCAAACTCCAGTCTGTATCATTACGTGAAATAACTGTATTTGGTGTAATGAGCTCTACTTGAAACCAAATAAAGAAACCTGAAACTAAATAAAGAAATAAGCAAGACAAAAACCTTTCAGACATAAGAGAAAACTATGAGTTTCTCAGAGGATCACGAATGTATGAATAAAAATCTGTCACGCGTGGGGAAAACTAAATCGCTGATTCTATTGTAATTCCGACTGATCCTGTAACCCAAACTATTAAATTAATGAAGAAGTGAAAAGAAACAACTACCAGCGTATTTTCTCTATATTCGAATGCTCTGCGAAATAATTCACAAAAGATGCCACGCCGCGTCTAAAATACAAGCCCTCTTCTCTACTTGCATTGTTCAAATCGATTTCCTCTATGTCCGGAGGACACATCGTGGAAGACAGTTTGTGACATGTAATAAGTAAATACAGGGTCAAGCGTCAGAAATCTGATTTTGAGATAATCAACAAAATGTGTGTAGCAGTTGTACAAAAGCACTATAAATTGCGGATCATGGTACAATCACGAAAAATACAGGTTTTTTTTTGTCATATATGCTTTTTTTTTAATTCTACCTTAGTAGGTTCCAGAACAAAATTATACAGATTTGAAGAAAATGAAACGTTCTGTGTGCTATTGCTTTAACATAAATAACTATTATGCAAGTGCCATCATGCACATTTTCACTCATTTCACGACGTTCTCGTAAAGCCACTAATTCTCCTCTTACAAAAGGAATCATTTTAGCTAGACCCCTTCCCTTTCTTTCAGACATCCTAGGTTCACAGTATATCGTTTCTAGCTGCACCTGTTGAAGATCAGAAGGTCTCACGTTCCTCTGCAAGACGTAATGTTCCTTGAACTCTTCAATTCCATTGAGAGTAGACCGATCTTGCATTAGCTCTTGCCGTTCAGCAGTTAATCTGATCCACCGTGCTTTTCAAATATGCACATTGGTAAAACTTTGTGTGTTTCCGCAGCTGACTTGAAGTCGTAAAACTCCGCTTCTTGCATAACAATTTACTTCAGCAATGCCCTATTGTTGCAAACAATCACAGAGCTAGTTCTGTTATCAGCACTTCACAAAAGTGCACGCTAAGACATTAATAGAGAGTTGGCCCATGACATTATTAGAACTTCGATGTTGGTGTTATGACACGAGTGCCGCCATCTTGTGACAGCACTTTAGTCAGAACAAATGTTATTTGGCTTGGCGTTTACACCTCAATTTCACGTATAACTCAAATTTTCATTTTTTTGCGCTTGACCCTTAATTTATTTACATGCCACATTTGTACTCACACACCTGCTACGGAGAACGCAACGCAGCCTACGGTCAGTGGGCATCCCCGCCGGCCGCGGTGGTCCAGCGGTTCTGGCGCTGCAGTCCGGAACCGCGGGACTGCTACGGTCGCAGGTTCGAATCCTGCCTCGGGCATGGGTGTGTGTGATGTCCTTAGGTTAGTTAGGTTTAAGTAGTTCTAAGTTCTAGGGGACTTATGACCTAAGATGTTGAGTCCCATAGTGCTCAGAGCCATTTGAACCATTTTTTTTGGGCACCCCGCTCCCGGTACTGACTGCCTATAGTCAGAACTCAGAAGGTTCCTCCTCGCACGTGTGAACTGCCCAACTGATTTTCGTGTCTCGTAGCACTGCGGTTGCCACCGCCCGGTTTCCGTCTCTCTATGCGCGATGCGGCCGGCAAGCGGCGAAATTCCGCAACAGCAGACGTTCTGCCTCGTGTAGATTGCTGCAAAAAAATGGCTCAGAGCATTATCGGACTTAACAGCTATGGTCATCAGTCCCCTAGAACTTAGAACTACTTAAACCTAACTAACCTAACGACATCACACACATCCATGCCCAACCGTACCAGTCGCGCGGTTCCAGACTGAAGCGCCTAGAACCGCTCGGCCACACCGGCTGGCGTAGATTGCTGCATCTATCCCATATGCGTATGCCATAGCGGTGCGTCTATTTGCCGCGCAACTGATGTTTTCACGTATTTCGCTCTTGTGGTCCCAAGCCTAGAACCATGGCATTTGGATTGTTGACTTCGTAATTCTGTGACTGCGTGTTGCGCTGTGATGCGCTCCATGGAGTATGAGGTCAGAATTCTTAAAGTGTAGTTATTTTCGACCTTGAAATAGCACAGCTTTCCCCTCTCTTCCACTATAATACACTTTTTCTTTTCTTTTCGACTAATGAATTTGGGTCCGTAGGTGAAGTATATATGAACAGACCTACAGTGCAATAAGAAGATATTCTTCACTGTCTACTACAAACGCAGACCGAATGTGAAGCAGAGTGTGATCTCAGCACGCCGCGACGGCACGGTAAGTTGAAACAAAGAGAGTCGGATATAGAGGGTGATGTATATGTGCGTATTATAAACCCTTGCTCTTTTAAACTTCTCTCCTTCCTATCTCCTCTGTGTTACCACAGATGACATGTCACTGATCTGATTTGTACTAAGACTGCAGTACACACGAGGCGCTTATTTGCTTCCACCGTCCTGAGTGGAATGCATAAGTTCTTATAAATGTCCACCAACCTGCCGTCATCTACAGTTGTTGTCAGAAAACAGCACATTATCTTGAGGCTGTAAGAAACTCTTAGCGAGGAATTGATATTATGTGAATAATTAAAATTCCAGTTAGCTTCTTTTTATGGGGTTCCGCCGCCCCCCCCCCCCCCCCCCCCCCCGAAATGAACTATGGACCTTGCCGTTGTTGGGGAGGCTTGCGTGCCTCAATGATACAGATAGCCATACCGTAGGTGCAACCACAACGGAGGCCAGACAAACATGTGGTTCCTGAAGAGGGGCAGCAGCCTTTTCAGCAGTTGCAGGGGTAACAGTCTGGATGATTGACTGATCTGGCCTTGTAACACTAACAAAAACGGCCTTGCTGTGCTGGTACTGCGAACGGCTGAAAGCAAGGGGAAACTACAGCCGTAATTTTTCCCGAGGGCATGCAGCTTTACTGTACGGTAAATGATGATGGCGTCCTCTTGGGTAAAATATTCCACAGGTAAAATAGTCCCCCATTCGGATCTCCGGGCGGGAACTACTCAGGAGGACGTCGTTATCAGGAGAAAGGAAACTGACGACACGAGGATGGATACAACGGTCGATAGCAACGGCGGTACTGTGTGCTACACTGTTTTTAAAATGAAAGGTTTCTCCTAGTAAGCACTCAAACACGCAAAAAATTACGAAAATATACTAGTAACTACAAAGGTAAATGAAAGGAAGTGGCTCCTGTTTGAAGCTCGTAGAAATATATAGTAAACGAACGGCCTTATTACCAGCAGGAACTCGCGGTGCTCTCTCACTGTCTATTAACGTTTTGAACATGGCTGTCTATTAAACAAAATGAGTAAATAAAATACTATATTTAAGATATAAAACCTTTTTTTGGATGAAATAATGAAGTGAATATATTTTCTCAGAAAAAGTACAAGTTTCAGAAGTTTAATATTTTTTTCATACAAAATTCGAACAAAATTAGTTTATTTTATTAATTTACATATGTTGTTGTTGTGGTCTTCAGTCCTGAGACTGGTTTGATGCAGCTCTCCATGCTACTCTATCCTGTGCAAGCTTCTTCATCTCCCAGTAACTACTGCAACCTACATCCTTCTGAATCTGCTTAGTGTATTCATCTCTTGATCTCCCTCTACTACGATTTTTACCCTCCACGCTGCCCTCCAATACTAAATTGGTGATCCCTTGATGCCTCAGAACATGTCCTACCAACCGGTCCTACCTTCTTCTAGTCAAGTTGTGCCACAAATTCCTCTTCTCCCCAATTCTATTCAATACCTCATCATTAGTTATGTGATCTACCCATCTAATCTTCAGCATTCTTCTGCAGCACCACATTTCGAAATCTTCTATTCTCTTCTCGCCTAAACTATATATCGTCCACGTTTCACTTCCATACATGGCTAAATTCCATATAAACACTTTCAGAAACGACTTCCTGACACTTAAATTAATACTCGATGTTAACAAATTTCTCTTCTTCAGAAACGCTTTCCTTGCCATTGCCAGTCTACATTTTATATCCTATCTACTTCGACCATCATCAGTTATTTTGCTCCCCAAAAAGCAAAACTCCTTTACTACTTTAATTGTCTCATTTCCTAATCTAATTCCCTCAGCATCACCCGACTTAATTCGACTACATTCCATTATCCTCGTTTTGCTTTTGTTGATGTTCATCTTATATGCTCCTTTCAAGACACTGTCCATTCCGTTCAACTGCTCTTCCAAGTCCTTTGCTGTCTCTGACAGAATTACAATGTCATCGGCGAACCTCAAAGTTTTTATTTCTTCTCCATGGATTTTAATACCTACTCTGAATTTTTCTTTTGTTTCCTTTACTGCTTGCTCAATATACAGATTGAATAACATCGGGGAGAGGCTACAACCCTGTCTCACTCCCTTCCCGACCACTGCTTCCCTTTCATGTCCTCCGACTCTTATAACTGCCATCTGGTTCCTGTACAAATTGTAAATAGCCCTTCGCTCCCTGTATTTTACCCCTGCCACCTTCAGAATTTGAAAGAGAGTATTCCAGTCAACATTGTCAAAAGCTTTCTCTAAGTTTACAAATGCTAGAAATGTAGGTTTTCCTTTCCTTAATCTAGTTTCTAAGATAAGTCATAGGGTCAGTATTGCCTCACGTGTTCCAACATTTCTACGGAATCCAAACTGATGTTCCCCGAGGTCGACATCTACCAGTTTTTCCATTCGTCTGTAAAGAATTCGCGTTAGTATTTTGCAACTGTGACTTATTAAACTGATTGTTCGGTAATTTTCACATCTGTCAACACCTGCTTTCTTTGGGATTGGGATTATTATATTCTTCTTGAAGTCTGAGGGTATTTCGCCTGTTTCATGCATTTTTCTCACCAGATGGTAGAGTTTTGTCAGGACTGGCTCTCCCAAGGCCGTCAGTAGTTCCAGTGGAATATTGTCTACTCCGGGGGCCTTGTTTCGGCTCAGGTCTTTCAGTGCTCTGTCAAACTCTTCACGCAGTATCGTATCTCCCATTTCATCTTCATCTACATCCTCTACCATTTCGATAATATTGTCCTCAAGTACATCGCCCTTATATAGACCCTCTATATACTCCTTCCACCTTTCTGCTTTCCCTTCTTTGCTTAGAACTGGGCTTCCATCTGAGCTCTTGATGTTCATACAAGTGTTTCTCTTATCTCCAAAGGTCTCTTTAATTTTCCTGTAGGCAGTATCTATCTTACCCCTAGTGAGATAAGCCTCTACATCCTTACATTTGTCCTCTAGCCATCCCTGCTTAGCCATTTTGCACTTCCTGTCGATATCATTTTTTAGACGTTTGTATTTCTTTTTGCCTGCTTCATTTACTGCGTTTTTATATTTTCTCTTTTCTTCAATTAAATTCAATATTTCTTCTGTTACCCAAGGATTTCTACTAGCCCTCGTCTTTTTACCTACTTGGTCCTCTGCTGCCTTTACTACTTCATCCCTCAAAGCTACCCATTCTTCTTCTACTGTATTTCTTTCCCCCATTCCTGTCAATTGTTCCCTTATGGTCTCCCTGAAACTCTGTACAACCTCTGGTTCTTTCAGTTTATCCAGGTCCCATCTCCTTAAATTCCCACCTTTTTGCAGTTTCTTGAGTTTTAATCTACAGCTCATAACCAATAGATTGTGGTCAGAGTCCACATCTGCCCCTGGAAATGTCTTACAATTTAAAACCTGGTTCCTAAATCTCTGTCTTACCATTATATAATCTATCTGATACCTTTTAGTATCTCCAGGGTTCTTCCATGTATACAACCTTCTATCATGATTCTTAAACCAAGTGTTAGATATGATTAAGTTGTGCTGTGTGCAAAATTCTACCAGGCGGCTTCCTCTTTCATTTCTTAGCCCCAATCCATATTCACCTACTACGTTTCCTTCTCTCCCTTGTCTTACACTCGAATTCCAGTCACCCATGACTATTAAATTTTCGTCTCCCTTCAGTATCTGAATTATTTCTTTTATTTCATCATACATTTCATCAATTTCTTCGTCATCTGCAGAGCTAGTTGGCATATAAACTTGTACTACAGTAGTAGGTGTGGGCTTCGTATCTATCTTGGCCACAATAATGCGTTCACTATGTTGTTTGTAGTAGCTTACCCGCATTCCTATTTTCCTATTCATTATTAAACCTACTCCTGCATTACCCCTATTTGACTTTGTGTTTATAACCCTGTAGTTACCTGACCAAAAGTCTTGTTCCTCCTGCCACCGAACTTCACTAATTCCCACTATATCTAACTTTAACCTATCCATTTCCCTTTTTAAATTTTCTAACCTACCTGCCCGATTAAGGGAACTGACATTCCACGCTCCGATCCGTAGAACGCCAGTTTTCTTTCTCCTGATAACGACATCCTCTTGAGTAGTCCCCGCCCGGAGATCCGAATGGGGGACTATTTTACCTCCGGAATATTTTACCCAAGAAGACGCCATCATCATTTAATCATACAGTAAAGCTGCATGCCCTCGGGAAAAATTATGGCCGTAATTTCCCCTTGCTTTCAGCCGTTCGCAGTACCAGCACAGCAAGGCTGTTTTGGTTATTGTTACAAGGCCAGATCAGTCAATCATCCAAACTGTTGCCCCTGCAATTACTGAAAAGGCTGCTGCCCCTCTTCAGGAACCACACGTTTGTCTGGCCTCTCAACAGATACCCCTCCGTTGTGGTTGTACCTACGGTACGGCTATCTGTATCGCTGAGGCACGCAAGCCTCCCCACCAACGGCAAGGTCCATGGTTCATGGGGGGGGGGGGGGGGGGGCGCATACATAGGAAAAGAAATCCACAACTGTACTGCTACACTATTGATGACAAACAGCTGGAGACTGTGTCTGCCGTAAAATATCTAGGCATAACTATCCAGAGCGACCTTAAGTGAAGATAGTGGGAAAACCAGACACAAGACAGATTCGTCGGAAGAATCTTAAGGAAATGGAACTCATCTACGAAAGAAGTGGCTTATAAGGCGCTTGTTCGACCGATTCTTGAGTATTGTTAGTCTACCTGGGATCGCTATCAGGTAGGACTGATAGAGGAGACGGAGAAGATCCAACGAAGAGCGGCGCGTTTCGTCGCGAGATCGTTTAGCTGGCGAGAGAGCGTTACGAAGATGCGAAACAAACTCCACTGGCAGACGTTACAAGAAATTTACTACTGAAATTTCGGGACAGCACTTTTTGAGGAGGAGTCAGACAACATATTACTTCCCCCCACATACATCTTGCGTATTGACCACGAGGAGAAAATTCGAGAGATTAGAGCCAATACAGAGGCTTACTGGCAATCATTCTTCTCACGCAGTATTCGTGGGTGGAACTTTATTCTTTTTAGGTACATAGGACACATTCTTTTTAGGTACATAGGACACCAATGTAACGTCATTCTGGATCCCAAATCGAGAACTATATACTTCTGTTACTTTTTTAAAAATCTCAGGAACACTTGTCTTGTTTTTACGGACTGTTCCGAAAGAAGTCGAGGAATGTTCTTTCAACACATGGATCATAAGGGGGTAACTAGTAAACCAATTATCGAACGTCAGATTCCTATTTGTTTTCGTTATTCGCTCCACCAAACAGTTTACAATATCACATTATTTATTACTAAGCTGGTATGGTCCTGGTGGTTGTTTTCCCGAGTATACTATCAGTCTGAAGGTATAGAATATCTTCGCATCTACGAGGGCATGTTTTTCTTTTTGTGCCGTATTTGGCTGGTTTGTTTGGTAACTACACACAGAAATGACATCATACAATGTGCGTGAGGCAATACACAATTAGGTAACAGACAACATCCCACGTGTAGCGTTGGCACAGTCTGTGTGGCATGCTGAAAGTCTTCAGAAAGAAGAATTTGACATGGAAGTAAGGATGGGTAGAAGTCTTGAGCCTATCATCGTAAATTTACATTCAGATTGTTCGGAAACAGACTCAGGTAGAAGTGAAGATGGTAGTACGATGTAGGCTTTGGAACAAAGTAATATTATTTCTTAGTTTTAAAGACTCATGGTTTAAAATAAATGTGTTTGTCAACATATCAGTTGCATACATCATAATGAGAACTTCCTAGTCTCTTTGATTAGGAATTTGTATACTTTTACTTATACAGACTATAATGTTCAACATATTGCTCAACGCACGAACTGAATAAGACCCTAAAATGACAGTAACTGTTACTAATCGAGATATCTTTGGTTTTCGATATTATCGGTCAGATTCCCTGGAGTTATTCGCAGATGATGCTTAACTTTTTACTTGTTCAGTGGATTATAAATTCAGTCTCGTACTGTAATATTGAACTTGTTAGTTTACACTCGTAATGCCCGTTAACAACGAAAAATATGACAACTTACTGAGCATTTTTACGATAGTCTTTTACATTAATCTAGTCTACCAATAATTCTTTTTTACATTCGGTGATTACACGTAATGCAGTCAAAACACACACACACACACACTCATCTACATCTACATGGATACTCTGCAAATTACATTCAAGTGCCTGGCAGAGGGTTCATCGAACCACCTTCACAATTCTCTATTATTCCAATCTCGTATAGCGCTCGGAAAGAAGAAACACCTATATCTTTCCGTACGAGCTCTGATTTCCCTTATTTTACCATGATAATCGTTTCTCCCTATGTAGATCGGTGTCAACAAAATATTTTCGTATTCGTAGGAGAAAGTTGGTGATTGGAATTTCATGAGAAGATTCCGTCACAACGAAAAACGCCTTTGTTTTAATGATGTCCAGCCCAAATCCTGTATCATTTCTGCGACACTCTCTCCCATATCTCGTGATAATACAAAACGTGCTGCCCTTCTTTAAAGTTTTTCGATGTACTCCGTCAGTCCTATCTGGTAAGGATCCCACACCATGCAGCAGTATTCTAAAAGAGGATGGACAAGCGTAGTGTAGGCAGTCTCCTTAGTAGATCTGTTACATTTCTGTGCCCTGCCAATAAAACCCAGTCTTTGGTTAGCCTTCCCAACATTTTCTATGTTTTCATTCCAATTTAAGCTGTTCGTAATTGTAATACCTAGGTATTTAGTTGAATTTACGGCTTTTAGATTAGACTGATTTATCGTGTAACCGAAGTTCAACGAATTCCTTTTAGCACTCATGTGGATGACCTCACACTTTTCGTTGTTGAGGGCCAACTGCCAATTTTCGCACCATTCAGATTGTCAAACAAATATGATGATTACGGTTTGTGCTTGAAGTTAAGGGGCTCCAGAACGCCCTATACTTGCAATGTTAAAATAACACTTATAAATTACATCTTTCCTCACAAAGTAGGAAGTTGAACTTTTTACAGATATTTATTGGAATATGGGCTACAACTTAACACAGAGATTTTACAAAATTTTAGTTCAGTTATTAAAGATGATTTTTTTTTCAATTGTAATGAAAATTCACAACATTTTTTTGCAATTTTTTATTTATATATTAAAAAATATACAGTTTTTTGGAAAAAGGCTGTGTTAAATTATGCAGAAGGTACTGTGTAACATTTACTGAAAGTTTGAAACAAATATGTTTGGAAGATCCTTAGAAAACATGTAATTAGTATGAGAAAAGAAAAGTTTTGGGAATCGAGCGACAAAAGATTGGATTAACTTTTTAGTGCATTCCAGGTCCATAGGATGGATTATCTTCATCATCTGCAAACTCCTCCTCCAGCTTCCTCTTGTTCCTCCTCCTGTTTACTCTTGCTCGTATTTCTAGACTCTTTACAGCCCTGTCTGCAGCCCGAAGGCGTTCCTTGTCTAAAGCAAGCATAGCTCGTACCATGTTAGAACCTATCTTCATTCCCATATTTCTAAATACCTTGCACCTTACAATGTTGCCATCATTGAAAGTCGCAACAGCATCATACACACCAAAGTGAAGTGTTTCTATTCCAACAAATACAGTCTTGGGGACTCTCGACCATATAACACTATTTACACTTTCATTGGGGTTTTGAGTTTTTCCGTGAAAACACATTTTCAACAGTTCAGGTGCTGCTAAGCCTCTGAAAATAGGTTAGCCACAACACATACTTTATCTCACATCACTAAAATGTGCCTGATGAACACGGACGTTAATAATAACACCATTTGACAGCAGTTTAACAGCGCCACAGTGGGTTACGCCCATGTAGAACACATTTCAAAAAAAATTTAAAAATAGTTGTATTCTTCGGAATTGAATAAATTATATATCTATTAAAAGGTAATAGTCTGCAGATTCAGAAAACGCAAAAAAGTAAAAATTTGAGCCTTTCCAGAGCCCCTTAACTCGTAACTAGGTGTGTCCATACAAACGAAAACTGAATCTTCTGCTAGAATCCACTATTATGTAATCTTACTGTTATTAGTCCTATAATGATGGGAAGTCCATGGGCCTGCTCATAATTTGTTACGGCTGTATTGGCGTAGAAAATTTAAAATCATACTAAAATGATTATCAGTTGCATAAGGCACCACTTCCAGAATGTAATGAGTACTGTTAAGCAGAAGAGACTAAATGCTATGAACAAGCCATTATATCACTTATACCGAGTACTGATCTTAAGTTAAATTTTGCTGTAGTATTGTTGTTGATAATTCTTCCGGGTTATATGGCCGTGGTCCATGGAATTCTTCTGTTCCTAACGTTTCGTCCAATACTACGTTGGACATCCTCAGAGGTATGGCTGGTCCTGCTGAGTCCTGCCGACTGACGAGTCGGGCGTTGGAGAGCGGCCTAAATACCGAGGAAAGTGGGCGTGGTCTAGCTTGCTGTAGTATTGTTAATTAGTAAGACTTCATAATAACAGATTCCAGTGGAAAATGCCACTCTTGTTAGTGCGTACACGCTGAGCAGCGAGTTCACAGGTGTAGAAACGCATTTTGTCCACTGAGCTGGGCGAGCGAGCGAGTTCAGGACTACTACCTTCATGACGTATGCGCCGCGGCCTGTCTTTCTCGTGGGCCTCGACAGTGGGGGCCAATTGTAAAGAGTCATTTTTTCTCTCGTTCTTTTCTTTTCCAAACTAAACAAGGAGCGATACACTCTTCAATTAATTAATCTTCACCTTCTTTCTCTGTAAGCGGTAGCGGGCGGACGCACGACGAGATCTGCAGCATTAACACTGTTAAAAAAATGTGTATCCAAACCATACATTAAAGAAGTGTTATAAAAAGTTATTAGGATGGATGGATGGAGAGGGTTTTAAGGGCGCACGACGACAAGATCTTCAGCGCCCGTTGGGCCTACCCACACCGAAGCGTGGGACGAAGCATGCCGCCAGCAGTAAAACATGGACAACACAGGAAGAAAGTCGTAGAGGGAGCTAAGACAATATTGCAGATGGAAGTGGCTTGCTGACCGCAAGGAAAAAAGGGAGGAGCCAGCCACTGTGCAATACACTAAAACCTCCGGCCTAAAAGTTTAGACCAGAGTCCAGACACATCACAAAACTTTAAAACCCTAGACACACACGTCTCATCCTTAGCTGAAACACAGAGCAGATACCCATCAACTTGTGCTTCTACCCTTGCATCACGGTATAAAATGCAGTCTGTTAAAACGTGGCGGACAGAGATTTGCACATCACAAGCATCACAAAGCTGGGGGATCCTCCCGCCGTAATAGAAAGCTATGTGCGAGAGGACAGTGCCCAATCCGAAGACGCGTGAAGTTCACTTCTTCCTGCCTGAGCAACCAGCAGAAGGAACGCCACGGCCGAGTTGTTGACTTCACCAACCGCACTTTATTGGCCGTCACCGCCAGCCATTCTTCCTCCCACAACTCCATGCACTTCTTGTGAAGTGCAGAGCAGAGTTTATTCGCACATTCGCGACGACCATACGTGTCTGTTCACCATTTCGCCCGCGCCAAGAATCCTGCATCAAGACGATCGAAGCAAACAAGAAGAATTAATGTGAGTAGAGGAGGGGCGATCCGGAAACAGTATTGTCATACCAACCTCTAAGCACAATAGCGGTGACAGGAAAAGGAAGTACGTACAATTACGAATTTTAATCTAATAATGTATTGAATTGGAAGGTCTGTTGATCTCAATGCCAGCTAAAGTTCACTCAGGATATGAGTGCTTTCCAGTTTGTTCCAATTAGTCTGTCAAAATTTCTTTTTTAATTATTTAACTAGCAACATTTAATCAGAATGAGATTTTCACTCTGCAGCGGAGTGTGCGCTGATATGAAACTTCCTGGCAGATTAAAACTGTGTGCCCGACCGAGACTCGAACTCGGGACCTTTGCCTTTCGCGGGCAAGTGCTCTACCAACTGAGCTACCGAAGCACAACTCACGCCCGGTACTCACAGCTTTACTTCTGCCAGTACCTCGTCTCCTACCTTCCAAACTTTACAGAAGCTCTTCTGCGAACCTTTCAGAACTAGCACTCCTGAAAGAAAGGAGATTGCAGAGACATGGCTTAGCCACAGCCTGGGGGATGTTTCCAGAATGAGATTTTCACTCTGCAATGGAGTGTGCGCTGATATGAAACTTCCTGGCAGATTAAAACTGTGTGCCCGACCGAGACTCGAACTCGGGACCTTTGCCTTTCGCGGGCAAGTGCTCTGCCATCTGAGCTACCGAAGCATGACTCCGCTGCAGATTTTTGGGATACTGTACATCCCCATATATATATATATATATGTGTGTGTGTGTGTGTGTGCGCACGAGTGTATACCTGTCCTTTTTTCCCCCTAAGGTAGTTTTTCTGCTCCCGGGAGTGGAATGATTCCTTACCCTCTCCCTTAAAACCCACATCCTTTAGTCTTTCCCTCTCCTTCCCTCTTTCCTGATGAAGCGACCGTTGGTTGCGAAAGCTTGAATTTTGTGTGTATGTTTGTGTTTGTTTGTTTATCAACCTGCCAGCACTTTTGTTTGGTAAGTCACATCATCTTTGTTTTTAGATATATTTTTCTGACGTGGAATGTTTCCCTCTATTATATTCATATCATTAATTTGAACCCAACAATTACGTTTGTTATTGTCACTGTTGCATTTTGAAACCTCTTCTGTCATCTTATTTTCTCTTTCTGTTTTTGCAAGTAGTTTCACTTTGTATTCACCTTCTCCTTTTTACCGTAATCTACCATACAATTTTATCCCGCCTATATATACTCAATAATACATAACCCACTTCCAAACCATAACCAAAAAAAAAATTTTTTTCCGCTTTCAACACTACCGCTGCTATAAAATCCACCATTTCCAGTTTCATTTTTCATTTCATTTTTCATTTCATTTTCATTTTATTATATTTTATTATATTATTATAATAAGTAGGGTGGAAACTTTAAAATTCTTTTGCGTCCATATCAATGAGAATTTAAGCTGGAGAAAGCTCATTTTGGAACTCCATAAACAACTTAGTTTAGCCGCATTTGCAATTAGAATCACTGCAAATCTTATGGAGAGAAAGATCAGTATGTTGATATATTTTCATTCAGTAATGTCATATGGAGTAATGTTTCGGGGTAACTCTTCTTTAAGAAACAAAATCTTCATTGCTAAAAAATGTGTTGTAAGTATAATATTTGGTGCTCACTCAGACCATCTTGTAGACATCTGGTTAAGGAGTTGGGCATTATGAGTACTGCTCACAGTATATTTTCCCTCATCAATTTTGTTGTAAACAATCTGTTACAGTTCAAAAGGAACAATGATGCACATAATTACAATACCGGAAAAAATTACATTCATTAAGGCACTCCACATGAAGGTTGTCTTTGGCAAATAGGGGTGTATAATGCTGTAGGTAAAATTTTTGATCACTTATTCAGTGATATAAAAGATCAGAGATATAACAAAGTAAAATGAGAAAGTTTCTTTTTGACAAGTCCTTCTGTTCTGTAGAAGAATTTGTATTACTGTAATGTGTAAAAGGTGTTGGGTCGGAATTACTAACTCACATCTTTATATTAAAAAAAAAAAAAAATACTTATAAATGTCAGCATGTAGCCATAATTACAAATTAATTTGAGGTGTGAATGTAAAAGGACTTCTCCCACATTTATCTTGCAAAATATTCCATGGAACATGAAAGTAACTAACCGACTAACTAAGAAGCTGAGTGTCTGTGGTCCATTATTGTTCTGTCCTTCTTTGTTTGTGCTGTTATTACTGGTATGAACCCATAGATTATAGACAAGTATTTGGGAAAATCTTCTCTTGAACTAATAGTTAGCAATACCTATTACACCCAGGATTCTCTGGGCAATTTAAGTTGTGATTCCTATAGTTACAAGTTGGCAATGATTTTCTGTACAATACCTTTTCATATGATATAAAAGTTGCTCCATTTATATGTGGCTATTTTGTCTAGCTAACATCTGATCTAGGAAGGGGATCAGTTGGGTCTGAACCATTATTCCAGTAAGTCAGAGTATCTTCTCGTGTACTAGTAACGGTTGCCATATGATAGTACACAGATAAAAATTCTTTCACTAGCATTGTTAGTAATTCTAATAGTGTGGGTAACTCTGCCTGAATTTTACAGTAACCCTCTAGACACTGATCATGGGTAGGAGCATCAGTGTTAAACAACTGCGGACAGCGTATTACAGTCCTTCCTGTAGTTTGCTGATGTCTGTATATGCATCAGTAATACTACCAGTTGTAATCTACCCCTCCCTAACATCATTTGTTGATTGTCACCCCATTCATAATAAATTCTTTTAATAAGCTTCAAGAGGAGTTATATTTACAACAAACATTTTACTTATCTTCTTTTCTCATAGTTGGCTCCAGTTGTTCACACCGAAGGGCTGATTCTTGAAGTTGAAATTTTTGACATTGTAGGTTCTCTTGGTTCAAATTGATGTAAATAATGGTGAAATATTGCCTGAGCAGTTAATTTCTGTTTCTGAAATTTCTATCCTTTCACATTTTTCTCTATCACACTGGCTTTACAATTTCCACTTCAAAATCGAAAATTACATTGTTATTGCCAAACATAGAAACATGTCTGATCACATCAGGGGCATACCCACTGCTAATCCATTCTGCATTACCAACAATATTACAAAGAGTTTACAGACTTTCTTGACAAATGACTTTCTATTAATCTATACCATTATTTTATAAATGAATCCAGAAATAAATTTAATAAATATTGTCCAATTTTGCAATTAATAACAGAAATTTTAAGTGTGCCAGATATTTCATAATTTCAAATGCTTAAAAAAGAAAATAATTTCAACTGAACATTCAGGGCTAGTACATATCAGTTGTAATGAACAACATAAAGTAATTTCTTTTTACAGATTTTAGTTTGTAATATAATACATCAAGGACAAAATAATATGAAATTCTTTTAGAAAGACAGCTGAGATATTATTAATCTATTCAAAATTCGAAAAAATATTTTTGATATCGACTACTTCTGTTGAGGAAAAGCAACACTTCAGGAGGGTGTTCCTAAACGTGCTGCATCTAGTGGACAACACATCAACTGCTATGTTTATCCTACAACTGGCAGTCGTGCAGCATGTGGAAAACAGATATCAGCAAATAGAAAAGCTGCGCCCATACTGGGTACGGGTGTCTTCCACAAGGCCTATACACATGTGCCCATATGGTGTACAGGTGTAGTTCTGAATGTGTTAAACATTGAAACAGTGCTAATATGGACACTACAAAAATGAACCAGTCACATATTTTGTGGTGATTGATTTGTTACCACAGAACCACTGACCCCTGTATGCTTTTTGTAGTGTCCATATTATCACCATTTCAAGATTTTAAAATGTTTAGAATGGGCACATACCTCTTACATGACTTTGTCTCACAGTTAATGCTTGGACATTTCTCACAGAACAACTTACAAAGTTTCAACTTGACACAGGCTTCCCATCATCTGTTACAAGGTCTATGAAAGTTTGGCACCCAGATTTAAGTTCTGGACTAGAGCAGAATTTTTTCTTGTGACAGAGTAACTTTCGCATGTATAATGTTAGTATGGATACATAACATTGTAACTAAAAATCTTGAAAAGCTGTTGACTGATTTACATTACATTTTGACACAATACACATGATACACTAATAAATGTCATACATAGGCCTAGTCATTATTCCATATGTTTGTAATTGACAAGGTCTATATTGCTTAATGGCCATCTTGGTTCGTACTTTATGATTCATGGTTCACATTTAGAAAATAACAATGCTTCATAATCTTATTTATTAAGAGGTATAACCTTATGTTAAAAGTTTATTATTTATTTATTTATTTATTTATTTATTTATTTATTTATTTCTTGTTCCGTAGATCCAGTTAGTGAGTCAATCACAAGGATATGGAACGTGTCAAATTGTACAGGTTTCAATTTAAACTTACAATACAAGGGCAATTCAATGTCAAATTGTACATAGTTTAAGTAAGACATACTATAAATACAGTAACAGATACAATGTCAGCTAGATAACATAATTACCATTTGACAGAAAAAGGAGTTTCAAATAAAGGTTAAAGATAAGAGCATAAAGTTAAATCACATATTAGGCCTACAAGAGTAAATACATGTACAGCCAATCTGTTGTTACAAAAAGTGCGCTAATGCCCAAATGCACAATAAAATTAATTGAACTACTTCTAGACACAATAAGTTTAGTAATGGTATACATTTTCTTTCAGGTATTCATCCACAGTATAATAAGATTTCTCTGTCAGGTAATCTTTGAGAACTTGTTTAAATTTTGGCAGTTCCGTATGAACACATTTTATATGTAGTGGTAGAGCATTGAACAGCTTAATGCTGGAGTAGTAAACTCCTTTTTGTACCAGAGTGAGACGTTTCATTTCTAAATGTAGATTGTTTTTGTTTCTCGTGTTATAACCATGGAATTTACTGTTGTCTTGGTAGATGGAATAATTTTTGCACACAAAGGTGAGCAAGGAAAAAATATACTGTGAGGCAGTTGTTAGGATACCTATCTTCCGAAACAAGTGCCTGCAAGAGTGTCTTTGATGGACCCCACACATTATTCTGATTGCTTTTTTTTGTATGGTGAAAACTTTTTTTGCAAGTGGTTGGTTCCCCCAGAATATGATAGCATATGACATCAATGAGTGGAAGTAGCCAAAGTAGGCAACCTTAATAGTGTCAACTTCAGCCACTGAAGAAATTACCCGTAATGCAAATATTGCCGAGCTAAGTTTTTTACATAGATGAAGAATGTGAACTGACCAATTACATTTACTGTCTATGTAAGCACCTAGGAATTTTGTCTCTTCAACTTTCTGTATTGGTTGATCTCCACATTTTATGTTAATTTCATCGGGATTACTTTGTGATGTATGGAACCTCATATAATGAGTTTTATCTGCATTGAGCGAGAGACCATTTGAGGAGAACCAATTTAAGATGTCATTAAAAACAGTATTTGTAGTTTTTTCAAGATCATGATCAATCAAATCGTCAATTAGAATTGTGGTATCATCGGCAAACAGGGTAAATTTGCTGTTTGTCTCAGAACAAAGAGGAAGATCATTAATAAAGATGAGGAAAAGCAGTGGGCCCAAAACGGAGCCTTGAGGCACACCACACGTTATCGTGCCCCATTCAGACGAGGCAGGTTCTCCAGAAGAGCCATTTAGCATTACAGTCTGCTTCCGATCCTGTAGATATGATTGTAGCCACAAGCCAACAGTACCACCTAAACCATAGTATTCTGCCTTTTTCCAAAGAATTTGGTGGTTTACACAGTCAAAGGCTTTCATAAGATCACAAAAAATACCCACTGGAGACATTTTTTTGTTAATGGCTTCCAAAACGTGGTTGCTGAAAGAGAATATTGCCTGTTCAGTACAAAGACCGGCACGAAAGCCAAACTGATTTTTGCTTAAGATACTGTGGAAGTTGAGATGGTCTACAATCCTCCTGTGCATGAGTTTTTCTAGAATTTTCGAGAAGGTAGTTAATAGGGATATTGGGCGATAGTTTGTAACAATGCTTTTATCCCCTTTTTTAAAGAGAGGAATCACTACAGCCAACTTAAGTCTGTCAGGGACAATCCCATCTTGTAGGGATGCATTGTATATGTTGCATAAGACGGGACTAACAAATGTATAACAGTGTTTCAGTATTTTACTAGAAATATTGTCCACACCAGCAGAATTTTTATTTTTTAATGATCTAATTACTCTTATGACTTCACTTACAGTAACTGGAGGTAAGGATAACTGTGGGATTCTGTTGCTAATAGCTTTCTGTAGGAGGGACAATGATTCTTCCATAGAACCATTACAGCCTGTCTTCTCTGCTGCTCTCAAAAAGTGGTTATTAAATATTTCTGCAACCAACTCAGGTTTCTTTATGATACTGTCCCCTGTATTAATCTCTACCTGAGACATGTTCCCTGTTGTCCTGCCAGTTTCCCTCTTTATTACATTCCATATAGTTTTAATTTTATTTTCTGAGCTTTCAATTTCTGATTTTATGCACATACTTTTAGATTTATTTATAACCTTCTTGAGAATGCTACAGTAAAGTTTGTAGTGTTGTCGTTTCTTTGGATCATTACAAGTCCTGAGAGAACTGTATAACATCCTCTTTGTTCTACAAGATGTTATTATCCCTGTAGTGATCCAAGACTCCTTGGCATTGCCTATATGATTATTTCTAACTACTTTTTTGGGAAAGATGGACTCAAATACAGACATGAATTCATTTAAAAATGAATTGTACTTTTTGTTTACATCTGTTTCCCTATAAACTTGGCTCCAGTCTATCTCTTTTAGGCTATCATTGAATTTTTTAAGGCCCTGTTCATTTATTATCCTAAAAGATTTCCAAGAATGCTCGGAACTGTTGCACACACTGACGTAATTGAGCCTAAGCAATTGACCACCATGATCAGAAAGGCCAAGGATTGGATGTACAGTGATCTCATTGTATTTAGACTTATCTATAAATATATTATCTATCAGACTTTTACTGTTAACAGTAATCCTAGTTGGGAAATCTACTATTGCCATCAGATTATAAGACTCAATTAAATGTACTAAATCAGCTTTACTATTGCTCTCATTTAGGAAATCAACATGAAAGTCACCAGTAATTATCAAGTTCTTGGACTTTGAGTACAGTATGGATAATAAAGAATCTAAGTGCTTGAGAAATACATTCAAATTCCCTGAGGGAGATCTATACAGTGCTAACACTACAGCCGTGAAGTCATTTACAGTAATCTCAACACCACATACTTCAATTTGTTGCTCTATACAATGGCTCTTTAAATCTAATGCATTGTAAGATATGTTGTTTTTTACATAAATTACCACTCCACCTTTTTCCATGATGGTTCTAGAGTAATGCGCTGCCTGACAGTAACCACTTAGCTGTAACCTTTCAATATCTTTCACATGGTGTTCACTAAAACATAATACATCAGTATCTTTTATTCCTTGTGGTTCCTCTAACAGATCAGTAATATCATTTACCTTATTACCAAGTCCTCCCACATTTTGGTGAAAAATCGTCATTTCTTTGGAATCAGAGACAGATCTAAACTTTTGCCTAAAAAATTATCGGTAGCTACAGACACAGTACGTTCATCACTAACAATTTCCTGAAACATTTGAGTTTGAAACTGAGTCTGACTTGATGGTTGGAGCCATTCAAGTGCGATTGGTTCCAACTTTGGGGTACATTTGAGGACTTCTTCCAATATTTTTGTTTTTAAGAGGGTACCTAATGCTTTTTTTCCTGATCTGTTCAGGTGCATACCGTGTCTTGTAAATAATTCTCGTCCAAAACTGCTTACATCTACAACACAAGTATTTTTAAAATGCTTACACAACTTCGTTAACTTAGAGTTTGTTTGTGAGATAGCCTCATTTACACAGGACTGTGGAATTAAGTCATGTCTCTTTGGTATGTTCACAACAAATACCTTAGACTGATGAAGCGCCGATATTTTCTTCCTGAGCGACTGTATGGCATCATTCCCTTCGTTGCAGGCAACGTTGTTTGAGCCACCTATTAAGATTACACACTCGTTTTTTACTTTTTCAGGATCGCACCCCGCTACAACTTCTTGAAGTTTAGCACCTGGCTTCACAATTCCACAAACATCGGCAGCATTAAAACTGCTTTTCACTATATCAGCCATGCCTCTACCATGACTATCAGCGAAAATGTGAAAACGATTTGTTGATGTTTCACTCACAGCAGACTGGATCACACCACTGCCACTTATATTGCTGTTAACTGAACGCTGTGGCTTTGGAAGATCAAACCTAACCTTTTTCCGATAGTTTATAGGCACACTCTTCTTACGATTGTTTTCACTTTCAGTGAGACTATTACTAGAACAAAGTACATCAAAATTGTTTACATTCTCGAACCTCGAAACATTTGCTGTACACGAATTTTTAGTGCCGATTGTTTGACGCTTGTTGTGTACTACCTTCCATTCTGATGATTTACCAGCGTCATTTTGCACCAATTAGCAAGTATTACAGTCAGAAAATGTGTATATGTCTTGAGGCAGTGTCACACTGTTCAACTAGATTCTATTCTTGCAGTATTTGAGAATGAGATCACGTGGTGATTTGCAATAATTTTACACACAGTTTTAAGTCTTTACAAAACTTTTTCTTGCTGACACCTCCCACAAAATGATGAAAGGAAATCAGTTTATAACTTACTATATTTTCAATGTTCATGTAGCAAAACTGCTGCATCAGGCAAGAAAATTTAATTTATTATTCCTTTACTACCAAATCTCTATGAAACACATTTTTCAGACAGCATCCACATATACTACTAAATGTACCTGCAAAATTATATAATTGTACAACATGTAGTTCAGGAGATATGACATTGTAAATATTGAGGTGTGTGAAAAACAACCTTTTGCTTAAAAAAGAGTGCATGTTACCCAGACTATACATGTCTGTTGTTTGATAATGAGAGCACTTAGAAACTTTTTGCAAATGTTAAACATAATATCAAATCTTTTCTAATTTTTTTCTCACTTTCATACTTAACGTCGAATACTTAACACATTAACACATGTGTAAAGTAATAAGAAGTTTAAAGCCGTTTTATACATGGCAGATTGATTCTTTATAGAACTTGGCATTTACTGGTATTAATCTAGCTGCCAAGTTATGGAAGAAATTTTAGTTGATATGCAGTAAAGAAAGCTTTGACAGCCTGGGTGAGAGAGTTTTGGTCATTTTTTTCCCCTTTTTCCTGGTATTACTTCATGCTTTAGGCTTTGTGCCGGAAGGTTCATGGCTTGTTGTGCACTTAGCTCTTGTTTCTGCTTCTCAATTTATACCCTGACTCCCCAAGATCATGTTCATCTGAGGTAGGAAAGCCAATCGGCCATTATACAAGACTGCAATAAGGTGCAGAGATTCTGACTTACATGCAAGTTAGATGGTTGATTTAATTTGACAATTTCTATATAGTTCTCATCTTTGACACATTTTGAGTTTATATACTTTAATAATGTTATACATACATCATTACACTGTAATATCAGAGCATAATAATCTTTAAAAAAAATTAAAGTTTTTTCTTTTGTCATTCTTACATGAGATACGTATTCATGTACAAATGTATAGAACAGTGTGTCTCTATGTGTTTCTATAGAACATGTGTTTGATAGATTGCATCTTCTTTTTAATTTAGGGCTTCGCATTGCAGACAGATAAAATGGGTCAAGAGGAACAAAGTGACCGAGCTATGCTGTCTGCAGTGTATCGAGGAGATCTTAATGTAAGTAATTACAATTCCTTATTCTTTTTATATATTATGCAAAAAATTGAGTATTAAAGTAATTTAAGGTTTCATTGGATGCTCTGAACTAAAAGCTTTGAAAACTGTTTTTGATATATTACAATGTTCTTTCATTCAGTGGCAACTCCAGGCAGGAATATCAACAATCTTGGAAAATACAGATTGCTACTTACAATAAAGAAGACGCGTCCAGACAGGCACAGTTAAAAGACACTCATATAAACCTTTTGGCCACAGCCTTCTTTAGTAAAAACACACACACACACACACACACACACACACACACACTCAAACACACACACACACACACACACACACACACACACACACACAGGGCATTCCGCCTTGAGATACTGGATTTGGCGGTTTTTGTGTGTGTGTGTGTGTGTGTGTGTGTGTGTGTGTGTGTGTGTGTGCGTGGGTGTGTGTGCGCATCTTTTACTGTTGAAGGCTGAGGCCAAAAGCTTTATGTGAGTGTCTTTTAACTGTGCCTGTCTGCAACTTGATGTGTCTCCTTTATGGTAAGTAGCAATCTGTCTTTTCCTACATCATTAATTTTCTTTCATTGATAAGTAATTTGATTATGATATTTTTCTACTCCTTATGAGTGTTATACTTGGGGTTACTGTATTAACTATTATTGGCACTACAAATGTGCCACAATAGTCATCATATTATACACTGAAGAGCCAAGGAAACTAGTACACCTGCCTAATATCATGTAGGGCCCCTGTGAGCATGCAGAAGTGCTGCAACATGACATTGTATGGACACAACTAATGTCTGAAGTACTGCTGGAGGGAACTGACACCATGAATCCTGAAGGGCTGTCCATAAATCTGTAGGAGTATGAGGGGGTTGACGTCTCTTCTCAATAGCATGTTGCAAGGCATCCCAGATATGCTCAATAAGGTTCATGTATGAGAAGTTTGGTGGCCAGCGGAAGTGTTTAAACTCAGAAGACTGTTCCTGGAGCCACTCTATAGCAATTCTGGATGTTTGGGGTGTTGCATTGTCCTGCTGGAATTGCCCAAGTCTGTCGGAATGCACAATGGACATGAATGGATGCAGGTGATCAGACAGGATGCTTACATACGAGTCACCTGTCAGAGTCATATCTAGATGTATCAGGGGTTCCATATCACTCCAAATGCACACGCCCCACACCACTACAGCACCTCCACCAGCTTGAACAGTCCCCTGCTGAGACGAAAGGACCATGGATTCATTAGGTTGTCTTCATACGTGTACACATCCATCCACTAAACAAAATTTGAAATGAGACTTGTCCGACCAGGCAACATGTTTCTAGTCATCAACAGTCCAATGTCAGTGTTAACGGGCCAAAGCGAGGCGTAAAGCTTTGTTGTGCAGTTATCAAAGGTACACGAGTCAGCCTTTGGCTCCAAAAGTCCATATAGATGATGTTTTGTTGAATGGTTCACACGCTGATACTTGTTGATGGCTCAACATTCAAATCTACAGCAATTTGCAGAAGGGTTGCACTTCTGTTATGTTGAACGATTCTTTTCAGTCGTTTTGGTCCCATTCTTGCAGGATCTTTTTCTGGCCACAGTGATGTTGGAGATTTGATGTTTTACCAGAATCCTGATTTTCATGGTACTATCCTGAAATGGTCTTACAGGAAAATCTCCATTTCATTGCTACCTCAGAGACGCTGTGTCCCATCACTTGTGAGCTGACTATAACACCACATTCAAACTCCCTTAAATCTTGATAACCTGCCATTGTAGCAGCAGTAACCAATCTAATAACTGTACCAGACACTTGTCTTATATAGGTGTTACCGACCACAGAGCTGTATTCTGCCTGTTTACATATCTCTGTATTTGAATATGCATGCCTATACCAGTTTCTTTGGCACTTCAGTCTACTTTTACTTAGCCAAATAATCTACATTACAATTAGGCTTACATTTCCACACACTTTTCATGATGCCATAAAGAGAACTAGAAAAACCCAAGAACAATTAAGAATTACTAGTTGTAATCTCATTCGGCAAATCATTTAATGTTGTAGACTATAGCATGTTCGAATAAATTCCATGATTTAATGAAAATTCATTAATTTTTATGATTTGTTCTCTTTTAGCCTTTACTGATGGTTAGTTTGAAATAGTTTACACTGAAACTTTCCTTTTTATATTATTAGATTATTACATTCAATTAATAATATGAATGCTTCAGTCTATCCGTTTTCTGTCTATAGGCACTGAAAGAACTGATATCACAGGGTGGTGATCCAAATGCTAAGGACTGCAATGGCCACCCAATCTTATTACATGCAGCAAAAAATGTGGAAATTCTCAGCTATTTATTGGAAGATGTTCATATTCCAATAGAAGCCTGTGATAAATATGGCTACACACCTCTTTTGAGAGCATCATCAAGTGGAAATCTAGATGTGAGTTCTAATCGTACTCTTCAATACAATTATGTGTTAAAATTGCTTGTTTTCCATGACAGCACTTGATGCTATGCCCAAAAACCTTTCAGGCTGTTCTTATCTTATCTTTCTTGTTACAAAAAGACAGATGATATGGTCAGTGCTTACCTTCATGATGTGCAATTTCTGAGGGATACACTCCTCAAGTTCTAGAACCTGGCAGTATGTTTCCTATTGTACCTGTAATGGCAGTGAGTAAAGGGAGCGAATCGTTTAGCACATTAATAATCATGATGGTGTAGGAATGCTATAAAACTTCTAGAAGAGTTTACAGAAACATTTATAACAAAATTTTTAGCTTTTGGAAGCATGGATACCTTTTTCTGGGAAGAATGAAAGAAATAATTGTGGAAGTTGGGGAGCAGGATGCGAGTAGAGCAAATTACTCAGAAACCAGGCAAAGAAAGGGCCATGAAATACAAGGGTCCCTCTTTAAATAACTTCTGAGTGCCCCCATCCCTCCTTCCTCCCTATGCCTTCCAGTTCCATATCTCTCTCTCTCTCTCTCTCTCTCTCTCTCTCTCTCTCTTCTCTCTCTCTCTCTGTCTCTCCCCCCCCCCCTCTCCCAATGTTTTCATTCCTTCATAAAGGAGGAACAAACAGTTCCTAAAGATAGAAATAAATTTTTATTTGATTTTATGTATTCCTGTTAGATATACTGTAAGATGAATACCTCTAAACTCAATTTGCACAGTTATGTTTTATCAGCAAGGCTTGCTGGCCTATACAAAAAATAAATGCAAATCATCTCTGCCATAAAACTCACAGGAACATCTAATGTATGACCAGCCAAAATCTTATAACACAATAGAATAATATGTTAAATCTCTACAATGACCATTTGGCCACAGTAGGTTATAACGATACAGCCTTCCCCGAAATTCATATGAAATGTCTGATACCACCTTATTTTTTATATGCATCTGGATAATTATCAGACAATTTAGTGCTTCCTAGGGACTTGTATGTGTGTCTATATGTATATCATTCTGTATAATTTGGTAATAATTCTTGGTATTCATTGTGAAAGCAAATAGAAGGTTCTGGAAAAATGTACATTGTCATCATTATAAGAGACCGTTGGCATTAACGAAATTACATACAAATGCTAAATTAAATGATTAATCAACAAATTGAAGGAATAAATAAAAAGCAACAGATAATAAAAGGCTGTGGAAGTGTTGGAATAGGTGGCTGGCACCTCTAATTCCATAATTACAATCAAGTAACGAGTTAACACAAACAACCTCATTATCTTGAAAAGTGGCTTGAAAGTTATTAGCAAGTGATGTATTTTCATTTGTTATCTATTTTTATGGCCTTTTCTGTAACTGATATTCTTTGTAAACAGTTTCCTGATTGGTTAATGCTTGTTTACAATACACAGTTTCTCAATTTCTATAAATTGAAGTCTTGTTTGAGCAATTTATGTATGTAATTGGATAAAACATGAGTTCTGTACCACTATTAAATATTATTATCCAAAACTGAACTGTAATTAATTACATAACTAAAATAATACAAGAGATATAATTTTAATTAAAGTTCAGATCGATTTTCATATTTGGAACTAGTGATGTTACTATAAAAATTACATCAGTTAATATTGTGATTTTTTTCCTTATTCAGCTGTAACATCAGTTTCTTTACATTTTTTAAATTTTAATTCTAACATTGAAACTGTACAAATTTAATAATGAACTATTTTGGAAGCTATTGCTAAAATTCTATATAAAGTGATTCTTTGATGCTGCAGCAGTTCAATTCAATTCACTTCAGTTGTTGAGTTAGTTGTTGTTGAGTCTGCTGGAGAGTTTGTTTGGAAGTGAAAGAGATCAGTCAGTCTGTGTTTTGTTTACATGACGAGTGTGCAGTTCGGATGTCAATCGATGTGAATGAATCTTGTTAAACATGAAAATTTTGTACTAATTCACCAATGGACCAAGCAGAAGAAACTTAAGTTAAGTAACATTCAACATGAATCATTACAAGGCCTAAAACTAACAACAAATTCTGGATGCAGTAACACATGCAAATCATTTATTAGTCTCAATGAAAAAACTGTGGTGTTTTTGCCAGTTACATGCTGCACAAAATTAAAATAAGCATCTGATACTCAAGGTATCAGGAATGACAGAACTATGACACAAGGAAATAGAACTGCTTCCATGAGCAAAGACAGAAAACTGTGAAATTAAAATCAAAGCCATCATATGCAGCACCAAAAGCTACAGAATAACTCCCTTCAAACATATGAGACTCAAAAAGATTTCCAATATCGAACTGTTTCTATAATATAAATGAATGTGTGTTTATTTATTTATTTTTTATCATCCCAATGATCACATTTGTGATGTAGGATTTGTCAGGATACATTTCAACAACTATATATCATCTTTACCAAATTTTTTTCTATGCTGAATTCATATGAATCTATCTTATGTTTAATACAATATACAACTAATAAGTGCTTTTATAACATAATTTCTTATGTGCTTGACAGACCTATTCCTTGATGTTGTGATTTCATTGGTCACATTTATGATATCATATATTCTTATACAGTTGAGCAGAGGTATTCACTTATACGGCAGCGACATTTGTCAAGCATGTGGTTCTTACTCTTCTTATGTGCTTGACAGACATATTCATTGATGTAATTTCAGTGGTCACATTAATTTAAACATATATTCTTGTACAGTTGTGCAGATATATTCACTTATGCTGTAATAACATTTGTCAAGAATGTGGTTCTTTATATTCTAATACAGTTGAGCATAGAAATTCACTTACACTTTCATAACATTTGTCAAGCATGTGATCCTATAAAACAGTTTTAAATTTATCCTCATTTTCCAGCTCTTTGATATGTTTTGGTAGTGCATTAAAAAGTTTGATGCCTTGATTACATACATGTTTTTGATTTTTGATCCTTGTTACAGTTTGTAAGTGGAGATCTTTACACTGCCATGTATCGTAATTATTGTAGTCTGTATTGGTTTTCATTTTGTCCTGATTTCTTTTGATCACCAACAGACATTTCATAATGTATAATGATGGAATTGTTAAAATTTTCAATGCTTTAAAAAGGGGCCTACAATGTGTTTGAGGTGGGCTCTGGGTCATTATCTGAAGAGCGCATTTTTGTAATCTGAAAATCTCATTTAGACGACAATTTGTTTTTCCCCAGAATACTATCCCATAGGATGCAATTGACTGAAAATAGCCAAAATATAATAATCTTGTATGGTCATTACTAAAAACGCTTGAAATTATTCTAAGTGCAAAACGTGCTGAATTTAGTTTTGGTGCTAAGCTCACCACATGGTCCTCCTGGTTTATCTTCTCATCAGTGTGCATACCCAGGAATTTTGCACACTGTTCTCTTTCAAGTTGCTTGCCCTCCATGGTGGGATTTATGTCATCATATTCACTTATTTTTCCATATTGCACATAATTAGTTTTTTTTGCATTCAGTGTTAGCTTGTTTGCACTAAACCATTTTTGTATATCTTGTAGGACATGGTCCACAGTACTGTGCAATGACTGCTTCATATCACTAACTATTAAACTAGTATCATCAGCAAATAACATGATTCTAGCTTTTCTCTCTGACACCTGAATATCATTAATGTAAACCTTGGGGTACTACTACTGTGACCTCCCTTGGATCAGATCTTAGTTTAATTTTTTGGTTAATATTTGGTGCTGTAATTTCAACCACCTGCATCCTCTTTTCCAGATATGACTCAAACCACATTTTTACCGATCCTCTGATACCTATAGCTTCAAGCTTTTCCAAAAGTGTGCTGTGGTCAACAGTTGTTATAACGTCAAGTTGAACACATATATTTCAGAACTACACAACACATATAAGTCACAGAGCAAGTTGATAAGCAATACATGTGAACACGGTAACATTCGAATGAGCACTGACTCCAAGTCTAGCGGCCACTGGCTGGCTGGCCGCTTAGGTGGCACAGCTGCTGCATGGCTGGCAGACAGCTCCGCATGTAGAGGACGCGCGTAATTGCACGGCGGCACTTTGAATGATCGGCGAGTCACAACAACAGTGTCAAAGGCTTTTGACAGATCTAGATTTATCCTGACTTAACTCTTTCCTTCTTCAAATTTACTGATTATTTCTTTTGTGTATTGCAGTACAGCTGTTTCGGTACTTCTCCCAGCTCGAAATCCATGCTGTTTACTGTTTACCAGATTGTGGATATTAAGATAATGTGGGACTCTATATTTCATTAGTATCTATAAAACCTTGGAGAAAGTTGAGAGAAGTGAGACAGGTCTGTAGTTTTCTATTTTAAGCTTGTCATCCTTTTTCAACAGGGGAATGACTTTAGAAATTTTCAGTTTCTGTGGAAACACACACTCAGCCATTGACAAGTTTGCTATGTGTGACAGTGGTTTCACTATTTGATTAGCTGTTTTCTTTATTAGTATTATTGGCACCTCATCTACTCCAGCTGACATTTTGGACTTCAGACTTTTAATCACTTTTAAAACTTCCTTTTCATTTGTTGGGACTGCCATCATACTGCTGGCTGCCTTGGGTGCTGCTCTCGTAATCTGCTCCCCAAAATCCCTGCTTATGTGTACTATAGGATAAGGCAAATTACAATGTAATACATTGCACAAAATTAGAAGTAGCTTACACAAGCAAACGAAAATGCACACTCTCTAAACATTTGGAAATATATACTGAAAGCAAAATTATAATTCAATATGGGATAGGCCTAGAACATTGATGTATATAATTATAATTTGCTAAATGCTAGTTACTAGACACAGTATTATATAATTTTTGATGCTTGCAGTAGACATGTGACTTGATCCATACAATGTAAATTGTTGTGTCCAAGTTATTCCTCACATGTCTGTTGTTTTAGTTTCCTTCTTCCTGGCAATGAATTCACTCAATTAATGTGTAAATTTTTTTACTTCTGTAAATAGTAGGCTATATTAAGTTTTTTCTTTAATTCAGTGCTGTACATTTCTGAATATGTGTAAATCATGCTACTCTTCTTCAGTTTAATAAGCAAAGTGATACAGCAAGTAAGGCAACAACTATCTCTTCATCATTTGGGTCAACTTTTAATTACCTCTCAAATATCTCTAAAAAGGAGATTTGTGATTGTGGAAACTCAAATTTCACTTATCTGTTGGTCTGTAACTGCACTAATCCTGGTGTAGATAAATGTTTCTTGGTAGAACACAGAATCATAATCACACAATCTGAAATTACTTTTACTGGTAATCCTACAGGTCAATGATGAACGCAGCACCATGGATTTAAAATTGTCTCATTGGAACATTAATTCCTATTAAACAATGTTTGAGTGATGACCAGTTTACCTTATACTTCTGTTTGCATTTAACAAACACCGGACTTGCACAAATACTTCATGATTATTATCAGTGGCAACAAATTTTGTAAATGTCAATTTTCCAGAGACCACAATTCTGCAGACAACAGTCAATTATACACAAGTTCTTAAACTGAACAACTGAAAACATTCCACACATCAAGAAAGTACAGACTGACTGACACAGTTCATACTTTTAATAACCAAAGAAGTATATAAAGATGTTTGACAAACATTTATTTGGTGATTGGTAATCATGAACTTTTTTCTCACAAGATTGGACAACTACACCTAGCTGTTCACCAGCTGAATTACAGTAGCCAACTTTCAGTAGTAGCAATCCAGAGATGTTAACCAGTTGACTTCTGTGTGTGCACTTCATTACACAGAGATGTTGACTGTACGAATGCTGGAGGTAAATTGAGAATATTTGGGGTTGGGTTGGTATATAAAGACTGATGTAATAATATTTTATAATCTTGATAATTATATTATAGTTTATAAAACTGAAGTGCCAAAATTTAATGAAGTGGATGATCTAGAAATCCCAACAATATTTTGGTTTAACTAAAAGATAGCTCGTTAGAAACGTATAAAAATTCACAGAGCTATATCACTAGCACACTGTATGCCTAGGCAGTGGATTAGATACTTTCAATCAAAGTTGCCATGATTAAAATTTTGTTAATTTATGGTGCTTATTAATGAAGAGCTTAACTGAATAATGAAGAGTGTTGTCTAGTTCAGGGAAAATAGGAAAAAAAGTATAAATGTCACAATATTATGAAGAGGGTACTTGCTACTCACCATATAGTGGAGATGCTAAGCCACAGATAGGCACAACAAAAAGACTGTCAGAAAGTGAGCTTTCAGCCAAAAAGACTTTCACCAAAAATGTACAGCACTCACGCAAATGCAACTCACATACACATGACCACAGTCTCTGGTAGTTGAAGCCAGACTGCCATTTATAATGACAGTATAATGTATATGACAGAATAATTTCAAATACTGGAACTAAGCATAAGGGCTCAGTGAGCAAAAATAAATGGTGTGGCTGTTCTTTAATTACAAATATCTCTCAAGTTCCAGAATGAGATTTTCACTCTGCAGCGGAGTGTGCGCTGATATGAAACTTCCTGGCAGATTAAAACTGTGTGCCCGACCGAGACTCAAACTCGGGACCTTTGCCTTTCACCCGTGAAAGGCAAAGGTCCCGAGTTCGAGTCTCGGTCAGGCACACAGTTTTAATCTGCCAGGAAGTTTCATATCAGCGCACACTCCGCTGCAGAGTGAAAATCTCATTCTGGAAACATCTCCCAGGCTGTGGCTAAGCCATGTCTCCGCAATATCCTTTCTTTCAGGAGTGCTAGTTCTGCAAGGTTCGCAGGAGAGCTTCTGTAAAGTTTGGAAGGTAGGAGACAAGGTACTGGCAGAAGTAAAGCTGTGAGTACCGGGCGTGAGTCGTGCTTCGGTAGCTCAGATGGTAGAGCACTTGCCCGCGAAAGGCAAAGGTCCCGATTTCGAGTTTCGGTCGGGCACACAGTTTTAATCTGCCAGGAAGTTTCATCTGTCAAGTTAATTATAACAACAATAATAATCGATTATTGATAATATAATTTAGATGGATACTTGAGAAATCTACTCATGAAGCAGCAACAAGGAACACACACACAAATGGATTTGACTTTTGCAAGTTTTTGTAGCCAGTGGCTCCTTCTCGTGGCGGAAGAGTTGAAGGGTAAGGAAGAGGGGTGAAGGAAAAGGACTAGAGAGCTTTAGGAAAGGAGTATAGTTCAGAAAAGTCACCCTGAACCCTGTGTTAGGGGAGACTTACCAGATGGGATGAAAAGTTCCTTCTCATCCCATCTGTTAAGTCTCCCCTGACCCAGGGTTCTGGGTGACTTTTCTGAACTGTACCCCTCTCCCTAAGCCTCTACAGTCCTTTTCCTTCACCCATATTCCTTCCCCTCCAACTCTTCTGCCATAAGAATGGGCCACTGGCTCTGAAAGCTTGTAAAAGTTAAATCCTCTTGTGTGTGTGTGTGTGTGTGTGTGTGTGTGTGTGTTCCCCTGCCACTGGTTGGTGAGTAGATTTTTTATCTCTCAAGTTAATTAGTTTTTGGCAGACTGAAAGAAGTTACCAGAAAGACTGGTTGAGAATTTTCTAATGAGTAGTGTCAATTCTCTCAGAACTTCTGATCAGCTCACATAAATTTTCATACAACACACTGTTATAATGATTATTACTGATTTCTTTACACTAACACGTTTTCAGTAAAAACTAACAGAGGTGTTGCAATCATCAGATTAAATGCTGTGACAAAAACAATAAATTTGTGTAAAATATCATGTAAATAAAAATTTAGCAGTTTTGAGTGCACACTATATGTGTGTTGTGTACAAATGCAGTGACACAAAAGAGAAAAAAATAGTTATTTGACAGGTTGAGAACAATAGCATATGGAGTGATTTTACCTTGTTACATTTCATCTTCCACAATACATAATATTTCTGGCTTTATTCAGACAATTATGAGAACATCTTTTAGAATTATTCCCAGTTGTTGTAATAACACTCTTCAGCATAATTCTTGTTACTTAGGCTGTGCAGTATCTGGTCTCAGCTGGTGCCAATCTCTTGGCCAGAACCGCACTGGGTGAGACAGCACTGCACCTTTCTGCTCGCACTGAGTCAGTGGAGACATTCCAATTCCTCCAGCAGTCAGGAATTCCAATGGATATACTGGATATCCGAGGCAGAACTGTGCTTCATCATGCAGCTCAGTTTTCATATCCAAAAATGGTGGAATACATCCTACAAGGGGGCTGGTTGCCTGTTGACTGCCAAGACAAGAATGGACAGACACCACTGATGTTGACGGCAGACTTCCCAAGAAATGAGGTACACAATTATGATATCGTATTTATACTCAGATATAAGAAGAACCTGTTTTATGTTAACTGGGTGTTGTGTTTTACATTATTTTATTCATGAACTGTCAGACAACTTTTACTGGCCTCTTGCCCTTTTTTTATCCCAATCTGTGAAACCTTAGGTATCTTTTTATGGTTTTCTGTAATTTGATCAGTTTGTGTAATTTGCCAAACCTAACAGTTGTTTTGAATATGTCTTTTCCCTCCTTTTTCACATTCCCTTAATATCATGAATAATTCAGTCAATTCTTTTTTATCTGAATCAGTGCTTTATCTGATTCAGCAGAATTACCAAGAATATAGTTCCCTAGAACAACAGGGAGTAAAAATATGTGAATACAACTTCTTGATTGGTTTGTCTTTGTTTAGGCTACAAGTTGCATCTTATTAGTAAATTCATCAGTGTTACATTAGCTGAATTTTACAATTGTAGAATAACAAATAGTTTTTTAATTGGAATAATTACATCTATTGAAAAGCCACAAATAGATTATCATCAACTTAATTTCATTATTTATTTGTTGCATGTACAATTGATATGGGATAAGTCAGTATAACATATACATCAGTACATACACAACATACATTAAAAAATGAAAATGTACATTAATGTTGACTTGGAAGTTTTCTAGACCCATTTAGTTCAGTTAGGTTACAGTGATACACGACACAGTGATATATCTTACAAAATGCCAGGCTTCTGTCAAAAAAGATTTCATAAAGATAATAATAAAATTTAGTTGCTCCCAGAACATTTTTTTGTAATAATTCAGTGTTATTGCTATTATCTATCTCAACTTGCGTTTTACTGTTCTAACTAGAAACACAAGGAAACAGACAGTCTTAAATAAATAAGGTTTATTGGGTCACAGAGTGACAACAAAAATATGCATAAACAGGGAGTAATTATACAACTGGAATACATTTGGCAGCTGAGGTCTCCAAGGTCATCATATGCACACATAAATTCCTGGCAGGCACTGCTGGTCTCACATTGTGCATGCATGTCAGACTGGGTGACTTGTGTCAGTAATTGAGCTGCCCCTACAGTTGCATCCGTAATTTTGTGATTTGTTGTTTGAATACTGGCGCTCACTTCACTTGCCACAGTGACCCATCTTACCCTTGTGGAAGCTGTAGTACCACCAGTTTACTCCACTTGTGCTCCCTTGCTGGATGGGAAGGATCAGGCATCACTGTCCATGCAGCTGCAACCACTGAGATGTCCATTGTGTCTGTGGTAGTGGCCAAAGATGAACCAGTGTGTGTGGACAAAAGGAATTGGGGCTGCTATCCTGGGCACATGGTAGACAGGACTGGTGATGGAAGGGAGACCATCTCAATGCCAGGGTCCACAACAAAGGGCACCAGCTCAGGAAACAACACTGATGAACTGGAGAGGAGATGCACTGGAAGCAGCAAGCTGGCTGCCATCTCTGCTGCCTGTGGTGCAGGCTCAGTACAGAGGGAGGGGTCAAATGTACACGAATCAGCATGGTTTTGGAAAACATCATGCATATGAAACTCAACTTGCTCTTTTCTCACGTGATATACTGTGAACTGTGGACAGAGGGCAACAGTTAGATTCCATATTTCTCTGATATATTGTTAGTGGTGTCTTCCTTGGCACAGTCATGTCATTTAGATATCTGGGCATAACACTGCAAAGCAATTTGAAATTGAATGAGCATGTGAAGATTATGGTAGGATGCGCAAAACGTCATCTTCGGTTTACTGGGAAAATTTTGGAAAGCATGGTTTATCTGTAAAGGAGACCACGTGTTATAAGCCACTGTTGCAACCTATTCTTGAGTACTGTTTGAGTGTTTGTAATCCACATGTAATTGGATTAAAGGAGAACATTGAAGCAATTTAGAAGTGGGCTGCTAGATTTGTTACCAGTAAGTTTGAACAATACCCAAACCTAACATGGAGATTCTTCGGGAACTCAAATGGGAATCCCTGGAGGGAAGGTGCATATACTTTGTGCTAATAGATCTGCTAACTTCTCCTTTCTCCTCCTGTTCAGGTGAAGGCCATGAGAAGTGTATCCCTGTCTTCACGTAGCAGCTACTGGAACAGCATCAATATGAGATTTTGCATCCTTCTGAAGGAGCCTTTCCATGTCTGTTATTCACTTTACAGCCGAGTTAACCCAGAGCTTTTCGTGGCACCACAGAACCTCCACAAACTCCACACTTGTGTGTTCAATAGCTGCTCCTGTTTTATCCAATCCACCCTTAATACTGTATTTTTCATTTTTAACCAGGCCGTTACCAGATCTGATAACTACCAACAACTGAGCTCTTTTGTTGACATTATTTCTTATTGGTCCTACATTTTCTGTTACTTGTCTAATATGAGCACTTGGTTACACAAAACTTGTGATCTGGTACTCTCTCTGTGCCTAATATTTCCTGTAGCTGTTGACCTACATCTCTCTCATGACTCCTACCTAGTGGCAGTACTCTTCTTTTCCTGTTCTGTTTTCAACTCTGTCAGATCCTTTAGGGATGCATGGGTTTTAAAGTCAGAAAGTAGAAATAAGAGACACATCAATAGAAGGAAACATTCCATGTGGGAAAAAAGATATCTAAAAACAAAGATGATTTGACTTACCAAACGAAAGCGCTGGCACATCGATACACACACAAACAAACACAAACATACACACAAAATTCTAGCTTTTGCAACCAATGGTTGCCTCATCAGGAAAGAGGGAAGGAGAGGGAAAGATGAAAGGATTTGGGTTTTAAGGGAGAGGGTAAGGAGTCATTCCAATCCCGGGAGCGGAAAGACTTACCTTAGGGGGAAAAAAGGACGGGTATACACTCGCACACACACACATATCCATCCACACATATACAGACACAAGCAGACATATACAGAGGCAAAGAGTTTGGGCAGAGATGTCAGTCGAGGTGGAAGTGCAGAGGCAAAGATGTTGTTGAATGACAGGTGAGGTATGAGTGGCGGCAACTTGAAATTAGCGGAGATTGAGGCCTGGTGGATAACAGGAAGAGAGGATATATTGAAGAGCAAGTTCCCATCTTCGGAGTTCGGATAGGTTGGTGTTAGTGGGAAGTATCAAGACGACCCGGATGGTGTAACACTGTGCCAAGATGTGCTGGCCGTGCACCAAGGCATGTTTAGCCACAGGGTGATCCTCATTACCAACAAACACTGTCTGCCTGTGTCCATTCATGCGAATGGACAGTTTGTTGCTGGTCATTCCCACATAGAATGCATCACAGCGTAGGCAGGTCAGTTGGTAGATCACGTGGGTGCTTTCACACGTGGCTCTGCCTTTGATCGTGTACACCTTCCGGGTTACAGGACTGGAGTAGGTGGTGGTGGGAAGGTGCATGGGACAGGTTTTACACCGGGGGCGGTTACAAGGGTAGGAGCCAGAGGGTAGGGAAGGTAGTCTGGGGATTTCATAGGGATGAACTACGAGGTTACGAAGGTTAGGTGGACGGCGGAAAGACACTCTTGGTGGAGTGGGGAGGATTTCATGAAGGATGGATCTCATTTCAGGGCCGGATTTGAGGAAGTCGTATCCCTGCTGGAGAGCCACATTCAAAGTCTGATCCAGTACCGGAAAGTATCCTGTCACAAGTGGGGCACTTTTGTGGTTCTTCTGTGGGAGGTTCTGGGTTTGAGAGTATGAGGAAGTGGCTCTGGTTATTTGCTTTTGTACCAGGTCGGGAGGGTAGTTGCGGGATGCGAAAGCTGTTGTCAGGTTGTTGGTGTAATGGTTCAGGGATTCTGGACTGGAGCAGATTCGTTTGCCACGAAGACCTAGGCTGTAGGGAAGGGATCGTTTGATGTGGAATGGGTGGCAGCTGTCATAATGGAGGTACTGTTGCTTGTGGTGGGTTTGATGTGGACGGACGTGTGAAGCTGGCCATTGGACAGGTGGAGATCAACATCAAGGAAAGTGGCATGGGATTTGGAGTAGGACCAGGTGAATCTGATGGAACCAAAGGAGTTGAGGTCGGAGAGGAATTTCTGGAGTTCTTCTTCACTGTGAGTCCAGATCATGAAGATGTCATCAATAAATCTGTACCAAACTTTGGGTTGGCAGGCCTGGGTAACCAAGAAGTGTTCCTCTAAGTGACCCATGAATAGATTGGCGTACGAAGGGGCCATCCTGGTACCCATGGCTGTTCCCTTTAATTGTTGGTATGTCTGGTCTTCAAAAGTGAAGAAGTTGTGGGTCAGGATGGAGCTGGCTAAGGTAATGAGGAAAGAGGTTTTAGGTAGGGTGGCAGGTGATCGGCGTGAAAGGAAGTGCTCCATCGCAGCGAGGCCCTGGACGTGTGGGATATTTGTGTATAAGGAAGTGGCATCAATGGTTACAAGGATGGTTTCTGGGAGTAACGGATTGGGTAAGGATTCCAGGCAATCATTAGGGGTAGGATAAGAATTCCAGGCGATCATTCTTCTTCGTGGCAAAATGATACTTCCAGCAGAGAGTACGAGTGTTTTTAGATTTATATATATATATATATATATATATATATATATATATATATATTGTTGGTAATGAGGATCACCCTGTGGCTAAACATGCCTTGGTGCACGGCCAGCACATCTTGGCACAGTGTTACACCGTCCGGGTTATCTGGATACTTCCCACTAACACCAACCTGTCAGAACTCCGGAGATGGGAACTTGCCCTTCAGCATATCCTCTCTTCCCGCTATCCGCCAGGCCTCAATCTCCGCTAATTTCTAATTTCAATTTGCCGCCGCTCGTACCTCACCTGTCTTTCAACATCATCTTTGCCTTTGTACATCCGCCCCGACTGACATCTCTGCCCAAACTCTTTGCCTTTACAAATGTCTGCTTGTGTCTGTGTATATGAGGATGGATATGTGTGTGTGTGCGAGTGTATACCTGTCCTTTTTTCCCCCTAAGGTAAGTCTTTCCGCTCCCGGGATTGGAATGACTCCTTACCCTCTCCCTTAAAACCCAAATCCTTTTGTCTTTCCCTCTCCTTCCCTCTTTCCTGACGAGGCAACCATTGGTTGCGAAAGCTAGATTTTGTGTGTATGTTTGTGTTTGTCTGTGTGTCTATCGACCTGCCAGCGCTTTTGTTTGGTAAGTCTCATCATCTTTCTTTTTAAATATATTTTTCCCACGTGGAACGTTTCCCTCTATTATATATATATATATATATATATATATATATTTTTCATTTCAACCTCATGTTAAACTTTCCACCTTCTAATACCATGTCACCCTCACAACACCCCCACAACGACCCCATTAAGTTTTATTTACATTCCCTCCGCAAACATGCCTTCACCCTAGCCAGATTACGCTCACATATTTTATTTTCTCAGGCTTGTCTGACATTTGGCATAACCCCCAAAGGCCTCACACTTAAAGTTCCCATCTCTGACTGCAACCCTTCTTTCCATCAGTCCCTATACCAGTTCCAAACTGAACAATCCATTGCCCTCACCCACCTAATCCTTCACCTACACATCAACTCAGCCAACAAACACACCCGTCAACTCCTATCCTTAATAAAAGTCCTCAATCTTTCCTCTCCCACATCCACACCGGCTATTCAGAGCATCCTCCTACAGGCCAACCGCCAATTAGGAGAGCATGCCACCCTTCACCTCAAAAAACTATCCAATCTCCTGGTTTCCCACCTCCGGAAAGGCAACTCACTCACCCTTCACAACCTTTCCAGCAAACCTCAACCACCTCTCATTGCACACAAACCCAGTCTCTCCCATCTACTCAATCTCCCACTTCCAGCTCCACTCCCTCCAAAACCTCAAAATTCCGATCAACACAATCTGGCACCACAACACCCTAATTCAGTAGTTAACCTTTCCTCCAAACCTCTCTCCCAATCCGAAACCTCTGTCCTATCCAAAGGCCTCACCTTCAGCCCCACTCCCAGATTCAACCAAACAGCCCTCGTCAAAGATTTACTGTCCTACACTCGTACTCTCTGCTGGAAGTATCACTTTGCCACGAAGAAAAATGATCCTAATCCTACCCCTAATGATCCAACTCCCCAAGACACTATCCAAATTGAACCCTGCCTGGAACAGTTCCGTCCTCCGTCACAGCGGGACCCACCTCCTCTTCCTCAAAATCACCCTCTCCAAACCTTCCAGGAATTTCTGACTTCCAGCCTTGCCTCTCAATCCTTCTTAAAAAACCTTAATCCTACTCCCAACATCACCACTGCTGAAGCCCAGGCTATCCGTGATCTGAAGGCTGACCGGTCCATCGTCATTCTTCCGGCGGACAAGGGTTCCACGACCGTGGTACTTGATCGTCGGGAGTATGTGGCTGAGGGACTGCGTCAGCTTTCAGACAACACCACATACAAAGTTTGCCAAGGTAATCCCATTCCTGATGTCCAGGCAGAGCTTCAAGGAATCCTCAGAACCTTAGGCCCCCTACAAAACCTTTCACCTGACTCCGTCAACCTCCTGACCCCACCGACACCCCGCACCCCTACCTTCTACCTTCTTCCTAAAATTCACAAACCCAATCATCCCGGCCGCCCCATTGTAGCTGGTTACCAAGCCCCCACAGAATGTATCTCTGCCTACGTGGATCAACACCTTCAACCCATTACATGCAGTCTCCCATCCTTCATCAAAGACACCAACCACTTTCTCGAACGCCTGGAATCCTTACCCAATCCGTTACCCCCAGAAACCATCCTTGTAACCATTGATGCCACTTCCTTATACACAAATATCCCGCACGTCCAGGGCCTCGCTGCGATGGAGCACTTCCTTTCACGCCGATCGCCTGCCACCCTACCTAAAACCTCTTTCCTCATTACCTTAGCCAGCTTCATCCTGACCCACAACTTCTTCACTTTTGAAAACCAGACATACCAACAATTAAAGGGAACAGCCATGGGTACCAGGATGGCCCCCTCGTACGCCAACCTATTCATGGGTCGCTTAGAGGAAGCCTTCTTGGTTACCCAGGCCTGCCAACCCAAAGTTTGGTACAGATTTATTGATGACATCTTCATGATCTGGACTCACAGTGAAGAAGAACTCTAGAATTTCCTCTCCAACCTCAACTCCTTTGGTTCCATCAGATTCACCTGGTCCTACTCCAAATCCCATGCCACTTTCCTTGATGTTGACCTTCACCTGTCCAATGGCCAGCTTCACACGTCCGTCCACATCAAACCCACCAACAAGCAACAGTACCTCCATTACGACAGCTGCCACCCATTCCACATCAAACGGTCCCTTCCCTACAGCCTAGGTCTTCGTGGCAAACGAATCTGCTCCAGTCCGGAATCCCTGAAGCATTACACCAACAACCTGACAACAGCCTTCGCATCCCGCAACTACCCTCCCGACCTGGTACAGAAGCAAATAACCAGAGCCACTTCCTCAACCTCTCAAACCCAGAACCTCCCACAGAAGAACCACAAAAGTGCCCCACTTGTGACAGGATACTTTCCGGGACTGGATCAGATTCTGAATGTGGCTCTCCAGCAGGGATACGACTTCCTCAAATCCTGCCCTGAAATGAGATCCATCCTTCATGAAATCCTCCCCACTCCACCAAGAGTGTCTTTCCGCCGTCCACCTAACCTTCGTAACCTCTTAGTTCATCCCTATGAAATCCCCAAACCACCTTCCCTACCCTCTGGCTCCTACCCTTGTAACCACCCCCGGTGTAAAACCTGTCCCATGCACCCTCCCACCGCCACCTACTCCAGTCCTGTAACCCGGAAGGTGTACACAATCAAAGGCAGAGCCACGTGTGAAAGCACCCACGTGATCTACCAACTGACCTGCCTACACTGTGATGCATTCTATGTGGGAATGACCAGCAACAAACTGTCCATTCGCATGAATGGACACAGGCAGACAGTGTTTGTTGGTAATGAGGATCACCCTGTGGCTAAACATGCCTTGGTGCACGACCAGCACATCTTGGCGCAGTGTTACACCGTCCGGGTTATCTGGATACTTCCTACTAACACCAACCTATCCGAACTCCGGAGATGGGAACTTGCTCTTCAATATATCCTCTCTTCCTGTTATCCACCAGGCCTCAATCTCCGCTAATTTCAAGTTGCCGCCACTCGTACTTCACCTGTCATTCAACAACATCTTTGCCTCTGCTCTTCTGCCTCGACTGACATCTCTGCCCAAACTCTTTGTCTTTAAATATGTCTGCTTGTGTCTGTATATGTGTGGATGGATATGTGTGTGTGTGCGAGTGTGTACCCGTCCTTTTTTCCCCCTAAGGTAAGTCTTTCCGCTCCCGGGACTGGAATGACTCCTTACCCTCTCCCTTAAAACTCACATCCTTTCGTCTTTCCCTCTCCTTCCCTCTTTCCTGATGAGGCAACAGTTTGTTGCGAAAGCTTGAATTTTGTGTGTATGTTTGTGTTCGTTTGTGTGTCTGTCGACCTGCCAGCACTTTCATTTGGTAAGTCACATCTACTTTGTTTTGAGATATATATATATATATATATATATATATATATATATATATATATATATATATATATATATATATCTAAAAACAAAGATGATGTGACTTACCAAATGAAAGTGCTGGCAGGTCGACAGACACACAAACGAACACAAACATACACACAAAATTCAAGCTTTCGCAACAAACTGTTGCCTCATCAGGAAAGAGGGAAGGAGAGGGAAAGACGAAAGGATGTGGGTTTTAAGGGAGAGGGTAAGGAGTCATTCCAGTCCCGGGAGCGGAAAGACTTACCTTAGGGGGAAAAAAGGACGGGTACACACTCGCACACACACACATATCCATCCACACATATACAGACACAAGCAGGCCCAAACTCTTTGCCTTTACAAATGTCTGCTTGTGTCTGTGTATATGAGGTTGGATATGTGTGTGTGTGCGAGTGTATACCAGTCCTTTTTTCCCCCTATGGTAAGTCTTTCCGCTCCCGGGATTGGAATGACTCCTTACCCTCTCCCTTAAAACCCAAATCCTTTTGTCTTTCCCTCTCCTTCCCTCTTTCCTGACGAGGCAACCATTGGTTGCGAAAGCTAGATTTTGTGTGTATGTTTGTGTTTGTTTGTGTGTCTATCGACCTGCCAGCGCTTTTGTTTGGTAAGTCTCATCATCTTTCTTTTTAAATATATTTTTCCCACGTGGAATGTTTCCCTCTATTATATATATATATATATTTAAAAAGAAAGATGATGAGACTTACCAAACAAAAGCGCTGGCAGGTCGATAGACACACAAACAAACACAAACATACACACAAAATTCTGCTTTTGCAACCAACGGTTGCCTCGTCAGGAAAGAGGGAAGGAGAAGGAAAGACAAAAGGATATGGGTTTTAAGGGAGAGGGTAAGGAGTCATTCCAATCCCGGGAGCGGAAAGACTTACCTTAGGGGGAAAAAAGGACAGGTATACACTTGCACACACACACTTATACATCCACACATACACAGACACAAGCAGACATTTGTAAAGGCTTGTGTCTGTGTATGTGTGGATGGATATGTGTGTGTGTGCAAGTGTATACCTGTCCTTTTTTCCCACGTGGAATGTTTCCCTCTATTATATATATATATATATATATATATATATATATATATATATATATATATATATATATATATATATATTGCCTTTACAAATGTCTGCTTGTGTCTGTGTATATGCGGATGGATATGTGTGTTTGCGAGTGTATACCTGACCTTTTTCCCCCTAAGGTAAGTCTTTCCGCTCCCGAGATTGGAATGACTCCTTACCCTCTCCCTTAAAACCCATATCCTTTTGTCTTTCCCTCTCCTTCCCTCTTTCCTGACGAGGCAGCCGTTGGTTGCGAAAGCTAGAATTTTGTGTATATATATATATATATATATATATATATATATATATATATATATATATATATATATATATATAATAGAGGGAAACATTCCACGTGGGAAAAATATATTTAACAAGAAAGATGATGAGACTTACCAAACAAAAGTGCTGGCAGGTCGATAGACACACAAACAAACACAAACATACACACAAAATTCTAGCTTTCGCAACCAACGGTTGCCTCGTCAGGAAAGAGGGAAGGAGAGGGAAAGACAAAAGGATTTGGGTTTTAAGGGAGAGGGTCTGCTTGTGTCTGTGTATATGCGATGCGGATGGATATGTGTGTGTGTGCGAGTGTATACCTGTCCTTTTTTCCCCCTAAGGTAAGTCTTTCCGCTCCCGGGATTGGAATGACTCCTTACCCTCTCCCTTAAAACCCAAATCCTTTTGTCTTTCCCTCTCCTTCCCTCTTTCCTGATGAGGCAACTTGCGAAAGCTAGAATTTTGTGTGTATGTTTGTGTTTGTTTGTGTGTCTATCGACCTGCCAGCGCTTTTGTTTGGTAAGTCTCATCATCTTTCTTTTTAGATATATTTTTCCCACGTGGAATGTTTCTACTTAACTCAATGAGTTGTCAAATACAATGCAGTCAGATTCAAAGCACAATTCCAGAGAGTGCCAGTGTTTGTAGCTGACTCTATTATGCTGCAGTAACTGATATAGAGGGCTGTGTACATGCAGGTATCATTCTGATAACAAAGGGGGCTGATGATAGCCTGTGTCAGTCTCATATTCAGCTTGACAGGGGCACTGCCTGTGCCAGCCAAGGAGGGCATGTCCATAAGGCAACATGGGTTCATAGCTGGGATTGCTGTGTAGCTGCCTCTGGTAGCAGTACTTTTAAAATCTGAACCAGCTTTGGAACTCTGGTGAATAGACACATCCCTGGCTTAGTGTCTGTAGCAAATGAAACCACATTCCCACCATCATCCAATTATGTACTGGCTTTGCACATACAACAGCAGAAGAGGGAGGGGGTGAGCTCTGGTCTGGAGACAGGTGTCACTGAGGAGGCAGGAGCCGTAACTGTGGCTGATAGCATGCTCCTGCCTGCACCTTGACATTCGCCTTTTGAATGACTGGGAACACCAGCTGAGAAACCAGTCATAGGGTGCACATCTTCTGCAATTGATGATATTGCAGTGATAACTGATGGGTCCTGAGAGGCATGCAGGGGCTGCTGACTCTGAAATGTTGTTAGCAGTGGGCATCAACATCCTTGTGGTCTCTCTATGGCCCCAAGGGGCATCAGCATCCATGTGGCCCCCATCCTGCACCAGCAGTGGAGAACCTAAGGGAGACAAGGGCTCCAGCTCTGAAACTGAGAAATCTGTGGCAGGGTTAAGAAGCCAACAGAAGCAGAGCTGAGAGCCTGTGCAGCCTAAATGAACCCTATAAGAGATAAACAGAACCTCCCAAGACTTGAATGATGATACTGCATTCCCAGTGTCTGCTTCTGCAAAGGTTCAGAAAAAGACATTATCATTGACATTAAATTTAGTGTGCTGCGGAAGAAGGGGTGACTGCTGCATTGGATGCAGCATTGCTCTGTGTAGACGTCCATGTGACAGTTCTGCTGACAACTTACAGTAGCATGGCTGGGAATGGTATGAGGAGCAGATGTGGGAGGCACACAGTGTGTCCATTTGCTGCTTAAAAGTTCTCACAAAGTGATCTACTTTGTGGTTTGATTGCCAGTGGAATGGTGAACTTGTCACGTGTTGAATATCATAGGCATTACAAAATTGCTTGAAGTCTGGCAGTGTAAATTGGAGTCCATTGTCTGTTACTATCACTTATGGGAGACCTTCAACACAAAAAACTGATGTGAGAATTTTGATAGTGTTTCCCATTGTGGTTTATAGCATTTATGTCACAAATGGGAATTTGCTGTGAGCATTCACAGCAGTTGATGAATGGCTGTTCCAAACTGATCTGCAACAGCAATGTATAGTCTCTGCCCAGGGATGCTGAGCTTGGGCCAATTGAAGAATCTTTGAGATGGAGCAGCCTGGTGCTCTGCACATGCATGACAAGGAGAGGTCAGCTAGTCAATCTGTGAATCCCTCCTCACCCACTTACAGTGGTGTCAGGTGAGCTGCTGTGTACACACTATGCCAAATCACCTTGTTGTGAAAGATGAATGACTTCCTTCTGGAGAGATTCTGGAACTATCACACACAAATGGTCACTATCCAAGTGAATTAAAAGGACACTCTGTTGTACAGACAGTGCAAAGTATCTCTGAACCACTGGATTGCAAACAGCTTTGACTGAATGTGGCCAACCAGTGAGGATTTACTGCAGCAAAACTTGTAGTTTGGGATCTGCAGCCGTCACCTGAGCTATCCGAGGGTGATTGATTGGGGCGCCACTGACAGTTTTACAGTCCTGCACATCAATATGGAAACAAGAGTCTTCAGCTGCACTGAACACTGTAATGGTGCTAACTGGTAGATGAGGGAGAGTATGTGCACTGTAATGTTTGGTTTTTGGTCCATACATGGTTTTATACTGATAATCTGACAAAATCAAAGACCACCCTTGCAGCTTCTGCATAGTGCATGGTGGTGTTGGCTTGGAAGATCTGAATAATGATGTCAGTGGCTTGTGATCTGTCTCTAGGTAAAGCTTCCTTCCATAAAGATACTCGTGGAATTTCATAATGGCAAGAGCTTCCTTCTCTATCTGAGAATAATTGCACTGAGCCTTGGTCAAGAGCTTTGATGCAAAAGCAGTTTGTCTGTTCATAGATCCAACTGTTTGTGAAAATACCACACAAATTTCATACAAGGAAGTGTTGACCCTAGAATGTCTGGCCTCATGGGATCAAAATGGATTAAACAATGATTACTTAAAATAGCTTCCTTCAGTCACTGAAAAGCAGTTGACACTTCCGAGACCACAAAAATGGGACGTTTTCCTTAGTAATTTGTGCAGTGGGGTAGTAATCTGCAATGTATTCAGAATGAAATAATTCTAGTAAACGAGTTTCTCTAGTACAGATTGAAGTTCACTTATGTTGCGAGATGCTGGGAGGTCACAAATTTTGCTTGAATGAGACTGTGAAGGGTGGATGCCCTGAACATTGATGACATGGCTTAAATATTGGATATCAGCCTGGAACAAAAGAACTTGTCTTTGTTGCACTTGAGACCAGCAGCAGAGAGAACTTGAAATAAACTTCCGGAGTAGAAAGATATGCTGTGGGAGTATGATCCAGAACCATAATATCATCTAAGCAGTTCATGCATAAAGGCACTGTAGCAGTCAGTTGTTGAAGATAGTGCTGAAAAATTGCAGGTCTTGAAGCACTACTGAATGTTGTTGTTGTTGTGGTCTTCAGTCCTGAGACTGGTTTGATGCAGCTATCCAAGCTACTCTATCCTGTGCAAGGTTCTTCATCTCACAGTACCTACTGCAACCTACATCCTTCTGAATCTGCTTAGTGTATTCATCTCTTGGTCTCCCTCTACGATTTTTACCCTCCATGCTGCACTCCAATACTAAACTGGTGATCCCTTGATACCTCAGAACATGTCCTACCAACCGATCCCTTCTTCTAGTCAAGTTGTGCCACAAACTTCTCTTCTCCCCAATCCTATCAATACTTCCTCATTAGTTATGTGATCTACCCATCTAATCTTCAGCATTCTTCTGTAGCACCACATTTCAAAAGCTTCTATTCTCTTCTTGTCCAAAATATTTATCGTCCATGTCTCACTTCCATACATAGCTACGCTCCATACAAATACTTTCAGAAACGACTTCCTGACACTTAAATCTATACTCGATGTTAACAAATTTCTCTTCTTCAGAAATGCTTTCCTTGCCATTGCCAGTCTACATTTTATATCCTCTCTACTTCGACCATCATCAGTTATTTTGCTCCCCAAATAGCAAAACTCCTTTACTACTTTAAGTGTCTCATTTCCTAATCTAATTCCCTCAGCATCACCTCACTTAATTCAACTACATTCCATTATCCTCGTTTGCTTTTTTTGATGTTTATCTTATATCCTTTCAAGACACTATCCATTCCATCCAACTGCTCTTCCAAGTCCTTTGCTGTCTCTGACAGAATTACAATGTCATCGGCGAACCTCAAAGTTTTTATTTCTTCTCCATGGATTTTAATACCTACTCTGAATTTTTCTTTTGATTCCTTCACTGCTTGCTCAATATAGAGATTGAATAACATTGGGGAGAGGCTACAACCCTGTCTCACTCCCTTCCCAACCACTGCTTCCCTTTCATGTCCCTCGACTCTTATAGCTGCCATCTGGTTTCTGTACAAATTGTAAATAGCTTTTCGCTCCCTGTATTTTACCCCTGCCACCTTCAGAATTTGAAAGAGAGTATTCTAGTCAACATTGTCAAAAGCTTTCTCTAAGTCTACAAATGCTAGAAACGTAGGTTTGCCTTTCCTTAATCTTTCTTCTAATATAAGTCGTAGGGTCAGTATTGCCTCACGTGTTACGATATTTCTACGGAATCCAAACTGATCTTCCCCGAGGTCGGCTTCTACCAGTTTTTCCATTTGTCTGTAAAGAATTCGCGTTAGTATTTTGCAGCTATGACTTATTAAACTGATAGTTTGGTAATTTTCACATCTGTCAAGACCTGCTTTCTTTGGGATTGGAATTATTATATTCTTCTTGAAGTCTGAGGGTATTTCGCCTGTCTCATACATCTTGCTCACCAGATATTAGAGTTTTGTCAGGACTGGCTCTCCCAAGGCTGTCAGTAGTTCTAATGGAATGTTGTCTACTCCCGGGGCTTTGTTTCGACTCAGGTCTTTCAATGCTCTGTCAAACTCTTCACGCAGTATCATATCTCCCATTTCATCTTCATCTACATCCTCTTCTATTTCCAACATATTGTCCTCAAGTACATTGCCCTCGTATAGACCCTCTATATACTCCTTCCACCTTTCTGCTTTCCCTTCTTTGCTTAGAACTGGGTTTCCATCAAAGCTCTTGATATTCATGCAAGTGGTTCTCCTTTCTCCAGAGGTCTCTTTAATTTTCCTGTAGGCAGTATCTATCTTACCCCTAGTGAGACAAGCCTCTACATCCTTACATTTGTCCTCTATCCATCCCTGCTTAGCCATTTTGCACTTCCTGTCGATCTCATTTTTGAGACGTTTGTATTCCTTTTTGCCTGCTTCATTTACTGCATTTTTATATTTTCTCCTTTCATCAATTAATTTCAATATTTCTTCTGTTACCCAAGAATTTCTACTAGCTCTCGTCTTTTTACCTACTTGATCCTCTACTGCCTTCGCTACTTCATCCCTCAAAGCTACCCATTCTTCTTCTACTGTATTTCTTTCCCCCATTCTTGTCAATTGTTCCCTTATGCTCTCCTGAAACTCTGTACAACCTCTGGTTCTTTCAGTTTATCCAGGTCCCATCTCCTTAAATTCCCACCTTTTTGCAGTTTCTTCAGTTTTAGTCTACAGTTTATAACCAATAGATTGTGGTCAGAGTCCACATCTGCCCCTGGAAATGTCTTACAATTTAAAACCTGGTTCCTAAATCTCTGTCTTACCATTATATAATCTATCTGAAACCTGTCAGTATCTCCAGGATTCTTCCATGTATACAATCTTCTTTTATGATTCTTGAACCAAGTGTTAGCTTGGATTAAGTTGTGCTCTGTGCAAAATTCTACCAGGCGGCTTCCTCTTTCGTTTCTTACCCCCAATCCATATTCACCTACTACGTTTCCTTCTCTCCCTTTTCCTACTGACGAATTCCAGTCACCCATGACTATTAAATTTTCGTCTCCCTTCACTATCTGAATAATTTCTTTTATTTCATCATACATTTCTTCAATTTCTTCGTCATCTGCAGAGCTAGTTGGCATATAAGCTTGTACTACTGTAGTAGGTGTGGGCTTCGTGTCTATCTTGGCCACAATAATGCGTTCACTATGCTGTTTGTAGTAGCTTACCCGCACTCCTATTTTGTTATTCATTATTAAACCAACTCCTGCATTACCCCTATTTGATTTTGTATTTATAACCCTGTATTCACCTGACCAAAAGTCTTGTTCCTCCTGCCACCGAACTTCACTAATTCCCACTATATCTAACTTTAACCTATCCATTTCCCTTTTTAAATTTTCTAACCTACCTGCCTGATTAAGGGATCTGACATTCCATGCTCCGATCCATAGAACGCCAGTTTTCTTTCTCCTGATAACAACATCCTCTTGAGTAGTCCCCTCCTGGAGATCCGAATGGGGGACTATTTTACCTCCGGAATATTTTACCCAAGAGGACGCCATCATCATTTAACCATACAGTAAAGCTGCATGCCCTCGGGAAAAATTACGGCTGTAGTTTCACCTTGCTTTCAGCCGTTCGCAGTACCAGCACAGCAAGGCCGTTTTGGTTAGTGTTACAAGGCCAGATCAGTCAATCATCCAGACTGTTGCCCCTGCAACTACTGAAAAGGCTGCTGCCCCTCTTCAGGAACCACACGTTTGCCTGGCCTCTCAACAGATACCCCTCCGTTGTGGTTGCACCTACGGTACAGCTATCTGCATCGCTGAGGAACACAAGCCTCCCCACCAATGGCAAGGTCCATGGTTCATGGGGGCACTACTGAATGGCAAGTGTAAAATCTTGAATAATCTCATGTGGGTATTCACCACACAAAAATTCTGTGAGTGCTTACTCAGTGAAATTTGAGAATGGGGTATTCTCTAAGTATATTTTGAAGAAGTATATCCATCAGGCCATGGTAACAGAAATAAACAATCACTGTTTAGGGATTCAACATTGAATTAAAATCAGTACACAAATCTGTACACAATCTTAATTCACCAGATGGTTTCCTGATGTCTACAAGAGGATTATTTCTCAGTAGAACCAACTGATTTTTGTGTGTGTGTGTACAATCTACAATCTAACTTCTGCACCATTTCAGTGCAGTAATGTGTCCATTGTAAATAAGTATTGTAGTAGTTCTATTATATGTTTATTACATAATAAATATTTTTTTTAAATTTTAAATTCAGTGCATTAATGCAATCTTAATAAATGAGTGTTTGTAAAATGATTCTTTCATATAGTGTTCATTTAAAAAAAATGACGATCATTCCACTTGGGATCTGTGGAAGGTACATTAGCTTATTTGTTTCAGTTGTAAATATTTGCCATGTATTATTGTTTTTCTGACATGTTTTACACCTTGGAGGACCTCCTCACTACGGATCATTTGGAACGAAAGTAAATCTAATGTAATCTAATCCACTGACTAGCTGCTATTGAGTGATTATGCCTTTGTCTTACCAGTTTAACAACTGTTGTGCCACTTGATCTGTAATTTCCTGGGGGGTGGGCTGTGCCTTATAAAAATGAAATTGTGCATTTTCCTTCATTGTAATATGAGCCTCAAAATTACTTTTTTTGCCTAGGCCATCCTGAAAAAGTAGATTGTGCATTTTCCTTAATTGTAATATGAACCTCAAAATTACTTGCTTTGCCTAGGCCATCCTGAAAAAGTTTACTAAAGTCCACACAAATTTTGAAACACTATCCTGTGACACATAAGAATTCACAGAAAGCACATTGTCTTGAATTTCTAACCCAGAAAGATCAAAAGAATCAATACCAAAGATGTTCTAACTGTCATTTGAACAGAACACTATGAATGAAACTTTGTAACATTGCAAAAAGTGACTTGCAGGCTCCAAACATCAAGAACTGGGATATCATGGATATTATTTGCTGAAAGTGTTGCCTGTGACTTGTAAAATTTAGGCTTTCCTGTGAGTTCATATGTACGTCTGTTCAAAATTGTCATTGAAGTTCTTATATCTAAAAGCATGTGCATGTTGTAATTAGCAGCCTGTAAAGAGACAGAAAGTTGGTTTGCATGTTGCTGAGTTGGAGAAGCATTCTAAACTTCTTCAACACTTATTCTGACAATGACTTTGCACTATGACTAGCTCTTGATACTTTGAATAGGAAACAGATCGCTTGTGAGACTTTTGCTTTTGTAAAAACAGTGCACATGTCCATGCATACCATAATGGAAACACTTTGCTCCATGATAGGAACATTTCTGTCAATTGTATGATATCAAGTACTGAGGGCAAGATTTACCATTGAGTGCCGTCTGCCTAGCTCACTGCTGTTGTTGTATATGGCACTGTCCTGGCTCTGATTTGAAATGATGCCATGTGTGAACCGGGCACACAGCCTGTTTGTTATCAACCCTACTTTTCACTACAGAAATGTCAGGAGAATCTAAGTCTACTGTAGCACTATCATAAGTGTCCAGTGATTTTATTAATTCTAACACTTGCTTCAAACTTGAGCCGAGATGCTTAAGTAATTGTTCCCTGATTCTACAGCCAGACTCATTCTGGGTGATAGTGTCCTGGACTGTGGTGCCACTACAGTATATACCATATCCACATATAAACTTGCAATGTCTGGTCAGGTCATGTAAATCAGCTACTCACTGTTGGTGAGTTTGATGAGGTTGTCTACATAATTGGAAAAACTTGTAATAAACAGTAATCATGATCACTTGTTTAATGCAACAATCATGCCAGCATAGCATAGTATGACATATATATGCACACAGACAGAGGCTTATTTGACTCACAGGAGATTCTCATGGAAATACTGGAAGATGTGAACTGGCAGACACTTAAAGATGTCAATTATCTGATGAATACCTAATTACAAAGTTTCAGGTATGAGTAGTTATTATTCAATTTCAGTTTCTGTTAATACTTGTAATTTTTTTCCTTGCCTTTTGATTCACTGTTTTCTTATAATAATTGCACTGTGGCTTTTGCTTTGTTGATTATCTTAATTACCAGTTAGAAAAAATTACAATCTTCTTCATCACAGTAAATTTTTAAATGAATTGTAGCTTTTTATTCTAATTGTGTAGTTAATGAGTATAGTTTTCTATCCCGGCAGCATTACCCCTTTGGATCATCTTTATTTTTATTTTTCTTTGCATTATGAATTGTATGATCTACTAATTACATTGTATACTTTTTACTCCCTCACTACAACTGTTTCAAGAAAGAGGATAAATTGTTTCATGCTTGTCCCTATCTCTATCAAACTCCTTCTCTATTCCAGTACCTTTAAAATCTCATAAAACCAAAAGTAGGTAGCCTCCTCTCACTCAGTGAACATATGTAAAAATCTCTGAACCATGCTGTTGTTTCTCATGTTTATGGATCATTACCATTCACTGCAGGTGGGGTCAAGCCTATCAAACTGTTTTGAGCAACTTCGCTGGAAGTACGAGTAAGAGCTTTCAGTGGTTGACTTTAATTTTCATTTCTTATGCAAACATTATGAAGAACTGAGTCGTCTTTCTATCAGTTAACCGTTTGCACTCTGTAATGCAGACACACAGCTTCTCTGTGTACTCTTATTTACATTGCCTCTGCCTGGATGGCAAGCGTACCACAGAGAGTTGCATGAGTCTGTAGAAACAATGGGGCCACTGACCAACACTTAGGATATACTTTGAAACTAAAAGTGCAATTTCATTCAAGTATATTTACATAAGCATTCCAATACAAAACGTTTCATTGTATGTTTCCATTGTCATTTCACCAATATTATTTATAAATGAATCACTGGCAAAAATAATAATTACTACCTTTCTCTCAACACAGCTGATACACACTGAATTAACACAGGCTTCCCTAGATGGCAGTATTATGCAGAAGTGATGCTTAGTACAGTCAGATTCTAGATGACGCATGTGAGAGCTACAAAAAATTGTGTCAAGTAAAGCTTGACATTGGAGAGGAAAACAAAATTCATGGTGTCCAAAGGCACTCGTCATTGGAGTGGAAAGTGTTAAACTTTCATGCAAGCCTCCAGTATGAAACATGGGCAAAACTACACGTCTTTTGCTTGTATTTATCTCCTATGATATACAGTTCTTAGGATTGACAGGTCAGACAAGCATGGTGGGGTATCAACAGGTGTATTCAACTGACCACTTACCAAAAGTCATAAGCATGTTCTACCCTAGTGGAGAAAACCAAGCAAAATTCATTGAAATAAGTTTACAGAGACAGAAGTGCTTAATTGGTATCATGTATGCAATGCAAAGTCCCATACAAGTGTAGGGGAGTAGGTGCAGGAACCCTGCACTGCCACTCATGGCAACATCGTACTGGAGATGGTTTGCTGTTGCCTTCATCTGACCTGATATGAAGTGTTAAGTGTTTGTCTGAGTCATGTGCATGACAGAATTTTTTGGACTGTGTAGTGTTGGGTTTGTATTGTTATGGATGAAAGCAAGGGAGAGGGTGAAACCTGGTGCTGGCACATAGCCAACACCTCACAAATAGCACCAAGGGGGCCACCGAGCTTAATGTCCCCATCCAACAGACGGATCACTGTCAAAAGTGTCACATGCTCTCACCTCATGAGAGAGTGCAGAGAGACTTGAAATTGAGTACAGAACATTTATGCAAAGACTGGTGATCAGGAACTTTGCGTCACCATCTCTCCTGTCATTGCCAACCAAATACTGGCAGTTAAAATTTCATCCACCACCAGGATTTGAAATGGCTTACCTCCAAATCGAGCACCACTGCACTAGCATGGATTAATGATCTTAGCTATAGAGGCATGTTGTATATCATCTATAAGCCACCAAAAATCAGCACTTAGACATACTTCAAGTCAATATTACATACGCTTTGGTGTCAGTAATAACACATCTTCTTAATGAGAGACATGAACTTGGACTGGCTGGGAGATTCTCTCCCCAGAATCAACCTCAAAAGATTGTTTCGTTGCAGCAATATGAACATTCTTACACTACAGCCCATGCACCACATGGCATACAGTCATATTTCTGTAGATTTAATTGCAATGAATAAAATTGAAAAAGTAAGCAATATTGATCAGACTTTGGCTGTAGACCTTTCTGCACATCGTGCAGTGTTCGTGACCTACTCTTTAACAACCCCCAAAGTTCAAATTGCTTCACATAAAGTGTAGGAACATTAAATATTTAGAGAGGAAGCTGTAACAGTAGACTGCTTATAAACTATATGGGACCAAATAATCAGTTTGACCTTACCAAGGTTGCCTGGCCTGTCAGTCCTAAGAAATGTGTATCCTAGAAGATAAACACATGCAGAGGGCATGTACAACTTAACCCATGTTTCTGACTGGAGGATTTCATGAAAGTTTAATTGATGGGGAGAAGACTCAGTTCTTTGTAATGTGTGCTTAAAGATTGAAAATTGCTGTCAACCATCAATAGCTCTCACTCTTAATTCCAAGCGAATTGTTCAAAACCAGGGTTGGCCATGGCTTGCTGAACTACACACGTGGATGATGCGTGGGCCAAGCTTGATCTGTCCTGGATTTGATCACTCCTTCTTTAAAGTACTCGGTATGGCATGACATTCATGTAGCAGTGTGATGTGGCACTGTTTCTTGCAGCATTTGGTGTGGTATGTTTCGAACGACCAGTGCTGTGTCTTCCTTGTTATTTGATTGTAGTGGTACTGTAAAAGAACAATGACAGTTGCAATGACATATACACTCAAAAAGAGGCATTCTAGCAACATATTGTCACAACCATTTAAATATGAGCGGAAATTACAATACTCTTTCAAAGGGAAGGATGAAAATTCTTAGCGTCTATTATGCAGTCACAGAAGTGCCAGGCATCACAAATATGCTATAGAGTTGCATCACATCACAATGCATGAGGAATCTAAAGATTTAGATGATGATGGAAGATAAAACAAGTTGGCAGGCCTAAAAAGGTGCAGTGCTGCACAGCAAACTGATCTCAGTGTGAGTAACCCATGAAAATCATTTGTGTTTGTGCTCTTTGTATTTGTACATATTTACTTGTGGAAATCCAATGTGTTTACAGTCCATACCATTGGTTTTTATTTGTAGCCAGCAACCAATAGTAGTGTCCTGTCATTAAAAGTAAACTACAAAACAGTGCTCAAAACTGACAGATCTAATAAACCTTTCAGCTATGGTGAATTCATGAAAAAATGCATTAAAGAGTTCATTAAAGAGTGCCATTGGAGGTACAGAAGTTTTTCAAAATTATTATTTTGTGACAAACAATAACTCACCACATAGCTGTTTTGGGAGTAGATATCTACGGGCAATTAATTGACCTTGCTAGCAAGTTTGTTGCATTCTCAATTGCTTTGGATGAGACGGTCAACATTTCAGGCACAGCACAGCTTCCAATTTGTGTTCATGGGGTTTACATGTGACAGAAGAACTGTTAAATCTGGTGCCAATGAAAGATACAATGAGAGGGATTGACTTCCTAAAAACCGTTAAAGACACAACTGAAGCTGTTGCCCTGAATTGGAGCATGTTGGTTTTAGTTATCACTGGTGGACATCATCAATGTGATGGCCACCATATGGGCTCGTAGCATTGTCACACAAAAAACAACAACAATAAACAGGTAATTTGTATGTAATTCATTGTTTCATACATCAAGAACCACTTTGTGCTAAATTTGCAAGGATGGGGCACATCATGAAACTGGTGGTCCGAAATTAATTATCTTAAGTCACATAGGTTATTAGTCTGTCAGTTTCAACAGTTTTTGATAGAGACATGATTTACTACTGTGAATTATGTTGGTTAAGCCAACGAGCATGTGTGGAACTACTTTTTGAGTTAAGATCTGCTGTTGTTCAATTTATGAGAGAAAAAGGGAAGCACGAACTAATGACAGAAGATCTGGAATGGATTGAAGACATCACATTTTTCGATGACTTGACTGCACATTTAAATACCTCTGTAAGTTGTTGCAAAGTGAGAAGTTATTGACATCTGATTTAATGGAAAAGGTGGATGCATTTAAAATGAAAATCATATTGTTGACGGGACAGCTTCTGAAAAAGAACACAGACCATTTCCCTGAGCTCTCTGATGTTAAGAAAATATGAATTTTGAATAATTCATTTTGGTGTTGGAAGAAATACAAGAACAGTTTTCAAATATTTTCAGGACACTGCCAACTCTGTATCTGTTTTTTCAGGCATTTTCAAGACCATTTGCTGTATCATCTGAAAGTGCCCCACTTCATTTGCAGATGGAACTGATTGAACTGCAGTGTAATTCCCAATTAAAAGACAAATTCTGTTATGTTAAAACTGACGAGGGCTTTGATAAAGGTTTTTGTTGGGAAGAGTTTACATGTCTCTGTAATAAGACTGCATAAGTGATATCCAAATTTAGACCAAATTATGTGTGTGAAAGATTTTTTTAATAATGAAACTAAATAAGTCCAATTACTTGGCAACCTGAGTGATGACAATCTGATAAACTCTGTGCACCTGTCAATATAGTGCCAGTTTGCGCATGATATCAGTTTTATTACATCTTGAGTGAACAAAAATGATTAAATAATGATGAAAATGTTTTGTTCCTGATATATTTTGTTTAGACTTAAAGCCATGGCACTGTCAGCAGAGAAGTGATGGGTAATAATTTTTTTCATTTCACCTATAGTTACAATAATTTATTCCATCATTAATGGCACTATAGAAACTATTTGTTTTTACATTCTTTACATTATATCTCAGCTGAAATGTAAGAATTTTACATGGAACTATGTGGCCCTCACAGTATCACTGACACAGTTGAAACCTCAACTTTATTTTAATTTTTTATTTTTGGAGGTATAAGTTCTTGTACCTACAGTTAGTAACGATCTAATACTGCTCTTCATGGTACATAGCATAAGTTTTCCGAGTTTCTTAATATAACAAATTATGAAACCAAGCCAGTCTGTGTTCTGAAAATGGCTGCACTGTGCGGATTTATGGTTCCACCAGCATTGGTGCTCACATAGCATAGTGGGGTTGTGCAGGAGGCATGCAGTGAGATGAGAGAGAGTGGCCTGCATGCCAAAAGGCCATTTGTGTTCTTTGTTTCCGGCTGCCCCTGCTCAAAACAGTTTGAGAAGCTTGGCCCTCCCTGCAGTGAAGGATAATTGCCCAAAAATCTGGGAACTGGACTTATTTGGTGTTGACCAGGATGTTGTACACCTGAGGAGGTTCTTACATATGATCACTGAGCAAGAGGAGATCATCTACTTGTGGTTTTATGAGCGTTCAGAGATATGGAAGTAGAGGAGCATTCTGACAGATGTAGTAACAAGCGTGAAACAGTTTGTGTTCTGTCTTGCTACAGTGGCAGTGAGGGAGTAAAAAGTATGAAATGTAATTAGTGGATCATAGAATTCAGATATGTAAATAGAAGAAAGATGATAAGCTGTACCAATGTTGACAGAATAGAAATATAGATCTAATAACTATAAGAGTAGCATAAAAATATGCAATTCATTAAAAAATTACTGTCATCATGCTGGTTGTAATTTTTCTAACCAGTAATTGAGGTAATCAAGATGACTCATGAGTAGTACAGTTAAGGAAAAGAGCAACAACTGAAGTGCTACTATTATAAAAAAACAGAGAATCATGAGGTAAGGGAAAAACCTAATATTAATATTAACTGAAAGTGAGTAATAAGTACTTATCTTGAAATTTTATATGTAGGCATTCATGGGATAATGGAAATCCATCTTCAAGTGTCTGGCAGTTAATGTTTGTCAGTGTTTCAGTATTTCAGTATTCTCTTCTGCAAATCAAACAAATCTATGGGCATGTGCGTGTATGTTCAGTGTTCCCTGTTAGTGTTATTTGATATGAGTCCCACACAGTAATGCAATATTCTAGAATGAGATGCACAACGGTTTTGTTAACAATCTCTTTTGTAAGGCAATTGCATTTTCCCTAAGTCTGACACATGCTTCACCTATGAGTAAGCCTGTGTAATCATTCCATTTCACAGCCACTAAGATTGTTAAGCCTGCATATTTGTATGAGTTGATTAATTCAGATTGTAATTCACTGATATTATGGTCATAGAATACTACATTTTTGTATTTTGTTAAGTGCATAATTTTATATTCCTTAACATTTAAAGCACGTTGCCAGTCTTTACACCAGTTTGAAATATATGATTTGATTGAATTAGATACATTGCTCCAGAAGATAATTCCATAAGGCAACAAGGAATGAAAATATTAAATAAAAGCCCACACCCTTGCTCTTAGTGTAACATAGTGAGAGACTCTCTTAGAGTCAAAATGTGCTGAACAGAGCTTCTTGATTAGTTTATCTGTGTGTTGTCTCCATTTTAACTCATTATGCATCTGGACCCCAGGGAATTTACACCAAGTGTTTAATTTAGAAGGAAATTTTCACTCTGCAAGAATGTGTGCACTAATATGAATCTTCCTGGCACATTAAAACTGTTTTCTGGACTGAGACTCAAACTTGGAACCTTTCCTTTTTGCTGAGAAGTGCTCTACCAATCATGACTCATGACACATCCTTACATCGTAGTTCTGCCAGTACTTCATCACCTATGTTCTAAACTTCATAGAAGTTCTTCTGCAAAACTTACAGAACTAACACTACTGGAAGATAGGTTATTGCAGAGGAATGTCTTAGCCACAGCCTGGGATTGTTTCCAGGGAGAAATTTTTGCTCTGCAGCAAAGTGTTCACTAATATGAAACTTCCTGTCAGATTATAACTATGTACCAGATTCAGAATTAGTCCGAGAACCTTGACACTCACAGGCAAGACTTAAACTGTTTGTTGTGAACCCTCCGTAGGATTGTTTGATTATCATTTGCATGCATCTGGTAAGAATAAGTTCCATAAACTGCTCTCAGCTTTCTCATCTGGAATTCAGATGTGCTCTCTCTTGCTGCAAGATGGCTGGGTGACTACAGGTATAAAAATTTGGTGCTTATCTTTTGTTGCGTTGTTTTCCTCAGGCTGCAATGTGTTTCCCAGGTTCAGAGTTCCATGCAGCTTCTGTTGTCTCTTAATGAAGTAAAAACTCCTTTATGCTGGCAGACATCTTGATTTATCCACTGGTAGACTGATATTCCGGAGGTAAAATAGTCCCCCATTCGGATCTCCGGGCGGGGACTCCTCAAGTGGACGTCATCATCAGGAGAAAGAAAACTGGCGTTCTACGGATCGGAGCGTGGAATGTCAGATCACTTAATCGGGCAGGTAGGTTAGAAAATGTAAAAAGGGAAATGGATAGGTTAAAGTTAGATATAGTGGGAATTAGTGAAGTTCGGTGGCAGGAGGAACAAGACTTCTGGTCAGGTGACTACAGGGTTATAAACACAAAATCAAATAGGGGTAATGCAGGAGTAGGTTTAATAATGAAGAGGAAAATAGGAATGCGGGTAAGCTACTACAAACACCATAGTGAATGCATTATTGTGGCCAAGATAGACACGAAGCCCACACCTACTACAGTAGTACAAGTTTATACGCCAACTAGCTCTGCAGATGACGAAGAAATTGAAGAAATGTATGATGAAATAAAAGAAATTATTCAGATAGTGAAGGGTGATGAAAATTTAATAGTCATGGGTGACTGGAATTCGAGAGTAGGAAAAGGGAGAGAAGGAAACGTAGTGGGTGAATATGGATTGGGGGAGAGAAATGAAAGAGGAAGCCGTCTGGTAGAATTTTGCACAGAGCACAACTTAATCATAGCTAACACTTGGTTTAAGAATCATGAAAGAAGGTTGTATACATGGAAGAACCCTGGAGATACTAAAAGGTATCAGATAGATTATATAATGGTAAGACAGAGATTTAGGAAACAGGTTTTAAATTGTAAGACTTTCCGGGGGCAAATGTGGACTCTGACCACAATCTATTGGTTATGACCTGTAGATTAAAACTGAAGAAACTGCAAAAAGGTGGGAATTTAAGGAGATGGGACCTGGATAAACTGAAAGAACCAGAGGTTGTACAGAGTTTCAGGGAGAGCATAAGGGAACAATTGACAGGAATGGGGGAAAGAAATACAGTAGAAGAAGAATGGGTAGCTTTGAGGGATGAAGTAGTGAAGGCAGTAAGGATCAAGTAGGTAAAAAGACGAGGGCTAGTAGAAATTCTTGGGTAACAGAAGAAATATTGAAATTAATTGATGAAAGGAGAAAATATAAAAATGCAGTAAATGAAGGAGGCAAAAAGGAATACAAACGTCTCAAAAATGAGATCGACAGGAAGTGCAAAATGGCTAAGCAGGCATGGATAGAGGACAAATGTAAGGATGTAGAGGGTTATCTCATTAAGGGTACGATAGATACTGCCTACAGGAAAATTAAAGAAACCTTTGGAGAAAGGAGAACCACTTGCATGAATATCAAGAGCTTTGATGGAAACCCAGTTCTAAGCAAAGAAGGGAAAGCAGAAAGGTGGAAGGAGTATATAGAGGGTCTATACGAGGGCGATGTACTTGAGGACAATATGTTGGAAATAGAAAAGGATGCAGATGAAGATGAAATGGGAGATATGATACTGCGTGAAGAGTTTGACAGAGCATTGAAAGACCTGAGTCGAAACAAAGCCCCGGGAGTAGACAACATTCCATTAGAACAACTGACAGCCTTGGGAGAGCCAGACCTGACAAAACTCTAACATCTGGTGAGCAAGATGTATGAGACAGGCGAAATACCCTCAGACTTCAAGAAGAATATAATAATTCCAATCCCAAAGAAAGCAGGTGTTGACAGATGTGAAAATTACTGAACTATCAGTTTAATAAGTCATAGCTGCAAAATACTAACACGAATTCTTTACAGACGAATGGAAAAGCTAGTAGAAGCCGACCTCGGGGAAGATCAGTTTGGATTCTGTAGAAATACTGGAACACGTGAGGCAATACTGACCTTACGACTTATCTTAGAAGAAAGATTAAGGAAAGGCAAACCTACGTTTCTAGCATTTGTAGACTTAGAGAAAGCTTTTGACAATGTTGGCTGGAATACTCTCTTTCAAATTCTGAAGGTGGCAGGGGTAAAATACAGGGAGTGAAAGGCTATTTACAATTTGTACAGAAACCAGATGGCAGTTATAAGAGTAGAGGGACATGAAAGGGAAGCAGTTGTTGGGAAGGGAGTAAGACAGGGTTGTAGCCTCTCCCAGATGTTATTCAATCTGTATATTGAGCAAGCAGTAAAGGAAACAAAAGAAAAATTCGGAGTAGGTATTAAAATCCATGGAGAAGAAATAAAAAGTTTGAGGTTTGCCGATGACATTGTAATTCTGTCAGAGACAGCAAAGGACTTGGAAGAGCAGTTGAACGGAATGGATAGCGTCTTGAAGGGAGGATATAAGATGAACATCAACAAAAGCAAAACGAGGATAATGGAATGTAGTCAAATTAAGTGTTGGTGATGCTGAGGGCATTAGATTAGGAAATGAGACACTTAAAGTAGTAAAGGAGTTTTGCTATTTGGGGAGCAAAATAACTGATGATGGGCGAAGTAGAGAGGATATAAAATGTAGACTGGCAATGGCGAGGAAAGCGTTTCTGAAGAAGAGAAATTTGTTAACATCGAGTATAGATTTAAGTGTCAAGAAGTCATTTCTGAAATTATTTGTATGGAGTGTAGCCATGTATGGAAGTGAAACATGGACGATAAATAGTTTGGACAAGAAGAGAATAGAAGCTTTCGAAATGTGGTGCTACAGAAGAATGCTGAAGATTAGATGGGTAGATCACATAACTAATGAGGAAGTATTGAATGGGATTGGGGAGAAGAGAAGTTTGTGGCCCAACTTGACCAAAAGAAGGGATTGGTTGGTAGGACATGTTCTGAGGCATCAAGGGATCACCAATTTAGTATTGGAGGGCAGCATGGAGGGTAAAAATCGTAGAGGGAGACCAAGGGATGAATACACTAAGCAGATTCGGAAGAATGTAGGTTGCAGTAGGCACTGGGAGATGAAGAAGCTTGCAAAGGATAGTGTAGCATGGAGAGCTGCATCACACCAGTCTCAGGACTGAAGACCACAAAAACAGACTGATAGCTACCCAATATGTTCATTGCATCACTTCTGTCAGTGTTTTGCAACAGTTGAATTTACAGAGCAACTTTCATACACATTGGATCTCTAGCATGTACACATTTCAAGTCAGTTGTGGCTCAGAAAAGTATGAAAGTATGAGGTCATTGGAAAACTTCCAGTATCAACGGGTTTCTTTACAATGTTACTTTCATATGTAGGGTTTTGCAACCCACTCCACTGTTGGTATCATTGGGCAATGGCATTGGACTCTTGACCTTCCCTGGTGTCAGAAGTCTTCTTTCATCCTCTCTTTCTTGTTTCATAGGGTTTGGATGGCGAATCCTCTTCAGGTTCACAATCCCAGGCATAAAGTTTTGCACTACGACAGTAGTATCCGTTTCAACTACAGAACCCAGATTGTCCTTATTACATTTTCAATGTTTTAAATGATTAATGGAAAATCTCATATAAAGATGTGAAACAAATACTAACAAAGAGATAGAGGGGCTGGTCAATACTTACCTCAGCTCAGTACAGCCGATAGATACACATAAAACAGAACCGAAAATTTACGTTCCTAGCTTTCAGAACAAATGTTCCTTCATCGGGGGGTAGAGAAAGAAAGGGAAGAGGGGAAATTAGATTCAGTTACTCACAACCCAGGTTATGAAGCAACAGGGAAAGGAAAATTGGGACGGTAGCAAGGATGGAGGCATGGTTGTCAGAGGGAAGCCCCTCTATCTCTTTGTTAGTATTTTCAATGTTTTATCATTTTAGTCCTATAAGTCCTTCTTATATATTAAAGTCTTCTTATATATTAACATTTGCTTCAGAATTGTAAAATTGCTTACTTTAAGTGTGTACATACATAGTTTGAAAATAGGCCCTTTGGAATTTTAAGTTTTAAGTAGACCTACATAAGTTAAGTACAGACAAAATTGTAGAAGAACATTAGTGTATCTTACAAAAATTAAGAAGTTTTCCTGAAATCAATTGTGGTTAATACAATGCAAAATTATATACGTTTGTTGAGTAGCAGTGTATCCATTTTCTCAATATGCTTCTTATTCTTGCAATAAAGTTTAAGTAAGATTTAAATTTGAATTTTTCATCCACTATACATGACACTTTTAGGTATTGCATATTTTAAACACAACTCAATAAATTCAGAAGACAAAATTTCAGTACAATATACAATAATGTAAATGGAAGAATTTGAATTTTTCATCCACTATACATGACACTTTTGGGTACTGCATATTTTAAACACAACTCAATAAATTCAGAAGACAAAATTTCAGTACAATATACAATAATGTAAATGGAAGAACATTACACAGTTGGGATCCTTGTGTTAGCCAAGCACATAGTACTTAAAGTCATTAATACTCTCTTGAGGTAGCACATCTGTGAAAAGGTTTTCTTTCAACATTACCAGTGTGTACATGTGAGTTTTGATATAGGACTTTTCCTACAATTTCACAAGGTATATCATCAATGGGGGAAAGGAACAAAAGAGTAACCCACTTCATATAATTTTGCCCATAGCATAACTGAATCATAGCTAACACTTGGCTTAAGAATCATGAAAGAAGGTTGCACACATGGAAGAGGACTGGGGACACCAAACAGTTTCAGATAGATTATATAATGGTAAGACAGAGATTTAGGAATCAAGTTTTAAATTGTAAGACATTTCCAGGGGCAGACATGGACTCTGACTGCAATTTATTGTTTATGAACTGTAGACTAAAACTGAAGAAACTACAAAAAGGTTGGAATCTAAGGAGATGGGACCTAGACAAACTGAAAGAACCGTAGGTGGTAGAGAGAATCAGAGAGAGCATTAGGGAAAGATTGACAAGAACATAGGAAAGAAATACAGTAGAAGAAGAATGGGTAGCTTTGAGAGCTGAACTAGTGAAGACAGCAGAGGATCAAGTAGGTAAAAAGACAAGTGGTAGTAGAAATCCTTGGGTAACAGAAGAGATGTTGAATTTAACTGATGAAAGGAGAAAATATAAAAATGCAGTAAATGAAGCAGGCAAAATAGGAGTACAAAAATCTCAAAATTGAGATCAACAGGAAGTGCAAAATGGCTAAGCAGGGATGGCTACAGGACAAATGTAAGGATGTGGAGCATATATCAGTAGGGGTAAGAGAGATACTGCCGTCAGGAAAATTAGAGACCTTTGGAGAAAAAACAACCACCTGGATGAATATCAAGAGCTCTGACGGAAAAACAATTCTAATTAAAGAAGGAAAAGCAGAAAGGTGGAAGGAGTATATAAAGGGTCTACACAAAGGAAATGCACTTGAGGGCAATGTTACAAAAATGGAAGAGGACATAGAGGAAGATGAGAAGAGAGGTATGATACTAAGTGAAGAATTTGACGAAACACTGGAAGACTTAAGTCAAAACTAGGCTCTAGGAGTAGACAACATTCCGTTAGAGCTATTGATATTGTTGAGCAAGCCAGCCATGACAAAACTCTACCATCTGGTGAGTAAGATGTGATGTGTTGGCAAATGTGCCAACACCTTGTAGATAGAGGAGGCCGAAATGCACGCTATCTAACGCAGACGGGCGTGAATTCTGGAACAGGATACGTAATTAATGCTATAAAGAAAAGTACGTATCGTCTGTTTACTTAACTTTAATTCATCCTTGTAGTACATCGCTCTTGACTATACAAATGAGACTCTCTCCAGATATGGTTAATGGCGCCTTGCTAGGTCGTAGCCATGGACTTAGCTGAAGGCTATTCTAACTGTCTCTCGGCAAATGAGAGAAAGGCTTCGTCAGTGTAGTCGCTAGCAAAGTTGTCGTACAACTGGGGACGAGTGCTAGTACGTCTCTCTAGACCTGCCGTGTGGTGGCGCTCGGTCTGCAAATACTGACTGTGGCGACACGCGGGTCTGACATGTACTAATGGACCGCGGCCGATTTAAAGCTACCACCTAGCAAGTGTGGTGTCTGGCTGTGACACCACAAGATGTAAGAGACAGGCAAAATACCGTCAGACTTCAAGAAGAGTATAGTAAATCTAATCCCAAAGAAAGCAGGTGATTACAGGTGTGAAAATTACCTAACTCTCAGTTCAATAAGTCATGGCTGCAAAATACTAACACGAATTCTTTACAGACGAATGGAAAAACTGGTAGAATCCAACCTCAGGGAAGATCAGTTTGGATTCTGTAGAAAAGTTGGAACACTGACCCTACGACTTATCTTTGAAGATAGATTAAGGAAAGGCAAACGTACATTTCTAGCATTTGTAGACTTAGAGAAAGCTTCTGGCAATGTTGACTGGAATACTCTCTTTCAAATTCTGAAGATGACAGGAGTAAAATACTGGGAGGAAAAGGCTATTTACAAATTGTACAGAAACCAGATGGCTGTTATAAGAGTTGAGGAGCACAAAAGGGAAGCAGTGGTTGAGAAGGGAGTAAGATAGGGTTGTAGCCTATCCCTGATGTTATTCGATCTGTATAATGAGCAACCAGTAAAGGAAACAAAAGAAAAATTTGGAGTAGCAATTAAAATCAATGGAGAGGAAATTAAAATTTTGAGATTTGCAGATAACATTGTAATCCTGTCAGAGACAGCAAAGGACTTGGAAGAGCAGTTGAATGTAATGGATGGTGTCCTGAAAGAAGGATATGAGATGAACATCAACAAAAGCAAAACAAGGATAATGGAATGTAATCAAATTGAATCAGATAATGCTGAGGGAATTAGATTAGGAAGTGAGACAATTAAAGTAGTAAATGAGTTTTGATATTTGGGGAGGAAAGTAAATAAAATAACTGATTTTGGTCAAAGTAGAGAGGATACAAAATGTAGACTCTCTATGGCATGGAAAGCATTTCTGAAGAAAAGAAATTTGTGAACATCTAATGTAGATTTAACTGTCAAGAAGTCTTTTCTGAAAGTAGACGATAAATAGTTCAGATGAGAAGAGAATAGAAGCTTTTGAAATGTGGTGCTAGAGACAAATGCTGAAGATTAGATGGGTAGATCACATAACTAATGAGGAGGTATTGAATAGAATTGGAGAGAAGAGAAATTTGTGGCACAACTTGACGAGAAGAAGGGATTGGTTGGTAGGGCATATTCTGAGGAATCAAGGGATCACCAATTTAGTATTGGAGGGCAGCATGGAGGGTAAAAATCAAGAGGGAGACCAAGAGATGAATACACTAAACAGATTCAGAAGGTTGTAGGTTGCAGTTGGTACTGGGAGATGAAGAAGCTTGCACAGGATAGAGTAGCATGGAGACCTGTATCAAACCAGTCTCTGGACTGAAGACCACAACAACAACAACATGTTATTAGTAACATGTTATTGAAAATGGCCTATCATGGGAAAAATGCAGCTTAGACAGCATTTTAACATAGTATGACATTCTTGATTAAAAATTGGCAATGGCAGGGCCTTTTTTGTGGGAGAAGAGTCTCGGTAGTTCATTGAGCCTCACCTCCCCAGGAAATTTTGGCTAATGTTCTATTTATACTTTTTGTTTTTAATTGTTCTATTATTTACTTTTATATTGTTTTGCATGACCATTTTGTCTTGTTCTGAGTTTATTGATGCATCTGAGTCAATGGTTGTTTTGTCATTGGGATTGTTTCATCTGTTATGTTGTCTTGTAGGGTGATTTCCTATGTCCCATGTCATGTATGGTCATTCCTGTCTCTATACTGTGTGGATTGCTTGTGAAATTTTGTCTGTGATGGTGTTTGTTCTGACCAATCATCCAGCTGTCATATCTTTTGTCATATGTCATTGTCATGCTGTTGTGGTCATATGTGTCCAAACATGTTACAATATAATGTGGGTGTTCCACTGTGCCAATTTCTCCATATGTGCATATCTCTGTGTCTTTTAGTCCAACATGATAGAGATGCTGTGGGTAAGGTCCATGCTCTATGAGAAAATGGGTCATACCACTTGTCAGATCTATATATTTGATGCTCATTCATTCTTAGATGTTTGGGAAGAATGTGTGTACTCTGCGGCCTTTGTCTGTTGTATCCCATTCAGTATGCCAGATGTCATTTTGCCATTAATTAAGTTGTTTCTTGTCCATTATTTGTTGGCCTGTAATTTTGTTTACTTTGTCCTGTGATCCCTTTTTCGTCCAGCATCCTGCAACTCTGAAACATATGGTAATGTCTATTGGGTACACCCAGGACAATGTATAATGCCTTTATAGATATTGTCCCAAATGCACCTGATATTCTAAAAAGGATGCTTCTCTATCCGTATTGTACTGTTGTTTTGTGTGACAGAGATGGTGGGCCCATGCGCTGGCTGCAAAGCTCAGAATGGAATCAACCAAGGCAATATGGTAGGTTTGTATCATATGTAGTGGTAGTCTAAACTGTGCAGCATTGAGTCTGGCTAGTTTATGCATCAATTTCGTCACTTTGTCAGTCACGAGTTTTGCATGTTCTTTGAATGAGAGTTCTCCATCAAAATACTCTGAGATATCTTGTCATAAATTTTTGTTTTATGGTGGTATAGTCAAGTCTGATTGTTGGATTTCTTTGTAATGCCCCCTTCAGCAGTATGCAGGCAATTGTTTGACTGCTATTTGAAATTTGTTGTTGTTGTTGCACCAGTTATTTACTTTTCTCAGTATCTGTATTGCCATTGGTTCAGAAATTCTCTTAAGCTGGCCAATGTAATCACCATTATGTTGTCTTTGTACGCAATTACCCCTGTCATGCTGTTGTCCTCATCAAAAGTGTTTAAAAGAGGTTGTATAGCAGTGTCCCAGAATACAGAACTGCATGAAGACTCCTGTGGGCAGCCCTCTGTTATTCTTTTGATGATACTCTGATGGCCTGCATGCCATTCTGCAACTCTATTTTTGCAGTAGTGTAGGAGACTGTAATATAACAATGTGAGTATCTGTGTTTCCCGAAATCTTGCAAATAGTGCAGGCCACCAGGCATTATCAAAGGCACTGGCTGTATCAATTAGGCTCACACATATTTGCCTTGTGTTATTTGTATTGTCTGCAGTGCATTGGTAATGGCATCTTATATAGATTTCTATGGTATAAATGCAAATTGATGGGGACTAAAGCTGAAGAGCTGTCTGTGTGACTGACATCTGTCGCACAGCAGTCTCTTCTGGACCTTGACCAACCTGTTTATCAAGCATATTGGTCTATATGTCTTCAGATTCATCATGTCTCTGTCCTCAGTTTTCTTGATGATTACTACATTTGCAGATTTACATGTTGTGCATATCTTGCATTGTTGTAAGGCATCATTCAGTAATTCAGTCAGAAATGATATGATCTGCTGTGTTGTATTCCTGAAAGTTCCTAGGTGAATTCCATTGGGGCCTGGGCCTTTTTTGTATTTGAGTTTGTTAACTGCCAGGGAAACCTCCAAAGGGACTGACTACTTGGTCAGTAGCTTAGTTCCAATTAGTTGGTGGAGATTGCCATATTGTTTTTGATTCTGAATTGGGTCATTGTCCGGGAGAAGGTTTTGTACTAGGTATCCTGCAGAACTTCTCCAGTATCGGGTAGTGGAGCCATCTTGTTGTCTCAGTGTGGACGGTAGAAATGGTGATTTGATTTTGTGAGTCTGCAGTTTGTATGGTTCTCTCTGCATATTATTTTCTAACTGACTCCACACATAGTTGTCCCAGTGGTCCTGTCTTGTCTTGTTAAGTTTGGTGTCTTTAGCATTGTGATGGATTTGAAGTCTTATTTCCCATTCTTATGCTGTTTTTGATCGTTGTTAGTAATTTTTGTCTCATGAGTCTTTCTGGAGTATTCTCAGCATTGTGGACCATGGCATTCCCTGCTTACATTTTTTGTTTGCTACTGCAGCTGATTGGGCTTTTTTTAGTATATTTGTCAGTGTGTAAGCAATACTACCATGCACAGAATAGAGGGGTAAGTTATTGATCTCGTCACTCAGTCTGTCAGTCTGTCCTATGCAGCAGCAACCATGGGTGCTGTGTCGTCGTAACTGCCGTCTGCTTCACGTCTGCTGTGCAGCGAGCTACCTTAATTTAAGTATTAACTGTATTTTTCTTACTTGTCACTTCTTCTTCCGTGTGTTTTTGCTTTTAGGAAGCTTTAATTGCCAAGTGCTATTAATAGTTCCATAGATTTCGTGTTTGTTTTGAATACAGTCAGAGTCCCTTTAGTCAACCATAGTGCCAGTAGTGCTAGTGTTTATTTTCAATACAGTCCAGAGACAGGTAGTGCTATTTTCATTGTTTTCTACAAGAAGTGGCTAGCAACCACAATTTATTGACTAAACAGCCGCCTTTAGTGAATTAGCAGTCTAGTTAAAGGTTGATTAACTCTCTTCAGTAAATTGATTCCTTAGGATGGATAGGATGTGTGACTGCTGTGTACAGACGCAGGAGAAGCTGGCCACTGTTCGCGAACAGCTGAGCGTGTTGATGGCCGCGGTCAGCCGTCTTCAGGCTGCTGCCTCGGAGTGTAGCGGCAGTGGGGAGTCTGGTGCGTCGCAAGGTACACCCCAGGTGTTACATGCTTCACCCACTGTCCCTGCTGTCGAGACATCTTCGCGGGTACTGGGCGCGGTTGGGCCACCCTCTCCCCAAGGGGAGTGGCGGGTTCAGCGGCGTTCGCGGCGCACGAGGCGGAGGGTCAATGAGGAGGCTGGCCGTGTGGCATCGCCCGCTCTGCCTGTGAGTGGACATGTGGCTGCTCCTTCAGCAAGGTCCGAGCAGGCACACGGGGGGAGGGGTTTATTAGTTATTGGGAGTTCCAACGTTAGGCGGGTGATGGAGCCCCTTAGGGAAATAGTGGGAAGGTCAGGGAAGAAGGCCAGTGTTCACTCTGTCTGCTTGCCGGGGGGTCTCATCCGAGATGTGGAGGAGACCCTACCGGCGGCAATAGAGAGCACTGGGTGCACCAGACTGCAAATTGTTGCTCATGTCGCCACCAATGACTCCTGCCGTCTGGGTTCAGAGGTCATCCTCAGTTCGTACAGGCGGTTGGCGGAATTGGTGAAGGCGGAAAGCCTCACTCACGGGGTGGAATCAGAGCTAATTATTTGTAGTATCGTTCCCAGAACCGATCACGGTCCTCTGGTTTGGAGCCGAGTGGAAGGCTTAAACCAGAGGCTCAGACGATTCTGCGGAGATCTGGGGTGCAAATTTCTCGACCTTCGCTATCGGGTGGAGAAATGTAGGGTCCCCCTGAATAGGTCAGGCATGCACTACACGCCGGAAGTGGCTACAAGGGTAGCGGAGTACGTGTGGAGTGCACATGGGGGTTTTTTAAGTTAGAGAATTCCGTCCCTAGGCCCGACAAGACGCCTCCTGAGATGCGGCAAGGTAGGAGTAGGCAAAATGCAACAGGGAATAACAGTATTAATGTACTGATAGTAAACTGCAGGAGCGTCTACAGAAAGGTCCCAGAACTGCTCTCATTAATAAACGGTCACAACACCCATATAGTACTAGGGACAGAAAGTTGGCTGAAACCAGACGTAAACAGTAATGAAATCCTAAACTCAGATTGGAATGTATACTGCAGAGACAGGCTGGACAGTGAAGGGGGAGGCATGTTTATAGCGATAAGAAGTGCAATAGTATCGAAGGAAATTGACGGAGATCCGAAATGTGAAATGATTTGGGTGAAGGTCACGGTTAAAACAGGCTCAGACATGGTAATTGGATGTCTCTATAGGCGCCCTGGCTCAGCAGCTGTTGTGGCTGAGCACCTGAAGGATAATTTGGAAAATATTCCGAGTAGATTTCCCCACCATGTTTTAGTTCTGGGTGGAGATTTTAATTTGCCGGATATAGACTGGGAGACTCAAACGTTCAAACGGGTGGCAGGGGCAAAGAATCCAGTGAAATTTTTTTAAGTGCTTTATCAGAAAACTACCTTGAGTGGTTAAACAGAGAACCGACTCGTGGCGATAACATATTAGACCTTCTGGTGACAAACAGACCCGAACTATTTGAAAAAGTTAACGCAGAACAGGGAATCAGCGATCATAAAGCGGTTACGGCATCGATGATTTCAGACGTAAATAGAAATATTAAAAAGGGTAGGAAGATTTTTCTGTTTAGAAAAAGTGACAAATAGCAGATTTCAGAGTACCTGTTGGCTCAACACAAAAGTTTTGTCTCAAGTACAGATAGTGTTGAGGATCAGTGGACAAAGTTCAAAACCATTGTACATTATGCGTTAGATGAGTATGTGCCAAGCAAGATCATAAGAGATGGAAAAGAGCCACCGTGGTACAACAACAGAGTTAGAAAACTGCTGTGGAAGCAAAGGGAACTTCACAGCAAACATAAACATAGCCAAAGCCTTGCAGACAAACAAAGATTACGCGTAGCGAAATGTAGTGTGAGGAGGGCTATGCGAGAGGTGTTCAATGAATTCGAAAGTAAAGTTCTATGTACTGACTTGGCAGAAAATCCTAAGAAATTTTGATCTTATGTCAAAGCGGTAGGTGGATCAAAACAAAATGTGCAGACACTCTGTGACCAAAATGGTACTGAAACAGAGAATGACAGACTAAAGGCCAAAATACTAAATGTCTTTTTCCAAAGTTGTTTCACAGAGGAAGGCTGCACTGTAGTTCCTTCTCTAGATTGTCGCACAGATGACAAAATGGTAGATATCGAAATAGACGACAGAGGGATAGAGAAACAATTAAAATCGCTCAAAAGAGGAAAGGCCTCTGGACCTGATGGGATACCAGTTCGACTTTACACAGAGTACGTGAAGGAACTTGCCCCCCTTCTTGCAGCAGTGTACCGTAGGTCTCTAGAAGAGCGTAGCATTCCAAAGGATTGGAAAAGGGCACAGGTCATCCCCGTTTTTAAGAAGGGACGTCGAACAGATGTGCAGAACTATAGACCTATATCTCTAACGTCGATCAGTTGCAGAATTTTGGAACACGTATTGTGTTCGAGTATAATGACTTTTCTGGAGACTAGAAATCTACTCTATAGGAATCAGCATGGGTTTCGAAAAAAGCGCATGGGTTTCGAAAAAGACGGTCATGTGAAACCCAGCTCGCGCTATTCGTCCACGAGACTCAGAGGGCCATAGACACGGGTTCGCAGGTAGATGCCGTGTTTCTTGACTTCCGCAAGGCGTTCGATACAGTTCCCCACAGTCGTTTAATGAACGAAGTAAGAGCATATGGACTATCAGACCAATTGTGTGACTGGATTGAAGAGTTCCTAGATAACAGGACGCAGCATGTCATTCTCAATGGAGAGAAGTCTTCCGAAGTAAGAGTGATTTCACGTGTGCCGCAGGGGAGTGTCATAGGACCGTTGCTATTCACAATATACATAAATGACCTGGTGGATGACATCGGAAGTTCACTGAGGCTTTTTGCAGGTGATGCTGTGGTGTATCGAGAGGTTGTAACAATGGAAAATTGTACTGAAATGCAGGAGGATCTGCAGCGAATTGACGCATGGTGCAGGGAATGGAAATTGAATCTCAATATAGACAAGTGTAATGTGCTGCGAATACACAGAAAGATAGATCCTTTATCATTTAGCTACAAAATAGCAGGTCAGCAACTGGAAGCGGTTAATACCATAAATTATCTGGGAGTACGCATTAGGACTGATTTAAAATGGAATGATCATATAATGTTGATCGTCGGTAAAGCAGATGCCAGACTGAGATTCATTGGAAGAATCCTAAGGAAATGCAATCCGAAAACAAAGGAAGTAGGTTACAGCATGCTTGATCGCACACTGCTTGAATGCTGCTCAGCAGTGTGGGATCCGTACCAGATAGGGTTGATAGAAGATATAGAGAAGATCCAACGGAGTGCAGCGCGCTTCGTTACAGGATCATTTAGTAATCGTGAAAGCGTTACGGAGATGATAGATAAACTCCAGTGGAAGACTCTGCAGGAGAGACGCTCAGTAGCTTGGTACGGGCTTTTGTCAAAGTTTCGAGAACATACCTTCACCGAAGAGTCAAGCAGTATATTGCTCCCTCCTATGTATATCTCGCAAAGAGACCATGAGGATAAAATCAGAGAGATTAGAGCCCACACAGAGGCATACCGACAATCCTTCTTTCCACGAACAATACGAGACTGGAATAGAAGGGAGAACCGATAGAGGTACTCAGGGTACCCTCCGCCACACACCGTCAGGTGGCTTGCGGAGTATGGATGTAGATGTAGATGTAGATGTATGTGTGTCCGTGTCAGTAGTCGTTGATGTGTTTGTGACTATTACATTGTGATCACTACATGTGACTTTTTCTAGGACATGCCCATTTACAATGTGTGTGACTGAGTTTTCATTTACAAAAATAATTTCAGTGTTAATGGTTCCATCTGCGTATCCACAGAAGGTTGGTGGCTGTTCTGCTTTATTCAGTATGAGAAGTGTGCAGTAATTTATTGTGTTTACAGTGTCCTGTCCTCTAGTGTCCATTCTGTCAGCATGCCAGAGGGTTGAGTGTGCATTAATGTTGGTGTCTATCAGTAGGTGTCTGCTTCTGGTGAACTGTGTTATCTCCCATATTTTATTTGTGAGTGGTTCTATTTCAAATGAGTATTGAGCATACCTAGAAGAGATTATCTTCCCTGAGCTGCGTGATTTCTATTGTTACTTTGTGTTTGGTGTTCAGCTGAGTAATTTGTGCAACTGTTATCTGTATGTTTTCCAGCACAATTGTTGCCTTTGCATGTGTGGAACCTATTGTTACAGCGTATTGTCTCATAGTGCCAGGTATTTTCCCATTGTGCACGTATGGTTCTCTTTGGCAAATTATATCAGCTGCTATGTCCTCTGTTAGTTTAATTAGCTATGTTCTCACTAAGGTCTTTCTCATGTAGTTTAAGTGCATAAGTTTCATTTTGTTGGTGGATATTTTGAATAGGTATAGCTTTTATATCCTACCTCTTTAGGGTCATAGTAAACATCCACGTGTGCCCTTACAAAATCCTTATAAATTCATTTCCAGTCCATTCCTTCACCCATTATTGAGCATGTGCCTGTCCCAGGCGTTTGATTAAGATCATGTGGTCTGTAGGGAGATTTGCCATTTGGAGTATCATTCTATCAATTTGTTTGGTAGCTGGGATACATGTTTTATCCCCTTCTCGATATTCCAAATGTATTACCATTCTTAGGGATGTTTGTAAAATGTCTTTATTTTCTAGTCTGCTGAGAGATGGGTTACTTCAAAGTTCTTTGTATATTAATTCTCTGTTGTCTGTTGTACTTTGTTTGTTGTCTTTATTACATGATGCTTCATTTCTCATCATGTGTAATTGATAGAGGAAACAGAGAAGATACAAAGAAGAGCAGCACATTTTGTTACAGGTTCATTTAGTAAGTGTGAAAGTATCACAGAGATGCTCTGCTAACTCCGTTGGCAGATGCTGCAAGAGAGGCTTTCTACATGATGCTGTGCCTTACTGTTAAAGCTCTGAGAGCATGCATTCCTGGAAGAGTCAACCAGTATATTACTTCCTCCTATGTATATGTCATAAAAAGATCGTGAAGATAAAATCAGAGAGATTCAAGCCCATACAGAGCCTCACCAGCAATCATTCTCCCAGTGAAATATTTGCGACTAAAACAGGAAAAGAGGCCAGTCACACTGGCACACAAAGCAGTCTGCTGCACACACAGTGAGGTGCCTTGCGGAGTATGGATGTAGATGTATGATCAGTGGCCATCTATATTTATTTTTGTTAAAATGAAAGGATTGGTAACAACTAAAAGCCACAGCTGTGTGGCTATTCACACACATTTTTATTGAAATGAAAGACTCATTGGCATCACACTGCTGCTAGGATTAGCTTGCTATACTCCAAAATAGTGTGAAAAAGACAGTATGTAGAAAAATGTAAAATAATATGACAATTAACAGCAGATTATTTTTCTGTTAAGTTGTTACTAATTCTGTTTCAGAAAGATGGTGTCATATATATTCACTGGCGCAGTATTTCAGATGGATATGTAAACAAGGTAAGTTTCAAAATGTTTGGACTTTGTAATCATAGCATTGCAAGAAAGGCAAAATAATCCTGAGTAAAATTGTCTTGGGGTCCTAGCTGTGTTAATTGGTTATATGGGCATGAGTTTTTGGCTGAACTCTGGTCAGCTGTGTCATCACTGGTTTCTTCCTTATACAACCATGATACTGCATGTTATGTAACTGGTGTCAAACCTTGACTGTATAAGGCAGTGTGTTTGTATCATTATCGTGGTAGAGTTGCTGTGGATGGTGGAGTTCTTGTGGCAAATTTTTGCCAACAAGGACAGCTACTGTTGAATGACCCAAAGTCCACAGAGCAGTGCATTTTTGGGCCAGATGGTGGTGGCTGAAAGCATGAAAATACAATTCTTTGTGAGTCATTTTCTGTATACACTGTGGCCAAGACTTTGAAATGGAATAAGACATTTGTACATTGCACAGTTGATTCCTGTTACTGGCTGTCAGCACCAGACGCCAAACAAAAGTGACTGACTGGTGAGTATTAAGAGGCCAATAGGGATATTGGGATGTCAAGGGAGAGAGTAAGAAGTGGAGTGGGTGATTGGAACTGGAATGAAAGGTCTTTGCAGAATCAGAATGCGATTTAATGTATTTTTCATAATTTGGTTTCATGTGTGGCTATTTGTTTTGTTTAGTGAAAGAAGTGTACTTGATGTACAACTAGCTTTTGAGTATTAAATGCTGTAACTATAATTACAGATGTGAAATCACAAAATTGTGCAATTAAATTTATTGCTATGACCATCAGGCAGCTTGTGATTGATGCTCCTAAAGAAAAATATGGTCTTTGTCACATTAACCATGAAAATGTACCTAAAAACAAAGATGATGTGACTTACCAAATGAAAGTGCTGGCAGGTCGACAGACACACAAACGAACACAAACATACACACAAAATTCAAGCTTTCGCAACAAACTGTTGCCTCATCAGGAAAGAGGGAAGGAGAGGGAAAGACAAAAGGATGTGGGTTTTAAGGGAGAGGGTAAGGAGTCATTCCAGTCCTGGGAGCCGAAAGACTTACCTTAGGGGGAAAAAAGGACGGGTATACACTCGCGCACACACACACATATCCATCCACACATATACAGACACAAGCAGACATATTTAAAGACAAAGAGTTTGGGCAGAGATGGACATCTCTGCCCAAACTCTTGGTCTTTAAATATGTCTGCTTGTGTCTGTATATGTGTGGATGGATATGTGTGTGTGTGCGCGAGTGTATACCCGTCCTTTTTTCCCCCTAAGGTAAGTCTTTCGGCTCCCAGGACTGGAATGACTCCTTACCCTCTCCCTTAAAACCCACATCCTTTCGTCTTTCCCTCTCCTTCCCTCTTTCCTGATGAGGCAACAGTTTGTTGCGAAAGCTTGAATTTTGTGTGTATGTTTGTGTTAGTTTGTGTGTCTGTCGACCTGCCAGCACTTTCATTTGGTAAGTCACATCATCTTTGTTTTTAGGTATATTTTTCCTACGTGGAATGTTTCTATTATAACCTAACCATGAAAATGTTCTTACGGCAATTTAATTATTTCAGAAACCTATTCATTTCTGATTAAATTTACTGAACAATGATGATAACTTGTGTTTTGTAATTGTTGAAATTTGGAAGTTATTAACCACCAGTTTACTGTAAGTAACAAATAGTATTTATGATGCAATTGCTGCAGGAGGTGCTTCACAAGGAAATTCAACAGCTAGTGATCAGAAATGAAAGCATCATTAAGAAGACAGGCAGTAAAAAGATAGGCAATGTTAGTAAGGAAATAGTGGAGAAAATAGATGAAGTTATGCTCACAGGATTTATTCACTAAAAATTTGAAAGAATAAATGAAAGAAGATGTTACAAACTTTAAGGAAGAGATTGGTAAAAATATTTTACCTAAGGAAGGAAATACAAGAGGCAAAATAAATTAAAGAAGATGAAACTGGAATTAAGGCAAGCTTTCAAGAAATCCATGGGAATGTGGAGAATGTAGAAGAACAACTGGGTAAATTAAAGGAATTGATTGGAGGAGCAAACTAGTGAATGTATGAAAAGGAAATTGATTGTTGAAAAGATGTAAGAGAAATTAGACAAGAAGATAATGTCATAAAGACAGGTTTAAGAATGTTTATCAAGGGGGTATCTCTGCAATGTGCAGTAGTGGTAGTAATATTTTAAATAAAATGAGTGTGTAGAATTTATCAGAAAAGAGATTGGCAAGTGTATTGTAAGAGAAAATTAAAATTAAATTATGCTGGTGAAGATATACAGTGGAATTTTGAGCAGATTGGTCTTGAGGAGTATGATATTGGGGATCAAGAAACAAAGTGAAATTGGGAACAAAGTTTCAGAAGTTAAAAGTATTAATGAGGAACAAAAATATCATGAGGAAATAATGGTAAGTATTTTCTAAGAAACCTGATACTGTTTCATTATACAGCCAAAAGGCAACTGGGGAGGAACTGTAGAGGATGTTAGACTGGAAAATTCTAGAAAGAGGCTGAGTCCCTATAGTGATCCTATTGTCATTGTGCCAAAGAAGGGTGGAAAAGTAACAAATATTGATTTGGGATTATCAGACCATAATGCTCTTGTCCTCAAAATTCCTTCAGTGTCACTGCAAAAGAAAAAGTGTACTTCATGTATAAAAGAAAATTTTCCACTGAAAACTGTGTAGAATTTTTAAATATCCTAACTAGTGAGTCTTGTGCAGAACTGCTCTCTCTAACAAATATGAATGATGCATATAACACTTTTTCTTCAATTTTCATGGGATATTTTGAAATGTGCTTTCCAAAGAAGCTGTAAATAATCATATCACATCACAATACAAAGCCAAGTTCTTGGATCATAGTTGGCATCAAAAATTGTTGTCGGATTCTAAAGAGACTAAATTCTAAATTGAAGACATCTACAGATCCACAGTTCATAGTATATGTTAAGAATTACAAGAGGGTTTATCAAAAAGTAATTGCCAAGGCAAAATTTATGAGTAATGGAAACTTAATAAGACAGTCTGATAACAAATCAAAAGCCATGTGGGGTATTATGAAGACTGAAACAGGAAAGAGGTGTGAAGACCAGTCTATCATTCTCAAAAACATAGAAAACATCAGTATTAAAAAACGAGATTTGCCAAATTACATCAACAATTATTTCATAAATGCAACAACTTCATTAAGCTCAAAATTTACAAACCAAGAAAAACCTGAATTTACAAAAGATGTTTGTAGCATGAGGCTAGATCAAATAGCTGAACATGAAGTGTTCAATGTAATAAAAAGCTGGAAACCTAAAATGTCAGCAGGAATAGATGAGGTGCCTGTTTGTATCATATCAATGGCAGCTGCACAAATTGCAAGGCCCTTGGCAAACACAGCCAATTTATCATTTAGTGAAGGAGTGTTTCCAGAAAGCATGAAAATGTCAAAAGTGAAGCCATTATTCAACAATGGTGACAAGCGTAAGGTAGAAAACTATTGGCCAATATCCCTCCTTCCATCATTTTCCAAAATAATAGAAAAATTAATGAGGCACAGAATCAACAAATATCTAAATGACTGTAAGTTACTAAAAAGAAATCAATATGGCTTCCAGGAAGCTAAAAATACAGAAACAGCACTAATGTGCTACACTGAACAAATAATCAAAAATCTAGAAAAAGACAACAGCATAATAGTAATAAATTTAGATCTCTCCAAAGCATTTGACATTCTTTTAGAAAAACTGAAAGTATTAGATATTCATGGGACAGGGAAAAAGTGGTATGGGGAAAAAAAAAGTGGAAATAGGAGTGCCGCAAGGCAGTATTCTAGGTGCCTTACTGTTCTTTGTCTATGTAAATGACTTTCACATCTCAGATGGAGCAGCAAAGGCCATACTATTTGCAGATGACACTTGTGTGACTATAGGTGCACCAAAGTAAATGCTGCAAACAACTACTGATCAAGTAATAAAGAATGTCCACACTTGGTTCAGTGCAAACCGTTTGACATTAAATGCAAATAAAACAAATTATATGTAGTTTGGGAAAATATATCAAAATCTAAATCTTGGTAGATAGACAGAGTGGCATCAACAAAATTGCTGGGGATTCATGTAGACGAAAATTTTAATTTTAATGATAATGTAATGAAACTTGTGCAGAAACTTAACTCAGCTTGTTTTGCTCTTAGAATTATTGCAAATGTTTTTATTGCAGAGGGCGCCAGGACGGCATATTTTGGCTATTTTCAGTCTCTTGCAACATACGGAATAATATTTTGAGGTTCCACCACTTGCCGACTAAAAAAAAATCTTTCTGTTGCAGAAAAGGGCTATCCGAATAATAACACACAGTCATCCACAGAAACTATGGAAACCCTTATTCAACAAGCTTAAAGTACTAACAATACCTTTCTGATATATATAAAAATGTGTTTTATATGTTACGGCCCACCTTGCAGATTTTCAGACAAATGCCGACTTGCATAACTACAATACTCGAAATAGCACAGCACTCCATACTCCGCGAACAAAAAGAACACACACACAAAGGCATGTGAGCCATATTGGTACAACTCTACAACATACTGCCAGCCAACATCAGAAAGTTAGTGTGAAAACAGATTTAAAGTAGAATTTAAAGAATTTCTACTTGAACAGTGTTTTTACTCAGTAAATGACTATTTAGGCCAATAAATAATTCTTAAATGTTTATATTAAGGCAAAACTGAAAACACTGCCTTTCATACTCTAAAGTTTCTGTTAATTTTTTAAATCTGATGGACAGCTGTTGAGTGTGGTAAAATCTTTACTGTATTATTGTAGTGAATACAAGGGCTTCCTGTTTAGGGAAGACAAAAGTAAAGCCTTGGGGCAAACAGACTATGGAGTTACAATACTGTTAGTATACATGTATAAAAAGTTGTATTACTGTGTCTTGTATGACCAAGTATTATTCCTTGTACATTTTTCGTACATTTTTGTATGTATTATTCTTTGTACTACTTAATATAAAATTTTGTATGTTCCTTTTGCACAGATTGTTTTCAATAAATTTATATGTACTTTTGGACAACATCCATACAATATTTATTGTCTATGGATGGATAAATAAATAAAATAAAAAAAATGTTGGGTTGGTATTAGATGCCAGGAGACTTAACCAGATTGTTCAACTGAAAGCTAATCACCCTGAAAACAGGCATAAGATTTTGCAAACTTAACTTGTGGATATTGGCAAGCTTCCTTGCAAAAGAAGGCAGGAAATAGACATCATTTATCTAGAACAGAAATTGTTACCAATACAAGATGGTTCCCTTTGGATTAAATATAACAGTATCAGTATTTATCAAGGCAATGGAAGGAGTGCTAGGGAAGGAATTAAAGGCAAAGATTGCTACTTATTTGGATGAACTGTTATTACTACTAAGACTTGGGAGGATCATTGGCATATTCTATGTGAACTGTTTCAAGCCTTAGTAAAAGGAGGAATGACTTTGAAATTATCAAACACTGGATTTTTTAACTAGAAAAATGTCTAGAACATACAGTGCCTGGTGCTACAATTTGAGGTGATCCTGTGAAAATAAGAGCAGTTAAGTTTCCAAAACCAAACAACCAGAAAAAAACCTAAATCATTCATTTGATTATGTGAGTTTTATAGGAAATTAAAACCTGAACAAGTGTTAAGTAACCAAAACCTGCAGGCGCTGTTAAAGAAAAATATTTCATGCAAATGGACAAATGAATGTCAAGAAGCTTTTAAGAGGGTGAAAGGATCATTTGAGGAAAACAGAATGTTATTCCATTTGGATGTAAACAAACATTCCTATATTTCCACTGACAGTAGTTTTTATGGGATCACATCACAACTTTTCCAGCTGATTAAAGACAGCAACTTGGAGAAGGAAGCTGTAAGTATTGTATGAAGTCCTCAAAAATTCTAATATTTTTTTACTTGGTCACAAAACTGTTATAGACCATAAATTGTTAACTTGCTTGATGAATTGAATATTGAATATTGGATAATTAAGAAGATGGTCATTATTTAGTCTGCAGTTCAGTATAGAAATCTGCCACATAAATGGATCAGAAAATGCAATATCAGATGCTCTACTACAGATTACCTTTAGGTTTTGAAGAAAGGAGAAAGGAAACTGAAGTACATGCACATCCAAGGATTTATTTTTGAAGAGAGTTAAATATGAAAAGGAATTTCCAAACATTTATGAAGATTTCAAAATGAAAATGAATTCTTAAGATCATTTAAAGTGTATTTAGGAAAGCCAGATTATGAGAAAACAGAAAAGTTCTACACAGTGCATCAGTGCACTATGGAGGAGATGACAAAACCATCTTGAGGGGAACAGTGACTGTGATGGTGATGGCAGCCACATTTTCAGGATCTGCACATCCCAAGGGAAAGAAGAAGCACCTCCCAAACAGAACAGAGTGGAAAATCCAAGAATGGGTGCTGGCAGCAGCAGTGACTGGAACCTGAAACAAAGCTGAAGGTTGGTGACATGAAGATGGCTGGAAAGAAAGAGAGACCTGCTCAGCCATAATTTCTGAGGAGTGAACCTGGCAAACAAGAACCATACAAGTTCATTGTCAAGAAAGGGCACTCTAGCGTTTTCCTGACAACTGGAGACTGTGTGGCACTGGTGTGCAAGACACACGTCTCTCGCAGTTGACTTATGTATTGTGCGCAGCTGATCTTCTTCTCAGGGCAGATGATTTCATCGAATTTACCCCAAAATTCTTGAAGCTCTACATATCCCTCCCCTTATCTCGAACACGTGATATGTTTCACATATTCGTTCTATACATTAATATTACATAAGATGGTAATTCTTTATCTTTTAACGGTACCATGCATATTTTACCACAATTACAAACTCTGAAGCCTCCAATCCATGTAGAGCGTTAGCTCTGTTTTCTATTTCTCTTCCAATCATAAATTACAGGTGTATATGATTGATGATTACTCTGCCATTTCGTTCTTACTTCCCGTAATACTTATTCATTACATACTTTAATCTAGAGGAACTCTGGGTAGAATACAAGTGTTCCCTTCTTGGATATTTGTAAACCTGACAAGGCTAGTGAAATAGAGAATTCAAACCTACCAGAATAATCTCTATATACGTGTGACTTCTGTCATGATACTGCCCTTTTTTCCCTTTAGGAACAGCACCTATATCTTACATGGGATGGTCCTAGGAGTACCCTTTATCCTTCCATTTTTATAGGTACGCCACTTTTAACTTCCTAATCTAAGGCACAGTTCGATCCCTTTTGTGGTGCCCCTGTCTGCACAGTATAGGTCAGTCTCTCTTGGATCTGCCTATTTGCCCTTTTTCTCATCCAATAAATGTTGAGTGCGCCCTCCATATCCTTCTTGAGTAGGCCTCCTGGTTCATTACCCTAGCATACATCTTTATGTATACTATTCTTAAATACTCTCTGGTCAAATTACCAATCTACTTTACACCCATATTCCACTTTCTAATACATCATCTTACATCCTAGAGTCCTCTTTCACTCCTCACTTTTACTATATAAATAGAGATCATGCACAAACCTAGTAGATGCTATGTCTACCTGTATTTACCAACTTTCCTCCAAGGACTAGCATGGCACATGTAAATATATTTTAGAGCTACAAAAATAATGATGCATAACCATCACATATCAACAATGAAATATGTGCATTGATTCAGATATACATATATCTATATTCCCTTACATCTCTTGGTGGTTCTGCCATCGCTTTTAGGTTTCTAATTCATAATTTTCATGTTTGCATCTAAGTATAATTTTGTGTGTATGTGAATGTGTTTTCGTGCAGCCTGATTCTTTGATCTACTTATTTGAAATAAGTTGAAGGTCATAGGAAACCACAGAAAGTAAGGACTTCAGCAATAGAAGTGTATGTGTATTGAAGGAGGGAAAGATAGACCTGTACACAGATGAGAAGCAAGAAAGGACAAAGTAGAAATGGTTGCTCAGATTGAAGAAGTGAAAGAAGATAGCCCCAAAGACAGGAAACCCTTCCCACCCCCCTTCCCCAGGATCCACACTTTGCCGGTACTTCAGTGAGAAGTCAGAGGAGGTATGATGTTGAACATCTCCTGCAGAATGGACATTCTCACCTTCACCTTTGAAGTACCCGAAGAAAGATCTTAGCAACTCCTATGGAATGGCAGATGGTGAAGAATCAGTCAGACTTGCCTGTAAGGGTTGTGTGAAAGGTGTTGTGTGTGTGTGTGTGTGTGTGTGTGTGTGTGTGTGTGTGTGTAGTGTTAACCCACCCTGTTTCAAAATCGACACAAATCTTCACCAATCATATGATATCTCACCAAAAGGTGTAAAATACTCTATAGAAATAGAAAATTATACACTATAATCAAATAATTATTTTAACAGTTAGTCACTTCACATTATATCTTATACACACATGAAATACCCTGTTCACTTTATGTTATCTAGGTATCATTCTTCTTAAACAGTACTATCATATTATATCTTCTTGTAGAAGGTTATTCTGTTAGTTTTTCATCGTGCTTAGAGGTCACTGTTCACTGTGACTCCTTAAATTAGTCATAACCAAGCAATCATAATCGGTCACTTGAATACTGATATGATATGATAGGAGAGTTTAAGACATTATAAATAGATTACAGGATAGTCAAAGATTTTAAGGGAATTTGGTGTAGGAAAACTAATGTGGAAGTAACACCGAACACAACTCGGGATCTGACTGTTGTTACTCCACCCTTTCACGCAGAATGTGGGGAAGACATGTGACTCCACCTGGATCCCATGGATCTGTGCTTAGCTTCACTTGAGCAGGTGCAAACCAGTACTTCTCCTCAAATTTTGTGTGAAAATCTCCCCACAACAAAACAATTACCACTTTACTAGGAAACACAATAGGTAGTAAATTTAATCTGTGTTCTAACCTGTTCTGGATAAGTTGGAATTCTTCTCATGAGTCGTTCATAACCTTGTTAGTATCATTAGGTTTGGAAAAATTAAGTCATGATGTTTCTGGAGATTATACTTTTGGTAATTTCTCGATCTATAATTAGCTCTCCCTGACTGTTTATACTTAAGGTATCTGAGAAAGCTAGTTTCTCTTTAACATTTTGTTCTAAGTCATCTACACTAGTGTTGACCCCTGCAATGTATGACTGCACAAAAGGAATTAGCTTATCTTGTTTCTCAATATTCTCCTTCAGTGTGTGTAATCTCTGATTTACAAAATTGAAGGTAACATTGCATATGCTTTGAAATGATCCTAATTTTTCAACAAGTCCCATTTCTACACTACTACATTCGTCCTGAATGTCAAATTCTAATTTTTTAGTTAACTTTTGAAGTTGCTCACCCTGTTTTTGGTTAAATTCAGAAAGTAGTTGATTAACACAAGTATTCAAAGAACTAGCGAGTTCACTCTTTAAATCTCACTTCAGATTCTCTACCTTATTATTTAAAAGAGTCAAATTCAGTCTTTAATAAAACAATATTTGCTGCTTGACTATTCAGGGTCTCACTTTGATTACTTAAAATTTCACTCTGAGCATCTAATTTACTATTTAATAGGGTATTCATCGAATCTAACTTAAAGGCTTAAATGCACACTCAGTTCATCTCTCAATGAAGCATTTTCGTCACTTAGTTCTTGTCTCTGTACATCTAACTTAATATTTAACTGAGTATTCACTGAGACTAACTTCAGGCTTAGTCCCTTAATTAAATTTGCTACTTCAGTCCAATCTGGCATGACCTTAGTCACTGTCATTGCCATGGTTGGTTCTACAGTTTCTGTAGGTTGTTGTTCCTTCTCCATAGTCCTAGCCTTTCCACAGTCTTGTGATCATTAAAAAAATCACCTCTGCAAATAATGACCACCCTAGTTTACATTCAAATAGTTATTATCTTGAGCTCACCCAGCATAGGATTGTAAGCTGCATCAGTGAGATGTAGAAATGGCACCGGTGAACTGCACAGGCGCCGACAGCATCAAATGCTGGTCGAGGCATCGGTGTCAATGCTGGCGGGCGTGAAGTTGGCAACTCAAACAGCCACCGGCAACGATGGCATGTTACTGCGACTGCGTCGGCGTCAACTGGTTACTGCATCGGCATCGGCTGGTTACTGTTACTGCGTCAGCGTTGGCTGGTTACTGCGTGTGTGAGGATTGTTTCCTCCCCACACCAAATCTTCTTGATCAAATCTTGTGTACCAACTTCTTCGTCTTGTTATCATGGTTGGCTATGGCAACTCTCAATTTTTTCTTATCTCAATTTTCTCCAAAAAAAAAATTCCCACTTTCTTCGGGTCCTGTCACTTGGGTCACCGCGTTCTAGCACTTTCCTGACGGCCAGAGACTGTGTGGTACTGGTGTGCAAGACTCGCACATCTCTCATGGTTGACTTATCTATTGTGTGCAGCTGATCCTCTTCTCAGGGTAGATGGCTGCGTCGATCTCAACAATGCTTCTTCTCCGAAGATTTCGTACTGGTTTGGGGAATTATACTGAACTACTTCTCTACTTTGGAAATGATCTCTTACTCTCTGAATAATTTCATATCAACTTGGTTGTATTTTCTTCTTCACAATACAACAAACACATAAGTTTCACATGCGTTTCCAATTCTCACAAATCAACCCTGTCAGAAAAACATTAGTATTTAAAATATAACATTACATTCTCTTTAGGTTTTAATAATTCCTGTTAAAACATTTCTTGCTCCTAGCAAGTCACAGTCTATATGAGTCTCTAGATAAAACATGTCTCATTTGTTCCCAACAGTCACTGCTATTTCACTATCAAAGAGTGTCCCGTGGTTACTCCTTGGACCAGACATACGGCTTCTGAGGCATACGAGGTCACCACTTGTGAGGGCTGCTCATCTGATGCAGCTTGTGGCTTCTCATGACAGCTGTCCCTCAGATGTGTGGCACAGTAAAACGGCTCTCTCATCCTTGTCATTAAAATATCGGGTGTTCGAGATGGTAGAGAGCCAAGTGTTACTCTGAAATTCTCAAAGCACTACAGCACTGTGATGTGACATTGTGTGGCCAGGCCAGTGGTGGAACTCAAAGATCAGAGAACAGAAGTGCTGGGGAAATGCAACTGAAATCCAGTGGAAGGTGCCTCCAAAAAGAAGAGGTAAGTACTCTGCAGGCAGTTAAAGGCCTCAGAGGTCACAGAAGACAACTATGGCCGAAGATATTCAGTGGCAGTGACCAGGCCAGTGCTGTTCAATGCAGGATTGAGGAGAAGGCATGATGCATACTGTGAAGTTACCTATTAGAAAAGAAAGCAATTGCATTAGGCGAGTGTGGCTCACAATCGGAATGGAAGATGGCTGGGAGAGGAAGCAGGTCTCCAAGAATGTGGGTTGAAAATTGGCAACAGACAGAAAGGGGGTGTAATGCAGGGCATATGGTGTGGAGGTGACAAGCTGTGGTGAGCAGAATAGGAAGAGCACAGAAAGACATGACCATCAGATACAGAGGAAGAGTTCACAAAGGGGACAAGGGTCGAGGGCAAAGGAAACACAGCAGAGGGTCCAAAGGAGGAGGGTATCAGGTGGGCTGGTGGTGTGAGGGTTGGCGGCATGAGGGCCAGTGGTGTGAGGGCCGGCAGTCAGGGCACCAGTGCCACTGGAACCTGTGGAGCTATTATAACCTGAAGAGGTGCTCGGTCAGGTGGAGACACTGGCAATAAGGAGGCAGTGTAGGCTTTTTTGCAGCTGGAGGAGGCCAGAATCAATAGGAAATTCAGAGGCCTGGAGGAAGTGTGTCAGCTATGTGAGGCCATGAATCCAAGATGTCATCAGACTCTGCAGGAGCCAGAGGCCAGGCTGCATCATCTATGCCTGGGCGGTGGCAATGTTGGGATGGGTGAGTTGCTGGAAAAGAAGCTCAAAGGTACACTGTAATGGCTATACCTGATGCAGAAACGGTGGTGGTATTCCTGCAGTTGAAGTGGAACTTGTGCCACACACTGAAAAAATTGAGTAAAAATGTGGAGAAACTGTTGTATATTCTGGACCCATAACTGTACTTGCTTAGTCAGTGGCAGTTCAGGTGCCATATCAGCTAAATCAAATGAGCAAATAATACCAGTTAAATTGACTGATGGGTTTCCTCTTGTACACAAACTTATTCGTGAGTTACAACACTCCATGTGTGAACACAAAAGCAGGATTATTCCAAAAACTTCAACACACTACAAATGCACCAACCTGTAAGTCTGCAGTGAGATCAGATGAGTACTACCTTGTCATTTAAGCAGTAACCTACTTCTTTTTGTAAGTAATAGTCAAATGACCCTGACTGCAGTCACATCAGTCTCATGAAATGAAGTCCAAAAGTTCAATTACAAAAACTTTTACAAGGAAATGTGGCCATGACTACCAACAGACTGTCTGTCCACATGAATGGCCACCGAAGAAACTGTGGCCAAGAAACAACTGGACCACCCTGTTGCTGAGCAGACTACCCAACACTACATTCTTCATTTCAATGACTGCTTCATGGCCTGTGCCATATGGATTCTTTGTACCAACACCAGCTTTTCTGAACTATGCAGATGAGAACTCTCCCTGCAGCACAGAAAGACAACACTATCAGCCTTCGTTAGTCATTGTCCTCACCCATCCAGCCCTTTCCTTGCTCCCATTCCTGCACTACATAGCTCTCTATTCCACCGACACACCCAGTCTTTTACTTCTCTCCTTCTCCACTACCCCTCTCCCCCTCCCACCTCTCCCATGGCCTCCATCTAACTTCCCGACTGCACCTAGCTACCCTACCCTCTCTCTACCTTGTCTCTGCATGCTCCTCGGCAGCCCTTTACCATCCCCCACCTCTGCCCCAGCCTCCTCCTTAACCCTACCCAGTTGCCTCTCCCATCATGCACTGATGCTGCTGCTGTTCGCAGCGTAGCTTCAGCTGCCAGAGACTGCAATAATGTGTGCATGAGTTGTGTTTGTGTTTGTGTGTGTGTGTGTGTGTGTGTGTGTGTGTGTGTGTGAGTGATCTATTTTTGACAAAGCTTACTTCATGACAGCCTTTTTGTTGTGCCAATCTACGACTCTGCATCTCCCCTATATGGTGAGTGGCAACTATCCTTTTCATAATATTGTTACATTCCATCTGTGATTTTCCATTGTTTGATTTACAAGAATATAATAGCACCACATTCAATCAACCTTTGCTTTTATTCCCGCCGTATGTCTGATGCTTCTGACACAGTTGGAGGGGGCATTTTCAAGTAATGTCAAAGTCCTGCAATGTCTTGACTGAAAATCGATGCATAGTGTATCTGCCCTCACAAACACACAATCTCAACATCAACTAATTCTGAACTATCAGCTGCTACCACTGACTAAATTTCTCACTTGAATGTTGGTTTGACATCGACATTTACACCTTGAAAAACACAATAGGAATAGCGAGCCCAAACACAAGTGAAGCTTTGTCTACGCAGCCGACAAAATGCAACACATGTACACATCTAGTCAGACCTGCATTGGCATGAACCGTTCTCAACATTTATAGCAAAAGCAAAAGAAGTGGTATGGGTGCAAATAACAGTGCAAGCATCTAACTGTTCAAAGCCCTGAAACATTGATGATAAAATGAAAGAACTTGCCCCATCACTAGACAGAAACAAGGCAAAATAAGCAAATAATATAACATGTGATCACTGAACATGATAGAGCAAATATAGTGCACACACAAATGAGAAGTTTGGCCCATCAACTGAAGAGCAAGCAGTACATAGCATATAATTCACACAAATCACTGTCTCCCACAGAAAAATGCATGAACAAAGAACGTGAAAACATGAGATGTGCAATGACCTCTGGCCACTCAGAAATAACATTTAGGAGACCAATTTACCAACATGACCAAGAATGTAAGGAAGGTACTCACAAATGTCAGGTAAGCCAAAGTGAACAGCAACAACAATTGGTCTATGTTTGAATGTAGGGCAGTACCAGGAAAAGTACCGTGTGGCGCGCACATGAACACTGAGAGGAAGGCTACCCAGTTGAGCACAAAGACACTGGGAATGAAGTCCTGGAACTAAAGTCACTTTCGTAGAAAAGTTTACTCTCATTGCACTTTATGTCACTGTTATGGGTGATAAACACTACTAATAAATAGATGTGCCCAGGTAGCCAAAGGACAGTGGAATTTTATTTATGTAGTACCTTTAAGATAGTTCAACAGAAAACAAGTTCAGAATTCATATAACTAAAAAATTCCCCTGATCTGATAAGAGGTTGACACCAAACACAATGACAGTTACTTGAATGGATGAGCTGCCCTGTTATGCTAATGTAATCATTAAATTAAGTACACTGTCTGTCCTAATAGGATATCATTGATGTAGGCAAAGCCCATGTTGATGCACTCATGATGACTCAGTGGTTTGGACATGATGCAAAGTTGTAGGCTCCAACTGTTGTAAGCCCAGAGGGCTGTAACTGTGTACACCCATTGTTGACTCACTGGAGAGTAGTTGAGTGGCCTCCTATAAAGCTGTACAGTGGAGCACCCACCATGTACAAAGTGGCTGCTGCACGCTTGATGTGCTATAGTTAAATTGCAGGCACCTTGGAAGGGCAGCAGCCTGTGGTTCGCCAGTGTGTGGATGGCAGCTGGATTGTAGGTGTTGTGATGGTTGCCTACTTTAGTTCTTAACTGATTGTCCTCGGTGTTGACTTACTGCGTTGCTACATTGGCTGAAATATGGGGTGTGGAAGTACAACACTGACTACTTTAAATGATGTAGCTGACAGGCGTACATTTGCGTTTCACAGTACTTTACCTTCACTGTTCACAACCCCCCAATAATACACAGTTATATGGCCAGTGTATTATTGTTTAACTTTTGATAAGCCTCATTATAGGCGAACCTCCACATACTGCTACAATAGTTTACTATCTAACATCTAAGAACAGTAAAAACCTAACCACAAAGTTCATAGTTCTTTCAGAATAATCAGGTATGTTCGGAGCAGACACTGACAATCTTTTAACACATGGCCTAATTGTGTAACACTTATTTCACAGTTAAGTTGAAGCATTGTTGTTGTTCTAACCAACACAGGTTTCTTGTCTGAAACTCAGCCATGGACTGACTGTCTTGGGACCAAAAATCTGGCCCTTATATATATCTTCACAATTGTTGTTGTTGTTGTTGTTGTTGTCTTCAGTCCCGAGACTGGTTTGATGCAGCTCTCCATGCTACTCTATCCTGTGCAAGCTTCTTCATCTCCCAGTACCTACTGCAACCTACATCCTTCTGAATCTGCTTAGTATATTCATCTCTTGGTCTCCCCCTACGATTTTTACCCTCCACACTGCCCTCCAATACTAAATTGGTGATCCCTTGATACCTCAGAACATGTCCTACCAACCGATCCCTTCTTCTGGTCAAGTTGTGCCACAAACTTCTCTTCTCCCCAATCCTATTCAATACTTCCTCATTAGTTATGTGATCTACCCATCTAATCTTCAGCATTCTTCTGTAGCACCACATTTCGAAAGCTTCTATTCTCTTCTTGTCCAAACTATATACCGTCCATGTTTCACTTCCATACATGGCTACACTCCATACAAATACTTTCAGAAATGACTTCCTGACACTTAAATCTATACTCGATGTTAACAAATTTCTCTTCTTCAGAAACGCTTTCCTTGCCATTGCCAGTCTACATTTTATATCCTCTCTACTTCAACCATCATCAGTTATTTTGCTCCCCAAATAGCAAAACTCCTTTACTACTTTAAGTGTCTCATTTCCTACTCTAATACCCTCAACATCACCCGACTTAATTCGACTACATTCCATTATCCTCGTTTTGCTTTTGTTGATGTTCATCTTATATCCTCCCTTCAAGACACCATCCATTCCATTCAACTGCTCTTTCCAGTATTCCAGTCAACATTGTCAAAAGCTTTCTCTAAGTCTACAAATGCTAGAAATGTAGGTTTGCCTTTCCTTAATCTTTCTTCTAAGATAAGTCGTAAGGTCAGTATTGCCTCATGTGTTCCAGTATTTCTACGGAATCCAAACTGATCTTCCCCGAGGTCGGCTTCTACTAGTTTTTCCATTCGTCTGTAAAGAATTCGTGTTAGTATTTTGCAGTTGTGGCTTATTAAACTGACTGTTCGGTAATTTTCACATCTGTCAACACCTGCTTTCTTTGGGATTGGAATTATTATATTCTTCTTGAAGTCTGAGGGTATTTCGGCTGTTTCATACATCTTGCTCACCAGGTGGTAGTTTTGTCAGGACTGGCTCTCCCAAGGCAGTCAGTAGTTCCAATGGAATGTTGTCTACTCCAGGGGCCTTGTTTCGACTCAGGTCTTTCAGTGCCCTGTCAAACTCTTCACGCAGTATTGTATCTCCCATTTCATCTTCTTCTACATCCTCTTCCATTTCCATAATATTGTCCTCAGGTACATCGCCCTTGTATAGACCCTCTATATACTCCTTCCACCTTTCTGCTTTCCTTTCTTTACTTAGAACTGGGTTTCCATCTGAGCTCTTGATGTTCATACAAGTGGTTCTCTTATCTCCAAAGGTCTCTATAATTTTCCTGTAGGCAGTATCTATCTTACCCCTAGTGAGATAAGGCTCTACATCCTTACATTTGTGCTCTAGCCATCCCTGCTTAGCCATTTTGCACTTCCTGTCGATCTCATTTTTGAGACGTTTATATTCCATTTTGCCTGCTTCATTTACTGCATTTTTATATTTTCTCCTTTCATCAATTAAATTCAATATTTCTTCTGTTACCCAAGGATTTCTACTAGCGCCAGTTTTCTTTCTCCTGATAACGACATCCTCTTGAGTAGTCCCCGCCCGGAGATCCGAATGTGGGACTATTTTACCTCCGGAATATTTTACCCAAGAGTATGCCATCATCATTTAATCATACAGTAAAGCTGCATGCCCTCGGGAAAATTTACGGCCGTAGTTTCCCCTTGCTTTCAGCCATTCGCAGTATCAGCACAGCACAGCAAGGCCGTTTTGGTTATTGTTACAAGGCCAGATCAGTCAATCATCCAGACTGTTGCCCTTGCAACTACTGAAAAGGCTGCTGCCCCTCTTCAGGAACCACATGTTTGTCTGGCCTCTCAACAGATACCCCTCCGTCGTGGTTGTACCTACGGAATGGCTATCTGTATCGCTGAGGCACGCAAGCCTCCCCACCAACGGCAAGGTCCATGATTCATGGGGGGGGGGGGGGGGGATCTTCACAATTGTAGGTACTGAAACTACACATTGTTTGAAGTTAAATTTACAGAAATTACAATTAAAACTTAACTCATTGAACTAACTGACTATATCAAAAAATTGGTTCTTTTTAACAGTTTCTTCTACTACAAGGTTTAGTCCGAATTATTTGTTTAAATCATGGAATTAACAAACATAAGTATGCAAACAATACTTTTGACAAAACTGTTAATTACTTTGAAATTAATTAAGAACCAGCTTTGCTAACATGTTTTCGAATAGAAAAAAAAAAAGAAAGATCCTTTAAGAGCACTACTAGTAGTTTATCCAAATGTTTATAATTAGTACAGAATTTATATTTGTTTATAAGTCAACGATAGAATTTAAATTACGAAACAGTTACTGATTTCAACCTATAATGAAAGTATTAACTAGGAATAGTCGAAATAAATTAGAAAATCAATTACATACTTAAAACTAAGCACAAAATGATATCTGTTGTTATATTCTTTAAAACTGAGGGCCAACCTTTCTCTTTTATGAAAATGCAGATTATACTCATGTACCGGTATGTTCATGGTAATTAATTCAAAAATTAAAAAATTAATTTTAAGGAGGCAGATGGCAAAACAAGAGGGTAATTACTATTTTATTACTTGATTTGTTTTCACCATGTAACGCCCGCGGTTTACGTCCTTCTTCGTAGCTGAGCGATGTATCACTTTTCGTTCTGACCCCACAACTCTTCCTTTCCTATATCTTTACTACTTTTTATCTATATAAATGATGAACTATTGATTTTGCCATTTAACAACTTTTTAATAACTATGGAAGTATTACAGGCATTGGGTCCCACCTAATGTGTCACCCGCCTATACATTTTACATGAACCTTTCAAGACTCAATCGATCTGTTTGCAAAGAGAGAAAGCAGAATATCTCTTCCTTTGACGTTGTCCAACAATGACCTAGGAAGCTTGACGCCCTCACGGCCCAGGCTCTTCCATGGCCCGCGGTAGTTTGCAGCATTCATTTTATTCCTTGCCCACTTGCCGCTACGTCGAACTTTCGTGGTGATCGTTGGGCCACGTCTTCCACATTATCTGCAACATAAATAAACTTTCTTCCCACAGTATTTCTGAAAACCCAAAAACAAATTTAAAGAACATAATAATAATAACTGTTCTTACAATTATTCGTATAAGTCTTGGTTGATTTAATGAGGGGTGGGACAGGCCTAAGCCTTGTGACACCACACACAGAGAGAGAGAGAGAAAGAGAGAGAGAGAGAGAGTGTGTGTGTGTGTGGGTGTGTTTGTTGGTGTTGTTTATTGCCTGTTGATGAATCATTGCACTTACTATTTGGTGAGTTGTTACTTTTATTCCTAAATTATTTATGTTCTGCCAGAACTTTCCATTACCATACCTACATCCAAGTTGATACTCATTTTCAATACAGCCACTGTTTGTTCCTAACCTATGAAATTTTTATGCTCCTACTCATGCAAGTCACAGCTGTGATATGGTAGTTGAGAGATCCTGTTGCATTCAGAGTAGAGTATGGAATGCCATCTTTTGCTCAAGTACACTGTAAATCTGCTGATCAGTGCCATGCTCAGTCATCCCTCACATTGGAACTGCCTGTAGCATAGTTCAGATTTTCCATTTTCTCTGCTCTGTTACAGCTCTGCTTTTATAACTTCAATACTGATATTAACTATAATGTTTTTCAGTTAATGTGCACTGTTCACACGCAAAGGTGCTTAGGTTCTTGTTCATATCAGATGAGTTCCCAGCCTGATGCACCACTTAAAACATGTCCATTTGGCACACAAAAATAAGCCAGTTTTGTTTATTTGATTATGCTGATGTATTTTTAAATGAAACCCACTGCTCATATATTGAAAAAGCACTTCCTAATGCTGATTAAACATTCTTTTAGCACCAAACAAAACAGAGTTAAAAAATGTTCTGTGTGAACTTTCAACTACTGTCATGAGTTATCAGTGGTGATTCGGCTGAATCATAGCACCACCTGAAGGAGTGTGGCAAGCAGTAAAACATACTATGATGGGCAACCTGATGGCTACTAACCTGATGTGTTTCAATATGTCATATGCATCAATATGTCGTCTGTATTTGGATGACAATACACTTACAAAAAATGTTAGTGAAGTGTTCATTTACTGTATTTACTTCCACAAGATATTTAAATGGTCTTTCTGCCTTTTGCAGGTTATAAGTCTTCTTGTTGATGCTGGTGCTGATCTTTCAATAAAGGATGTGCTTGGAAGGACTGCACTTCATAGAACACTGGCAAATATGGACAATTTTAGATTCTTGTGGGACAAATGTCCAGAATTCACACACTCAGTTGATAAGAAGGGACAGACACCAGTACACAGAGGACTCTTAACCTTTCGCTATCATTATGACATGAGGTATGTGGTACAGGAGTTGCTGGCAGCAGGTGCAGATTACAAATCATGTGATGAAGATGGGAAGACAGCTTTGAGTTTGGCAGCAGAGCAACACTGTTATTATGTAAGCATTTGTTTTCTTCCAGCTTCATCAATACCCATGTACATTTTTTAAATAACTGTATGCTGAAAATGTTTGCAAATACACTATTGGCCATTAAAATTGCTACACCAAGAAGAAATGCAGATGATAAATGGGTATTCATTGGACAGATATATTATACTAGAACTGACATGTGATTACATTTTCACGCAATTTGGGTGCATAGATCCTGAGAAATCAGTACCCAGAACAATCACCTCTGGCCGTAATAACGGCCTTGATACGCCTGGGCATTGAGTCAAACAGAGCTTGGATGGTGTGTACAGGTACAGCTGCCCATGCATCTTCAGCACGATACCACAGTTTATCAAGAGTAGTGACTGGCGTATTGTGACGAGCCAGTTGCTCGGCCACCATTGACCAGACATTTTCAATTGGTGAGAGATCTGGAGAATGTGCTGACCAGGGCAGCAGTTGAACATTTTCTGTATCCAGAAAGGCCCGTACAGGATCTGCAACATGCGGTCATGCATTATCCTACTGAAATGTAGGGTTTCGCAGGGATCGAATGAAGGATAGAGCCACGGCTCGTAACACATCTGAAATGTAACATCCACTGTTCAAAGTGCCGTCAATGCGAACAAGAGGTGACTGAGACGTGTAACCAATGCCACCCCATACCATCTTGCCTGGTGATACGCCAGTATGGCAATGACGAATACACGCTTCCAATGTGCGTTCACCGTGATATCGTCAAACATGGATGCTGTAAACAGAACCTGGATTCATCCGAAAAAATGACGTTTTTCCATTCGGGCACCCAGGTTCATTGTTGAGTACACCATCACAGGCACTCCTGCCTGTGATGCAGCATCAAGAGTAACCGCAACCATGGTGTCCGAGCTGATAGTTCATGCTGCTGCAAATGCCGTCAAACTGTTCCTGCAGATGGTTGTTGTCTTGCAAACGTCCCCATCTGTTGACTCAGGCATCGAGACATGGATGCACGATCCATTACAGCCATGCAGATAAGATGCCTGTCATCTCGACTGCCAGTGATACGAGGCCATTGGGATCCAGCACAGTGTTCCGTATTATCCTCTTGAACCCACCGATTCCATATTCTGCTAACAGTCATTGGATCTCAACCAACGTGAGCAGCAATGTTGCGATACGATAAACTACAATCGTGATAGGCTACAATCCGACCTTTATCAAAGTCGGAAACATGATGGTACGCATTTCTCCTCCTTACACAAGGCATCACAACAACGTTTCACCAGGAAACGCCAGTCAACTGCTGTTTGTGTATGAGAAATCGGTTGAAAACTTTCCTCATATCAGCACGTTGTAGGTGTCGCCACTGACGCCAACCTTGTGTGAATGCTCTGAAAAGCTAATCATTTGCATATAACAGCATCTTCTTCCTGTCGGTTAAATTTCATGCCTGTAGCACGTCATCTTCATGGTGTAGCAATTTTAATGGCCAGTAGTGTACTAGACACAACTAAGTGTCTTATATTTGACACTGAACAAAGTAATTGTGTCAGTATGTACAAATAATAGAGGGCTGGAAACAATAAAGTGAAAAAAATTACTGTCAGATATGGGAGGTCACTGAATCACTTAGCAGCTAAATATCCCATTATATTGTAAAGTGAGGAATTAGCAAACTGTTTCGGAATAAATATGGATTCTTCAGTAACAGCAAATGAGATAGACAGTCTGTGAAAGGTTATTTTGTAACCATCCATCTTGTAAAAGCGTTATAATAATAATAATAATAATAATAATAATAATAATAATAATAATAATAATTTTACTGTCATTTGGCTGATTACAGCAATAGACAAAGTCAAGAGCATATATTTCTACATTAACTACTATATCGATGTAAATTGGTTTACATAAAATAGGTACACATTAGAATGCAGTGTGTTCATCTTCAAAAAATTCATCAGTGGTATAAAATGGATTGTTTACTTATAGCTTGCATAATTTAGTTTTAAAAATATTTACAGGCAGTTCTTTAAAGTCAACACTTAGTCTATTTAACATCCTTAGTTCAAGAACTAGGTAGGAGTTCTGCGATTTTGATAAGCTATGATATGGCACGTCTACAGATGTTCTGTTTCTAGTATTATTGCTATCAATATCACTTCTCAACACAAAATTAGAGACATTGTTTCTAATGTACAATAAAACATTGTAGATGAATAAGTTTACTACTGTAAGACACTGCAATTTAATAAACAGAAGTTTACAATGTTCTGTTTTATCAGAACCCGTTATTATTCTTACTACTTTCTTCTGTAAAAGTAAAATGTCATTTCCAGAATGAGATTTTCACTCTGCAGCGGAGTGTGCGCTGATATAAAACTTCCTGGCAGATTAAAACTGTGTGCCTGACCGAGACTCGAACTTGGGACCTTTGCCTTTCGCGGGCAAGTGCTCTACCATCTGAGCTACCGAAGCACGACTCACGCCCGGTACTCACACAATATTGCATGCTGATGACACAACTTTTCTACATAAAAGCTCTGATCTAGGTACACTGGCAGAAGTAAAGCTGTGAGTACCAGGCGTGAGTCGTGCTTCGGTAGCTCAGATGGTAGAGCACTTACCCACGAAAGGCAAAGGTCCTGAGTTCGAGTCTCGGTCGGGCACACAGTTTTAATGTGCCAGGAAGTTTCAAAATGTCATTTACATGACAGCTATTACCCCACAGTAAGATTCCATAAGAGATGATGCTTTGGAAGAAGGCAAAATATGCTGATCTCACATAGTCATTGGGAACATGTCTTTTTAAATTTCTAATTAGATAAATACTTCTTGAAAGCCTAGCCAATATATTTATAATTTGTGGTTCCCATGTCAATTTATTGTCAATAGTAACACCTAAAAATTTAACAGTTTCTAATTCTTGGTAGTTAGGAATCTCTTTGAGGCTAACGTAAAGTGTCTGGGTTTTGTTTTCATTTAGTAAGAAACCATTAGCTTTGAACCATAGTGAGGACTGAGCAAGGGTATTTTCGATCAGTGTTTTCAGTGTACCTAGATCAGAGCTTTTATGTAGAAAAGTTGTGTCATCAGCATGCAATATTGTGTGAGAATTTATGAACAAGGGCAGGTCATTAATCATTAGTATAAACAGTAAAGGTCCAAGCACCAACCCTTGAGGCACTCCGTACATAACATTAACCAAATTCGATTTCTCCTTACCAATGCACACAACTTGTTGACACTTCTCTAGAAAAGACCTGAACATATTTATACTGTTGTCATCAAAACCATAGTAAACTAGCTTATTCAGCACAGTGTACTGCTCCACACAGTCAAAGGCTCTGCTCAGGTCAAAAAATGTAGCCTGGGCATAGTCCCTAGCCTCGAACACATCTAGGACTACTTTTACGAGGGCATCCATTGCATCCGTTGTGGATTTGCCTTTCCTAAATCGAAACTGTTTATCACTAATTATATTTAGTTTACCCAAGTAGACACTAATTTGCTCATACATAATTGTTTCTAAAATTTTTGAAAAAACTGGTCTGTAACTAGTGGGATAGTTCTTTTCCCCTTTTTTATATATGGGCACAACTATAGAAATTTTTAGTATGTTGGAGAACTTACTTTCAACTAGGCATTTGTTAACACAAAAAGTTAAAGGATAAATCACACAATCAATAACATCTTTCAACAAATTACATGGCATATCATAGTAATCAACACTAACTGAAGGTTTGAAATTTTTAGGATATTATTTGGGCTCACTTCTGTGAAAGTGAAGGTGCTTGGGGGAAGCTTTTCAAAGCAGCTATCTGTAATGCTAAGTGCTTTTTCAGGAGCTTTGTGTATTGAACTACTAATTTCTTCAATGGACTGAATGCAATATTTATTAAATTCTTCTGGGGAATGGTGTTTAGTGTGTGAAATGGAGTTTATTACACTCCAGGCCTTTTTGCATTTATTGCTAGATTTTTTCAATGTTTACTATGTTATGCAGTTTCTTTGCTTCATTTATTACTTTCCTATACTTGTATTTAGCTTTAGCATACAGTTCTTTACACAGTTCTGATTTACTGGTTTTGTACAGACTAGAAGAATACAGCATAACAGTATTTTTCAGTTGCCCTAACTGTGGAGTATACCATTCCTTCATTTTCCTTTTCCTGTAATTAATACTAATATTCACTGTACATTTTTTCAGAGGGATGTTATTTTCAAATATATTTAAAAATATGGAGAAAAACCTGGTGAAAACAATATCAGCTGAACAGTGTTGAAGTCTAATAAAATGTGTGTCCCAACTGAAATAAGTGAGGGCATGTCTAAACTTATCCATCCTCTCTCTGCTCACTGGTCTAGTAACCACAATTTTAGATTCTGGCTTGGTGCAGTCTGAAGTTACATTATCAAGACTAAGATATACTGCATCATGGTCTGAGAAAAGGAAGTTGATTACATCAGTGGACATACAAGTTCTCTTAATATTTGTAAATATATTGTCTAGACAGGATGAGCCTCTAGTACATCTGCAGTTAACATAGTACAGGTTAAATTGCTGAAGCACATTTTTGAGCTCTGTCAGTTTTTCTGTCCTGCAGGACATCAAAATGTGAATTGATATCCCCTGCAATGACAATATTGTATTTTCTCCATTTCGGTATACGTATGTACAGTAAGAGTTCCTTCAGTTTCTCCAGAAAGATATGGGGGTCACCACTAGGTGGCCTTACACTTCTACTACCATAAGCTTAAGACTCTCAGTTACTAGACCTGATATTTCAAAATGCATTTTGTATAAAGGGTATTGAGATCTGTCCTGCCACAGTTTGGTGCAAGAGGTCTTTTTGCATATATTGCTACCCCACCACTTAAGTGCTGTTTTCTGCAATAGCAACTAAGTAGTGTGTAATCGTCCAATTCTTTGTACCCAAGCTCATCCTCTTTACAAAAATGTTCACTTAAACATAGAATATCTACCATATTTTCATTTGAAAATTCGTTGACTATTAAGTTCTTATCTGCCATACCCTGAATGTTGAGGTAGCATACTTTAAACTCTACTTTAGGCATTTCTTTTTTTGCATAATCTCTTAGTTGACATGACCTAATGTTACTGCATGAAATTTGACCAGGTTGTGTCCTTATGTTACTAGAACACTAAGCCTGGTCTATGCATACAAGTTTTTTGTCACCTCAGTTGAAACATAATCCAAACACATTACTGGTCTTTCTTCCTTCTCTAGCTTACCCAATACTATTCCAAGAAGTGTATCACTCAAAACATGTTTACCTAGGTTATTGAAATGTTGACCATGCTTGGTATGCCATTCTCTTCTACAACTACTGGTGTTAATTAAGGAAACATTCTTAAAGTGCTTACATATAGCTTTGTACTCCATATTGGTCTGCTTCATGGTTCATTAGTGAGAAACAAGATAACTACTTTGTTCTTGTTATGAATGGTGTCATGATTTAGTGAATGTACACTCCTGGAAATTGAAATAAGAACACCGTGAATTCATTGTCCCAGGAAGGGGAAACTTTATTGACACATTCCTGGGGTCAGATACATCACATGATCACACTGACAGAACCACAGGCACATAGACACAGGCAACAGAGCATGCACAATGTCGGCACTAGTACAGTGTATATCCACCTTTCGCAGCAATGCAGGCTGCTATTCTCCCATGGAGATGATCGTAGAGATGCTGGATGTAGTCCTGTGGAATGGCTTGCCATGCCATTTCCACCTGGCGCCTCAGTTGGACCAGCGTTCGTGCTGGACGTTGTAATGGATCTGGGAGACGTTATTTTTTTTACCGTATTTGTTGATACCGAATTTAAATGTTTTCTTATATTTTTGTCAGGATTTATTATAATTTGTCTTATTATATGTTAATTTACTTCTGTTTTTGAGAGTAAAAGCATATTGATTACTATTAGAAAATGTATCGAAGATTAGCAGAGAGACTGATTACAACTGGAAGATTGTGTGTGGTGTAAAACATCTTTGACGTTGGAGTCATCTTTGACTGTACTCAGTCGGCAGCTAACTGTTGGTGTGTGTTGACCATGGTGTTGATGGAAGAACAATTTGAAGTATGTTACTATTATTTTTGTATTAATTAAAAAGAAGAAACTACATTTGAAGAAACTGTATTTGAAACACCAAAATGAGAGAAACACGTTGAATCACGTCAATTCTGCAACCAACAAAGACGCATTGTGGAATCATTCTCAGACAACTGAAGCCAAGACTATATCGCCATATAAACGTCTAATGGAAAAGGTACTGTCACGAAATATGGCAAATTTAAGTAAATAAGAAAAAATAGTGATCATATTTTTCAATTTGTGACTTAGCCGTATTTCAACGTGCAGACTGCGTGAGACGACGCTTCATCCAGTCCCAAACATGCTCAATGGGGGACAGATCCGGAGATCTTGCTGGCCAGGGTAGTTGACTTACACCTTCTAGAGGACATTGGGTGGCACGGGATACATGCGGACGTGCATTGTCCTGTTGGAACAGCAAGTTCCCTTGCCGGTCTAGGAATGATAGAACGATGGGTTCGATGACGGTTTGGATGTACCGTGCACTATTCAGTGTCCCCTCGACGATCACCAGTGGTGTACGGCCAGTGTAGGAGATCGCTCCCCACACCATGATGCCGGGTGTTGGCCCTGTGTGCCTCGGTCGTATGCAGTCCTGATTGTGGCGCTCACCTGCACGGCGCCAAACACGCATACGACCATCATTGGCACCAAGGCGACTCTCATCGCTGAAGACGACACGTCTCCATTCGTCCCTCCATTCACGCCTGTCGCGACACCACTGGAGGCAGGCTGCACGATGTTGGGGTGTGAGCGGAAGACGACCTAACGGTGTGCGGGACCGTATCCCAGCTTCATGGAGACGGTTGCGAATGGTCCTCGTCGATACCCCAGGAGCAACAGTGTCCCTAATTTGCTGGGAAGTGGCGGTGCGGTCCCCTACGGCACTGCGTAGGATCCTACGGTCTTGGCGTGCATCCGTGCATCGCTGCGGTCCGGTCCCAGGTCGACAGGCACGTGCACCTTCCGCCGACCACTGGCGACAACATCGATGTACAGTGGAGACCTCACGCCCCACGTGTTGAGCAATTCGGCGGTACGTCCACCCGGCCTCCCGCATGCCCACTATACGCCCTCGCTCAAAGTCCGTCAACTGCACATATGGTTCACGTCCACGCTGTCACTGCATGCTACCAGTGTTAAAGACTGCGATGGAGCTCCGTATGCCACGGCAAACTGGCTGACACTGACGGCGGTGGTGCACAAATGCTGCGCAGCTAGCGCCATTCGACGGCCAACACCGCGGTTCCTGGTGTGTCCGCTGTGCCGTGCGTGTGATCATTGTTTGTACAGCCCTCTCGCAGTGTCCGGAGCAAGTATGGTGGGTCTGACACACCGGTGTCAATGTGTTCTTTTTTCCATTTCCAGGAGTGTATATAGGCAGATGAGTTTCATTTTCAGTTGATTGCTCTATGTGATCTATATCATATGTTGTGGATAGATTTTAGAATGAATCCTCATGCAGTCAAGTCCATAAATCTGACATGATATTGATCATAACTGCATTATGAAGCTCATTACAAAATGAGTGTGAATTATTAAAAGAAGCATTACATGTGACTGCATCTTATGCAAACTGTGTTGGTTTGCTGTGGAGCAAAAACATCCCACTGGTCAGCTTCCAGTCATCCTTCAGGAGATTTTGATAATATGATCCTATGACACTTTTACTCTTACAGGAATAGTCTGTTATCATCACACAATGGCAATCCCAAAAAAAATACTCAGCATCACTTTGTCTGATGATGGTTGGGCATTTGCCTTTTTTAGCATTGGTGAATCAACTTGTTTCCGTTGGTTGCTTTGCACCATTGTCTTGAGGTCATAGTGATACATGCGAGCACTCATCCATGGGGTTTAGGTGGCTAAGGAAGTCATCTGAATTGGCCTGAATTGGAAGATATTTTGAATGGGTTCGAGCAGTTGCAGAACACAGTGGGTGGCAACCTTTCTCATTTTAAAAATGTCAATGTAAGATTTTGAAAACTGACCTTTGGCTGACTTTCACTTCTTTTAACACCACCTCAGTTGTTGTGTGCTCATCTTTGAGTATCAGGGCCTCTACTTCTTTCATGATTCCTGCTTCTCCACAGATATATGGATTTCCACTCTGTTGTTCATCATGTAGAACTGTTTGATCACAATGGAAGTGTCATTCATTCATAAGATGTTGCATTGTTGCATGCACCTACACCAACTTGCCATGGATTACTGCAGTGTTGTTCTCCTTCGAATGGAGAAAGTGAATTACCTCATAATATTCCATTTTATTCTGTTTCCTATAGTGATGTGCTCAAGTTATATGGTGTGAAGATTTCAGTGTGTACCAAAACTGCAGACTGTATCTACAGAAAGACAAAAACCAATTACAGATTTAATTTTTAAGGGGATACTTAAAACTTCATCAGTACCCCTCAAAAAAGTATTCTTATTTGACTGGACATATTAAATCACACTTTGAGACACATGCTGGACACTGTGAACCTTAACTTTTTCCTTCTATGAGAGAGGCTTTAATTTTTTGTCACAGTGTACTTTCATATGTATACACTGAATAAATTTTTAGACACACACACACACACACACACACACACACACACACACACACACACACACACACATAGTAAGTCAGCTGTGTTTAAAAATGCTACTATCATTTTTTAATTTTTGGGAGAGATGGCCAATAGAAAATTGTCCTCATGGGATGTAGAGTGTGACAGACAAGCAAAATACTCTCACACTTCAAGAAGAAAGCACTAATCCCAATAATAAAGAAGGAAGGTGCTGACAGGTATGAGTATTATCAACCAATCATTTTAAAACAAATAATGGTTACTAATTCATAACCTGAATTATTTACAGAAGGACTGAATGAGTGGTTTGAAGCAGACATGGGGAAAGATCAGATTGGTTCCTGGAGAAACGTAGGAACATGCAAAGCAGTACTGACCCTCCAACTTATATCTGAAGAAATGCTGAAGAGAAACAACTCCACATTTATATAATTTGCAAATTTAGAAAAAGTTTTTGATGTTTGTGACTGGAATACACTCTTTTAAATTGTAGGTTCACTTACCAGGGATGAAATACTGGGTTCAAAAGCTATCTACAACTTGTAAATAAACCAAATGACAGTTATGAGTCAAAGGTCATGAAAAAAATGAGCTCCATCATAGAGGGACACCAAAGGCTTGACTGTATAGGAAGTTTATGTGGATGTTAAGTTGCAGGAGTTATGCAGAGGTGAAGAGACATGAAGTGAATAGACCAACAGGTAGAGCTGCATCAAATCAGTGTTTCAACAAAAGATCTCAATAGCAACAACTACTACGGATGAATAAATGCATATCTGCAACAATGGACAGAGATCTGGTGTGCAAAATTTACTGTCACTCTGTATAAGTGATGTAGCCTCTACAAGGGTGAAGTCAGAACTCTTGCTATAAAAGTTTATAAAGACTTTTTTCAGTAAGTACAATATACTAAATGGGTTCTCTGAGCATCTGCTTAAGGAAATTGTTATTGTGGATGAGGATATATAGGACATTATGGATGCGGTAACTCATTTTTAATAAACTCTTCACTGCTCAAAAATGTGCTGTAATAATAATATTTGGTGCTCATACATGATGATCTTGCAGACATCTGTTTAAGGAGTTGAACATTCTGGCTACTGCTTCACAGTGTATGTATTTCCTTATGAAGTTTGTTATCAACAACCCATTGCAGTTAAAAGATGTATGTAATTATAATAGAAGAAGGCGAAATGATATCCATTATTCTGTGTTAAGATTGCCTTTAGCACAAAGAGGGGTGCACAGTGCTGCAGCTAAAATTTTTGATCACTTACTTAGTGATATAAACTGTTTGACGGACATCAAAGCAAAGCTTGAAAACAAACTGAAAAAGTTTCTCTTTGTCAACTCCTTATATTCTGTAGTAGAATTTCTATTATTGTAATGTGTAAAAGGTGCTGGGTGAAAATTAACTAACTCACATCTCCTGTATGTTGTTCCACATTGTCATGACATATCTTCTAAAATGATCCATGGAACATGAAATTAACTGACTTACATAATAAATAAAGACATTCAGTATTATAATGCTGGAATAGTATAAAAGAGCAGTTTCCTACAGCCCATTGCTTACAGGAAGATACATACACCATATTTACCAAATGATAATATGTAATCTAAGAAAATCTGTTTTGGGAAAACATTAACTCACAGAACTTTAAATTCCGTACTTAAAGCGCTATTTTGGATATATATCCAGTTTAAGCCTTTAGTAGGTATAAATATTTACTTAAACATATCTGATGACACAGCTTATCAAGGTACTGATATAAATGTAGCTTCATAGCTGTTTGAAAACCAGTACAATTTATACATATGTTTTGTTTTAGTATAAATTTAACCATCTGCATAACAATTTTTGTTGAACTCTGTAGGATTTTATTTGTGCACAAATATGCAGCTTCTATGATAGGTATTTAGGCACAGAATCTATAGTTATATGTAATGTAATGTAATGTGTTTTAGTCATCACATAATACACACATTTCCAGAACATGTATCTGATGTACAGGAGACATGTCAAGGTTACAATTTGCTTATTTAAAATTTTGTCACACTTACAATAATACTTTGTGGAGTAATTACTTACTTGCAATTTTTAAGACTTTCAGTATTTACATCTACTATAACTCTCATAAATTTTGCCCATCCAGTTAGCCGTGCGGTCTAGCGCACGGCTTTCTGGGTGGGAAGGAGTGCCTGGTCCCCAGTACGAATACGCCCGGCGGACTTGTGTTGAGGTCCAGTGAACCGGCCAGTCTGTGGATGGTTTTTAGGCGGTTTTCCATCTGCCTCAGCGAATGCAGGCTAGTTCCCCTTATTCTGCCTCAGTTACACTATGTCAGCAATTGCTGCACAAACAAGTTCTTCATGTATGCATACACCATCATTACTCTACCACACAAACATAGGGGTTACACTCGTCTGGTGTGAGATGTTCCCTGGGGGTCCACTGGGGGCCAAACCGCACAATAACACTGGATTCGGTGTGGGACGGTGGGGGGGGGGGTTTAGTGGACTGTGGTAGTCCTCGTGGGGTCATGGACCACTGCAGCTGTGGTGGGGACGGAGCCTCTCCGTCATTTCTAGGTCCCCGGTTAACATACAATACATACAACACAGTCACAAATTTTTATTCCATTTTAGGGGTCCAGATCAAAGTATCACTTCAATCTTCGTGAAATCTTCCACAGAGTAGTAGCATTGTTCAATTAGAAAATCTTGTAACATGCTTTTTAAAATATTTATCTTCATATTCATTATGTCTGGAAGTGAAACATGGACAATAAATAGTTTGGACAAGAAGAGAATAGAAGCTTTTGAAATGTGGTGCTACAGAAGAATCCTGAAGATTATATGGGTAGATCACATAACTAATGAGGCGGTATTGAATAGAATTGGGGAGTAGAGAAGCTTGTGGCACAACTTGACTAGAAGAAGGGATCGGTTGGTAGGACATGTTCTGAGGCATCAAGGGATCACCAATTTAGTACTTGCGGGCAGCGCAGAGAGTAAAAATCGTAAAGGGAGACCAAGAGATGAATACACTAAGCAGATTCAGAAGGATGTAGGCTGCAGTATATACTAGAATATGAAGCAGCTTGCACAGGATAGAGTAGCATGGAGAGCTGCATCAAACCGGTCTCAGGACTGAAGACCACAACAACAACAACATTCATTATGTCACACCCTTTTACTGTGTTGTGAATTTTCAGGGCTATATTGTGAGGAGTCTGAGCATGCAGTTTTAAGCAATGAGAGGTGAGCATGAAGTTCTCTGTATGTCTTGTGTCATGTGAGTGTGCATTTTTTTTTTTTTTTTTAAATAAATCAGTTCTGCAGCATAGAAAAAAAAAAACACCTCAAAGATGTATAAAGAGAGGACAGTTAATATTTTTAGGTCTTTAAATAATGGTTCTTTGGGGTTTTAATATTTATGTTTTATTAATGTTGAAATGTGTTCTACTTGTGTTACTCATTTTATTAAATCTGTTTCAGACTGTGAAGTCATTACTGAAAGCAGGAGCTGAAACATCATGTTGTGGTAAAGACACACTTACACAAATTCTCCACCTTGCTGCATGGAATGATGATTTTGAGGTAAACATACAAAATACTCACTACAACAGGAAACCAGATTCCAGAATTAAATTATGACCAAATAAATGCAGGAAGATGTTTTCTGTCTTTTATTGTTTCTTGAAAAACTAGATCTGTTTTTGTACTCTGTGGCCAGCATGATTCCCAGATCTGTCTCCAATAGAACATGTATGGATCCAGGTCAATCATCAACACTCTGCTAGTGCCAGTATTCAGGATATCAAGGACTAGTTAAAATTGTTGTAGGCCAGCTTACCTCAGGCAAGGACATAATGGCTTTATGAGTCCCTTTCCAACTGAATCAGAGCATGCATCCAGGCCAGATGAGATATGATGTCATACTGATTAGTGTACTTGTGCTGCCAGCTTCTTTGTAATTGATGTATTTAAAATAAATTACTAAAACCTTGTTCTTCACATATTTCCATCGTATTCAGGCATGTATGAAGTGGATACACAGATTATACATGTTATTGTCAGAGTCCAGAGAAGGAAATAACAAGACAAATATTTGTAATTGCGAACCAGTCACACTACTTACCTACTCTTCAAAGATAATTAAAAATATGATGTACACAACAGTAACACACCTGTTCAAAAATATAATGCTTAGTCTGCCTCAATTTGGATTTCAAAATGGTCTCTGCACCGAATGTAACATTTTTCTATTCACAAATCAGATTATACCCAATTTAAATGATAAATTAATGTCAACCTGCATTTTCTGTGACGTGTGAAAAAATTTGATTGTGTAGTTCACAGTATTGTCCTAGAGAAACTTAAATGTCATACCGTCATAGATCTTGCTGTAATTGGTTTTCATTCTATTTAATTGAAAAGACAAAGATTATTCTGCAAAAATATCTACATCTACATCTACATCCGTACTCCGCAAGCCACCTGACAGTGTGTGGCGGAGGGTACCTTGAGTACCTCTATCGGTTCTCCCTTCTATTCCAGTCTCGTATGGTTTGTGGAAAGAAGGATTGTTGGTATGCCTCTGTGTGGGCTCTAATCTCTCTGATTTTATCCTCATGGTCTCTTCACGAGATATACATAGGAGGGAGCAATATACTGCTTGACTCCTCGGTGAAGGTATGTTCTCGAAACTTCAACAAAAGCCCGTACCGAGCTACTGAGCATCTCTACTGCAGAGTCTTCCACTGGAGTTTATCTATCATCTCCGTAACACTTTTGCGATTACTAAATGCTCCTGTAATGAAATGCACTGCTCTCCGTTGGATCTTCTTTATCTCTTCTATCAACCCTATCTGGTACGAATCCCACACTGCTGAGCAGTATTCAAGCAGTGAGCGAACAAGTGTACTGTAACCTACTTCCTTTGTTTTTGGATTGTATTTCCTTAGGATTCTTCCAATGAATCTCAGTCTGGCATCTGCTTTACCAACGATCAACTTTATATGATCATTCCATTTTAAATCACTCCTAATGCGTACTCCCAGATAATTTATGGAATTAACTGTTTCCAGTTGCTGCCCTGCTATATTGTAGCTAAATGATAAGGGATCTTTCTTTCAATGTATTTGCAGCACATTACACTTGTCTACATTGAGATTCAATTGCCATTCCCTGCACCATGCGTCAATTCGCTGCAGATCCTCCTGCATTTCAGTACAATTTTCCATTGTTACAAGCTCTCGATATACCACAGCATCACCTGCAAAAAGCCTCAGTGAACTTCCTTGTCAGTCCTAGGGAGGGAATTCTCTAACCTAAAAAACCCACATGTGCACTCCACATGTACTCTGCTACCCTTGTAGCTGCTTCCTGCGTGTAGTGCATGGCTGACCTATTCAGTGGGACCCTACATTTCTCCACCCGATAGTGGAGGTCAAGAAATTTGCACCCCAGATCTCCGCAGAATTGTCTGAGCCTCTGATTTAAGCCTTCCACTCGGCTCCAAACCAGAGGACCGTGATCAGTTCTGGGAAATAATTAAAATGATGGCATTGTCATAGGAACCAATCAAATCATGATTAATGAGGTTATTTAGATGGCAGGCACCTCATATTATTTGTGCATAGTATGTTTGAGGAAAGGCATTTCATAATTATGTTTGTAACAATGCTTACATTATTACAAACATAGTTTGACAATGCCCCTCCTGAACAAATTATGTACGTACAAATATGAGATGCATAATGTCATAATCTGGACTGTGACTGCAAAAGTAATGTGGTTCCAACATTACCTTGTGGAGGCATAACTGCAATCAAAACAGTCTGAATGGTGAAATACTACAAAAGGATAAAATTATTTTGTTGAAACTTCATGACCAATTAATACTGTGTGCTAGACTGAGATTTGAATCTGGGACCTTTACTGTTCATGGGAAAAATGCTCTATTGACTGGACTACTCTAACATTCTGACAACTTAAAGTGTGAGTGTGGATCTGGGTTGTATTGGCTTATTCCCCGAAACCACCTCCCACTTCTTTACAAGATGACTTACATGGAATTTGCATACACTCTTCTTCACTGATTAGTCAGCTGCTGGAATCCCTCTTGACGTCTTCTCCTTCTAATAACACTAGGTACAGGAATTTTTAGACACTTTCTACATATGCAATAAGTAGACATACAAACTTTACTTTTCTTCAATTAATGGTGTATTTAACCTCCATTCACAATAAAAGTCTGACTTTCTGCATAAATATGTAACTTCTTGTAAGTCCCTTGTACAGCCAAACATTAGAAACAAATTGAGTTACAGTTAAAAAAAAGTTGGCTTGGATACCATGACCTTTCTTAACACTAATCATAAAATGAGTCTTGCCTCTAACAAGGTTGCGTCAAGTGTTTCCAAGAGTATTTTTCAACTGTTCTTGTTTTAATAACAATAGTCAATGATACAATAAGCTCAGAGCTGCATATAAACTCCATGGTTCTTCCTTACACACTCACTAAAACATCTATGGATTGCCCGACAGGTATTTGTCGGTGCTGTCCAACTGCTGCATCTACTTTCTTCTCGCGACTGATTTTAAACCTTCACACACAAACATGTGAAATGCAGTAGGTAGGACTCTACCATCACACATTCATATCCAGAATATCGTGTGTTCAAGATGGTAGAATGCTGAGTGGTTCTAGAATTCTTGAATCACTACACTACCTAAGCATGATTCACAGTCCATCTTCACAGGCTTACTTCCACTAGTGCCTCATCTGCTCTCCTTCAAACTTCACAGAAGTTCTCCTGCTTAGCTTGCAGGACTAGCACTTATGGAAGAGAGATTGTGGAGACATGGGCTAGCCACAATCTTGGGGACTGTTATCAGAATGAATTTTCACTCCGCAGAAGTTAGGAGAGCAGGTAATGGTAAGGGGTGTGTGTGTGTGGTTCATGAATTGCTTGGGTAGCTCCGTCAGTAGAATTTGCCCACAAAAGGTATGATTCCAGGTTTTAGACCTAGTCTGACAAACAGTTTCAATCTGCCAGTAAGCTTGAAATCAGCAAACACTCCACTGCAGAGTGAAAATTCATGCTGGAAACTATTTCCTTGTTGAAAAATGTGATGACTTTTTTCCATCTCACAGTGTATCATAGTGACTGACTATTTGGAAAGAGGAAAACATTTATTGGTACACACACTATCCTTGGGTTGTGAAGGACTCACTTGTTATGAATATGAGAGTAAATGAAGATCAGTTTTTTGCCTCTTGAAGATAAGTAATGGCCAGCAGTTATGCCTCAATCCTGCCCCTTCCCCCGCCCTCCCCCCTTCCACATGAATTTTCCTACTGATACAATCAAACTGTTTTTAGGTCTCTTTAAGCAATGTTATAAGACCATTTAAATCATGAGTGGGAGATGTGGCCAGAATTGTTACATAAAATGTAGTGATGCTCCTCCTCAATACACAAAAAAGTCAGTGATTGTGACATAAAAGTGGACCAGCTATATTCCTCACATTAACTCCTAAGTGAATTTGTTCTGTTTTCCCGCATGAAATCCAGTTATGATGACTGAGAGGTTATTTGCACAGTATACGCTTTTCATGCAAAGTTGGAGAAAATTTATTTTCTGATAGAAAATTAAATTTGGAATCTTACTGTCTCAAATACATTGATCTTGTGTTGACTATTGATAGCAAAGGGACTTTAGAGAATCTGACTCAGTAATATCATCTCTGACTCAATCATTTTTTTCTGACAATTGTGATCATTAGTGAATTATAGCTTCATATCAATATATCATAATAAATACACTTCATTACATAACATGGTCACATGTTATTTGTAGTGTCTCATTCCCACTTTGGAGATCTTGATTTATTTCTTTCATCCATGAAATACATGTTGTGCATTACTGGTTTTGCACCAAGACCTGTAAACAATGGATTTCTTGCTGCATTGTGACTCAAATTATGTTTCCAGCTCGTACAGTGGACTTTGACTGTGAAGTGCAAACTCTGCCTTTATTGCACTTCTCAGATTCATGTGCACTTATACATTCACTTCATACTGATGTTCCAATGTCTAACCTCAACAGGGTGATGCTGTCATGCCAGGAACAACATTAGTGCTGCTACTATGTCCTGAACAACATGTGTTGTTCTCAGGTTCATTTGGCCTATCCAGAGAGTGTGTCACATGATTTGAAGCATGAAGCCACATTGCCATATCAGCTTGCCACACCAACACTTCCACCTTCACTGCTTCAGCAGCCTTTGAGTCCACATGCAGTGCAATGTTTCACTCACTCATCCAAGCTGTTTCCTACAAACTTTCCAAACCATTTTTCCAGTGACAATGATCACCCCATTTGTGCTTGTAAGATTCCTTTCTGTGCCAGCCATGCTGTGTGTGATGTATGGACAGTGCTGTCCCTGCCCCCATCACACAGGCCTCGGTGATGCACCACATCCTCTGACCACCTCATCCACCTGCTCTACATCACTATTCTGCTTCCCTCCTCAACTGCCTACCTCTTTGCCAACTGCTCATCAGCCCATGCCATACCTGTTCAACTGCAACACATTCCTGTCAATAGATACACCAAACTTCCCCAGGTGCAGAAAGAGAACCCAAAAACATGGTTTCCCTTGATGAACAACATTGTGGATATTCATGGAATAATTAATAATGACACTCACTTTATTTGTCTTACCAACCATCTCCATGATCATACAGACCTTATTAGTGACTTGCTTTTCAACTTGCCTATTCCACATAAACATGTCACTATAAATTCCCTCATCATTGAGCACCTGTCACACCCTCATAGTTCTCACTGCACCAGCTCACTGGAATCTAAACTTCAGTGTGTGGATGAGGCATATTTTATTATCTGCCACTGACATCTTCTCCGTACTGCTGGCTTCTTGCCTACCTCTAATGTTGGTAGCAGCATTCATGCTTCCTGCCCATATCCTCTACACACAACTGGTAGAGGCCATGCACAAGCTTCTGCAGCTCAACAACCTACCTCCTAGTACCAAGTGGACTGCCACTGGCATGTCCTCTTCCATCCTCTGGTGCTCCCCACCGCAGCCTCTTGGCTAACCAGAAACACAGCTCATCAGATGGTTCGACTACATCACAGCCCACTCTGCAGCCCACATACCCACTATGCTGGTACCATGTGACCTTTGGTGACACGGCAAGAACCTGGCATCCTGCTTGTGCCTTTCCAAAGTCAACACATGGGCCAATTTAGGTGCCACAGCATACAGCTACACTACAGGGCACCTTTACTCTCATCAGTCACCCAACAAGTGTGCCAAGTTTGTTGATGACTTGAAGTTCCCCTCCCCTCCCAAGCTCCCACCTTAGTTGAGTGCTTCCACTTGGACATTGCCAACATCTGAACTCCACCTCTGTGTGGTCACACTGCACCATGAGAGCTCATACACGAAGACCTAGGATGCTGTGTGTTTATTATGCTCTGAGATGACATGGTCCTGGTAGCATTAGAACTTTGGTCTGGGCAGCATTACAACCTCCTTACTCCAGCCTGCACAGAGTGCTTTGGTGCGTGACTAACACCTTAGACATTTGCCGCAATGGGAAACAACAGACTGTGTTGCTTAACTGAGTTAACCCTTTGGGCTCTTGACGAGGACACTATGTCAATATCTGATTCTGAGATGTCATCCACAAACATGCCTTCCTCTGTGTGCACTGACCAATGGTCTTCCATGTTCACTTCTCATGTGTATCTGCTGATGCCAATGCTCAATGTGATTTCTCCCTACCTCTCGCTGTGTGATCTCTATACTGTCATCACTTGACCCCTCTCCCAGTGTTGCCATTTTCATTGTCAACATATCTGCATTTACTGTTGAGGATCTCTTTATCCAACTCCACGATGGCACCCTCTTTCTTCTCCAGATTCCTCTACATATGCACGATGATTCACTAGCTGCCCACGTCACTCTTCTCTGCTCCTCCCAGCTTTCACACAATGCTGTTGAGGACATCATCATGGCTTCTGTTGACAACAACTGTCATCTCCATACCACCACCCAGCTCATCACACACCCTCCCCCTGTATTGTGGGACCTGATGATCCCTCTCTCTTGAGTTGGCTGACCTCTGCAGATTCCTCACAAACTACGGGACTATAAGGTCTCCAAATCTGTGACTTCACATTGCCTTCAGCTTCGACAAATGGTCCAGTTGTGTCTACCTCAAGGGCCTGCCACAACATGACTGGTTGCACAGTCTTGCACGCCTCCTCACCAGTGCCAACTGGCCACCACTCCACACTATCAGTTGCAGTGCCAGTGTTATATTTCCTTCCTCATGCTCCACACTGCTAGATGGGGAGAGGGTAAGGGAAAGGAGGTGGGAGAGGGGTGCCTCTGTGGTGATTGTTGATGGCAGATTGACTATTGAGAGGCTGCCTAAACTGCTGTGAAGCACAGTGATACCACTCTTGACTCAGTCTGTTTCCTCATGCCATTGTGATTATTAGTGAATTATTCCTTGTATCAGTATGTAGTAATAAAGTGATTGCTCGTCATTATATTCAACAAGTCTAATGCCTTGTTTCCACAAGCTCAGTAGCGATGATATCGAGAGGTACACTTTTGTTTTACCATATAAATATTACTACCTATGTTACAGAACATATCATTCTACCCTCATAATGTTAGAAGATTGGTGAGTGCACCAATCATAGTAGCAAATGCTAAATTTAAAGGTAACAGTTTAGAAACTGTCATCTGTATTAAAAATCCATGCCAGGAGAATTTCCATGTAAGTGTATAATTTAATTTGATCAAGAGTAAGAGTAGTGCTTGCACAATAATAAGTAATATGTTACATGTTTCTCTTATAAGGCTTTTAATATAATACTGGAAGTTGCTTAGCTTGGTTCCCCCCTGCCCCTCTCCAAAACTCATGTCACCTGCTCATTGTGTTCCATTTGTTCTGCTCACAACTTACCTTATCTGTACAAGGGTGATCCCATTGGTACCACATTCTTATCAAATTTGACCATTCAGCAACTCAACTGTACTGTTTTATTTTCTTTACAAGTGGAGACAACAACTTTGGGATCACAGACTTACTTTGAACTTTGTAAACCTTTAGTAGGCCATTAAAACAACATTGTGTGCAAGTAGTAAGGTGTGCACTACTCTGGCAATTCTGAGAAAATCGCAAGAGGAGTCTTATGTGTCTGTTGTGTGGCTTATGTATCTTTGAGTAGGTGCTGATGTTATAGTTCGTGATGGCCAAATGATTAGCATTCGAGCTTCATAAGACAACCCTATACGAGGAAACATTTCAACTCCCATTGGAACTTAATTATTAATCTATGTTTTTCATCACTGGTCATATTAGTTCGTATGACATTTGAGGAGAGGGGGAAAAAAAGTGTTGTTGCACGAAGTTTCAATTTTTGTTTTCCATGCCTGTATGACAAATACCATCCTGAAATTGTGATGTGGAGAGCACATCTGATGAGTAATTGTACATTACTCTTGTGGTCTGGCACATTGTGACTTAACGTATTACTGATTGTGAATAATGTCATTTTCATCATGATTTATCAACGTTTGACTCGTGCTTTCAAGCCTGTCCCTCATCCTTGAAAATTTAATTATAAATAGTAAATAGTCCAGCAACATATGAAGTTCACTGTAACCTCATAAACAGAATTCAAACCATCGCTGCATCCATGACCCTCTTGCAAAGCACGAATACTAACAATTTGACCCCGACAACTTCCCACAACTGGTAGCTTCATACAGATACATCAATTACATAATAGGTGCGTAAAAATTCTCTTGTGATTTTCTTGGAATTGCCAGAGTAGTGCACCTTACTACTTGCACATTATGTTGTTCTCATAGCCTACTAAAAGAGCAAACTTAGAAGTAAATTCGTGATCCTGACATTGTGACCTGCCCTTGTTAGTCATTTTATTTATATCAATACATATTCAATAGATACATTTTTCTGTGGTAATGCATGGATGTGGAATGAGTCAAAACACTTAATTCATTATTATATTCATATCATTAAGAATCACAAACAAAGATTAAATATACAAATTAGAAAATAGCAATAAAAAACACAATCAATAAGTTCTAATTTCACTCACCAATGGAGGTTAAGACACATTCTCCAGTTATTATCTAAACAGTTATTTATAAAGTAAAAAGGACCATTGTCTTGACTTAAAGAACACAAATTAATGTAATTAAAGCAGCAAAATACATTAAAACAGGAATACACAAAAATACATGGGAAATAATCTTACTTACCTTTTTTTTTCAACCAATAACTCCTCTAGCTTACTCTTAAATAGTATACTGTTATTTCATAAACACCCTATATTACTTGGAAGTGTGCTGAAGATTTTTGTACTTGTATTTTACACAGTTTTTCTCCAGAGACAAATTTTTCAGGTCACTGTGTATGCTACATTTCCTTCTTGTGTAATGATGACTGTATAACTCATTCATTTCATACTAAGAGGAAATTTGTAGCATGAAAGTCATGGCTGAAAAGAGATTTTGCAATGCAGTTGTTAGTGTTCCTGTTTGCTTAAAAAGATTACAACATGAGATTATTGGAAGCACACCACACAAAAATTTGGACAACCTTTTTCCGACTTCCAAAGACATTTTTTGACATTGGTGAATTGCCCACGATGATTATTCCATAACACATAAGGGAATTGAAGTCGCCAGAGTAGACAGATTTTGGGACTCTGATGTCTCCATTTTTGGCAATTATCCAATTGCCAAATGTTGCTGATCTAAACCTTTTCAGGGTTTGGTGGATGTGGTGTTCCCAGTTACGCCTGTTATTTATATGGATGTCTAAGAATTCTGAACAATTTGCTTGCTGTATCTTCTGGCCTTCATGTGCATTGTTTATCTCCTGTGGGCTTTTGTGATCAGAATGGAAATGAATGTAATTGGTTTAGCTGAGGTTTATTGATAGAGAATTTACTGTGAACCAGTTCAGAACAACTGCAAGTAATTGATTGGCACTTAACTCATGTATGTTTTATTGTCTATCATAATACTTGTGTCATCTGCAAACATTGTCAAGTTGCTTGCTTTATTTGAGGACAGAAGTAAGTCATTAATATATGTGATAAATAGTAGAGGACCAAGGACAGAATGTTTTGAAACTCCGTAATGTGCTCTACCCCATTCGGATTCTTCCTCTCCTACCAGTGTGTTGTTACCACCTAAAACTATAGCCTCAAAGCCAGCAGTCTATTTGTCCTGTGATTCCATAATGGTGTGCTTTCTCTCTATGTATCCTGTGTTCAACACAGTTGAAGGCCATAGATAGGTTGCAAAATATGCCAGCTGGCAATGTCTTCTTGTCAATGCATTCCAAAACATTATTGGTAAATGAAAATATAGCTTCAGTTATGGAGCTACCTTCTATGAATCCAAACTGGTTTTTACCAATTATTGCAAAGTTTTTTCTGTGATTTAATATCCTGGATACATTAATTTTTTGAGGCCTCCTTTGTGGAGAGGCTCTACATTATCATAATTCATCATGTCCGGGTAGATCCCTTGTGGAGAGAGGCACTGAATGTATGAGCTAGGAGTTCCTAAACTGATTGCTACAGGCTTTTAGCAGTTTACTAGAAATATTGTTGACAGGAGTTGTGTTTTTACTTCTTAAAGAAATTATGATTTTTCTTTCTTCCTGTATTGTTGTAGGGGCTATACCTATCTCCTCTAAAGAATTTGGGAAATGGTTTTTCAGTATTTTTATGGCCTTTTCTAAGGGGCCATTGGGTCCTGTTTTCTCAACAAAACTTAAAAAGTGTTTATTAAAAAACTTTGTCACAGTCACTTGATTTTGTACTTGGCTACTTTCATTGTTGCGAACAATGTTTTGGGTCCAACTGGGGCTCTTTGCACCACTCTCACTCCTCATCACTTCCCATACAGTTCTGATTTTCTTAGACTTCTGAATAACTGTATACTTAGTGATTTTTTTTATAGTGATTTAAGTGGATCGAATTTTCTTAATTTTTAGAGGTGATGTACAGTGCTCACTTCCTTTTCCACGAAATCTTAATACCATTGGTTATCCAGGGCCTTTTGGTGAGTTTTTTGGTTTGGGTCTTATATATCATTTTTGGGAAGTTGCTTTCAAATATCAGTGATGCTCCATTTGTGAGAAGATTGTACATGGAATTGTTTTCATCTAAATTACACATAGATCTCCAGTGTGAGTCTCAGAGATGTGATTTAAAAGACTGGATAGTTTCATCATTAATTATCTCAGCTGCTTTACAGTGGGGCTCACTTTAATTTGAATGTGTTTTTGTCCATCATGGTCAGAGTGACCATTCAGGGCTTGCCTGGTAATTGTATCACCTATATGGTCTGGTCTAAATATGTTATCAGTTAGTGTGCTTGTACATGAAGTTATTCTAGTAGGGAAACTAACTACAGAACTGTGAGTGATTATCTCTGTTCTTTCGATGGTCTATGAATTTCACATGGAAATGTCACTCTGAATTTAATTTGATCTTCCTGAGGTTTCTATGATGTGTTATATGCCTTGTTTAACTTTATATGAAGCAGATAGCATTCTGTTAGAAAATATGGTATGTGTATTTCCCTGTAATTCCTGCAGAAAAAGAAGGGAGGAAGGTTAGTGCATAAAATCTGATTGACAGTTAATTTGTTGTGACTATCTATGACTCAACATCTCTGCTATAAGATGAGAAGCAACTATCTTTTTCATAATATTATTATGTTCCATCCTTGGTTTTCCATTGTTTGATAGTTAATTAATTGAATATGAAGTACTGGCTTAATTTCAGAAGGAAATGGCCATAGTCTGAGTGGAGGATCAATCTTTACATTTGCTTGAAGTAGTTTAAAAGTTGAAATCCTGTGGTCTGGTGGATGCTGGAATCCCACTCATCCTGAACATGAGGTCAGCATCTTAACACCTGTATGCAGTGTTACTTTTGTATGCATCACTGTACTAATGAAAGAAAATGTATAATCCCATAAAAATCAGTTAATTGTGGATCTGTTAGCCTTACCTTCTAGTCGAACCATTTTGTGTTCACAATCTGTAATGAAAATAATGAATTTTTGAAAATATTATGTGATTGGATAGATAAAAAATCCACTCACTAAGCATCAAGCAGCAGCAGAACAACTCATGTATGAGAGTTATTATGCATGCAAGTTATTGGAGCCAGTGGCTCCTTCTTCTGGCAGAAAGGTTGAAAGGGACAACCTTCTGTCAGAAGAAGGAGCCATTGACTCTGATAGCTTGAATATGTAATACTTTTTATATGCGTGTTGTCCTGCTGCCACTTGGTGAGTAGATTTTTACCTGTCCAATTACATTACGATCTACAATTATACTGTGTCCAGTCAAATGGTAAAATATTTATGTCATTACAATGTTTTTTTTTTTTATTGTTAAAAACTGTTTTAGCAAATTCAATATTTGATTCAGATTCAAATAAATACTGAATCTAAGTCTGAGTTTCTTGTATTTTACAGTTAACTAACAAAGTAATTGCTGAAGGAGCGGACGTGAATGGCAGAAAAGCTCGTGGGAGATATTCACCATCAACAGAGAAAGGCCACACTATAAGATGTTTGGTTGGTTCAGATTTTATATAATATGAAACCTGTTCACAGATATCATTGGCATGTAACATATCTTTCTTTTTTGCAGGGATGCTACACTGCAGCAGGTGGTGTAGTGCATGATGAGCTGTCAGGCCACTCCCCTCTGTTTGATGCTCTTCGTTCTTTGAAGGTAAACAAGTATTTGGTACACATTAGTAGACATTTTGTAACTGACAATTGATTACACTGGTCAACACCCATTTTCTTGCCAAGGATATTTGAGTGGCTTTAGGATGGGTTAGTGGTGCTGAGGACGAATATAGCAACCATTTATGCAGTTTGGCTCTAGTTTTTGAGATAATGCCTGATTTATTCAAAAAAATTAGAAAAAATTGCTAATACTGAACTCGAGCGCTACAAACTACAATGAAAAAAGAAAATAATCTTTATAAATAGCTTCTATGAAAACCTGATAGGCATTTGTCCACGTATAAAACATAATTGAAAAGTTTCTCTATAAGTATATCATTTTCCTTCCATGACGAACCGCTTCCTGCACGCTTTCCTCTTATAGGTCTCTTCAGAACAGTCACATTGCAGATTCCAGCAATAATCTGCCATCATATGCCTGTCCCATCTTCCTTTATATCTTTCCTCTATTTCTTTCATATCTTGATGGAACCGCTCTCCTTGTTCCTCACTGAAATCACCTAGATTACGAGGAAATCGATCCAAGTGGCTGTGAAGGAAGTGCAATTTTATGCTCATGTTAGCTCCTAAGTTTTGAAAGTTAGTGAGCATGTTTTTGACCAGTTCCTCGTAATTGGGAGCTTTATGATTGCCCAAAAAACATTTTACAACAGTGACAAAACTGTTCCAGGCCGATGCTTCAGTGACAGTCATGACACTTGTAAAATTGGTATCGTTGATGAGCCTGCGAATTTGAGGACCATCAAATATTCCTGCCTTAAGTTTTTCACTACTGAGTCCAGGGAACGTATTGCAGATGTATGTGAAGCAATTACCATTTCTGTCTAAAGCTTTGGTGAATTGCTTCATTAGTACTAACTTAATATGTAATGGTGGAAGAACAATCTTGTCCCTACTAACCAGAGGTTCATTAATGATGTTTGCTTCACCAACAGCCATATGTTTCCTTGGAGGCCATGTTTTCTGCTTCCAATGTTCATGCTTTGCCCTACTATCCCACATGCAGATAAAACATGGGTGCTTTGTGTATCCACTTTGTTGTCCAAGCAAGAAGTTCACCATTTTCAAATCAACACAAATCAACCACTGGTGCTGCATATACTGAATTTTCTGCAGAACCATCTTGATGTTAGCATATGCTTTACAAAGTTTTGTTGAGTGGGCAATTGGAATAGATGCGTAACGATTGCCATTGTGTAGGAGAACACATTTTAAACTTCTAGTGGAACTGCCTATGAAGAGACGCCAGTCCTCTGGTCTATATTCCGGCAGCCCCAATTCAAGTAAAAGTCCAGGTATATTGCTGCAATACACTATAACCTCTTCTTGGTTGAAGTATGGAAGAAGGTTTTCTTCTCTCATCCGGTAAGCTGTTATTTTAACACTTGGATGAAGACAGTTCTTTTCCTTAAGCCTGGATGCTAAGAGTTCTGATGCTTGCTTTGAAAGATTGAGTTCTCGTATCAAGTCACTGAGCTCCTTCTGGTCGAACTGCTGGGGTTGTGTCTCACGTCCTTCGTATTCCAAACCACTACTTGTACATTCCTCGCCGTGCACCTCGTCATCTGATGATGTTAGCGTGGGTAATGTTGTGAAGGTTGGTACAGGAACATCGTTGCTGTGCACCACCGGTCTTCTTGCTGACTCCACATCGGGATATTCCCACTTTCGTTTTTTGAACCTATTAAAACCTTTCACATTAACAATGCAAAAATAGCAATCATCTGTATGGTTCTTCTGCTCTCGCCATACCATAGGCACTCCGAAGTCTAAGCTTTTCCTTTTTCGTTTTGTCCACTGCCGTAAGCACTCCACACAGCATTTACAAACTTTATGGGGTGCCCACGCCTTGTCTTGATCTCCAAATTTAATTCCGAAATATGCCAGATACGCTTCCTTCACAAAAGGAGTGATATTCTTCCTGTTCTTTTGAAGAACGTATTCACCACAAATGTAGCAGAACTCATCTGGATGGTTCACGCAAAGACGGCATGAAGAACTCATGTTTTCCTAAAACAAAATTGCACAAATACTACATATTATGCAGAACTTTCTTGTATTTGCATGTCAATCACATCCAACAAACATCATTAATTGTTTTGTGTGAAATGAATACTCACCTCTTATTTGCTACGTCACGATGAAAAGTTTCTATCTCCTTGAAGCTGCACTGCACATGTGTGTGACTTTCGACCATCGCCATTTTTCTTGTTTACACTGAATGCTACCTATCGGCTGTTGCGGGGATTACCTCGGCCAACAAATGAATGTCGAGTACCGCCGAATTCAAATCTGCACAACCCTCAATATCTTCAACACACACACCGCACAACAGGACTGAACACATGCTGACAGTGTGATGTTTGCATGATGTAATCCTCAACCACACAGATGCACTCCCTGAGCACAATTGTTTAATGAAGATAGTACAATATCACTAATTAAAAAACAGGTAGCAAATACATTACACCATATATGGACCCTGCAGTCGATATTATCCACATGAAACTCTCATTTCCACAAATAACCTATATCTCAAAAACCAGAGCCAATTTGGAAAAAGTACAAATATACTCGGAATGAGTATCATAACAATATCCCATATTTGCTACGTCACGATGAAAAGGTTCTATCTCCTTGAAGCTGCACTGCACATGTGTGTGACTTTCGACCATCGCCATTTTTCTTGTTTACACTGAATGCTACCTATCGGCTGTTGCGGGGATTACCTCGGCCAACAAATGAATGTCGAGTACCGCCGAATTCAAATCTGCACAACCCTCAATATCTTCAACACACGCACCGCACAACAGGACTGAACACATGCTGACAGTGTGATGTTTGCATGATGTAATCCTCAACCACACAGATGCACTCCCTGAGCACAATTGTTTAATAAAGATAGTACAATATCACTAATTAAAAAACAGGTAGCAAATACATTACACCATATATGGACCCTGCAGTTGATATTATCCACATGAAACTCTCATTTCCACAAATAACCTATATCTCAAAAACCAGAGCCAATTTGGAAAAAGTACAAATATACTCGGAATGAGTATCATAACAATATCCCATATTTGCTACGTCACGATGAAAAGGTTCTATCTCCTTGAAGCTGCACTGCACATGTGTGTGACTTTCGACCATCGCCATTTTTCTTGTTTACACTGAATGCTACCTATCGGCTGTTGCGGGGATTACCTCGGCCAACAAATGAATGTCGAGTACCGCCGAATTCAAATCTGCACAACCCTCAATATCTTCAACACACGCACCGCACAACAGGACTGAACACATGCTGACAGTGTGATGTTTGCATGATGTAATCCTCAACCACACAGATGCACTCCCTGAGCACAATTGTTTAATGAAGATAGTACAATATCACTAATTAAAAAACAGGTAGCAAATACATTACACCATATATGGACCCTGCAGTCGATATTATCCACATGAAACTCTCATTTCCACAAATAACCTATATCTCAAAAACCAGAGCCAATTTGGAAAAAGTACAAATATACTCGGAATGAGTATCATAACAATATCCCATATTTGCTACGTCACGATGAAAAGGTTCTATCTCCTTGAAGCTGCACTGCACATGTGTGTGACTTTCGACCATCGCCATTTTTCTTGTTTACACTGAATGCTACCTATCGGCTGTTGCGGGGATTACCTCGGCCAACAAATGAATGTCGAGTACCGCCGAATTCAAATCTGCACAACCCTCAATATCTTCAACACACGCACCGCACAACAGGACTGAACACATGCTGACAGTGTGATGTTTGCATGATGTAATCCTCAACCACACAGATGCACTCCCTGAGCACAATTGTTTAATAAAGATAGTACAATATCACTAATTAAAAAACAGGTAGCAAATACATTACACCATATATGGACCCTGCAGTTGATATTATCCACATGAAACTCTCATTTCCACAAATAACCTATATCTCAAAAACCAGAGCCAATTTGGAAAAAGTACAAATATACTCGGAATGAGTATCATAACAATATCCCATATTTGCTACGTCACGATGAAAAGGTTCTATCTCCTTGAAGCTGCACTGCACATGTGTGTGACTTTCGACCATCGCCATTTTTCTTGTTTACACTGAATGCTACCTATCGGCTGTTGCGGGGATTACCTCGGCCAACAAATGAATGTCGAGTACCGCCGAATTCAAATCTGCACAACCCTCAATATCTTCAACACACGCACCGCACAACAGGACTGAACACATGCTGACAGTGTGATGTTTGCATGATGTAATCCTCAACCACACAGATGCACTCCCTGAGCACAATTGTTTAATAAAGATAGTACAATATCACTAATTAAAAAACAGGTAGCAAATACATTACACCATATATGGACCCTGCAGTCGATATTATCCACATGAAACTCTCATTTCCACAAATAACCTATATCTCAAAAACCAGAGCCAATTTGGAAAAAGTACAAATATACTCGGAATGAGTATCATAACAATATCCCATTTTCGTTCAAACTTTCCTGGCAACGAAAAAAAAAAAAATTTATTTTGTAGAGCTGTGTTATCATTGGAAAATTGTACAACAGTGGTCAGTGCCTCTGTCAATTAAAGTGAGTGCCGTGAAAAGCTCATTGAGAAGAAACAAATACTTTAAAGTTCACCAGTGACTTGTAATTCTGTCAGGTAATGCAAAGAATTTCTAACAACAATTAAACAGATTGGATAGTTGAATGGGATGGATACCATCTTGAAAAGAGATTGTAAGATGGACATAATCAAAAGTAAAACAAGGATAATGGAGGGCAATTGAATTAAGTCAGGCAATGCTAAGGGAATTAGAATAGGAAGGGGGAAACTAAAAGGCATAGTCAAGCTTTGCTATTGATGGATGAAATAAAAACTGGCAGTAGCAAGAAAAGCATTTTTGTGCAAGAGGAATGTTTTAATATCTAACAAGAATTTAAATGTTAGGAAGTCTTTTCTGAAGGTTTGTGTATGGAGTGTAGCTTTTTATGGAAGTGAAATGTGGACAATAAGTAGTTCAGGAAAAAGATAATACAAGCTTTTGAAATGTCATGATACAGGAAAATTTCGGATAACTAAATCACTTTAATGAGCTAGGCCAAGTCCCAACAAGCAATAAATGTGCCAAGAGCAGACTCAACTGAGAATGTGAATGAATCATAACGGAATGAGGAAGAGAGCCCTCCACTCTGGGATTTCAGTAGGTGGGTTGTTAGTCCAATTCATGATGCGGCACTGTCTGTGAGCTGTATGTACTGACCTCACTGCGATGCTCCGGTCACTGTTTGATTGTGCCACTGCTTGGCTGCCTTACCCATACCACCAGATGCCAACATGGGCTAGATAAATTGTAACAAGATGAGTGGTGCCAACATTTTGTTATGTCCATGGCCTCCATGGCACCATTGTGTTAGATGTGTTAACATGGGGTTAGCACAGTCCTGTCCCCTTGGCAGTGCAACTGTGAGGCAGTGTACATCTGGTGTCCTTCTCCCACAATGTGGGATGGCATGCAGCACCCAGGAAAGTGATGCCCATGTCTTCAGGGGAACCGTGAATGGGTGCCTGCAGATAAGCCAAAAATCCACTGTCAGCCAGTAACAGAGAGTAGGGCTGGGAATGACCCAGGTGGTGATGGCTCTGTTGCTTCAGGACACCCACAGTTGCAGGGGGCACTAACCTAAGAATGGAGTCCCTGGCAGTGTCCAGGGCCTTGGAGGAAGGTGTAGGATTTGGTTGTTATATTGCCTGCTTACCATCTGGAACCACTAAATGCTTGCTCACGGGACTAGAAAAGATGTCGGAGGAGACTCCAATGATGGCAGCAAGTGAGAAGACAAGTGCTCCAGGAGGGAGAAGGTCCTGGGAGGCATGTGCAGGCATGGTGGTAAACTTATAGATAAACATTTCCAGTTGGTATAAATATAATATAAGTGTTGTTTCATTAGTGGAAGTGTTAGTGAAGTGTTAAAGAAGATTAAACGGGGTAAGAAGTTTATTTCCCTTCTCTCGCCTATAGCCTTACTAGTGGCCAATTCCTTCTACTCCATTGATGAATTTTTTAAAAGAAACAAATGATGTATATACTCATACTATTAGTATTGTTATTTCAGCATTAAAAAAAAATTGACATGTTTCACATCCACGAGGATTTCCTCAGCACGGATCTATGGAACGAAAAACTAATCTAATCTAATCTAACCTGTTACCTTATAACATTAGATCTGTACTCATTATGCTACATCAATGATGAATGATATACTACCATACTTTGTGCCTTACCATTTCCCGAAAGATTAAATTGTAAATATGTTATTAATTGATATTTAATTATAACAAACTGTACCAAGAATTGTGTGATTTGGTATATTCTCAATGTGCTGTTTCCATGAAATGGCGTGCTTTCACAGTACGCAGTTACAATTAATCTTTAACCGTGAATATGTCATCTCCAATCATTTTACCACAACAAATTTTTTTTTGAGAGATCCTCAATTTCTTGATGCTTAGAAACAGTATACATATAGGCTTCAATTGAAAGCCAGTATAACTGAAGAGACATGGCACCATTTGTTGTTGATGGTCCTTCCATCTAACTGGTCTACACTCAAATGCATGTTTGGAATATCTGACATGCTGTAGTCGAGATGGAATAAGATGACCTCCAACAGCTTGTAGTGCTGATGCCTGCTTTCAGATGCATACTTCTAATGGCTGCAGGTGTAAACAGTAGCAGTCTACAATGTTGTGCACAATGCTGAGGCATTGCCACAGAGATGTTTACAAAATCACATTCTGCTATTGGTTGAGGTAGGCTTGTGAAGCTGCTGCACCCAATCCACTGCAACTGTCAGGGCCAACTTATGTCAACTCAAGTATAGATACAGCTCTGCACACTAGGAAAGGCTCCTCAATGTGCTTTTTGTATGCTGTGGTATCAAAAATTTGGCATGCTCAACAGTAACATTAGAATGCACAATCTGTATGCCGACGGCTGCTGCTATCCATTGGATACTGCAAAGATCCCGATTGCATGGCAACAGCTACACCAACATGCTAGGTTGGTAATACTATCACACCTCCATAATGCTGCTGCTCTGCTTTGGAATGGTGGCACTACTGTTTGGGAAAGCAGCTCTCTCAAAGAACAGGTCTTTTTAGAGCATAAAAAAGAATTAGTGAAATTATTTCAACCGACCATGTCTGTCCAGCATGTTGGAGCAGACAGGTTACTATTTTGGAGAGCAGCTCTCCCAGAAGTAACAATTAACTCACACTAAGATATAAGTATGTCATTGTAAATGCAGTTAGTTAGCATAGCTGTACCATAAGCATTCTCTTAGTAAATATATACATCCCTCAAATCCAACCTTGACCAGGTCAGAGAACACATTAAGGTATTTATTCTGGCTTTTGAGTGAAGATGGTCAAGTACAGATATTTGGGGAACCAGGTCAAGAAAGTAAGATATAGGTTCATGAGTGATCTGGCTAGGAGCAGCATCTGTGCTAAAAATTGTGTCTTGTCAAGGTTCTGCAGTTTAAATGGTCAACCTTCACTTAAGAATGCATGGAACTAAGGGGATTGCTGTTGGCTTCAGAAGAAGCTTACATGGAAGTTGTGCCAGTAAGAATACATGTAACATGACCTATGACTCAAGACAAAGAAAACACACCAAGTGCTTCAGTTAAATGGTTCAACATACAAATATGATGTTGTGTACTTGTCAGATGCATTTTAGATTTGACATGCTAGAATACAGTCTTTTGCAATGTCACACTTGATAATGGCCATAAGACTGAAACTGCAATAGTGTAAATAAATAATTTTTGCAGTCAGTGTTGACTGTGGAATATTTAGAAAGAAGGATCTGTTAGGAACCATGTTAATAATTAACTGAAATTATACCACTAGCTCATTCAAACTAAATCTGACATACTGACCAAGTACATTTCCGAAGTCTGAATGTAGGCATTAGTGATCAATAACACATATTTTAGCTGTCCATTCTAACTGGTTTGTAACAGAACACCATTTACTGGTAATCCATGTGCATAGCAGCATTATGCCTTGGCATTGCAACAGAAGCATATTCTGACTCTAGCATCAGCGTGTGAGTGATACAGTGAACATTTTGTTTTTGAGTTTGTATTGTGCACAGTGGAAATTGATGCAAACCAGATGTTAGAGGTTTTACACTAGACTTAATTGCCATCTTCATTATGTGAAGTAAATGAAGAGGAAAGAGACATTGCCAGCACTATCTTTGGCTTGATCAAGAAACTTGAAGATGTCACTATCACTGAAATCCTGAAGAATGAAGAACTGGTGCAAATGTCTTCTGAGGACATTACTGATGTTGAACCAATTTGTGAGCTTTTTGCTGTTGATGTAGCTAATGACTATGTTCCTTTTGGTTATGCCAAGAAGGTAACTGAAGCAAAAATAAAGGCTGGTCATCAAAAACAAGGGTCAGGTACAGTAACTATGTATCATGTTATCAGAGATATTGTGAACAACAAGGAACAAAATGTGAGAAACTCAAGATCATATTGGAGTACGTTTATTCTACTTTTCAAGAGGTAAGGGCTAATGCCATGGATGTGCGTGATGTTGACATAAGGTGGTGGGCATGCACAAAAGCTAGAGTGCTTGGACTGATGGATTTCAAAGCTGGAGCTACCTGGATGTGGAATTTTAAGCTAGTTCACAAGATTATGAGTCACGAGGTTACACATTTTGTAACATGAAAAAAAAAAAAAGGTTCAACTGCAAGAAGAGACAGAGAATTCTGCAATTTCATTTGGTCGTGAATTCATGGTCTCTATCATTCTAATTATTCAGCAGCTGAAATTTGAAATACTGACCAATCTTGATTTAACTATGACATTCACAGAGAGTGCACACTGTCTGGAATGGATGAACAAGACACAATTTTTGGGGTGCAACCATAATCAGGAATATTTCATTCATAGACAATTCAGCCATTTATTTCCATGGAAGGTAGGTTTCTATCTCCACCACTCATTGTCTTTCATGAACCAAGAGGCACACTTGGTCCCCTTGAGCAAAAAAAAATTAATCCTCTGAACATACACATAACAGCTTCAAAATCAAGCAAAGCTGACAAACATATTCTTGAACAATGGCAGGATAACTATCTATTTCTCACTGTTGGAAAAAACAGTTGTCTGGTTATGGAGTAATTTTCACTCAATCAACAGGACCTGTTCATAATACCAAATAAACACACAGGTAACAACCATTCCATCTGTTGCAGTGTCTCTTGTGCAGCTTGTGGATGTATACTCTTTTCACCAATGGAAAAGTACATGAACATTTTAATAAGTGAGTTTTACTCAGCAACATTGATATTGAACACCACAACTCCACAGTCATAATGCTATCTTCAGCCTTCATGCACTTATCCATAATCAGTTCAGTGCCCCCATATTCTTCAACAAGATCAAGAATGCCTGGGAGGAAGTTACATTTCCAGTTGAATGGAAATTTCAGGTTGCTTGTACCCAATTGCACAACTGCATCATTTATCCAATTTGCACATGTCATTTACATTTGTGTTTAACAGATTTCTACACTGGTATCCACAGACATGGTTAATGATAGATACTTACAGCTAAATGTAATAAATAAATAACAATAACCATTATGTTTTACCTGTGTTTCCTGTCCTAATCATTATTATGCCACTATCTATAAGGCTCAGAAACATGCATAATTACCACTATGGACAGCTAAAGTTGGTGTAGTAAGTACTGATTACACCTGACATTTCCATCATAGTTAATATTATTTCAATATCGGTGAGGCACTTCATGACTGTACATTGTGGAACTGATTCAGGAAATAATTACCTAGAGAGAAGCTGTTGCTTTCTCAGTAATTTTTAATAGTTGCTGTTTATCTCTTATTGCTAGCTTAACATTTTCTTTTTTATCTTCTTGATAACATTGATATTTATCCTTTACAATTTGTGTTTCCCATTTCTAGATGGTCAAATTGCTGATTGATGCTGGAGCAGATGTGAATTTCAAAGATAATTATGGTTGCACTCCACTTCACAGAGCCCTTGAAAGTGGACATAATGAGGTATGGTACTCACACACTATGCTAACAAGAAAAATATGTTGTACACCAAATTAAATTGTGTAGTAGTATTTCTTCCCTACTAATAGTTTGCATGAGCCAAGCTCTGAAAGAAAGTTCTAAAATTAGGTGTACGATTTTGAAATAAGTGTACATGGATAGAGAGTCCTCAAGAAAAGTGAAAGTACTTTAGTCCTGCCTAAGGAAAATGTTAGGACCCTTGTTCTTCATATTGTATATTAGTGACTTTCTGCAGACAATACGGTTATCTATAATGAAAATCTATCTGAAAAAAGCTGCACAAATATCCAGGTCTTGATAACTTTTCAGAATGATGTAAAAACAGGCAACTTGTTCAAATGTTCAAAAATGTAAAATTGTGCATGTCACAAAATGCAGAGATGTAGTATGCTATTAGTACAACCCCAATATATCACAGTAGAAATCAGCAGACCTTAACACTACCTGTGTTAAAAATTTGTAGGGATATGAAATGGAAAGATTGTGGGTGCTGAATTGTAGATAAGGTAGCATAAGTGTACAGTGCTCTTACATGTAATGGTTTAGTTTCCATTCTATGAATTTGCACTGGTTATGAAAGGCCATGATCCACGTGAGTCATGTGTCAGTGTCAGTACGCAAGTCACATGAGATGTGATGGACATCAGGCTTGCCATCTGTCTTGTTGACACCATTTCATTGTTTTTAGCATTTATTTATTTATTTATTTATTTGTCCATATAAATCTCTTTTTAAGTACATATATTGTACACAGGATATTGGACAGAAAACCTTTTTAGCTATTGGATTTTCAAATGTCAAACATAAATTTTATAAATTTTTATGACAAATTGGATCCATACAGTTAATAAAAAACAAATTTTTGAAATATTGTATATTTATAACTTATTTCTACAGCTGAAGATACAAATTACATTTTTTCTTGTATAATATACTGTGAGATTGAATAGTAGCAGTTTTTCAGAAGGTAGGCTGTCACAGACTTTTTAAAGCTTTGTAGTTCAGTAAGAGATTTTATGTGTCTTGGTAATCTGTTGTAAAGTTTTGTCCCTGCATGACATACACCTTTCTGGCATAATGTGGTGTTACAATGATTGACATGTACACTCCTGGAAATTGAAATAAGAACACCGTGAATTCATTGTCCCAGGAAGGGGAAACTTTATTGACACATTCCTGGGGTCAGATACATCACATGATCACACTGACAGAACCACAGGCACATAGACACAGGCAACAGAGCATGCACAATGTCGGCACTAGTACAGTGTATATCCACCTTTCGCAGCAATGCAGGCTGCTATTCTCCCATGGAGACGATCGTAGAGATGATTGATGTAGTCCTGTGGAACGGCTTGCCATGCCATTTCCACCTGGCGCCTCAGTTGGACCAGCGTTCGTGCTGGACGTGCAGACCGCGTGAGACGACGCTTCATCCAGTCCCAAACATGCTCAATGGGGGACAGATCCGGAGATCTTGCTGGCCAGGGTAGTTGACTTACACCTTCTAGAGCACGTTGGGTGGCACGGGATACATGCGGACGTGCATTGTCCTGTTGGAACAGCAAGTTCCCTTGCCGGTCTAGGAATGGTAGAACGATGGGTTCGATGACGGTTTGGATGTACCGTGCACTATTCAGTGTCCCCTCGACGATCACCAGTGGTGTACGGCCAGTGTAGGAGATCGCTCCCCACACCATGATGCCGGGTGTTGGCCCTGTGTGCCTCGGTCGTGTGCAGTCCTGATTGTGGCGCTCACGTGCACGGCGCCAAACACGCATACGACCATTATTGGCACCAAGGCAGAAGCGACTCTCATCGCTGAAGACGACACGTCTCCATTCGTCCCTCCATTCACGCCTGTCGCGACACCACTGGAGGCGGGCTGCACGATGTTGGGGCGTGAGCGGAAGACGGCCTAACGGTGTGCGGGACCGTAGCCCAGCTTCATGGAGACGGTTGCGAATGGTCGTCGCCGATACCCCAGGAGCAACAGTGTCCCTAATTTGCTGGGAAGTGGCGGTGCGGTCCCCTACGGCACTGCGTAGGATCCTACGGTCTTGGCGTGCATCCGTGCGTCGCTGCGGTCCGGTCCCAGGTCGACGGGCACGTGCACCTTCCGCCGACCACTGGCGACAACATCGATGTACTGTGGAGACCTCACGCCCCACGTGTTGAGCAATTCGGCGGTACGTCCACCCGGCCTCCCGCATGCCCACTATACGCCCTCGCTCAAAGTCCGTCAACTGCACATACGGTTCACGTCCACGCTGTCGCGGCATGCTACCAGTGTTAAAGACTGCGATGGAGCTCCGTATGCCACGGCAAACTGGCTGACACTGACGGCGGCGGTGCACAAATGCTGCGCAGCTAGCGCCATTCGACGTCCAACACCGCGGTTCCTGGTGTGTCCGCTGTGCCGTGCGTGTGATCATTGCTTGTACAGCCCTCTCGCAGTGTCCGGAGCAAGTATGGTGGGTCTGACACACCGGTGTCAATGTGTTCTTTTTTCCATTTCCAGGAGTGTATTTCACTGTCTGACCTGGTACTGTGATCATGGACACTTTTGTTTTGAGGAAAAAGGTTTTCTTTTCTCAGTATGCTTTTTTTGACATGCGTGACTACTTCCAGTATATAAATGCAGGGAAGGGGTAGGATCTTTAGATCTTCAAAGAAAGGTTTGCATGATTTTCTGCTGCTCACTTGTTTCATTATTCTTATAATTGCCTTTTGTTTCCTGAAAACTGTTATGGCCTGATGTACATTTCCCCAGAAAATGATACCGTACTTCAGTATTGAATGTACACAAGCAAAGTATACGGCCCTAACTGTTTCTGCACTAGTACTGTTGCAGAGAATTCTTACCACATAGCTCATTTTTGCTAGTTTTGAATTTAGGGTTGTGATATGAGTGTTCCATTTAAGATTTTCCTGGATATGAATCCCAAGAAATTTAGTTTCATTGACAGAACTAATGTTTTGGTTATCTATACGTATTACAGGTTGTGCCAGATTTTTATTTTGATCAGTGTGGAAATTCATGAGTACCGTTTTTTTGGGGATTAACTATTAGCCTGTTTTTGGTAAACCATTCAGACACTCCTTTTGTAATATCTTTTGCAGATGCAGTAAGATTTTCTTCATTATTTCCTTCAATCAATAGACTGGTGTCATCTGCAAACAGTACTGGTTCAGAATCCCTAACATGTGATGGGAAATCATTAATGTAGACCAAAAAAAGAAAGGGCCTAAAATGGAGCCCTGTGGAACACCATGAGTTAGTCCACATGGTTCTGAAAGGTGTAGCTGGAGTTCATTTCCTTCAGTGTACTTACTTTCAGTTACCTGAGAGTGATATTCCAAATATGATTTGATCCACTGATTTGGCACACCTCTTACACCATACCATTCGAGCTTCCTCAGGAGTATAGAATGATGAATCACATCAAAAGCTTTTGTTAGGTCCAAGAATAAACCTGATACATTTCTGTGGTTGTCCACTACATTTAAGACATGGTTTATCAGACTGAAAGTGGCAGTTTCAATTGATCTCTGTTGTCTGAAGCCATGTTGACATCCAGAAATAATGTTATTCTTTTCAAAGAATCTAATTAGTTTTGAAAGGAACACTTTTTCAATAATTTTCGAAAACCCTGACAATAGAGACACAGGCCTATATTTACCCATACATTGATGATCACCTTTTTTATATCTTTTTTATATAGGGGTATTACTTTTGCCATTTTCAGTTGCTGAGGGAAGACACCACATGATAAGGATGAATTGCATATGTCCAATAAAGGTGAAAGTATTTGCCTTGCTGTTATTTTTATGATATAATCTGGAATATCATCAATACCAGTTGAATACTTACTCTTCAGTGAATTAATGGTATTTAGGAGCTCTGTTGGGCTTACTGGACTGAGGAACATAGATATATTATTTATTTCAATAGATGAAAGTTCTTTCCATGTTGTATTAGGTGGATTTCCAAATTTTTCCTTCACTAATTTCCCAGCAACAGTTGCATAGTAAGAATTGAAACTGTTTGCAACTTCCCTAGGGTCAGTGACAGTCTTGCCATCCTGTGATATCACAATATTTTTGCGGGTTGTCTTCTTCCCCGTAAGATCCTGCACAGCTTTCCACATGGACTTGGTTTTATTGGATGACTTCATAATATATTTGTCATTTTCCTTAATTTTTGCCTCCTTTATGATGCGTTTCAAAACTAGTTGTATTTTATGAAATAATTAATAAATTCTGGATTGCTGTTAGTTTTTTAATGCAGAAAAAGTCCCCGCTTCCTTCCACAAGATACTCTGATGCCTGGTGTAATCCAGTTTCTGAATCTATCTGTGCTCTTGGAAATAACTTTCCTTTGTGGAAAATCTATGTCAATATTATGCTTGAAAATGTTCAAAAAATGTTCCATCTTTTCGTTAGTATTAGAGGTATCATATACTTCTCTCCAAGATTGTTCACTGATTAGGTACTGGAAGTATTCAATATTTTTCCCACCTTAAATCCTTTTATGGATAACATTTCCTATACTGGTCGAAATGTGATTTACAGGTATGGTCAGTAATTGTGAAAGGTGGTCACTATAGCTGGTATCAACATTTTCTGATGTACACTTGTCCATGTTTACACATACCTGGTCAAGGAGAGTGACACTAGTTTTTGTTACATGTGTTGGAGAGCTAACAGTAAGACAAAGCATATGAGCAAACAGTGAACATTGGTAGTGTAAACAGTGATGGATAACAACATTGGATATAGCGCAGTGCAGTGAAATGTAAAAAAGTATAAATTACCAATATGACGTTTCTGGAAGATTTTTCATTGAACAATGGAGATGGCTGAGAAGCAGAAGAAGATTTCCGTACCAGAAATTTTTGATTATTAAACAGGTAGGGGCCTATCCTCATATCAGTTGGGTGGAGCTAGTGAATTTTCAAGCATAACTTTGACATAGCTTTTCCACAAAGGAAAGTTATTTCCAAGAGCACAGATAGATTCAGAAACTGGATTACATCATCAGGCATCAGAGTATCTTGTAAAAGGAAGCGGGAACTTTTTCTGCAGTCAAAAACTAACAGCAGTCTAGAATTTATTAATTATTTCAAAAAATACAAGCTAGTTTTGAAATGCATCATAAAGGAGGCAAAAATTAAGGAAAATGACAAATATATTATGAAGTCATCCAATAAAACTAAGTCCATGTGGAAAGCTGTGCAGGATCTTACTGGGAAGAAGACAACTCACAAAAATATTGTGATATCACATGATGGCAAGAATGTCACTGACCCTAGGGAAGTTGCAAACAGTTTCAATTCTTACTATGCAACTGTTGCTGGGAAATTAGTGAAGGAAAAATTTGGAAATCCACGTAATACAACATGGGAAGAACTTTCATCTATTGAAATAAATAATATATCCATGTTCCTCAGTCCAGTAAGCCCAACAGAGCTCCTAAATACCATTAATTCACTGAAGAGTAAGTATTCAACTGGTATTGATGATATTCCAGATTATATTATAAAAATAACAGCAAGACATATACTTTCACCTTTATTGGACATATACAATTCATCCTTATCATGTGGTGTCTTCCCTCAGCAACTGAAAATGGGAAAAGTAGTACCCCTATATAAAAAAGGTGATCATCAATGTATGGGTAAATATAGGCCTGTGTCTCTATTTTCAGGGTTTTCGAAAATTATTGAAAAAGTGTTCCTTTCAAAACTAATTACATTCTTCGACAAGAATAATATTATTTCTGATGTCAACATGGCTTCAGACCACAGAGATCAACTGAAACTACCACTTTCAATCTGATAAACCATGTCTTAAATGCAGTGGACAACCACAGAAATATCTCAGGTTTATTCTTGGACCTAACAAAAGCTATTGATGTGATTCATCATTCTATACTCCTGAGGAAGCTCGAATGGTATGGTGTAAGAGGTGTGCCAAATCAGTGGATCAAATCATATTTGGAATATCATTCTCAGGTAACTGAAATTAAGTACACAGAAGGAAATGAACTCCAGCTACACCTTTCAGAACCATGTGGACTAACTCATGGTGTTCCACAGGGCTCCATTTTAGCTTTTTTTGGTCTACATTAATGATTTCCCATCACATGTTAGGGATTCTGAACCAGTACTGTTTGCAGATGACACCAGTCTATTGATTGAAGGGAATAATGAAGAAAATCTTACTGCATCTGCAAAAGATATTACAAAAGGAGTGTCTGAATGGTTTATCAGAAACAGGCTAATAGTTAATCTCCAAAAAACGGTACTCATGAATTTCCGCACTGATCAAAATAAAAATCTGGCACAACCTGTAATATGTATATAGATAACCAAAACATTAGCTCTGTCAATGAAACTAAATTTCTTGGGATTCATATCCAGGAAAATCTTAAATGGAACACTCATATCACAGCCCTAAATTCAATACTAGCAAAAATGAGCTATGTGGTAAGAATTCTCTGCAGCAGTACTAGTGCAGAAACAGTTAGGGCCGTATACTTTGCTCGTGTACATTCAATACTAAAGTATGGTATCATTTTCTGGGGAAATGTACATCAGGTCATAACAGTTTTCAGGAAACAAAAGGCAAGTATAAGAATAATGAAATAAGTGAGCAGCAGAAAATCATGCAAACCTTTCTTTAAAGATCTAAAGATCCTACCCCTTCCCTGTATTTATATACTGGAAATAGTCATGCATGTCAAAAAAACATACTGAGAAAAGAAAAACTTTTTCCTCAAAACAATAGTGTACATGATTACAGTACCAGGTCAGACAGTGACATACATGTCAATCATTGTAACACCACATTATGCCAGAAAGGTGTATGTCATGCAGGAACAAAACTTTACAACAGATTACCAAGACATATAAAATCTCTTACTGAACTACAAAGCTTTGAAAAGTCTGTGACATCCTACCTTCTGAAAAACTGCTACTATTCAGTCTCACAGTATCTTATGCAAGAAAAAATGTAATTTGTATCTTTAATTGTAGAAATAAGTTATAAATATACAGGATTTCAAAAAATTGGTAATTATTAACTGTATAGATCCAATTTGTCATAAAAATTTATAAAATTGATGTTTGATATTTGAAAATCCAATAGCCAAAAAATGTTTTCTGTCCAACATCCTGTGTACAATATATGTACTTAAAAAGAGATTTATATGGACAAATAAATAAATAAATAAATAAATAGATAAATAGAAATTAAAACTGGTCCCCTCAGCTCTCACCACCTTACTGAAAAACCAATCATCCATAATGGAAGCTGTTGAGAAGTGTGGAAATTTGAAGCATATGCATATGCAAATATGAAGCATATAAAATTGTAGAATCTTAGACCTACAGTGAAATGGAACTTGTTTTAACAACTTAGTTTCAAAAACACATGCCACAAATAGTTGAACTGATAAATTTTGACAGTGGCATGTTGTTGTATATAAAACAGAATGTGGGGAGAGTGAAAGTGTGGACTAGCAAACTGTCATTCAATGGATGCAGACTTTCCCTAGTCTCACAACTGGCCATGGGCTATGTAACATTTTTTAACTCTGACAGAACTGGCATATTCTTTAATTTAATACTGGATAAGACATTCACTTTTCATGATGAAATTGCTATGTGGTATGAAAAGCAAGGAGGGCTTACCATTTTGTTGCACAAAAACACTGATGGCAGTGAGAAACTAAAATCTGTGGTTATTTGGAAGCCTAAAAATCCAAGGTGCTTCAAACATACTTCTACCTTTCAATGTAAATACACACAGAATACTAAAGCATAGGAAATTTCATAGGGGTGCACTCTGCTGTTATTTGTAAATAGATATGTAGCACATCCTCCAGATGTTTCATTTCTGAGAAATCTAAAAGTGTTTTACCTGAAATCCAATTGTACCTGCTGTCTGCAGCCTCTAGACTTGGGCATAATATATGTCCTTAAGCTTAAATACTGGACAGCTCTGGTAAGAAAGATTTTGAATGCCATAGACCAAAGAAAGCCAGGAAGTCAGTGTAACATGCAATTTAAGGTACAAATTTGATTATGTATTCATGGAGGCAAGTGAGTGCTCAAACCATCAAAAACTATTTAATGAAAGCAGGATTTCATATGATTGAGGTGGTTGCTCCAGTGGAAGAATTGTAGGAGTTCCATGAATTAACAGGGAATAGTTATGTAACTTTTGAGGACATTGTGGCTCTAGACGATAATGTGGTTACCACAGGAGTGCTGAGTGTTGAGGGGTTGACTGCTGAGAGAAGCATGGGAAATGGAAGTGAAAATAAAAGTGGTAGTGTACCCTCATATACTAAGGTGGCTGAAGGATTTGAAACATTAAGAAGGTTCATGATGGCCCATAAATTTGAGGGCACAAGAGTAGCATAACTTTCTCATTTGGAGCAAGATATGTTTCTGGTACAGTTCAGAAGAAATAGGGAGCAAATATGCTTGCTTGACTACTTCAAAAAATACTAGGTATCAGTAAGTGATGTTCAAATAGTATACATTTATTGATTTTTGTGAAAATTTAACTAAACCTTTGTTTTACAATTCAGTTATTGAAGTAATTTTTTGCAGCTAATTCTTTTTTAGTTTGTACACTTACTGTTTTTTCTGTAATACATCCTCAGTAAAATTTGACTTGAGTTTCATAATTATGAATTGGAAGTCTTCCTCTTTATAGAATTTTCCTCTATACAGTGTTCAGAATTTGTGGTCTATAAAAAAACGGGAAATACAAGCCACTTAAGTGAGATTATGAATTACAGACCAGTTACGAAGCAAAGAGCATTTTGGATTTACAGACTTAATTTATGGCTCACAGTATTAGTAAAAAATGCATATTTGAAGTGCTTGTTTGGTGGAGAGATGATTTATACTAATAAAGTGTTCAAACTGAATTCAATTGTGTTTTGCATAATTTAATAGTGGAAGAAATCTTATCCACAGCAGCCTGAAATATAAGTTTTGGAATGTGTGGAGCTTACAGACCAAGAAAACAGAAAATTCACTGTTGTCATTGATGGTTCAACTGACTTGTAACAAATGGGGACTACAGTCAACATTATTACAATGGCTGTTAAGGAACAAAACAGTAGCAATATTGTTAATCAAGAAGGACAATTGAATGTTTAAGTTAACAAAGAACAGATGTTAAATTTTGCTAATTCTGTGAACTGTGATATAGAAGATAGTGGCATTTGTAAGTTAAACTAGGGGTGTGGAGTTTTGCACTGGTGATTAGTTAGAAAACGGTAATGAACACTATTGGTAACAACTTCATGTTTCTGATATTGCAAGAAATTAAAAACTTTCGCCAAGAAATTAAAAGGGATATGCAGGACTGTTATAATAAATCAAGGAATGCAATTGGCAGTCAGTGAACAGAGCTCACTAATACATTTAACCAAAAGATAATCTCTGAAATGAATTTCAGGCCAAACTAATGGACTCAGAACTGAATTTCAATATGTTAAGACAGAGAGTACTTGGGTGAGGGGTGAGGGAGGAGGGGGGAGAACAAATAGGTGGTTAGCAAGTCAACTGGCAGGAGTGAGACACAGTCCAATGAGTGAAGTAGAAAAAATTCACTGGAAAGTTTCAGAATGTGAAAAGGGATAGAGCAAAGTAAATAAGTAGTTGATACAGGTAGAGATTCATGCAGCACCATGTTTAATAGATTGTAACATTCCTTTCATGCAGCACTATGTTTAATAGGTTGTAACATTGCTAAATTGCCTCAAGCAGTTGTGAGCAGTGGGATGAGTGGACAAAAATTCTGTGGCTATGAAGCCAGAAATGATGTCCAAGCAGCAGCTTTTATCAAACAGTTCATACAGGCGTTTTGAAACCCTTATACAAAACAGACAAAATAGATATATACATCAGTCACATGAAAGGTGAAACACATATCTGAGGTGTCACTCTATACAAAAAATTATTCCACAATACAAAGAATTGCTATGGTAATATGGGGCAATAAAGATGTAGATGTGCATTTACAACTTGATGTGTGGAAGGAAATAATGGAAAGGTATGGATTAAAAATAAATAAAGATAAGAGTGAAGTAATGGTATTTGGAAGAGACAGAGGGATCAATGGGAATATTACTTTGAATGGAGAACCCCTCAAAGTGGTAGACAGTTTCACTTATTTAGGGAGTGAAATATCTAGTGATGGAAGAATAACCAATGAAATTAATAATTACAGAAGGAGGAAATTTCTACCAAACAATAAAATACCTGATTTGGAATAAGGAAGTTTCAGAAAAAGCAAAACTACTTATGTATAAGGGTTATTACTTCCCTATTTCTCACTTATGGAGGAAAAACATGGACAATGACAGAAAGGGACTGCAACAGACTACAAGCCGGGTGAAATGAAATTTCTGAGTGCAGTTAAAGGGAAAAACAAGAATTGATGGAGTAAGGAATGTAGATATTAGAAAGGACATTAAACAAGAAAGTATGAGACAAGAAATAGAAAAAAAAGAGATTAAGATGGTAAGGGCATGTTAAGAGGATGTGTGGGCAGAGACTTCCCAAAATTATGGAAGATTTAAAGGTGGATGGAAATAGACCTAGAGGGTGCCCAAGAACATGGTGGAAAATGGGAGTGAGAATATCTATGGAAGGGAGAGGTGTGATCTGGCAGCAAGTGGAGGAAGAAAAGTGGTGGGAGGACTGAGCCAAATGGAGAGGACTCATGAGCACCCAGACCTAGCAGTAGCTGGAGTGGGATCAACTACAACAAAGAATATAAAGCATCATTATTGAATAAATTTTGGACCCGAGAAAAACAATCAGATATAAAATAAAAAATTCTTCCATGATTGAACTACACAAGACCTTATATTTTTTGCAAGAGATTATGCAGGAATTTTAGAATTACAATGCCCCCCCCCCCTCAATGATCTAGTTAAAAAGAAACAGTTAATGTTAATTCTAATACAAAAGTTATCACTCTTGGTACATGAAAAGTTGGAACTCAGACTGCAGTTGAATATGGAACAGTTGCGTTTAGTGATCAGTTGAACTGAAATCCTCCCAGCAGAATGACAACAGGAAAGCAGTAATGGTGATCATGAATTACAGACAATCTAGTACAGGATGGTGTGTGAAATTTCATACACTGAAACTTGTTTATACAGGGTGTTACAAAAAGGTATGCCCAAACTTTCAGGAAACATTCCTCACACACAAATAAAGAAAAGATGTTATGTGGACATGTGTCCGGAAACGCTTAATTTCCATCTTAGAGCTCATTTTAGTTTCGTCGGTATGTACTGTACTTCCTCGATTCACCGCCAGTTGGCCCAATTGAAGGAAGGTAATGTTGACTTCGGTGCTTGTGTTGACATGCAACTCATTGCTCTACAGTACTAGCATCAGGCACATCAGTACGTAGCATCAACAGGTTAGTGTTCATTACGAACGTGGTTTTGCTGTCAGTGCAATGTTTACAAATGCAGAGTTGGCAGATGCCCATTTGATGTATGGATTAGCACGGGGCAATATCCTTGGCGCGGTACGTTTGTATTCAGACAGATTTCCAGAACGAAGGTCTCCCGACAGGAAGACGTTCGAAGCAATTGATCGGCATCTTAGGGAGCATGGAACATTCCAGCCTATGACTCGCAACTGGGGAAGACCTAGAACAACAAGGACACCTGCAATGGACGAAGCAATTCTTCGTGCAGTTGACGATAACCCTAATGTCAGCGTCAGAGACGTTGCTGCTCTACAAGGTAACGTTGACCACGTCACTGTATGGAGAGTACTTCGGGAGAACCAGTTGTTTCCGTACCATGTACAGCATGTGCAGGCACTATCAGCAGCTGATTGGCCTCCACGGGTACACTTCTGTGAACGGTTCATCCAACCATGTGTCAATCCTCATTTTAGTGCAAATGTTCTCTTTACGGATGAGGCTTCATTCCAACGTGATCAAATTGTAAATTTTCACAATCAAAACGTGTGGGCTGATGAGAATCTGCACGCAATTGTGCAATAACGTCATCAACACAGATTTTCTATGAACGTTTGGGCAGGCATTGGTGGTGATGTCTTGATTGGGCCCCAAGTTCTTCCACCTACGCTCAATGGAGCACATTATCATGATTTCATATGGGACACTCTACCTGTGCTGCTAGAACATGTGCCTTTACAAGTACGACACAAAATGTGGTTCATGCACGATGGAGCTCCTGCACATTTCAGTCGAAGTGTTCGTACGTTTCTCAACAACAGATTCGGTGACCGATGGATTGGTAGAGGCAGACCAATTCCATGGCCTCCACGCTCTCCTGACCTCAACCCTCTTGACTTTCATTTATGGGGGCATTTGAAAGCTCTTGTCCACACAACCCAGTACCAAATTTAGAGACTCTTTGTGCTCGTATTGTGGATGGCTGTGATGCAATACGCCATTCTCCAGGGCTGCATCAGCGCATCAGGGATTCCATGCGACAGAAGGTGGATGCATGTATCCTCACTAACAGAGGACATTTTGAACATTTCCTGTAACAAAGTGTTTGAACTCACGCTGGTACATTTTGTTGCTGTGTGTTTCCATTCCATGATTAATGTGATTTGAAGAGAAGTAATAAAATGAGCTCTAACATGGAAAGTAAGCGTTTCCGGACACATGTCCACATAACATATTTTCTTTCTTTGTGTGTGAGGAATGTTTCCTGAAAGTTTGGCCATACCTTTTTGTAACACCCTGTATAATTACATTATGGGAACGTGATGCTTGTAGAAGTATACTGAACAAACTGTTCCACAAATATCTGCACATAAATATATATTTTCACACTAGTCGTACACATGTACACAGCAAGAGACTTAAAAACAGACTTTTAGAATTACATGGTGGCTTGAATGCCTGATCTCAGTCAAAGATCATGTTGTTCATGGTTGATATGACCTATTGACACCACACAGCTGCCCGCCCCCGCCCCCCCCCCCTCTCCCCCCTCTCCCCCCACTGTACACTGACAGGTGAGTCTTTGCTGGAGACAGTGTGGGCATTGACTATGTTGGTGGTTGTACGAGGTGGTAGACGCATGACCGGGACCTCCACCTCGACCAGGGTGGGGTGCGGAGGCAGAGCAACAGGAGGCAGGGCCACCTCGAAGTCATTGAGCCAGCAAGGGTGGACGATGCAGCAGCTGGCCCATGAGCAGGTGGGTGGAATGGTGGAGGGCGGGGTAGGTGTGGCAAGCCCGGATGCTAACCAAGCAGTCCAGTGAGATGAAGGCATGTATTGTTGTCGGCTCACACTCACAAGCTAGTGTAATGCTGTGTGCAACACTGAAATTTAGCTGGTCATTGGGTGGCGAGGTTGCGGTGTCTGTGAGTAGAATGAGAACTCTGTCATCGAGAGTTATGATTGAAATGTTGTCCACGTGGTGTGGGGGTACGTTGCAGAGCAGGGTGACTGTGGGAGAGGGTGTCTCCGTAGTCGGTGAGGTAGCAGCAAAACCCGCACATAGGGTGGAGGTTGACATATCCGAGATACCCGCGAATGGCAACGGGGAGGCGTTGGGTGAAAAAATTGGCATGGTGGGCTGAGGAGAAATGTTGTTGGGCTCCACGGCTGGCGGGAGAGTTGTTGGAAGAATCTGACTGAGCCAGCAGGGGATGTCAGGGTCCATGAATGCTGGTTAGAGTTGGTGTAATGAAACAGTTATGGGGAGAGTCTTTGACAATGATGTTGAAAGTTTTATCGCCGCGCCAGAGGACTTTAAAGGGACCAAGGTAAGGTGGTTGCAGAGATTATTGGACCGAATCGTCTCTCAGCATCACATGGGAACAAGTGTTGAGAACGGTTGGCACTTAAGTGTCCGGCGGGGAGTGGCCCATAGGTGGGTGCAGGCGCACATGTTTGAAGTGAGTGCGCATACGACCTATGAAATCTCGGTAGGAGGGGGGAAATCTTCAGGTACTTGAGACTGAATGAGTTCCTCTGGTAGGATGGGTTTCTCCCCGAAAGCAAATTCTGAGATAGTTCTCTGTAAGTTGGGCTTGAAAGCTGAGCAGAGGCTGAGGAGCACCCATGGAAGGGCTTCAGACCAGAGGCAGTTGTGGCACCTGAGGGCCGTTTTCAGAGTGTGGTGCCACCTTTCTACCAGCCCATTGCTTTGTGGTTGGTAGGCTGTGGTACGAATTTTCTTTATGCCACAGATGTTACATAAAATGGTGAACAGGGAAGACTCAAACTGCTGACTCTGGTTGGTGGTGGTGTAGGTCAGACAACCGAACCTAGCAACCCATGAGTAGATGAAACCCTTGGCCATGGTCTAAGCCATGATGTTAGGTAAAGGAACTGCCTCTACCCAGGAGGACATGTGGTCAGTTGCGGATAGAATGTATCTGTGGCCCTCCGACAGTGGAAGATGACCGATAAGTTTGATATGTACATGGTGAAATCGTCCTGGGGTAATGTTAAACCTGCCCAGTGGTGGGGTGGTGTGGCATTGACAGGGGATGCAGCTGTGTGCCCAGGTCAGACAGTCACTTTTATATTTTTCCAAATGAAACACTTGGAAACTATCCATGTAGTGGCACAGATGCCAGGGTGAGCGAGGTTATGCTGTATGTCAAAGGCCTGCTGTTGCTGAGGGGGAAGGGGGGGGGGGGAGGGGGGAGAAACGGGCGTAAGATACCAACAAAAGTGTTGCACCACACCTTGTCCACAATGCCAGGGAATTTAGCTTTGGTAAACACAAGGGATGTTTGAGGGTCTGCAAGGAGAGCTTGAGATTCCTCGTCAGAGGCTTGTAGGGCAGCCAGGTTGGATAACTCTATGATGTGCAAAATAGTATTGATCCGTGAGAAAAAATCTGCAGCAGTGTTGTCTGTGCCTTTGATGTAGCGAACGTCGGTTGTGAATTGTGAGCCTACATCAAAGTGGCAGAAACGCCAAGGGGGTGGGTCCTCTAGGGGGTTGCAGAAAGCATCTGCGAGTGGTTTGTGATCCATGAGTATGAAGAACGAGCGACCCTCCATGTCGGGGCAGAAGTGTTTGACGACCTCGTAGACTGCAAGGAGTTCTCTATTGAAAGCAGAGTATTTCTTCAGAGCTGTTGATAGTTTTTTAGAGAAGAAAGACAGGAAACCATGTCTGCCTTGCATTGCTATAGTACTGCTCCCACTGATATCACTGGCGTCCATGATATCACTGGCGTCCACAGTGATGAACAACTTAGCCGAGGGGCCAGGGTGGGTGAGCGTCACAGCGTGAGCTAAAGAAATCTTTAGTGCATTGAAGGCCTCCAGCATATGTGCAGTCCAGTGAACGGGTTTGAGTCCTGAAGTCTGTTTACCCGACAGCGAGTCTGACAGTGGGGGCCTCCACGACAGCGGAAGAGGGCAGGCAATGGCAGTAGTAATTTATTGTGCCCAGGAAACATTGGGGTTCTTTGTAAGTAGCAGGGGGCAGTATTGACGTGATGGCCTGCATGCGAGATTTGGGAGGCTGTATTCCGTGGGTGGAGACAGTGTAGCCTAAGAAAGTGATGGAAGGCTGGCACAATAGGAATTTGTCTTTGTTGACCTCAACACCGTCGGAGTTCAAGGTCTGGAGGACCATGGATTAATGATTTATATGTTCCTCAGCCGACTTGCTGAAAATGAGTATGTCATCCAGATATGCAAAGCAAGACTCGAACTGTCGTAAGATGGAGTCAATGAATCGCTGCCACATTTGCACCGTGTTTTTCAGGCCAAATGACATGAAGTTGTATTGGAACAAACTAAGTGGCATGATAGTAGCTGTTTTACAGATGTCTACCAGTGCTATGAGAATCTGGTGGTAGGCACGTTTACAGTCAATAACATTGAAGATTGTAGCGCCCGATAACATATGAGCGAAAGCATAGATGTCTGTAATCACCGCACATTTGGAAAGAACCATTGTGTTTGAGGGCGAGGTGAATCGGTGAAGACCAGTTGCTGTCTGACGGTTGCAGGATACCTGCCACCAAAAGTTCGTTAATTTGCTGCTGGGGTGCGCGCAATTTAAGAGGGTTGAGCCGTCTAACCTTGTGCCTAAAAGGAGGGCTGGAAGTGGTAACTATTTTGTGCATTGTACCTTCAGTGATGGAGGAAACTGAGAACTGCACACGAGACTGATCATTGTCCTGTCGCGAAGTTTTTGAATGAGTAGGGTGCGATGAGCCATAGCCGTTAGCGTGAGTGGGAAAGGGCAGCACAAAAGTCACATGCCTAGTGCGTGAGTGCAACGTGTGCTTGTGTGGAGAGTGTGGCTCCACGCACAATGTGGAGTGGGTCAGCACATGCGGTGAGTGTCTGCTGTCAACCTTGCACTTGATAATCGGTGCGGGTGAGAGCGGCATTGGCGTCGTGTGTGGAACAGCGATGGCCACCAAGTCACGTGGCTGGTGCGCAAGAGAGGGGGAATGTTTATCGACATGCGGGGTGGCTGCTTGCGTGGTGTGCATGGTCATATCACATGCGCGACTGTCATTACAAGCACTGTTAGGAACACAAGGCACTGGATGTGGCAAGTGCGTCAGGGGTGCAGAGTCTACCGGACGTGAATCTTCACACACGATTAATGTGTGTGGACTAACCTGATGAGTTTGCAAGCTGGTGTCATCCAGAGAAGCTCGATTAGTTGGTGGAATTGTGGACTGCAGTTTTAGCAGTGAGTTACGAGCTGCAATGAGCTCATTGTATGTCTGTGCAATGCGTTGTTTCAGCTTGTCTTTGTCCCAGTGGAGTATTCTGACAGTAGATTAGTTACGCAGGTCACGGTGTCGCCTGCAAGGGTGAAGCACTCGTGTGCTAATTCACTTGTCATGAGAGAAGCAGAATGGGGAACAAAAGTGCAGGAGCACTGTATATGAGTTTTAGTGGGATGATGTAGCACTGAGCCCTGAACTACGTTTGGGGAGAGTTTGTAATGGGACAAAAAATCGATACCGAGAATTGGTTCATCAATGTTGGCAACATAGATAGTCCACAGAAAAGACAGAGAATGAGATAGGTGTACCATAACTTTGACAGAGCCTGAAGTTTGTAATGTTGATGTGTTGACATCTTGTAGAAGTGACCTCATAGGTGGAAAAAACGGGGAGAGCCATCGATGTAGGTTCGATAGAAATGTCAGCACCAGTGTCGACTAGGAAAGTGAGCTGTGATGAAATGTCAGTTACGTACAAACAACCGCTCAACAAGGCAGATGAGTGGATGCAGTGCAATGTATGAGGACGCCTGTGAGGTTCCTTGCAGGACTCGACATCTTTTAGGTCCTGTGGTTGGCATTTGGTGCTGGCAAGGTAACCAACACTTCTTAGCATCCTTGCTGAAAACCTTGTGGTACCAACAGTATGGATGAGCCGGATGTGGTGGTGGTGGTGATGACTGCGGCAGCGGAAGAGACTTGTCCTCTTTGATTTGTTCTGGCATGTATACTGTCACGTATGGTGCATGGGCGATCCTGGAGTGCTTGGATGGTGGAGAGAGCAAGTGGATGCTGGCAGGTGATGTAGAAGGCACAGAGGTGGAATGAGCCCTGCCTCTGCCAGCAGATGGCCGGTAAGCGGGAGCAGTTGTGCCAGCTAGCGGTGAGTGGTGAGCTGGCTGGCATTGTCATAGCAATGAATACAGTTGGTCTGCTGCACCCACAGAGTGACTCACAAATAACCGAAGATGGCGCCAGAGTTATGATGGGGTTCGGTCCCCCAGGTGTTCCTCATACAAGATCTTTATGATTAGTTCTTGTGGTGAGCAGGTGAGTCGTTCAGTGATCATCTTCTTCGCAAACTCGTATTTCGGCGGAGGTGGTGGCAAGAGGAGTAGATCGCAAGTTCAGCCTGAACGATCGTGGAGGTGTGTGACGAGACACAGGAATTTAGAGTTGTCATCGGACACGTGTCGCAACTTGAAAAGATGCTCAACAAGTGCAAACCATGACACTAGGTTGTCCTCATAAAAAGGTGGCAGCTTTAACAGACGACTTGGAGTAGGGGACGAAGGCAGTGTTGGTGTCTCTTGTAAAACTGTAAACTGTCTGGTCCGAGACAGCTATACAGCAGGCTGCTGTGGTAGACATGGGTGTGTTTCTGGCAAAAACGTCCATAGCAACTGATGTGTTGCAAAAACGCCATGCGGCTGACATGGTTGGTACCGTGGGAACGGGCGGTTGCACGGTAGGCATTGCGGTCCCGTAAACTCGACCGTAGGCTACAGGCATTGATTTCAATTGATCCACCTTAGAAATAACATGGAAGGCCGGTGCAGAAGACACAGGTGGTGCTGTGGGAGAGGCGAGTGGCTGAGTGGCCAGAACCAGGGCCCCTGCGAGTGCGGGGGGGAAGGGGGGGGGGGGACAGAAGGCGCCATTGGTAACTCGTATGACCAAAGGTTTGAGTTCTCCGCACACGTGGAAGACACGCCCCATGAGGTCGAACTACACTCCTGGAAATTGAAATAAGAACACCGTGAATTCATTGTCCCAGGAAGGGGAAACTTTATTGACACATTCCTGGGGTCAGATACATCACATGATCACACTGACAGAACCACAGGCACATAGACACAGGCAACAGAGCATGCACAATGTCGGCACTAGTACAGTGTATATCCACCTTTCGCAGCAATGCAGGCTGCTATTCTCCCATGGAGACGATCGTAGAGATGCTGGATGTAGTCCTGTGGAACGGCTTGCCATGCCATTTCCACCTGGCGCCTCAGTTGGACCAGCGTTTGTGCTGGACGTGCAGACCGCGTGAGATGACGCTTAATCCAGTCCCAAACATGCTCAATGGGGGACAGATCCGGAGATCTTGCTGGCCAGGGTAGTTGACTTACACCTTCTAGAGCACGTTGGGTGGCACGGGATACATGCGGACGTGCATTGTCCTGTTGGAACAGCAAGTTCCCTTGCCGGTCTAGGAATGGTAGAACGATGGGTTCGATGACGGTTTGGATGTACCGTGCACTATTCAGTGTCCCCTCGACGATCACCAGTGGTGTACGGCCAGTGTAGGAGATCGCTCCCCACACCATAATGCCGGGTGTTGGCCCTGTGTGCCTCGGTCGTATGCAGTCCTGATTGTGGCGCTCACCTGCACGGCGCCAAACATGCATACGACCATCATTGGCACCAAGGCAGAAGCGACTCTCATCGCTGAAGACGACACGTCTCCATTCGTCCCTCCATTCACGCCTGTCGCGACACCACTGGAGGCGGGCTGCACGATGTTGGGGCGTGAGCGGAAGACGGCCTAACGGTGTGCGGGACCGTAGCCCAGCTTCATGTAGACGGTTGCGAATGGTCCTCGCCGATACCCCAGTAGCAACAGTGTCCCTAATTTGCTGGGAAGTGGCGGTGCGGTCCCCTACGGCACTGCGTAGGATCCTACGGTCTTGGCGTGCATCCGTGCATCGCTGCGGTCCGGTCCCAGGTCGACGGGCACGTGCACCTTCCGCCGACCACTGGTGACAACATCGATGTACTGTGGAGACCTCACGCCCCACGTGTTGAGCAATTCGGCGGTATGTCCACCCGGCCTCCCGCATGCCCACTATACGCCCTCGCTCAAAGTCCGTCAACTGCACATACAGTTCACGTCCACGCTGTCGCGGCATGCTACCAGTGTTAAAGACTGCGATGGAGCTCCATATGCCACGGCAAACTGGCTGACACTGACGGCGGCGGTGCACAAATGCTGCGCAGCTAGCGCCATTTGACGGCCAACACCGCGGTTCCTGGTGTGTCCGCTGTGCCGTGCGTGTGATCATTGCTTGTACAGCCCTCTCACAGTGTCCGGAGCAAGTATGGTGGGTCTGACACACCAGTGTCAATGTGTTCTTTTTTCCATTTCCAGGAGTGTATAAATGACTGGTGGAATTTGCAGAAAGTCACTTCGGTGTGGTATGACGCCATTGGAAAGTGAAACACCGAATGATTGACTCAAACCAACGTGGTCGAAAACTTGAGCGACCGGTCTGGGGGGTGGCTATGAAGAATTTTGCGCACTAAAATGTCCTTGATTAGTTTGCAAATGAGGCAATACCAGGCCAGGTTGTGGCTGATAGTGGCCAGGTGCGTTTTGCAGTAATGACGGTGCTGCACACGGCACAACAGTAACTGTCGTTGCAGCCCATTGAGAGTCAAAGTACATGTGGGAATGTAGATCGCTTTGAGAATTGTATGATTGATTAGTAGGTACATAGTTCTGAATATTGAGCACTTCAAATTTCACACGTTGGCGAGCACAGTCCGGTGACACGAAACCCAAGTCCATTGTTTGTGTTAGCAGTGTAGCACTCGACCTTTGTAGAGCAACAAATTTTGAGGTTAACATGGCTGGAGATTGCAAATCACTGTGAATTAATGTAGAACTGGTCATTGGAAAATGAATGAAGAGGTCCGGTGATCATTGTTGAGCTTTCCAAATCTTTGAAGAAAGTGTTGGGTGAGGCGGCCATGGCAGCTTGCAAATAACCTGCTGATGCTACAACACCCAGTGTGGTAGTCGTGGAAGACATGCAGACTTCCGGGTCACCAGTATGGGAATGTGCTGCATGTAGAGGTATACTGAACAAACTGTGTGACAAATATCTGCACATAAATTTATATTTCCACAAAGTCATACACATGTACCCAGCAAGAGACATAAAAACAGACTCTTACAATTACATGGCAGCTCAAATGTCTGATCTCGGTCAAACATCATGTTGTTCACAGTCAATATGACCTATTGATGCCACAACATTAATCATCAGAATGAGTAAGCTCAGCAAGCATGCAGTACATGTTCATTATGTCCACCTTGTTGAAGTACCACCTCTTCAAGACAAACTGTGATGTTTCTGACCACCATATGACACACAAATTCTGTGATTGCCTGGAAAACTGTTGTCAGAGCCAGTAGCAGTTGTATTAGATTGGTAGACTATCTCCTTCAAATGTCTCCACAGTAAATAATTACAGGATTAATTTCCTGTGTGTGTACTGTCATATTGCACCACCCCAAAATGTTCTGTATATTGATGGGACATGGTGCCCAAAATGTTCATGTTGGAAATTCAGAATAACATTTGATATGTGAGGGAAAGCTCCATCTGAACCATGTGTCTCTATTGGTAATGCTGTTGCATAAAGTTGAAAAAAGAAAAAAAAAACTGCACTGCAACAGGTCCATTGTAGCAGGCCCAGTACTGGAAATGGCAACCTGTACACTTACTTTTCACCATAATATTCAATCATGTGTACAACATTAGGAATTTCTTATGTCCAGAATCTGATGTTGTGCCTATTGATGCTACTGTTCAGTTGGATGTACACTGAATCTGAAATCCATGTATCATGAATAATGGAATTATCAATTGCAAGAGCCAAAGTCACAAACTGTAATCACTTTACCTTGTCATTTTCTGTCAGTTTGTGCAACACTCTCATTTTGTATGGGGATAATTTCAGAAAAACTCTTCTATGACAGGCTTTTAAGTATCATAAATAAATATGCACCTCTTACAGTACAACAACATGGTTTTAGAAAGTCTAAATCTACACAGATAGCAATTTTCGAATTCTTAGACTGCATTTTAAAATACCTTGATCAACATAAATTAGCTGCAGGTATTTTTCTAGATCTATCAAAATCCTTCGATGTCCTGGACCATAACATTCTGCTCGAAAAATTAGAAAGACGAGGAGTAAGAGGTGTAGTACGTAGCTGGTTGTGTTCATACCTAAAAAACCGCAGGCAGAAAGTATCACTTCAGTATGAATTCAACAAAATGAATAAAACAAGAAACAACTCCTTTCTTTCTAGGGAATTACTAATAAAATATGGTGTACCACAGGGTTCAATCCACTACTCTTCTTGATTTATGTGGACGACTTAGTTGAATATATGAGTCCCACAAAAACTATCCTGTTTGCCGATGACACCAGCATATTACTCACTGGATCGAGTCCAGAAACTTTGTGGTCCACAGCAGAAAGTTCTATGAAAAGACTTTGAGTGGTTCACAAAAAACAAACTCATATAAATACTGAAAAAACTGTGTGTGTCGATTTTCATTTAATTCCTCCAACTAATCAAATGTTTATTCAAGCCCAATTAAAAAATGGTCCCCTAGAAAATGTAAGTTTCACAAAATTCTTGGGTCTTTGGGTTCAGCAAAACTTAAAGTGGGACACACATATAAATAACTTGTGTAGAAAACTATCATCTGTGTGCTATGGCCTAAGAATTTTAAAGGCTACAACAAGCAAAATAACAGTACTGCAGACATACTATGCACAGTTCCACTCACTAATCAGATATGGGATCATTTTCTGGGGATACTCAACTCACAGTGTAAAGGTTTTTAGAATGCAAAAAAGAACTTTAAGAATAATTTGTGGTCTTAAAAAGATGGAGTCCTGTAAATCCCATTTTACTGAGCTTGGTGTCCTAAATGTTCCAAGTTTATTTATTTATGAAACTATCTTGTTCACTAGGGACTACCCCCTGAAAACAGGCAAACTGCTACAGAACAAAAGGTACACAACTATAGTACCAGAAGGGAATCAAATATACATCAAAAATATCACAGAACAACCACCTATCATAGGAGCATAATTAACATTGGTGTAATACTACACAATAAGATACCAGAGGAAATAAAAAACACTACTCATCCAATATTTAAAGCTAAACTAAAGTCATTTCTAATAAAGCACTGTTTCTATTCTGTCAGAGAATTTCTGAATAAGTAACAAAATTAATTGTAGTAGGTACCTAATTTTAATTGCTAATACTTTGTACACTCCTGGAAATTGAAATAAGAACACCGTGAATTCATTGTCCCAGGAAGGGGAAACTTTATTGACACATTCCTGGGGTCAGATACATCACATGATCACACTGACAGAACCACAGGCACATAGACACAGGCAACAGAGCATGCACAATGTCGGCACTAGTACAGTGTATATCCACCTTCGCAGCAATGCAGGCTGCTATTCTCCTATGGAGACGATCGTAGAGATGCTGGATGTAGTCCTGTGGAACGGCTTGCCATGCCATTTCCACATGGCGCCTCAGTTGGACCAGCGTTTGTGCTGGACATGCAGACCGCGTGAGACGACGCTTAATCCAGTCCCAAACATGCTCAATGGGGGACAGATCCGGAGATCTTGCTGGCCAGGGTAGTTGACTTACACCTTCTAGAGCACATTGGGTGGCAAGAGATACATGCGGACTTGGGATTGTCCTGTTAGAACAGCAAGTTCCCTTGCCAGTCTAGGAATGGTAGAACGATGGGTTCGATGACGGTTTGGATGTACCGTGCACTATTCAGTGTCCCCTCGACGATCACCAGTGGTGTACGGCCAGAGTAGGAGATCGCTCCCCACACCATGATGCCGGTGTTGGCCCTGTGTGCCTCGGTCGTATGCAGTCCTGATTGTGGCGCTCACCTGCACAGCGCCAAACACGCATACGACCATCATTGGCACCAAGGCAGAAGCGACTCTCATCGCTGAAGACGACACGTCTCCATTCGTCCCTCCATTCACGCCTGTCGCGACACCACTGGAGGCGGGCTGCACGATGTTGGGGCGTGAGCGGAAGACGGCCTAACGGTGTGCGGGACCGTAGCCCAGCTTCATGTAGACGGTTGCGAATGGTCCTCGCCGATACCGCAGTAGCAACAGTGTCCCTAATTTGCTGGGAAGTGGCGGTGCGGTCCCCTACGGCACTGCGTAGGATCCTACGGTCTTGGCGTGCATCCGTGCGTCGCTGCGGTCTGGTCCCAGGTCGACGGGCACGTGCACCTTCCGCCAACCACTGGCGACAACATCGATGTACTGTGGAGACCTCACGCCCCACGTGTTGAGCAATTCGGCGGTATGTCCACCCGGCCTCCTGCATGCCCACTATACGCCCTCGCTCAAAGTCTGTCAACTGCACATACGGTTCACGTCCACGCTGTTGCGGCATGCTACCAGTGTTAAAGACTGCGATGGAGCTCCGTATGCCACGGCAAACTGGCTGACACTGACGGCGGCGGTGCACAAATGCTGCGCAGCTAGCGCCATTTGACGGCCAACACCGCGGTTCCTGGTGTGTCCGCTGTGCCGTGTGTGTGATCATTGCTTGTACAGCCCTCTCGCAGTGTCCGGAGCAAGTATGGTGGGTCTGACACACCGGTGTCAATGTGTTCTTTTTTCCATTTCCAGGAGTGTATTATTGTAACTTATCTTTGACCTGTCCAATATCAATTGTACAATTTGTGCTATATGATAAAACTAGACCAATAAAAAATCAAATCAAATCAAGATCAGCATGAAGTGTTTTCTAAAGAGAATGATGTAATATGCCCAATTGGGCTGAAGTTCACCTCATGGATTTCCTGGGACTTCATGTTGAGTCCACTCTCATAGCCTTAATATTTCCTGGAGTATAGACTAGGTTGGCATGAGGTCACTTTTGATCTACAATACTACTGTCATTTTCAGATTTTGTGGTTAGTATATGCACCATTTCTCTGAAGGGGACCCACCTCATATGAAAACTAACACAAAAATGTTGCGGAGTCTCTCTACATCTTTGTTCCCAGAAGAAACAACACATTTCTGTTCTAGCATCAACTGGTATTTGCCTGACATTTTTCTAACTGAAGTTGTGGTGACATACATATGTGACTCTGATGAGTGATGTCTCCTGCAAACCATGCATGAACAATGGCTACTCATCACAACATACCAACATACCCAATCTGCGAATAGAATATTTATGAGGCAATATCAGAGTATGACTTCTCACATGCAGCTCCATAGATTTGATTGATGAGAAAATAGCATGTAAAAATGGGATGAATGAAGCTCACTAAACAGATTTAATACAAAACATCAACCAAATCGACCACCCCATAGTGATGTAGCAATCTGGGATCAGTTTACTTCCCCTCTTGTTATGCCATCTGCCTCCTTAAATTAGTTTTTTCACTTTTAACTAATTACCATTAACATATGTGAATATAATCTTTTCATGAAAGAGAAAGATTGGCCCTCTTTAAAGAATATTACACCAGATTTTTACTTTCGCTCTTGTTTTGCCATCTGCCTCCTTAAATGCATTTTTTCACATTTAACTAATTACCATTAACATACATGAATATAATCTTTTCATAAAAGAGAAATATTGGCCCTCAGTTTTAAAAAATATAACACCAGATATAATTTTGTGCTTAAATTTATGTATGTAGTTGATTTCCTAATTTATTTTGACTATTCCTAGTTAGTATATTTTGTTATAGGGTGAAATCAGTAATTGTTTCTTAACTTAAATTCTGTTGTTAGCGTATAAACAAATATAAATTCTGTACTAATTACAAACATTTGAAGAAACAACTAGTAGTATTATTAAAGGATTTATTTGGCTCTATTTGAAAATATGTTAGCAAAGTCAACCCTTCATTAATTCCAAAATAATTATCAGTATTGTCCAAATTACTGTTAGTGTACTTATATTTGTTTGTTAGTTTCATGATTTAAACAAATAATTCAGACTAACTCTTGCAGTAGAAGAAACTATTAAAAAGAACCAATGTTTTGATGTATTCATTTAATTTAATGAGTTAAGTTTTAATTGTAATTTTTGTAAATTAAACATCAAACAATGTGAAGTTTGAGTACCTATTATTGCGAGGATATATAAGGGTCCAGTTTTTGGTCATGAGACCATCAGTCCACGGCCGAGTTTCAGACGAGTAACCTGTGTTGGTTAGAACAACAACAATGCATTGACTTTACAGTGAAATAAGTGTAACACAATTAGGCTGTGTGCAGAAACAATGACATCGACTGTTCCATACGTACCTTTGTATTCTTCAAGAACTGTGAACTTTGTGGTTAGGTTTTTACTGCTCGTATGTGTTCAACAGTAAACTATTGTAGCAGTATGTGGAGGTTTGCCTGATAACTATTAATGAGGCTTATGGAAAGTTAAACAATAGTGCAGTGACCATATTAAATGTGGATATGGGAGGTTGTGAAAAGTGAAAGTAAATGACAGTGAAACACAACTGAGCATCTGTCAGCTAAGTCATTTAAAGTAGTCCGTGTTTGGCTTCCACACCCCATTTTTCAGCCAGTACGTCAACACCATGGACAACAAATGAAGAAAATAAAAGCAGGTGGAACTGCTACACCATGCAAGAGAAAGAAGACAGAATCAGTTACCAAAATGTGCAAGGAACTGGAATTGTAATCCACAAGACTGTGCATTAGTTAACTAAACAAAACCCTGGAAATTGCTCACTCCAAAACTAATATTACAAGAAGCGCGTCAGAAATCACAATGAATGTGATTAAATATGAACGTATCATGGAAATGATGAATGATCTGTACGAGAGGAATAAGAGTTTGATTAGAAATTTTAATGATGTTTGTGGAAGTGGAGATACGCAGAATGGACACATTAGTGCATTCAGTGAGTGAGATGAGTGTTATCAGAGAAAAATTATTTTCGTAACTGAATAATCTGCTTGATTTCCCAATATTTCCTATTAGTGATGTACATACTGTTGGTGCTGTAGGATAACTGAAGCAAACTCATCAGCACTATTGAAGTTCAGAATAAAAAAAGATAACAGAAAAATACAACCAGAGCATGTTGATTGTTGGATCTCTTAATATTGGTTTAATTATTGGTATGATTGACTAACACAGATGAAATGTAAGGTAGATTGTGAAGGGTGTTGTTTGTGTGTGAAATTGAATAATGGAGAGAAGAGAATAGATTTAAGGGATTAGTGGCTGAAGGTAACAGAGGTACTGTGTGTGTCAACATAAGGTTAATGAGTTTTTGAGAAGAAGAGGGAACTGCAATTTTGAATAATTCTGAGCATGATACTGAACTATGTAGCATTTTATAAATTTGAGATCAATCAGCAATTAATAAACATTAATAACCTTATGCTGGAGCTAACTTTGTGCCTCACACTTTTCTTTTGTCCAGATTTTGTCCACTAACAGACTTAACATAACAAATTTGAAAATAACATTAATCTATGAAAAACATATACAATATATGCTGATGCTGAAGGCACAAAATTAAATGGAACACAATATAACAGCAAATCACTTATAAGTTTATAACGAAATTAGTGTGAATGGCTGTCGGAATGAGGGATACTGTACAAATGTGGATTACAACAAAGGTTAATGTACAAAATTTGCGGGGCATTTAATACATAATATATAATAATAAAAGCCTAATGGGGAAACAATATGTTTAGTTTGTGTGTAATGCATTAGAATATAGAATTTCAAAGTGAACCTATCTAATAGTATGGTCTCATTCAAAATAAAAACCAGAAGTCAGCTGGCGTCTGTAAATAAACATGCATGGATTTTATGCTTAGCTGAACTCATTTTCTTCACCAGCATGCCAAATACAAACAGAGTATATCATCAGATTATTCCATTCCAAACTGTGAAAGTTGTGAACCACTTATTACAAAATTTACTGGAATTTCTAAATCCTATATAATCATATTTTGCTCTAGGATACAAGTAATTCTGAGATACAGAAGTCCACACTGAACTTATCCATCATATCTTTTGTGATAAACATGTTCTTGGTTGTATTTCTTGAAGTTTTCCCAGTAGACAGAATATGCCATCATCTTTCAGGCATGGGTCAAGTTGTCAGCTGAATTGTAGGGAGGAGATATAATTTTGTCCCAGATGTATGTTCAAAAGATGATGGAATATCTTTTTAGTTCTTATATGCAGCTAATCTGTAACTTTTAATGGAGTCTCATTTTTTTGTTGACCTACAATGAGTTTTAATGAATTTAAAAAAATACAATGCATTTAAAATTGCTAAGAATGGAAAGTACCATTAATGTTTCTGATACGAGGGTTGTTTTTTAAGTAAGGGCCATTTTTATTTTTTTAAAAAAGATACAAATACTTTTGTAAAAAAAGTTTTATTTTCTGATCCTACACACTTTTACCTATTTTTCTACATAGTTGCCTTGTTTATTTAAGCACTTGTCGTACTGTACAGCTAAGTTTTTAATTCCCTCTTCAAAGAATTCGGCCGCCTGGAGCAGGCCAAGAGTTCACAGCCGCTTTCACTTCATCGTCGTCATTGAAGCGCTGCCTGCCAAGATGGTGTTTCAGGTACCGGAAAAGGTGAAAATCGCTAGGAGCAAGGTCGGGGCTGTATGGTGCATGGTCCAAAACTTCCCAGCCAAAAGAATCAATCAAATCCCGAGTCTTTTGAGAGGTGTGAGGCCTAGCGTTATCATGCAGGAGCAAAACTCCTTTTGTCAGCACGCCGCGCCTTTTGTTTTGAATTGCTCTGCGGAGCTTCTTTAGAGTTGCACAGTAGGCATCTGAGTTGATTGTCGTTCCTCGTGGCATAAAGTCCACTAGCAAAACACCGCGCCGGTCCCAGAACACAGTTGCCATAATCTTGCGCTTTGACAGCGTCTGTTTGGCTTTGACCTTGACGGGTGAGGTTGTGTGTCGCCATTCCATCGATCGTCACTTGCTTTCGGGAGTGATATGGGATACCCATGTTTCCTCTCCAGTGACAATTTGACTCAACACGTCATCCCCTTCTTCCTCATAATGAATCAAAAAGTCCAATGAAGTGGCAAGTCTCTTCCCTTTGTGGTCCTTGCAACTGAACTCGGGCTCGTTTACTACCTATTTTTCACGTGGCTCATCTGTAAAGGGGGTTGGTAGTAAACGGTTGCATTATCGCCCCTATTATTGAGTCTGATATTGGCTGGCTTTTGAAGAGCAGTGAATTGAACTATACACGTTCAGATTGAAACTTATTTATTCAAAAGAAACACTTTAACGTTGTGGCCATGCATTTTTAAGTTCACAAATAATAATTGGTGCAATTCGTACACTGTTTGTCTCACACCCACACACTTTCACTTTGTTCCTTCGCATACCCTGGCGTCCATGCTTGCACTCGCGGCACTTTGCCGCTCCCAACTCACCACCACAACGGCCAACGACAAAAGACCACGATTTTCCCACTCATCCACAGTCCTGAGTTGGGTCACATGACACCACAGTAGTCAAAATAATCGCTAAACATGGCCACAATTCGTTTACAATATTTTATAATATTTAAATTCTTAAATCTAAATACATTATATAATTTTACAAATTATCACCACACTCGTGTAATTTGTGGCAATTAAAAGAAAACCAAAACACTATGCAACAGAACTACAACGCCCATCAAAACACACAACAAGTATTTTCCAGTCTATTTTGCCCAGCATATTATCTCTGCTGCTGTGCTTTAAAATTTAAATTACTTGAAAGAGTTCCATATTATTCCCTGTTACCTTACATCTTCTGTGAGGAGTCTGGGTACCCACCGAGAACACAGTTTCTTAAAGTTTAGGTTTTCAGACACAATTTTGTACAAAACCGATCTTGAAACTTGTGGAAATTCCAAAGAAAGAGTGGAAATTGTGAATCTTCTGTCCTCATGAATCTTTGTTTCGACTGCAGCCACCAAATCATCAGTGATCACAGAGGGCCGGCCTGAGCGTTCTTCGTCATGGACGTTTTGACGGCCATTTTTAAACTCTCTAACCCATTGACGCACTTTACCTTCACTCATTGCATTCAAGCCATAAACTTCTGTTAACTGATGATGAATTTCTGCAGCTGATAGGCTTCTCGCGGTCAAAAAACGTATCACTGACCATATCTAACACGCGGCGGGCGATTCAATAATCGTAAACATTATTAAGCAGCACAGCGATGCGTACACGTCAGCTACAGAGCTGCAACTTGCATCAGTGTGAACGGGAAGGTTGCCGGCAAGTGGCAAGTGGCGCGGTGGCTTGATGCGGCGTCCGCGCGAACTACGGGACTATACGCGCGAACGACCCTTACTTAAAAAAACAACCCTCGCAGTTATCTGGAGTTTCCTTCAGTAGCATTATAGCATTAGGGGGGAGGGGGGGGGGAAGCAATTACATTACTATATGACTCAATGAATCTGAAATATTATAAAGACATCAAAAAGATTTATCTGATACATTCATGTTATACATTCTTTCATGTTGTAATGTATAATGTTTTTAGATCCTGGAAGTGCTGCTAGATGCAGGTGGTGATCCAAATATTGTAGATGTCTGTGGAGTATCCCTGCTCCATACAGTAGCATCAAGATCTGTAGCGAACAGGGTAATGTTAATACATTTATTTTATCATTGCATATTTAACACGAGATAGAAATAGTGCAACATTTGCTTATATTACAAATATATTTCCTGCCAGTGGCCTGTGAAGAGGGACTACTACCAACAATGTTTTTCCAGATCAGCTATTGTGACATGGTGCTCAAAGAGCTGTTCAAAACAGTATTCACTAACCCGTACGGGTGGATACTTGACATCTACAATTGTTATTTTGCTGGTTCTGCAATAGTGTGATATTAACTTGTATTTATCTAGAAGTATCTGTTCACTTTCAGTGATGATTGCCAATACTTAACCTCATTTATTATACACATAGCAAATAATGCAAGTTTACGTCAAAGAGCTTAAGGTGAACATTTCCATGATGTAGGGGACAAATAATGAAAGGGAACTGAAAAATATAGGAGTTATCTGGACATTTTGGGAGGTGGAATTCCCTGCTTCCCCTAACTTGTATGTGTGAAAAAAAACCTTGAACAACCTAATAAGCTGAAAGGCAACACTTCTTTAATGAGGAAAAAAAAAGCCATAGCAGTTACTTCATTGTCTGGTGTCACATTGATTTTATTAATGGTTTTTCTTTATTTTTAATGTTGCCAATGGCCTTGTCATAGTGGTAACACTAGTTCTCATCAGATGTCTGAAGTTGAGCTCTGTTGGGCTTGGCTATCACTTGGATGGGTGACAGCCTTGTCTGCCAGACACTGTTGGCAAATATGGTGCACTCACGCCTTGTGGTTGAATTGAGGAACTACACTACTGCCTATTAAAATTGCTACACCATGAAGATGACGTGCTACAGACATGAAATTTAACCGACTGGAAGAAGATGCTGTGATATGCAAATGATTAGCTTTTCAGAGCAGTCACACAAGGTTTGCGCCGGTGGTGACACCTACAACCTGCTGACATGAGGAAAGTTTCCAACCGATTTCTCATACACAAACAGCAGTTTACCAGCATTGCCTGGTGAAACGTTGTTGTGATGCCTCGTGTAAGGAGTAGAAATGTGTACCATCATGTTTCCGACTTTGATAGAGGTCAGATTGTAGCCTATTGAGATTGCGGTTTATCGTATTGCGACATTGCTTCTCACTTTGGTCGAGATCCAATGACTGTTAGCAGAATATGGTATTGGTGGGTTCAGGAGGGTAATACGGGATGTCGTGTTGGATCCCAATGGCCTCATATCACTATCAGTCAAGATGACAGGCATCTTATCCACATGGCTGTAACAGATTGTGCAGCCATGTCTCGATCCCTGAGTCAACAGATGAGGTTGTTAGCAAGACAACAACCATCTGCATGAACAGTTCGATGACGTTTGCAGCAGCATGGACTATCAGCTTGGAGACCATGGCTGTGGTTACCCTTGATGCTGCATCACAGACAGGAGTGCCTGCGATGGTGTACTCAACGACGAACCTGGGTGCACAAATGGCAAAACGTCATTTTTTTAGGTTAATCCAGGTTCTGTTTACAGCATCACGATGGTAGCATCCGTGTTTGGCGACATCGCGGTGAACGCACATTGGAAGCGTTTATTCGTCATCGTCATACTGGCATATCACCCAACGTGATGGTATGGGGTGCCATTGGTTACACGTCTTGGTCACCTCTTGTTTGCATTGACGGCACTATGAACAGTGGACGTTATATTTCAGATGTGTTACGAGCCGTGGCTCTACCCTTCATTCGATCCCTGCAAAACCCTACATTTCAGCAGGATAATGCATGACTGCGTGTTGCAGGTCCTGTACGGGCCTTTCTGTATACAGAAATTGTTCGACTGCTGCCCTGGCGAGCACATTGTCCAGATCTCTCACCAATTGAAAATGTCTAGTCGATGGTGGCTGAGCAACTGGCTCGTCACGATACGCCAGTCACTAATCTTGCTGAACTGTGGTATCGTGTTAAATCTGAATGGGCAGCTGTACCTGTACACGCCATCCAAGCTCTGTTTGACTCAATGCCCAGGCGTATCAAGGCCGTTATTACAGCCAGAGGTGGTTGTTCTGGGTACTGATTTCTCAGTATCTATGCACCCAAATTGCATGAAAATGTATTCACATGTCAGGTCTAGTATAATATATTTGTCCAATGAATACCCATTTATCATCTGCATTTCTTCTTGGTGTAGCCATTTTAATGGCCAGTAGTGTAATTGACTGAGAAGTACCGGGTCCAGTCATGAAAACTGACAACATCTGGAAGGCAGTGTGCTGACCAAATGCACCTCCATATAATTTAGATGTGTGTTATTACAAATTCATAATGTTTTAGAGTTGGCAATTTCAATGCTGCAAAATGAAGTTTTTTAAAACAAATAAGTTTCATTTATGTAATAAAAAAAATCTAGACAAAACAGATTTGTTTGTGAAACTTCCTGGCAGATTAAAAATGTGTGCCCGACCGAGACTCGAAATCTGGACCTTTGCCTTTCGCGGGTAAGTGCTCTACCATATGAGCTACCAAAGCACGACTCACGCCCGGTACTCACAGCTTTACTTCTGCCAGTATCTCGTCTCCTACCTTCCAAACTTTACAGAAGCTCTCCTGCGAAGGTAGGAGACGGGATACTGGCAGAAGTAAAGCTGTGAGTACCAGGCGTGAGTCATGCTTTGGTAGCTCAGATGGTAGAGCACTTGCCCACGAAAGGCAAAGGTCCCGAGTTCGAGTCTCGGTTGGGCACACAGTTTTAATCTGCCAGGAAGTTTCATATCAGCACACACTCCGCTGCAGAGTGAAAATCTCATTCTGGAGATTTGTTTGTAATAACTTTTAAATATTTCTATTTAATAATTTGTTTTCTATTCAGAATTAATTATTTGATTGTAATATACAAATGATAATCTATGATCTGTGCCATAAATTTTGAGCTTGAAACATTTTTAATCCAAATTTTGAAATTTCATACATCAGTCTAAAAATGGTTCAAATGGCTCTGAGCACTATGGGACTTAACATCTTAGGTCATCAGTCCCCTAGAACTTAGAACTACTTAAACCTAACTAACCTAAGGACATCACACACATCCAAGCCCGAGGCAGGATTCGAACCTGCGACCGTAGCAGTCCCGCGGTTCCGGACTGCAGCGCCTAGAACCGCACGGCCACCGTGGCCGGCTCATACATCAGTCTGACCCTTATTAAACACCATTAAAAAGCTATGATTAATCTGTGTAATACTAGACAGTTTGCCCTTTCTCTATATGTGTTTTTAGTTATTTACCTTTGAGTTCAATAAACAAGTGAAGAAGTGATGACTCTTAAATACAGCATGCCACAGCTATGTTCTGTCTGTGTTAATAACATAAAAAGACTGTTACTGAACCTAACACAATTTAGATAACGTAAACTCTTGAATTAAAATCAAAATTATCACAAAATGTATAGGAAAAAAGTATCAAAAAGTAAATTTGATTCACAGTATCGAACATTTCATAACTAATATTGTAGGCCATCTCAGGTGTAGTCAACTGTCACACAGCATTAGCATCCCTTGGAGTGGTATTGGAGGTGAGGAGGAGGATAACATATAAAAATAAATATAATTGCATAACACTTTGAACAATTTCAAGTAAATTTGGTACACACGTAACTTACTTAATGGAAGGAACTATGACAACATAAGGCAATCGTAGTTTCTCTAAGAGTAGGATAGTGATGCAAAAGGGGAGGTGGAATGTGACATACATTGTTTTATGGATTGCTATGGTGATTAGTGACAGTTACAGTGACATTTAAATCCATGTTCAGTTGAACGGAATTCTGTAGAACCTTATGAAAATTTTTGAAGATTTTTCCAAAAATTTAAATGTCCTTGCTTTTGATAAGGAAGCTACACTGCTGGCCATTAAAATTTCAGTGACATGAAGGGGACATGCAACAGATGTAAACTGGTGAGTATTGAACGACATGCATGCAAATGATTAACACAGCAGTCAGCCCTACAAGGTAGTTGGGAGTAAAGCTATCTATGTTCTGAACGTACAGAGAGATAACACAGCTTATTCAAAACCACATTTGAATGTTGCAACAGCTGCAAGTGGCATACCGACACTGATGCAGCATCATGACACAGAAGAGGCACCACATTACCTTTGCAGATGAGTTGTAGTTCTGTGTGCGGCATCATGCTGGATGTTTACTTGTTTGAAACTACAAAAAAAAAAAAAAAATGAACATACCCAGATTTAATTCATTATCATCATATTGGACCAGCAGCAATGGATGACAGGGGATTGGGTACACAACATGGTCACCTTTGGTGAACATTGCTGTTACATTTCATTCATATTAAAGCTGGTGGCTGGAGCTGCCAAGGTCTGTGACATTATCTTTCAACTAAATAAAGCAAGAATGTATATTGCTGAAGTTGTTCTGATGTACCTTGATACAGCCTTGACTAGCACATTCTCAAGATCTCTCACCTAATGTAAACATATGACCATGGGCTGCAGAGAGATTGGCATGCCACCAACTGCCAGCTTCTACAGTTGATAAACACCAGCATAAAGTTGCAACAAGGTGGAATGACATACCTGTATTTGTCATCCAAACTCAATTTGACTTGATGCCCAACTGGGTTAGAGTTGTTGTTGCTGCCAGATGTAGCAACCCGAGTACTAAATTTTGTACCCTGTTTGGGTCTACCTTAGAAATTTAATAATGTGTTCTCGCTACTGTACTGTGTATGCACAAGTAAAATTTTGTTATTTGTTGCCCTTCATGATGTTACAGTTTTGATGGCCAGTGGTGTAAAAAAGTTGTATATAATAAAGTTTTGGGTTAAATTAACATCATGATGCATCTGATTTCTTTTCATGCCTATTTAAACATTGGGATAATTCATTCAGTGCTAGGAATTCCATTAGTACACATATAATCCTTGTAAAATGAACACCACTTACAGCTCTATGATAATCGTTAATGGAGCATGACCATTTTCATGGTCTATTGCCGTGTCCTCAAGTGTACACAATACCAGTGGTCACCAAACTTTGCTCAAAAGCTAGTGCTGACATTGTAAGGTGGCACCTCAGTCTACATATGTACTGATCTTATTATTAATTGCTAATGTATGTTAATAAGGACAGTAGTCCTCAAGTGTACACAATACCAGTGGTCACCAAACTTTGCTCAAAAGCTAGTGCTGACATTGTAAGGTGGCACCTCAGTCTACATATGTACTGATCTTATTATTAATTGCTAATGTATGTTAATAAGGACAGCAGGCTAACTATAGCAGGGAGATGATAAATTGGCCACAGCCCTTAAGTATTGACTGTTAAAAGTTGTTTCCATTCTGAACACTTTGTGTTGACTGTCCTCTGCTTTTCAGACTACTGCCACCTATAATATTATCCCCCCCACACATTACCAGTAAATTTTTCAGTCTTTTCAAAAAAAATTAATTGCTTTGTTTCAAACGTGTTGCGAGGAGTAAGATGTACAGATAATTTTCTTACTTATCTTCATTTTCTTGTTGTTGGCTGCAGTTTGTCACATCTATGGGTAGATTATTCAGGCTGAAATTTTTTAACTGTGAGAGTGACAGATGATATGATAACTGATGAAGTAATTTCTGTATCTATGACTCTTTTAATTTTATCACATTATTCTGTATCACACTGAGTTTACAGTCTCCAATTTAGAATGCAAATTCACATTGTTATCGTCAAACGTGGAAACATGAGCGATTCCGTCAGAGACATGCCCACTACTCCTAACTCATTCTGCGGTGCTAACTATATTCCAAAGAGTTTTCAAACTTTCTTGACAAAAGAAGAATCTTCACCAAGTTATATCATTATTTTATAAATGCGTCCAGAAATAAATTTAATAATTAGTGTTAGATTGTGTAAATTAATAATAAGAATTTTAAGTGTGCTACATATTTCATAATTTCAAATGTTTTGAAAAGAAACTTAATTTTAACTGTACATACAGAGTTAATACATATTGACCGTAATAAAATAATTTCTTTTTATATATTTTAGTCTGAAATATAATACATAGTATACAAAATCATATGAAATTTTTTTAGTGAAACAGCTGAGATAATATTCACCTACACAAGATTCAAAAATATTCCTGGTATCAGCTATTTCTACTAAAGAAAGGTAATGTCAAAGGAGGGTGCCCCAATACAACATCCCCCTCACAAAATTTGGAAACATAGTGTTTACAATATTTTGTGATGGACTATAAGGTTTGCCAAGTGGTGTACAAAATGATGCCAAAAGTAGAATATGGATGTATAGACGTATCTGATACATAAGATATTACAGAAAACACAAGAAAAATATCTGCTATACAAGTGATAATCTATACATATATCAGGATATGACATTCAGATTTTGTGATCTGTTTAACATACTATCACAAGAGAATTGATACAATGCCAAAATTACAACATTGCAACACTGAACTACTGAAATAGTTGCAGAGAAAAGCTAAATTACTAGAATTAAAAATTGTAAGTTTACATCCATGAAATCACTCATTCAAAATCTTCAAAAGAGAAAAGAAAAATTTCAGAGCCTAAGTGTATGACGAGTGAGCTGCTCGAAAAATTCAAGACAGACCATAGTAGGAATATAGTACAAAATCTATCAGCCACATAAACCATAGGTTTTAAGGATATATTGGCTCATTAAAGGACAAAGTAATGGAAAAAATATTAGTGCCTAACTTTACAATGTTGGGACTGACCCACAAATCCAAACCACACCTTGTTCAAACCAACAAAAAATGTTTCGACATAACAAAATGAATATAGTTCATAATCATAAGTTCAATTATATGCAAAGAGTAATTGTAAGAAGCATCTAGTTGCAATCAATAGTTGTACACTCTCCTTGAGTACACGAACACACAGTTGCAATGACCAGGGGTACCCAAAACAGCATTAATCATGACTCTGCTTACAATTCAGGTTCCAATTAGATGCAATATTGCAATATTCAGGATAAATACAGATAAACAGACTCATAATTAACATTGAATGATGACACAATCCAGCAGTCTGAGGACCAAAATAAGTGTATGAAAGTAGACACGTATACGTCTTGTTATATTGTCTATATTAGTAAATGTCATCCACACTGTCTATACATACTGATTTAAAGTTACATAATGTATTTGAAAGTCAATACCAATACTTGGAAAAACATACATTTATGTGAAATAATACTGTCTTTAGCAGTATTGGCTAACAATTTACAAATCTCAGACACAACACTGATTTAGTTGACAGATGCTCGAATACATTACCCAGCACCTATGATCTCTTGTAAGTAGACTGGTCCAACAGGGTACAGCCATACAGCAATGTGGGGAGTAGATCCACCCACATTTTTCAGTTTCCTCCTTAGAGTTCTCATCACATGCTCCAATCCATAAGTAACTTCCTGTCTAGTATTCACATCAAATCCTGTAACATTGTTTTGTGTACTAAATATGCTGTTCAGTACCTTCACATCACACAAAATATGGTCTCCCTATTCATTTTTCAAAATCAGTTATATGGGATTTATGTCAGGTGAAATTAAAAAGTATCCACATATGAAACGTTAATAAACAGAGTTAAACACAATAAAAAAATTGGACTAATAAGGTATTACACACAGCTGTGCTAAGATACTGTTCCTAATTTTTACAGTAAAAATTATGAACATTGTCCCATTTCAAAATTGTAAAAGAATCTACTCATTTAGTCTCATGGTGTATATGTATCAAATTTTAAAGCACAAATCTATTACAGAACATAATTATATAGTTTATCATAGATTTTAACTCAGTCAATAGATATGACAAAACTTTAAAAATTGCATGATCTTACATACTACATTCATGACAAAACACAATTACATAGTCTTATAAATCTACAGATAGCTCCAAACTCCGTAAAGAGATAAGACAAAACTTTAAAAATTACATCAAGAATCAAGAATTTTTTTCGCCATAGATCATTATAGAATGATATTGGATTCGTCATACAGGATGAACTAGTACATACAGAATAATAAAATAAACAAGTGTCAGTGTAGCTTAGATTAGATTAGATTTACTTTCATTCCAATTGATCCGTAGTGAGGAGGTCCTCCAGGATGTGGAACATGTCAGAAAAACAACAATACATGACAAATATTTACACCTAAAACAAATAAGCTAATGTACCATTCCACAGGTCCCAAGTGGAATGATCGTCATTTTTTAATGAACACTTAGAGTCATTTTACAAATACTAATGCACTGAATTTAAAATAAATAAGTTTTTTGTTTATTTATAAGGTAATAAACATGTAATACAACTACTGTAATACTTATTTACAATGAACACATTACTGCACTGAAATGGTGCAGAAGTTAGATTATACTTACACACATACACACACACACACACACACACACACACACACACACACACACACAGACACACAAATTTTCAGTGAACACATTACTGCACTGAAATTGTGCAGAAGTTATGTTGTATTTATATACAAATCAGTTGGTTTTACTAAGGAATTCATCAATGGAGTAGGAGTTGGCCACCAATAAATCCTTTAGGCTTCTCTTAAACTGAATTTCGTTGGTTGTTAAGCTTTTTATGGCTGCTGGCAAGTTATTGAAAATGTGTGTTCCTGAATAATGCACACCTTTTTGTACAAGACTAAGTGACTAAATCCTTGTGAAGATTATTCTTATTTCTAGTATTGATTCCATGAATTGAGCTGTTGGTTTGAAAAAGTGATATATTTTTAATGACAAATTTCATTAAGGAATAAATATATTGGGAAGCTGTAGTTAGTATCCCTAGTTCCCTAAACAGGCTTCTGCAGGATGTTCTTGAGTTCACACCACATATAATTCTTACTGCACGTTTTTAGCTTGGCTTGATGAATTACCCCAAAAAATAATCCCATATGACATTATGGAATGAAAGTAAGCATAGTATGCCAGCTTTTTCATTTTTATATCCCCTATGTCTGACAAAATTCGCATTGCAAACAGAGATTTGTTAAGACGCTTCAGCAGTTCTGTGGTGTCCTCCTCCCAGTTGAATTTATTATCAAGAATTTAACACTGTCCACTTCTTCTATCTTCTTGTCATCGTATGTTAGACATATACTCTTGGGACACCCCTTACAAGTTCTGAACTGCATGTAGTGTGTTTTTTCAAAGTTTAGTGACAAAGAATTGGCTAGGAACCAGTGATTAATGTCCACAAATATTTTATTGGCTGATCTTTCTAAGACTACACTTGATTTGCTATTTATTGCAATGTTTGTATCATCGGCAAACAAAACAAACTTGGCATCTGGTAATGTTACTGATGAAAGGTCATTGATATACACAAGAAAAAGTAAGGACCCCAAAATGGAACCTTGTGGGACCCCACATGTAATTAGTTTCCAGTTGGATGATGCCTGATAGCTTGATACATGTCTCTTTCCTAATAACACCCTTTGTTTCCTGCCAGAGATATAAGATTTGAACCATTTTGCAGCATTTCCTGTTACACTATAATATTCTAGTTTACTTAAAAGGATATTGTGATTTACACAGTCAAATGCCTTTGACAGATCACAAAATATACCAGTTGCCTGCAATTTTTTGTCTAATGAATTAAGCACATTTTCACTGTAGGTGAAGATAGCCTTCTCAATATCAGAACCTTTTAGAAATCCAAACTGTAACTTTGACAGTATGTTATTTGAGATAAGATGGTTATAAAGACGACTGTACATTACTTTTTCGAAAATTTTTGTGAATGCTGGTAACAGTGAAATTGGACGGAAATTTGATGCTATTTCTTTATCTCCCTTCTTAAACAGTGGCTTAACTTCAGCATATTTCAGCCATTCAGGAAATATTCCACTGATAAATGACTGGTTACACAGATAGCTTAATATGTTACTTAGCTCAGAATCACATTATTTAATTAACTTTGTTGATATTTCATCATACCCACTAGATGTTTTTGATTTTAAAGATTTTATGATGGACATTATTTCTGTTGGGGTAGTGAGGGTCAAATTCATATTATGGAAGTTACTTGAAATGTCTGGTCTAAGGTAATCCATAGCAGCATCTACCGAACCTGACAACCCCATCTTTTCAGTAACAGTTATAAAATGTTTGTTAAAAAGTTCTGCAACACTATACACATCTGTCACCAATGTATCAGTACATTATAGAATACATTTCAAGCGTGTCAGTGTACCAAATTACACCAGGCCAGCTTCTAAAAGTTGATGCAATAAGCTATACTATAATCTAATATAGTATACTATTGTATTGTTCATTGTATACATTATGTAATTAACCACAGCACACAATAATATGTTTAACTACAGACAACTTTTAAATGCTAATATCCTCCTCAGGCATCTCAAAGAATTCTTTAATGTCATAGAATGGATGATCTGGAAGCCAGCAGTACCAGTTGTTTTTTAAAAAAGTTATATCCATAGACAACATGAATTGGCAGTTAATCGAACATTTTGAGTGAGTTTACTTTGTAGGAATTTCTTGTTCTTGCTAATCTGTGGTGCAGTATGTTTAAATCACCCTTAGCCCTGGTATTGTTCTCATGTATTTCCCTTCAGGCAATAAATTCCGAAATATTTTTTTAAATGTAGAGTACAGACACATAGATGTATAAATTTATAATTGTGAGTATTCCGAGTCTGGAAAAAAAGAGGACGACAGTGCTCCCTATGACCTCTTTTACATATTATGTGTGACTTTTTCTTTTTTTTTTTTTGTTGTAATTTCAAGATGTTCTTGATGTAAGGGGAGTGCCCCCATATAATCAGACCATATGCAATATGTAACTGGAATAGCCCAAAGTATGTCACCCTAAGGTACTCTAAGCTCAGTACCTCCCTTAGTTTCAAGATAAGGTATGCCACCCATGATATTTTTTCACATACATGATTGACATGTTCCTCCCAATAGAGTTTAGAGTCAATGTGAATACCTAAGAGTTTTACCGACTTACTGCCTACATCATTTGATGTTCCCATTAAAAGCTTTATCAGGATTGCATAGGAGCTTATTGGCTGCAAACCAGCCCAGGGCCTTATCAAGTGTTTCTTTTGTTAGTTTATTCAGATCTGAAATGTTCTGATGTGTGGTAAGTAGTGTTGTATCATCAGCATAACTCACAACAGGGTGGGCTATGTTCTTAGGTAAATAATTAATAGCTACAATGAGGAAGGGTCTAAGGATAGACCCTTGTGGTACACCTGTGCTGATTTCCATTACGCAAGAATTTGCGTTTCTGACTGAAATGAATTGTTTCGGTTACTTAAATAAGAATTTATCTCAGCTAACGTGCTCCCTCTCACCCCATAAAACTCTAGTTTCCCCAGTAGTACGTCAACAGGAATGCAACTGAAAGCTTTGCTTATGTCACATCATACCAGTGATACCATGTTATTGTTTTCAAAAGCTGTTAAGGTTTGGTCAATGATTTTCAAGATGGCCCCTGTTGTGTTTTTCCCTTTGCGAAAACCAAACTGATTGCTACATAGGATATTGTGTTTTTCAAAGAAGCTGCTTATTTGTGTGTGTATCAGTGCCTCAAATATGTTTGAGAATATTGAAACAATGGAGACTGGTCTGTAGCTTTGGGGTAGATGTTTGTTCCCTTTTTTAAAAACTGGGACAACTTTTGATACCTTAAGTGCATCTGGAAAAACTCCAAATTCTACACATTTATTAAAAATAAAAGCTAATGGTTTGATGATTGTGTGTATTGTCTTTTTAATTAAGTTATTTGATAACCAATAACAGTCCATACTTTTAGAACCTGAAAATTTGGATACAGCTTTTATAACATCAGCAGGTGTGACAGCCCTCCATTGAAATACCAGATTAACAGGCAGTGGTGTTCCAACAAGGTCCATTGCAGATGAATTTGTTGCTTTAAGACTGTTACTTATTTCTTTAACTGAGTTTAGAAAGTATTGATTTAATTCCTCAGGTTCAAGGAGAGCTGTTTCTGTACATTTTGGGATATTCTCTTGTTTTATTATCTGCCATGCTGCCTTGGATTTGTTGGGAGCCCTTTCTATATATTTTTCCGCTGCTTGTTTTTTTGCCAGAAGAATTTTAGCTTTGCAATATTTTTTGCATTTAAGATATGACCTATGAATGTTCACACTCTGTTCTGCTCCTTGGTTAGTGGCTTGCTTATGCATCTGGTGCAGCTTATGCATGTTTCCTCTAATTTCTGCTAGCTCTTCTGTAAACCAGTTCAGGGTTTTCTTTTTCATTTCACTTGGGTATCTATTTTTTTACTGTTGAACAAGAATACCATAAATCTTTTAAAGAAATTGTCAAAGGTAATTTCAGCTTCTCTTTTTCCAGACTGAAAATTATATATAAAGTCCCAATCTGCACTTCCTAATCTATCAACAAACATACTTATGCATTCTTCCTTTTGTCCTCGTACCATTGCTACTTTAGGTTTTTCCTTTTTAACTGGCTGCCTCATACAGAGTGTAAGGAGTAGTGGCTCATGATCCGCAAGTCCATTCACAACAATATTGTCTATGCAGGAATTCTTACGTGTGGCACAGTTATTTGTACAATAGAGGTCTAATGATCTTAGCATATTCAAAAATGTCCTAGTAACTGGCCTCTGAGTATTTAGTATTTCTATATTGAGATCACCACATATAGCAATTCTTGTTTTACTCTTCAATTTATTTTTAACTATTAATTAACATTTTTCAATAAACAAATTTACATCACCATCTGGTAACCTATATAGACTAACTACCACTATATTTTTATTCATTAGTTTTACACAACTAAACTCCCTATCTAGTTCTGAGGAGTACATAGATACATCAGTTCTGGAAAACTTTATTCCTTCTTTGACAAAAATTCCAGCACCACCATTCTTCCTTTGTTTTCTACATATCATGTCTCCCACAACATACCCTTGGGGAACAAACATATTTACTTCTTCTTGGGTTATCCAGTGCTCAGATACACATATAACATCTACATGCTCAGTGTTACATAAATATTCTAAATCTAATATCTTATTTCTAATACTATGGATGTTAACTTGTAGAAAAGTAAGTAGTTTGTCTCTGTCTGTATTCCTCTGAGAGCAATTTGACTCTATACATGAAGCTGTAGGTTCAGTTAATGTCTTTAATCTTGATGCACTGTGATCATCTGTGTTATGGGGGAAAAAAATGATAGTCACATACCTGTTCATCCACTTGATGACTCACTTTGTTAAATGCTTTCTTCTGTGAAACCACTGCTGATCCCACCAAAAATCCTGGTCCCTTGGTTGTGGTTTCTTTCTTTGGGTTGACTTCCGTATTCCACCCATTGGTATTCTCATTCCTTGAGCTTGAGTTGCTATACATCATCTTACATGCTAAATTCCAGACAAACAAAAGACTGTTATATAGTCTTATAAATCTACAGACATAGTGTGTATTTTCCTCTAGACTAGGTGTCACTGAGCATGCATGTTCCTAGGTCTTGTCCTCTATATTATATGTTAACAGTACTTGACATCTTACTTGCTTTGCTTACCAGTAGTTCCTCTTATCTTTAGACATGCAATGGACATTTCCACAAAATTCTTACTACACCTAATCTTGTCTCTAAATTACTCAGATATGCTACAAATTGGGCTACCTGTATCAAAAAGTTCCTTTCCCACTGATCAATCTTAATGTAAGGACATTCAAAATCTGAATCATCACTTCTGTTATTAGATACTTCATGTAAAAGATCATTTTCAATTTCATCAAATGCTACATCCACACTGTTTTTGCAGGGTTTAATCAACTTTACTGGTATCATAGCATTACTTTGGTTACTCATGTTGTCAGGTAAAGACTGAACTCACTGAATGGATTCCATAGCGCAACTATCACTTATTACAAAAGGAACACAAAATATATACTGTCAAAATTACACTTCCTGTTTGATCTTCTTTCACTTCATTCCACCAATTTGGATACAAATTTTGGCTAACCACAGCTAACTTATTCCAGAATACACAATTATCTGTGTTATCATCAATATGGTCCCAAACAAACTTCAAAAAGTTTTCACCTTTATTCTCTAGGTTTACAGATAACCCACCTTTACTGTTTGAATCATTACTCTGCATGACATTAATGAAAAACTGCTTTGACTGAACTTGTATTTCATGACTCTCACTTACATCATCACATGCATCACTTACCTTAACTGTATTCATAAATAACTCTGAAACTTCACTGATACTTCATTATTCTTAAACTCCACAAATACCTGATACTCATCATCCTCATTATCATATTATTTCAAAATTACTTCATCAAATACATCATTAAAGATGCTAGTCTCTTCTCGATCAAAGTAACCCACCTCACCTACATTCATTTGCGAAAAGCTACTGGTACCAGACTCAGACTTACCAGCCTCAGTTATTTCACAGCTCTTAGTCACATCTGCATCAAAAATACCACCTAATTCAGATCCAATACAGTCTTCACATGTTTTACAGATATCAATAACACTGTTTTCTGACCAAGAGAAGAAATCATTATCACATACTACATCACTATAATGAAACATAGTATCCCCAAACTTTTGATCAAAACCTAAATGACAAATCTGATTTTCCTTCTGTTTAATTTCAGATACCTGTGCCACATTATGAACACAGTTATTGTTGTCTAATTACAATCATTGTGGGCCCTGTACTTGTGTTTCCTTGCCCCGAAACTGTGGACCTTCATTGAGGCAGACTGGTGTTTCCCAAATAGTTACCTCTAGATTGTTTCTCCTATAAAATTGCCCATGGTTATCCCCATTATTCCAACTCTGGTGATGGTTTAAAATTTCTGTCTATTACCATTTTGACCCTGATAGAAACTACCATTATCTCTGTTTCTGTAGTTATTACCATTATGATCTCTATCATTTCAATTATTATGGCACATACTTCTCTCTACTGCTCTATCCAGCCCGTCAACGTATTGTAAAAATTGTTCAGGGCATTCATCATGTCTGTGTACTAAATCCCACTGCAATCATTCTGGTAATCTCCTTTTGAGTGCATCAATCATTGTCATTTTGTCAAAGGGTTTGTCAAGGTGTGTTAATTTCTTAAGATGATTCCTACAAAACTCTTTCAGAGTACCGTCCCTATTCCTGTAATAAGGACCATTCAAAAATTCACTTTTAATTCTCCCCTGTTCAGCTTCTGACCAAAATTTATTTGAAAAACTTTTTTCAAAACTTTGATGTGTTTCTTACTTACTTAAATTTAGATTTACTCAAGACAGAGCTTCACCTTCAAGACATCTTTTAACAAATTTAATTTTTTTTGATTGTCACTCATGCCCGACACAAAACTATCTCTTCAGTGGTGTAGAAAATCCATTGGATGTAAATTATCTGATGGAAAACTTTTGATAGGAATGTTGGACCATGCAGTACCATTGTTCAAATACAGATTTTTGTGGATACAATTTTCCTGATCTGCTGAAATTTTTTGATCTAAAACATTTACATTAGTTTGCATACTGTTTTTAACATTTAAAATTTTTTGACCTAAACTACTAAAGCTTTGTTCCATTTTTTCCACTACAACCTTCTGTTGAACTCTGATATTATTAACATTTTTCTTCTGATTTGCAACCTCAGCAATAAACTCATTTTCCAAAACAATACTCTTACTTTCTAAGACATCAACGTTTTCATTCACACTTTTTAATCTCTCTGACAACCCATTTTTTAGCTCAGACCTGATTACTAAGTTGGTCTAGTTGGTATTGTACCCTGTCCATTTTACTATTATTTTGAGACTGTTCTGTCTTCCTTTTGCTCCAAAATCAACTGCAGAATACCAGTTTTTACTGTTTCTTTGCTAACTATGCTTTCACTTGGTGCAAACATGTCCTGGGCATGTATGTACTATCTAGGAACAGCTCTGATATTAGAATTGTAATGTATTACAAAGAATACTGCAAAATATTTGAGGAAGTAATCCAGAAATTGAAACAGCTTTATTATGAGAAAAAGATAATTACATCAGGTAACAAAATAAAAACTGTATGGGATATTGTGAAGACAGAGACAGGTGGGGCCAAAAGGAAGAGGAACAGATAGCTCTAAAAATAAATGAGACTTTGGTAATAAGTACATGTAGTGTTGCAAACCTCTTAAACAATTCCTTCATTTCTGTTACTGACAGCTTGGGGTTATCAAGTTCAGTGAATAGTGCAATGGAGTATCTGAGACTAGTCTTTAAAAATAATGTCAGTGAAGTGGAAATGACACTCTCGTCTCCCAAAGAAGTAGCATCCATCATAAAATCCTTAAAATCCAAGTATTCCAGTGGGTATGATAACATACCGACAAAGTTAATCAAAGAGTGCTCATGCGAGTTAAGTTCTATCTTAAGTTAATTGCATAATCAATCTCTTATCAGCGAAACATTTCCAGACAGGCTAAAATATGCTGAAGTTAGCTTCTTTATGAAGAGGGATAAAGGGATACCATCAAACTATCGACCAATTTCACTTTTTCCGGCTTCTCAAAAATATTTGCAAAGGTTGTATTCAAACATCTCCTTAAGTATCTGACCACAAATAATATATTGTCCAAGCCACAGTTTGGATCACTGGTGGGTTCTGATACAGAGAAAGCTATTTAAACTTACAGTGAGAATGTACTTAATTAATTAGATAATAAATTAGAGGCTACTGGCATTTTCTGTGACCTGTCAAAAGCCTTTGACTGTGTGAACAACAGCATTCTCTTAAGTAAATTAGAATATTATGGTGGCACCAACAATGCTGCGAAATAGTTTGAGTCTTATCCACCTAACAGGAAATAAAGGATGTCGTTGTGAAACACGTGTGCAGTAAGCAGCCAGTCTTCATCAGACTGGGAATTAATTACATGTGGTGTTCCTCAAGGTTCCATTTTGGCTCCAATGCTTTTTCTTGTATACATTAATGACCTCTCATCTGTTACATTGACAGATGCTAAGTTTGTTTTGTTTGCGGATTATACAAACATTGAAATAAGTAGCAAGTCAAGTCAGATTTACACCCCAAAAAGTTGCTAATCAAATTTTCACTGACATTAATAAGTGGTTTAAAGCTAGTTCACTCTCATTAAACTTTGAGAAGATCCACTATATGCAGTTTAGAACCTGTAAGAGATTTCCTTCCAGCATGAGTATAACATATGAAGACATGCAGATCGAAGAGGTTCACAGTGTTAAATTTCTGGGATTACAACTCCATAATAAATTCAGTTGGGAAGCACATACCACAGAATTGCTTAAGCACCTAAACAAGTCCGTATTTGCTGTGAGAATCTCAGATGTAAGAGATATAAATATAAAAAAAACCTGCATACTTTGCTTACTTTCATTCTATTATGTCATTCGTGATCATATTCTTGGGCAACTCATCAAACCGAGCAAAAGATTTTAGGGTGCAAAAGCAGGTGATAAGAATCATTTGTGGTGTAAATTCAAGAACATCTTGTAGAAACCTATTCAAGGAACTTTGTATTCTAATCACTGCTTCTCAGTATATTTATTTCTTAAAGAAATTTGTTGCAGGTAATGCATCTCTGTTTCCATCCAATAGCTCAATACATAGTATCAATACTAGGAATAAGAATGTTAGAACTTCAAGTTTAACACATATATTTAGGAACGACACAACACCACATATAAATCACAGATTAAGTTGACATGTGTATTTGTTAGCATTCGAATAAGCACTGAGTCCCAGTCTAGGGGCCGCTGCTCGGCTGGCCGCTTAGGTGGCGCAGCTGCTGCATGGCTGGCAGACAGCGCCACACGTAGAGGACAGCCGGGCTGTGGTCGCCCATGGGGGGTGAAATGGTAAGATGCTAGAAACTGGAGAAGCACCTCATCAGCAGCAGAAGAAGTCAGAAGTTTCCGCATCTGAGCCTTAAATGTGCGGACCAGTCGTTCAGCCTCACCGTTGGATTGTGGATGGAACGGCGGGGCCGTGACATGCGTAATGCCGTGACGAGCACAAAAATCCGCAACTTCGGAAGAGGCAAATTGCGGACCATTATCAGTAACAAGAGTGGAGGGGAGGCCTTCCAAAGAAAAAATGCGGGCGAGAGCACTGGTGGTTGCCACGGTGGTAGGTGACGTGCAACGTACAATGAAAGGAAAGTTAGAGTAGGCGTCAATTACAAGGAGCCAATAAGTACCTAAAAAGGGTCCCGCAAAGTCAGCACGAATGCGCTCCCAGGGCGTCTCAGGCGAAGGCCACGGTGACAAAGATGACTTCAGGGCAGCGGCCTGTGACGCACAAGGGCTGCAGGCAGCGACAATGTGTGCTACGTCAGAGTCGATGCTAGGCCAGTACACATGACGGCGTGCCAGAGATTTTGTGCAAGACACACCCCAATGCCCATGGTGAAGGAGGCACAAGACCGAAGCATGCAAAGACGCAGGTACCACAACACGCGGCGAAGCATTGTCAGTGGAGAGGAGGATAACACCATCCCTAGCCGTGAGGCGGTAGCGCAAAGTGTAGTAGTTCCGCAATGGATCAGAAGTCTTAGCGGATGGGCGATCTGGCCAACCCTTCTGAATACAGCGTAAAACCCGGGAGAGGGTAGGGTCAGAACCCGTAGCAGCCGCCAGCCTGTCCCCAGTGATGGGGAACCCGTCCACAACCCGCTGCTCGGCAACATCCAGGTGGAAACACAAAAGTTTGTCCCTATCGAATGCCTGATCAGGACCCATGGGAAGGCGAGACAGAGCATCAGCATTCGCATGTTGAGCCGTTGGCCGGAAATGAATCTCATAATTGAAACGGGACAAGTAAAGAGCCCAACGCTGGAGGCGGTGTGCAGCCTTGTCGGGAAGTGACATTGATGGTTGAAACAAGGAAACAAGTGGTTTGTGATCCGTAACAAGATGAAATTTGGAGCCATAGAGAAAAACACCAAACTTATGAAGAGCATAAATGATGGCCAAAGCTTCTTTCTCAATTTGAGAATGCATAAGCAATGGGTTGTTCCGAACCGTCAGAAAAACTGTGCGCAAGGACTGCCCCAACTCCGTATTGAGAGGCGTCTGTGGCAAGAACAAGATGTTGACCAGGTCGATAAGTAGCCAGGCATGGGGCCTGTTTCAGCATAGTCTTTAATTTCTGGAAAGCCGCGTCACAAGACGCAGACCAGTGAAAAGGCACATTTTTATGCAACAGGCGATGCAACGGCTGAGCCACCGAAGCCGCAGATGGTAAAAACTTGTGATAGTATGCTATTTTCCCCAAGAAATCCTGCAGTTCCTTAACAGATGTAGGGCGAGGAAGGGCATCGATCGCAGCGACAGTTTGTTGAAGCGGACGAATACCATCCCGAGAGAGTTGAAACCCCAAGTAGATGATAGAGGCCTGAAAAAATTGTGATTTCTGAAGATTACACTTAAGACCGGCAGTCTGTAAGACATGAAAAAGTGTGCGGAGATTTTGAAGATGTTCGTCAGTGGTGGAGCCAGTGACAACAATGTCGTCCATGTAATTGATACACCCAAGAACAGGGAGCAATAATTGTTCCAAGAATCGCTGAAAGAGAGCAGGGGTGCTAGCAACCCCGAATGGTAAGCGTTGGTATTGATAAAGGCCGAAAGGCGTGTTAAGGACCAGAAACTGCCAGGAAGCAGCGTCGAGAGGAAGTTGATGATAAGCTTCTGACAGGTGAATTTTAGAAAAATACTGGCCTCCAGCAAGTTTAGTGAACAGTTCTTCAGGACAGGGCATAGGGTAAGTGTCAATGAGGCATTGAGCATTTACAGTGGCTTTGAAATCGCCACAGAGATGAATATCACCATTTGGCTTAGCAACTACAACGACAGGAGAGGACCACTCACTGGAAGTGACAGGAAGCAAGACCCCTGATGCAGTGAGACGATCCAACTTCCGCTTTACCCAATCACGAAGGGCCACAGGAATGGGCCGAGCCCGAAAAAACTTAGGCCGAGCAGTGAGTTTGAGCGTGATATGAGCTTCAAAGTCGTTTGCACAGCCTAACCCAGGAGAAAAAAGGGACGAAAATGTCATCGACAAGGAATCCAGTTGAGCATAAGGAATAGCGTCAGAGAAAATATTGACAGTCATCTATGGAGAACCCAAAAACGTGAAAGGCATCAAAACCAAAAAGATTTTCTGCGTTGCTCTGGTCGACCACAAATATGGGAACAGTGCGAACGACAGATTTGTAAGATACCTCAGCATTAAACTGTCCCAAGAGAGAAATCTTCTCTTTATTGTACGTCCGTAATTGCCAAGTGACAGGGGACAGGAGTGGAAAACCCAGCTGAAGATACGTCTGAGAATTAATGATAGTGGCAGCAGAACCGGTATCCACTTGCATGCAAACATCTCGACCAAGGATTTGGACAGTGAGGAATAACTTCCCTGAAAGGGAAGAAGTGCAATTGACAGACAACACAGAATCAGAATCAGTGTCATGTTCATGAACATCATATATGTGGTTGGATTTACAAACGGAAGACACATGACCCTTCTTTTTGCAATTGTGACACACAGCCCAACGTTGGGGACAATCCTCGCGTGAATGTTTCATAAAACACCGCGGACATGAAGGAAGTTGCCGGGGATTTTGCTGCAGTTTCTTAGTGGGTTGTTTACGGCTAGGCCGAGGCTGCGCGTGGGAGTGCACTGCGGCCTCGTCAGCTGGCGGGGACACGCCGCACGCGTCGTCAACAGTGCACAGAGGTTGTATTTCCCTGACATCACCCCACGCTTCTATTTGCGCCCAGCGGCACGAGAAATTTCAAAAGATTGCACAATGGAGAGAACTTCATATAGAGCTGGATTCGCCAACTGAAGGGCATGTTGCCGAACTTCTTTGTCGGGCGTTGACCGGATAATAGCATCCCATACCATGGAATCGGCATAGGATTCTTTGTGAACATCAGTAACAAATTGACACTTTCAACTGAGGCCGTGAAGTTCAGCAGCCCAAGCGCAATAGGATTGATTTGGTTGTTTTTGACAACGATAAAAGGCAACACGAGAGGCTACCACATGCGTTTGCTTTTGAAAATAGAGAGACAGAAGTGAACACATTTCAGCAAAGGACAAAGACGCAGGTTCCTTCAAAGGAGCCAATTGCGACAACAACCGATACATTTGAGGTGAAATCCAGGAAAGGAACAGAGACTCACATGGTTGTTCGTCCGTGACATGAAATGCCAAGAAGTGCTGTCGAAGACGTTTTTCATAATCTTTTAGACCAGTCTTCCGCTGTCTAGTTGTAAGGAGGAAAAGGGGGTATAGCCAACGACGAGAAACGCCCCGCATTTGACGCCGCGACAAAATCGCGAATCGCTGCTGTTAGAAGCATTTGCTGTTCAAGGAGATTTTGCAAGAGTTGCTCTACAGTAGCCATGGAACCCTGTGAGTCAACGGTGAAAAGGAAAAATCCACTACCTCATCACCAATTGTTAGAACTTCAAGTTTAACACATACATTTAGGAACAACACAACAACACATATAAGTCACAGAGTAAGTTGACATGTGTATTCATTAGCATTCGAATAAGCACTGAGTCCCAGTCTAGCTGCCACTGCTCGGCTGGCTGCCTAGGTGGCGCTGCTGCTGCATGGCTGGCAGACAGCGCCGCACGTAGAGGACGCCCGTAATTGCGCGGCGGCACTTTGAATGATCGGCGAGTCACAACAAAGAACTATCTACATAAAGACCTAAAATCACTTACCTTGGTCCAAAAAGGCGCCCAATATTCAGGAACACACATTTTCAATAAATTGCCAGCAACCATTAAAAACTTGGTTTCAGATGAAGCACAGCTTAAGCAGAGTTTGGGAGACTTTTTGATAGGCAACTCCTTCTGCTCCATAGATGAATATCTTAAGAGACTGTTATGCCAACTTAAGTAAAAATACCTGTTAGATTTCAGTTTTGACAACAATTGGTCACAACAGTCAAGATTAGCTATTATGTTTATGATAAATTTATTAATAGTGTTTCGTTCCGTAAATATTAGCTGTTCCAGTTTACTGCCTTTTATGAACATATTTTGACTATCTCTTGACAAATGATCAGGATAGTAAATATTATATTCAAATGTTTTATGTTTTTATGTTATACTTTTGACATGTTCCACAACCATGACATTCATCTCATTTTTTGGGTCTATGGAATGAAAACTGACTCTAATCTAATCTAATCTGGCTGAGTCCTACAGCTATCACTTCTACATCACTACTACCCTCATCTCTATTCATTTTCCTAGCAATCACACGAGTTAAAAGAAAAGTTAATTTCACAAATAGTCTGCACTTATCTTTTCTTTTTTCATGTCCTTCATCATAATTATGATGTCCACTTTCAATTGATCTGGTCCATCATTGTTGACAGTATCTCATCACTGTTGATACGACTTTCTTGGGCAGCTCTCGGGTCTTCTTTCTTCATATGATATATCTTCATTTATATATAAACTGCAGATGACACTAATCACTGTCCTTTCTTCTTCTGCAACAGACAAAACTTCTTTATCAGTCAACTGATCTCAGATGATACCCACAATTGTAATCTTACCATCACACGTGTTACTAGTAAATTTTTCAGTTTCTTCAAAAAGATTAATTGCTTTGTTTCAGATGCTTTGAGAGGAGTAAGATGTACAAATAATTTTGTTATTTATATTCATTTTTTCGTTCTTGACTGCAGTTTGTCTTGTGTAGGGGTAGATTCTTCAGGCTGAAATTTTTTAACTTTGTGGGTTCTAGTTGATAGGATAACTGATGAAGTAATTTCTGTTTCTATGACTTTCTTTTATTAATTTTATCCCATTCTTCTATATCAAACTGATTTACAATCTCCACTGTAGAACAAAAATTCACATTGTTTTTGTCAAACATAGAAACATGACCTATTCCATTAGAGGCATGCCCACTATTCCTCACTCATTCTGCGGTACTAATTATATTCCAAAGAGTTTACAAACTTTCTTGGCAAAAGAAGAACCTTGACTAAGTTATATCATTATTTTATAAATGAGTCCAGAAATAAATTTAATAATTAGTGTTAGATTGCATAAATTAATAATAGGAATTTTAAGCGAGGTAGTTATTTTGTAATTTCAAATGTTTCCAAAAGAAAAGTAATTTTAACTGTACATACATAGTTAATATATATCAATTGTAATAAACTAATTTCTTTTTATATATTTTAGCCTGAAATACAGTACATAGTATACAAAATCATATGAAATTTTTTTAGTGAAATAGCTGAGATAATGTTCACCTATACAAGATTCAAAAATATTCCTGGTATCGGCTATTTCTATTAAAGAAAGGTAATGTTAGATGAGGGTGTCCCACTACACACCCTCAGCAACCCCGTAGTTGTGCCACTGCAATTGCCTGGCAAAGTGATTTGTTACGTGTGTGAGCAGATTATTAATTCATAAATAACACTAACTGCACTTATATTTAAATGCATTACGCAGTTTGAGGCACAATGACCAATGTTTAGTATTTAGCCACATACTACTTATTATAATATTCAGAAAGACTCATGAAGTAGTTAGGCTATAATATTTTTTTTTATTGCAACGAAACACTGATATTAACATTGAATCAATAACAACAGAACTATTATATATAATCAAAGAATAAACAATCTGTCCCTTATGCGCGCCACAACAGAATAATGCTATCCTTCACTGTGCATCTATGGATGTTCTGCTGGCGACTCCTACACAGCCCCCCTCCAATAGAGTGGAGCTCCGGGAATGTTGGGGTATTTATATCTCACCTGACACCAAGCTCTTGTGTGTACTGAAGGCATTGATTGAACTTCTTCAGCTTCTGTTGCTGGTAGTGACGGTACCGCTTCCTCTTGTGGTGGTGAGGTGGTGTCATCCTGATCCAGTGGTGTGGAAGGTTGCGCTTGGTGCCTGACCTCTGTGTCCTCTTCAGTTGGTTACATATGTGCAGGTTTGAGCCGTTCCAATGATACCACTTGACTCTTTCCATTTAGATCTATCTGCATGGTATGTTCATCCTGTGAGAGCACTCTGTAAGGTCCAGAATATGGAGGCTGAAGTTGTGACTTGACAACGTCCATCCATAGCATCACATGTGTACATGAGCATAGATATTTGTGCATGAATGTATTTACTGCTCCATGTCTCGAGATAGGAGATGGGCGAAGTTGCGTACCATTTGCAATGTAAACGGCAGTTCAGTCTGTCGTGCCCCTTCCTTATCGGTGAAGAATTCTGCAGGCAGTCGTAAGGGTTCACCCTTAGGAATGCCCCTAAATCCATTTTCAGTGCTGTGCGTAGGCCCAACAAAACTAGTGGTAATGCTAACGACCAAGACTGTGCATGGCACATTAATGCAGCTTTTAATGTTCTATGCCAGTGTTCCACCATCCCATTGCTTGCTGGGTGGTACCCTGTGGTGCAATGATGTTGGAACCCGCAGAGGTTGGCCAATTCTGAGAACAACGTCGATTCAAACTGATGCCCCTGGTCTGTGGTGACATGTAAAGGGCAGCTGAAACGTGCTATCAAAGATGAAAGAAATACGCGTGCCACCGTTTTTGCTGAAATATCCGATAACGGAATCACCTCTTTTCATCTGGTGAAGCAGTCCACTGCATTGTGGAGATAACAGTATCCTTCCGACGGCAAAAGTGGTCCCACGATGTCCAGGTGCACATATTAGATTAGATTAGATTTACTTTCATTCCAATTGATCCGTAGTGAGGAGGTCCTCCAGGATGTGGAACATGTCAGAAAAACAACAATACATGTGAAACATTGTGTGGTAAGTGGGCGATAAACTCGAGTTGTCTAAATTGTTGTGGTGAGCAACCATCCTTGTTCTTACTGAAGGTGAAAGTAATTGGCTTGTGGTCTGTAAAAAGGGTGAATGGTTTGCCTTCTACTTGCGGTTGGAAATGTCTGATGGCTTCATAAATTGCCAGTACCTCCATATCATAGGCACTCCATTTTACTTGCGACGATGTAAGCTTGCGGGAGAAGAAACCTAGAGGCTGCCAATTTTTTCCCACCTTCTGCACCTATTGGCTGCTGGCTCACATCCACAACAATTGCCAGTTGAGCTTGAGGAACCGGATGTGCCAACATTATTGCCTGAAGTAGACAGGTTTTGATCTTGTCGAATGTCATCTGCATCTCTGATGTCCACTGTAAAGGTTGTTTGCCTACTGCATCCTTGACGACTAGTGCTGACAGCAAAGGGGCTTGAATGGCCACCGCATTAGGCAGAATTTGTCTGTAGAAGTTAACTGCTTCAAGAAACCGGTGTAATTGGAGATAGTCGATGGGGCGAGTCATCTCTTCGATAAAGTTGAGTTTGTCTTGCAGTGGGCTGATACCGGTTGCTGTCAATGAGTAGCCCAAGAATGGCACCTGACATTGTCAAAGTAAACACTTTGATTCATTGACCAAAATGCCATATGCCTCAATACACTGGTAAACAGTCCTTAGATGTAGTTTGTGCAATTCCTCAGACAATGAAAAAACCAAGATGTCATCGATGTACGCGAAGCAATATGGTAAACCTTTGAGGACTTCTTCAATGAAATGCTGCCACGTTTGTGCCACATTTTTTAACCCAAATGGCATACGGAGGTATTCTAATAAACCGAATGGTGTCATGACAGCCGTCTTCAGAATATCAGCAGGTGTGACCGGTATCTGGTGATATGCTTTTTTGCAATCAATGACACTAAAAATGATCATGCCTGCAAGTGTGTGTGTAAAATCCCTGATATGTGGTTTATCAGATAAAGATCGGGGATGGTACGAGTATTTAGTGCCCTGTAATCTCCGCATGGTCTCCAAGTCCCATCTTTCTTCTTTATGAGGTGAAGTAGCAATGACCACGGACTGTCGGATCTACGGACAATTCCCCGAGTGTAATAATTCTTCGAACACTGGCTTTGCTGCAGCAAAACAATTCAGAGCTAACCAGTGTGGGCATTGAGACACTGGTTGACCGGGTGTAGTCCTGATGTGAAGTACCGTATTGTGCTTTATTGTCTGCCCACCAGTCATGGATTCGCAGTTTGCTACTTGTCTGCAATCAGACATGGACATAGGGCTTCATCCTAGGGTGCCTCTAATGCACTGTGTCCCCCATCAAATGCTCACTGAGCTAATAGATACCTCAAGTGCATAATGAAACAAGAAATCTGCACCCAATATTGCATCTGGCACATCGGAAATTATGAAAGTCCATGGTAAACTTTCATGGAACCCGAGGTCTACCTCTATCTGACATTTTCCATAAGTCGCTATTGACGTCTGGTTTGCTGCTGTGAGTTTCGACTGAGATGGAGGGAGCTTCACACCACACTTTCTAACAGGCAATGCACTAACGTCCCAACCTGAGTCGACTAGATAAACACGGCTGGACTTAACGTCTGTAACAAACAGCTGATGGGGCAGTGAAGGTAAAGAAGAAAGGTTACTCACCCGTAGTTGCCTCTCTTCGATCTCACCTCATAACAGTAGGTGCTGGTGCTCGAACTTGTGACCAGCGGCAACTAATGCTGGCCACTGTCGCCCTTTAGGTGATTGCAGGGTGATGTGCAGCATGTCACCTCGCTTCCGAATCGTCGATGGTACCAGCAGATATGCTCCTTAGACAAAATGTCATCTTCCTTCCTCTTCTTGTTTGTGCCTGTCTTGCCTCCAAGCAACGTCGATATCTGCTGCTTCAATCCTTCAACTTGTTTTTTTAGGTCATCCAGTTGTAGAGAAACGTCTGGCTGTTGGTGTTATTGTATTGCTTCCCAATATATTTATTCCTTAATGAAATTTGTCATTAAAAATATATCACTTTTTCAAACCAACAGCTCAATTCATGGAATCAATACTAGAAATAAGAATAATCTTCACAAGGATTTAAAGTCACTTAGTCTTGTACAAAAAGATGTGCATTATTCAGGAACACACATTTTCAATAACTTGCCAGCAGCCATAAAAAGCTTAACAACCAATGAAATTCAGTTTAAGAGAAGCCTAAAGGATTTATTGGTGGCCAACTCCTTCTACTCCATTGATGAATTTCTTAGTAAAACCAACTGATTTGTATATAAGTACAACATAACTTCTGCACAATTTCAGTGCAGTAATGTGTTCACTGAAAATTTGTGTGTCTGTGTGTGTGTGTGGTTGTGTGTAAGTATAATCTAACTTCTGCACCATTTCAGTGCAGTAATGTGTTCATTGTAAATAAGTATTTCAGTAGTTGTATTACATGTTTATTGCCTTATAAATAAATAAAAAACTTTTTTATTTTAAATTCAGTGCATTAGTATTTGTAAAATGACTCTTAGTGTTCATTAAAATATGACGATCATTTCACTTGGGACCTGTGGAATGGTACATTAGCTTATTTGTTTTAGTTGTAAATATTTGTCATGTATTGTTGTTTTTCTGACATGTTCCACATCCTGGAGGACCTCCTCACTACGGATCAATTGGAATGAAAGTAAATCTAATCTAATCTAATCTAAAAGCAAGCTACACCGCGATGCAGAGTGCCTCTCTTGCAGAGTCTGCCACTTGAGTTTGCTAAACATTTCTGTAATGCTATCACGGTTACCAAATAACCCTGTGATGAAACGCGCCACTCTTCTTTGGATCTTCTCTATCTCCTCTGTCAACCCGACTACAATTTTCTAATGCTGTAACTTCTCTGTATACTACAGCATCATCCACAAAAGGCCGCATGGAACTTCCGACACTATCTACTAGGTCATTTATATATATTGTGAAAAGCAATGGTCCCATAACACTCCCCTATGGCATGCCAGAGGTCACTCTAACGTCTGTAGACATCTCTCCATTGATAACAACATGCTGTGTTCTGTTTGTGAAAAACTCTTCAATCCAGTCACACAGCTGGTCCGATACTCCGTAGGCTCTTACTTTGTTTATCAGGCGACAGTACGGAACTGTATTGAATGCCTTCTGGAAGTCAAGGAAAATAGCATCTACCTGGGAGCCTGTATGTAATATTTTCTGGGTCTCATGAACAAATAAAGCGAGTTGGGTCTCACACGATCACTGTTTCCAGAATCCATGTTGATTCCTACAGAGTAGATTCTGGGTTTCCAAAAACGACATGATACTCGAGCAAAAAACATGTCCTAAAATTCTACAACAGATTGACGTAAGTGATATGGGTCTATAGTTTTGCGCATCTGCTCGACGACCCTTCTTGAAGACTGGGACTACCTGTGCTCTTTTCCAATCATTTGGAACCTTCCATTCCTCTAGAGACTTGCGGTACACGGCTGTTAGAAGGGGGAAAAGTTCTTTCGCGTACTCTGTGTAGAATCGAATTGGTATCCCGTCAGGTCCAGTGGACTTTCCTCTGTTGAGTGATTCCAGTTGCTTTTCTATTCCTTGGACACTTATTTCGATGTCAGCCATTTTTTCGTTTGTGCGAGGATTTATAGAAGGAACTGCAGTGCAGTCTTCCTCTGTGAAACCGCTTTGGAAAAAGGTGTTTAGTATTTCAGCTTTATGCGTGTAATCCTCTGTTTCAATGCCATTATCATCTGAGAGTGTCTGGATTTGCTGTTTCGAGCCCCTTACTGATTTAACGTAAGACCAGAACTTCCTAGGATTTTCTGTCAAGTCGGTACATAGAATTTTACTTTCGAATTCACTGAACACTTCACGCATAGCCCTCCTTACGCTAACTTTGACATCGTTTAGCTTCTGTTTGTCTGAGAGGTTTTGGCTGCATTTAAACTTGGAGTGAAGCTCTCTTTGCTTTCGCAGTAGTTTCCTAACTTTGTTGTTGAACCACGGTGGGTTTTTCCTGTCCCTCACAGTTTTACTCGGCATGTACCTGTCTAAAATGCATTTTTCAATTGCCTTGAACTTTTTTCATAAACACTCAACTTTGTCAGTGTCAGAACAGAAATTTTCGTTTTGATCTGTTAGGTAGTCTGAAATCTGCCTTCTATTACTCTTGCTAAACAGATAAACCTTCCTCCCTTTTTTATATTCCTATTAACTTCCTTATTCAGGGATGCTGCAACGGCCTTATGATCACTGATTCCCTGTTCTGCACTTACAGAGTCGAAAAGTTCGGGTCTGTTTGTTATCAGTAGGTCCAAGATGTTATCTCCACGAGTTGGTTCTCTGTTTAATTGCTCGAGGTAATTTTCGGATAGTGCACTCAGTATAATGTCCCTACCACCTGTCCTAAACATCTGAGTGTCCCAGTCTATATCTGGTAAATTGAAATCTCCACCTAAGACTATAACATGCTGAGAAAATTTATGTGAACTGTATTCCAAATTTTCTCTCAGTTGTTCTGCCACTAATGCTGCTGAGTCGGGAGGTCGGTAAAAGGAGCCAATTATTAACCTAGTTCGGTTGTTGAGTCTAGCCTCCACCCATAATAATTCAGAGGAACTGTCCACTTCTACTTCACTACAGGATAAACTTCTACTAACAGTGACAAACATGCCCCCACCAGTTGCATGCAATCTATCCTTTCTAAACACCATCTGTGCCTTTGTAAAAATTTCGTCAGAATTTATCTCTGGCTTCAGCCAGCTTTCTGTACCTATAACGATTTCAGCTTCGGTGCTTTCTATCAGCGCTTGAAGTTCCGGTACTTTACCAATGCAGCTTCGACAGTTTACAATTACAATACTGATTGCTACTTGGTCCCCGCATGTCCTGACTTTGCCCCGCACCCTTTGAGGCTGTTGCCCTTGCTGTACTTGCCTGAGGCCATCTAACCTAAAAAACCACCCAGTCCACGCCACACAACCCCTGCTACCCGTGTAGCCGCTTGCTGCGTGTAGTGGACTCCTGACTTATCCAGCGGAACCCGAAACCCCACCACCCTATGGCGCAAGTCGAAGAATCTGCAGCCCACACGGTCGCAGAACCGTCTCAGCCTCTGATTCAGACCCTCCACTCGGCTCTGTACCAAAGGTCCGCAGTCAGTCCTGTCAACAATGCTGCAGATGGTGAGCTCTGCTTTCATCCCGCTAGCAAGACTGGCAGTATTCACCAAATCAGATAGCTGCCAGAAGCCAGAGAGGATTTCCTCCAATCCATAGCGACACACATCATTGGTGCCAACATGAGCGACCACCTGCAGATGGGTGCACCCTGTACCCTTCATGGCATCTGGAAGGACCCTTTCTACATCTGGAATGACTCCCCCCGGTATGCACATGGATTGCACATTGGTTTTCTTCCCCTCTCTTGCTGCCTTATCCCTCAGGGGCCCCATTACGCGCCTGACGTTGGAGCTTCCAACTACCAGTAAGCCCACCCTCTGCGACCGCTGGGATCTTGCAGACTGAGGGGCAACCTCTGGAACAGGACAAGCAGCCATGTCTGGCCAAAGATCAGTATCAGCCTGAGACACAGCCTGAAACCGGTTCATCAGACAAACTGGAGAGGCCTTCCGTTCAGCCCTCCGGAATGTCTTTCGCCCCCTGCCACTCCTCGAGACGACCTCCCACTCTACCACAGGTGAGGGATCAGCCTCAATGTGGGCAGTAACCTGGGCAGCCACAGTTGTAGTCCGATTGGGGGATGCGTGGGATGATCTGGCCGTCCCCGACAAACCCCCATCCGGACCCCCACAGTGATGCCCATTGGCAACAGCCTCAAGCTGTGTGACCGAAGCCAACACTGCCTGAAGCTGGGAGCGAAGGGATGCCAACTCAGCCTGCATCCCAACACAGCAGTTGCAGTCCCTATCCACGCTAAAAATTGTTGTGCAAAGAACGTCTGAACTAATCTACAGAGAGCACAAGCAAATCGACACAAAATTTAAACGGTTATTACAATACAAGGTTGCCTAGTAAATGCAGTAATACTGCTACTTGCACACTGCTGACACACTACTTGGCGGCGGAAGGAGACTACGCAATTTTACACTATTCAGGTACTAAAACGCGATGCTACAACTCTCAAATACTATAATACGCCCGAAATGTATGAATTAAACAATGCAAGTACCAAAAACACGCAAAGAAATTAAGAATTAAACTATGTAACAAATAAGTGAGCTAGGAGTATACGACTTTCTGCTGGCAGCTGCTTATCCAATGGCAGTAGGGAGCCACATACTACTTATTACAATCTCCAGAAAGACTCACGAAGTAGTTAGGCTATAATATTTTATTTTTTTATTGCAACGTAAAGCTCATATTAACATTGAATCAATAACAACAGAATTATTATGTATGATCAAAGAATAAACAATCTGTCCCTTGTGCACGCCGCCACAGAATAATGATATCCTTCACTGTGTGTCTACGGATGTTCTGCTGGCAACTCCCACAAGTAAATGCTTTCACTGTCATTTTTCTTCTTACAAGAATCTTGGTTAATTTAATGTTTCTTACTACAAATAAACAGTACCTTTGAAGTTGTTCATCCTGTAATGTGCATTCATGAGTCCATGTCAAAATTTATACTATAGCAGCTGACTAGGATGAGTCGCACATGCCCGTTAGTTGTCAGTGCTGGCAGACAAACAAAGAAACATTTACCCTCGCACATTCTATAAACATGCAGTGAGTGCACTACTTACCCATGCGTCCCTGAGTTAAGTGGCCAACTTCACTTAGTTCATGGCTGAATTTGTCAATGCTGCTTACAGTGTTTAAGTTTCTTGATGTTGTTCCCTGACCTTTAATCCTAACTCTACACAGTGGTCCATACACAAAATTACTGCTATGCCAGACAAGTCACCTGGCCAAAGGTACTTTGGGCTACTCATGCAAAGCTGGGGCGGGTCGCCAGTACTATTATAAAACATAGGTGAGAACCGCAAATGGTGTGAATACTTGATTTAGGCCACATGCAGGCTGCAGTTTGATGACCTCTGCTTTAAATCATTAAGGAAATTGATGTACAAAAAAAGGGAGACCCCGAGAGATGGTCGGTTAGAATGGCTAATGGCGTGAATACTTGATTTAGGCCATATGCAGTGTGCAGGCTGCAGTTTGATGATCTCTGCTTTTAATAATTAAGGACATTGATGTACGAAAGAAGAGAGACCCAGACAGATGGTCAGTTACAAAAGGGGTCAAATAGTGATGACAATGATGACGATGATGATGATGATGATGATTGGTTTGCGGGGTGCTCAACTGCATGGTAATTAGCACCTGTACAAATTTCCCATATTTACACAGTCTAGCCTCACCCCCTTCACAAATGATGATGAAATTATGAGGACAACACAAATACCCAGCCCCCAGGCAAAGAAAATACCCAACCTGGCTGGAAATTGAACCCAGGACCCGATGATCCAGAGGCAGCAATACCACCCTCCATAAAAGCAGTGAAGAACCGATTATCCAGCATACTGGAGTGGCAGCCTCAGTGAACAGCAATGCCATTTTATTGGTGAAGGTTGGGTCTCCTTTCTTTTCTACTCCAATGTCTTTAATGACTTCAAGTATTATGTAAGCCTGAGTATGTGGCTATAGGTCACGAAACCTGTCATATCCCATTAAAGATAGTCATCCAGCTGTGTGTGGTGTTCTTTTTACAAGTTATATTACCATTGCTGTGAATGCTTGGACTTGTTTGTAATGCTCATAATTGTTAAGTATCTAGCAACAGACAAGAGTACCCGAGTAGTGTATTTAGAAGAGTAGAGTTAGTAATTAATATAAATAAAGTATTTTTCAACACTGATGATTTCACAACATTGCATTGGCATGTGTAATGTGTTAAAATGATAATTTTATGAAATATTTATAGATTAGGAATCCAAAGTTACTTCAGAAAATTATGAGGTTTGCTGAGAGACTTATTCAATCTGGAGCCAACATAAATATTATGGATCATCGAGGCAGAACACCACTACATTATGCTGCAGTAGAAGGAAACAATGAGGTATGCTGAATCACTAATCTTAATGGGTAAGCAGTGGAATTAATATTGAGAGTCATGGGAATGAGAGTATTGTGCCAAGACTCTTATGTATGCTATAAATCAGTCTGTGGTTTTATTCAAAGTATGTAGTTTTAAATTGTAAGACATTTCCTGGGGCAGATGTAGATTCTGACCACAATCTATTGGTTATGAACTGCAGATTGAAACTGAAGAAACTGCAAAAAGGTGGGAATTTAAGGAGATGGGACCTGGATAAACTGAAAGAACCAGAGGTTGTAGAGAGTTTCAGGGAGAGAATTAGGGAACAATTGACAGGAATGGGGGAAAGAAATACAGTAGAAGAAGAATGGGTAGCTCTGAGGGATGAAGTGGTGAAGGCAGCAGACGATCAAGTAGGTAAAAAGACGTGGGCTAATAGAAATCCTTGGGTAACAGAAGAAATATTGAATTTAATTGATGAAAGGAGAAAATATAAAAATGCAGTAAATGAAGCAGGCAAAAAGGAATACAAACGTCTCAAAAATGAAATCGACAGGAAGTGCAAAATGGCTAAGCAGGGATGGCTAGAGGACAAATGTAAGGATGTAGAGGCTTGTCTCACTAGGGGTAAGATAGATACTGCCTACAGGAAAATTAAAGAGACCTTTGGAGAGAAGAGAACCACTTGTACAAATATCAAGAGCTCAGATGGCAACCCAGTTCTAAGCAAAGAAGGGAAAGCAGAAAGGTGGAAGGAGTATATAGAGGGTCTGTACAAGGGCGATGTACTTGAGGACAATATTATGGAAATGGAAGAGGATGTAGATGAAGATGAAATGGGAGATAAGATACTGCGTGAAGAGTTTGACAGAGCACTGAAAGACCTGAGTCAAAACAAGGCCCCGGGAGTAGACAACATTCCATTAGAACTACTGATGGCCTCGGGAGAGCCTGTCATGACAAAACTCTACCATCTGGTGAGCACGATGTATGAGACAGGCGAAATACCCTCAGACTTTAAGAAGAATATAATAATTCCAATCCCAAAGAAAGCAGGTGTTGACAGATGTGAAAATTACCGAACAATCAGTTTAATAAGTCACAGCTGCAAAATACTAACACGAATTCTTTACAGACGAATGGAAAAGCTAGTAGAAGCCGACCTCGGGGAAGATCAGTTTGGATTCCGTAGAAATGTTGGAACACGTGAGGCAATACTGACCTTACGACTTATCTTGGAAGAAAGATTAAGAAAAGGCAAACCTACGTTTCTAGCATTTGTAGACTTAGAGAAAGCTTTTGACAATGTTGACTGGAATACTCTCTTTCAAATTCTGAAGGTGGCAGGGGTAAAATACAGGGAGCGAAAGGCTATTTACAATTTGTACAGAAACCAGATAGCAGTTATAAGAGTCGAGGGGCATGAAAGGGAAGCAGTGGTTGGGAAAGGAGTGAGACAGGGTTGTAGCCTCTCCCCGATGTTATTCAATCTGTATATTGAGCAAGCAGTAAAGGAAACAAAAGAAAAATTCGGAGTAGGTATTAAAATTCATGGAGAAGAAGTAAAAACTTTGAGGTTCGCCGATGACATTGTAATTCTGTCAGAGACAGCAAAGGACTTGGAAGAGCAGTTGAACGGAATGGACAGTGTCTTGAAAGGAGGATATAAGATGAACATCAACAAAAGCAAAACGAGGATAATGGAATGTAGTCACATTAAGTCGGGTGATGCTGAGGGAATTAGATTAGGAAATGAGACACTAAAAGTAGTAAAGGAGTTTTGCTATTTAGGGAGTAAAATAACCGATGATGGTCGAAGTAGAGAGGATATAAAATGTAGACTGGCAATGGCAAGGAAAGCGTTTCTCAAGAAGAGAAATTTGTTAACATCGAATATAGATTTAGGTGTCAGGAAGTCGTTTCTGAAAGTATTTGTATGGAGTGTAGCCATGTATGGAAGTGAGACATGGACGATAACTAATTTGGACAAGAAGAGAATAGAAGCTTTTGAAATGTGGTGCTACAGAAGAATGCTGAAGATAAGGTGGGTAGATCACGTAACTAATGAGGAGGTATTGTATAGGATTGGGGAGAAGAGAAGTTTGTGGCACAACTTGACTAGAAGAAGGGATCGGTTGGTAGGACATGTTCTGAGGCATCGAGGGATCACAAATTTAGCATTGGAGGGCAGCGTGGAGGGTAAAAATCGTAGAGGGAGACCAAGAGATCAATACACTAAGCAGATTCAGAAGGATGTAGGTTGCAGTAGGTACTGGGAGATGAAGAAGCTTGCACAGGATAGAGTAGCATGGAGAGCTGCATCAAACCAGTCTCAGGACTGAAGACCACAACAACAACATGTAATTTCCAAACATATACTTTACCAGTAGATAATGAGAGAGACAGATTTTTCAGTCATGCTAAACACTAGGATAGTGAGACATGCCATTCAGTTTTTAGACCAATATCAGAGTCCAATGAGAAGTTCAGGCAGGTGATAAAGAGGTCCAAAACTCACAAAATTCTCACAACAGGAAAGTAAATAATAATGTTACCATATTTAACCAAAATATTGGTGGATTAAAGAAAAAAGTAGATTCTCACAAAAGTAAAGTAAAAAATAATGTTACCATTTTACACCAAAAATTTCCAGGATTGAAGAATAAAGTAGATGAGCTCCTGGTTTGTTTAGATGACATTGAATCTTGTAATGTGATAGATATACTATGCCTGTCTGAGCATCACATTGTGTCTGATATGGAAAAGGTAAATATCAGTTGTTATAAACTAGCTGCACATAGGAGTAGAGAGAATAAGGTGGGAGGAGGAGTTGCCATATATGTCAAAAGTTATCACTGTGTAGAAAGCTTAGATACAAAAAAGTTTTGTCTAGAGCAACAACTAGAAGCATGTGCCTGTCAACTTAAACTGAAGGAGGGCTCTTTTATAATTGTAACAGTATATAGGTCCCCTTCAGGAAACTTTCGTTTACTCCTGGAAAACGTGGATGCCTTGTTGTGCTATCTGTCAGATAGGGGAAAGCAAATTATTATTTGTGGGGACTTCAGTGTTGATTCACTGAAAGAGTGTAATAGGAAGAATGACCTGGAAGTCTTGCTCGGTTCTTACAATTTGACATCTGTAATTAATTTTCCTACTTGAGCTGTAAAGGAGAGCAGCACATTGATAGATAACACTTTTATAGAACAAGATAGGTTTAAAAACATAAATTCTTTTCCTATTGAGAATGGGCTTTCTGATCATGATGCTCAGCTAGTTACAGTATATGACATAGCTCTATTCAGTATTTCAAAACTACCCTCCAAATTAGTGTGTTCAATTAATGACTCAACAATTAGAAATTTCAGAGTAAATCTGTGCTACATTAAGAAAGGTTATTAAAAAGTCCAGAAGCATGTGCATCATGTCTGAGATTAATACCTCTGATAACAAAATCAAAACAATTTGGAATATTATTACAAGGGAGACAGGGCAACCAAGAGTACAGGATGATGGCATCACCATCAAAGTGAACAACAAGCCGGAAGTCGAAAACATTTTGAATAATCATTTTTTAAATGTTGTAGAGAAAATAGGATCTAAATGTTCATTAGAAGAAGCAAGGCAGTTAATGGAAGAGGCCTTACCCACAGCATTTGATACAATAGAAATTCCACCCACCTCTCCTTCTGAAATTAGGAAGATAATAAACTCTCTCAAGAATAAAAGCTCACATGGAATTGATGGCATTTCCAGCAGGATAATAAAAACTTGTTCCCAAGAAATAAGTAGGATTCTTAGCCACATATGTAATAGCTCTCTGAAGCAGGGTATTTTGCCAGATAGACTGAAGTATGCCATTGTTAAACCACTGCATAAAAAAGGGGATACGTTTGATGTCAACAACTACCGCCCAATCTCTATTCTGACTGCCTTATCCAAAATTCTTGAAAAAGTAATGTACTGTAGAGTAGCTTCACACCTTTGTAAAAATAAACTTTTAACAAAATGTCAGTTTGGTATCCAGAAGGGTTTTTCAACAGAAAATGCTATATATACTTTCACTAATGAAATATTAAATGCTCTGAGTAACCAGAAGACAGCCGTTGGGATTTTTTGTGACCTATCAAAGGCTTTTGATTGCGTAAATCATGGAATACTTCTAGATAAGATTAGTACTGTGGTATAAATGGGACAGTGCTCAAATAGTTAAAATCATACCTAACTGGAAGAGTGCAGAAAGTTGAAATAAACAGTTCACATAATATGCAAAAAACCGGTGATTTCTCAAACTGAGGAACAATCAAGAATGGGGTGCTGCAAGGTTCGATCTTGGGTCCTCTGTTGTTCTTAATATATATTAATGACTTGCCAGTCTATATTCATGAAGATGCAAAGCTGGTACTTTTTGCCAATGATACAAGTATAGCTATCACACCCGACAGACAAGAATTAACTGGTGAAATTGTAAATGATGTTTTTCAGAAAATCATTAAGTGGTTCTCTGCAAATGGGCTCTCATTAAACTTTGACAAAACACAGTATATACAGTTCCACACAGTAAATGGAATGACACCATTAATAAATATAGACTTCGATCAGAAATTGGTAGCTAAAGTAGAAATTCAAAATTTCTAGGTGTATGCATTGATGTGGGGTTGAACCTATTCCAGTCCTGTAACCCGGAAGGTGTACACAATCAAAGGCAGAGCCACGTGTGAAAGCACCCACGTGATCTACCAACTGACCTGCCTACACTGTGATGCATTCTATGTGGGAATGACCAGCAACAAACTGTCCATTCGCATGAATGGACACAGGCAGACAGTGTTTGTTGGTAATGAGGATCACCCTGTGGCTAAACATGCCTTGGTGCACGACCAGCACATCTTGGCACAGTGTTACACCATCCGGGTTATCTGGATACTTCCTACTAACACCAACCTATCCGAACTCCGGAGATGGGAACTTGCTCTTCAATATATCCTCTCTTCCTGTTATCCACTAGGCCTCAATCTCCGCTAATTTCAAGTTGCTGCCACTCATACCTCACCTGTCATTCAACAACATCTTTGCCTCTGCACTTCTGCCTCGACTGACATCTCTGCCCAAACTCTTTGTCTTTAAATATGTCTGCTTGTGTCTGTATATGTGTGGATGGATATGTGTGTGTGTGCGAGTGTATACCCGTCCTTTTTTATGTTTGTGTTCGTTTGTGTGTCTGTCGACCTGCCAGCACTTTCATTTGGTAAGTCACATCATCTTTGTTTTTAGGTATATATATATATATATATATATATATATATATATAAAGAAAGATGATGAGACTTACCAAACAAAAGCGCTGGCAGGTCGATAGACACACAAACATACACACAAAATTCTAGCTTTCGCAACCAACGGTTGCCTCGTCAGGAAAGAGGGAAGGAGAGGGAAAGACAAAAGGATATGGGTTTTAAGGGAGAGGGTAAGGAGTCATTCCAATCCCGGGAGCGGAAAGACTTACCTTAGGAGGAAAAAAGGACAGGTATACACTCGCGCGCACACACACACATATCCATCCGCATATACACAGACACAAGCAGACATCCCACGTGGAATGTTTCCCTCTATTATATATATATATATACCTAAAAACAAAGATGATGTGACTTACCAAATCCACACATAGACCATATATATGTGTGTGTGTGTGAGTGTATACCCGTCCTTTTTTCCCCCGAAGGTAAGTCTTTCCGCTCCCGGGACTGGAATGACTCCTTACCCTCTCCCTTAAAACCCACATCCTTTGTCTTTCCCTCTCCTTCCCTCTTTCCTGATGAGGCAACAGTTTGTTGCGAAAGCTTGAATTTTGTGTGTATGTTTGTGTTCGTTTGTGTGTCTGCGACCTGCCAGCACTTTCATTTGGTAAGTCACATCATCTTTGTTTTTAGGTATATATATATATATATATATATATATATATATATATATATATATATATATATATATATATATATATATATATATTCACTTATGAAATTTGTTATTAACAGTCCGAACAAATTCAAAAGTAATAGCAGTGTACATGGCTACAACACTAGGAGAAAGGATGATCTTCACTACTCAAGGTTAAATCTAACTTTGGCTCAGAAGGGGGTAAATTATGCCCCCACAAAAGTCTTTCGTCACCTATCTAATAGCATCAAAAGTCTGACAGATAACCATATAGCATTTAAAAGGAAATTAAAAGAATTTCTTAATGGCAACTCCTGCTCATTAGATGAATTTTTGGATATAGTAAGTGGGTAATTTCCCCCCCCCCCCCCTCCAGAAAAACAAGTAAATAAATAAATAAAATAAAAACTAAAAGAAATAAAAATATTGAGTGTCATGTAATATTTTGTGTAATGTAATATTTTGCATAGACACCTTTTATTAACCTGACATGTTGCACATCATTACGAAGTGTCGTCTTCATGATCTATGGAACAAGTACTAAGCTAATCTAATCTAATCTCTTAATTTATTTCATTAATTTGAATATTTGTATTTTCATTTCTTTAATTAAGCAGTGATCTTGGTAAACACTTTTCATGACACTTTTGTAAATGCATTTGAAAACTGCTTCCCCAAGAAAATTATTAATTATACTCGTAACAAACCATGTAACAAACCGTGGCTTACTAAGTGTATAAAAATATCTTGTAACTGGAAAAGGGAAATGTATCTGACAGCAAGAAAGAGTAGTGACCCAGAAACTATCAAACATTATAAAAACTACTGTGCTATATTAAGAAAAGTTATTAAAAAATCCTATGTGTATCATGTCTGAAATAAGCAACTCTGATAATAAAATTAAAACAATTTGGAATATTATTAAAAGAGAAACAGGTCAACCAAGAGCACAGGAAGACAGTATTACCATCAAATTGAATGAAAACTTTACAAAAAATAGTCAGAAGTTGAAAATATTTTTAATAATCATTTTCTAAATGTTGTGGATATAGTAGGATCCAAGTGTTCATTAGATGATGCTAGACTGTTAATGGAAGAGGCCATACCTATGCAATTTGATATAATTGAAATCTCACCCACATCTCCCTCTGAAATTAGGAAAATAATAAACTTGCTTAAAAGCAAAAACTCACATGGAATTGATGGCATTTCTAGCAATATACTAAAAGCTTGTTCTCAACAGATAAGTAAGATTCTCAGCCACCTGTGTAATAGATGTCTGGAGCAGGGCATTTTCCCTGATAGACTGAAATATGCTATTGTTATACCTTTGCATAAAGAAAGGGATAGATCTGATGTCAACAATTACCGTCCAATCTTCCTTCTAACAGCTTTATCCAAAATTTTTGAGAAAGTAATGTATTCAAGAGGTGCTTCACATATCTGTAAAAATGAAGTACTAACAAAATATCAGTTTGGTTTCCAGAAAGGTTTTTCAACAGAAAATACCGTATATGCTTCCACCAATCAAATTTTGAATGATCTGAATAACCAAACACCACCCATTGGGATTTTTTGTGATCTCTCAAAGGCTTTTCATTGTGTAAATCATGAAATTCTGCTAGAAAAGCTCAAGTATTGTGGCATGATTGGGACAGTGCACAAATGGTTTAATTCATACCTAACTGGAAGAGTGCAGAAAGTTGAAATAAGCAGTCCTCAAACTGGGGAACTATCAAGAATGAGGTTCCACAAGGGTCGGTCTTGGGTCCTTTGTTGTTCTTAATATATATTAATGACTTGCCATTCTATATTCATGAAGAGGCAAAGTTAGTTCTCTTTGCTGATGATGCAAGTATAGTAATCACACCTGACAAACAAGAATTAACTGATGAAATTGTCAATAATGTCTTTCAGAAAATTACTAAGTGGTTCCTTGTAAACGGACTCTCACTGAATTTTGATAAGACACGGTACATACAGCTCCATACAATAAATGGTATGACGCCATTAATAAATATATACCTTAAGCAGAAGCATATAGCTAAGGTAGAATATTCAAAATTTTAGGTGTGTCCATTGATGAGAGATTAAATTGGAAGAAACACATTGATGATCAGCTGAAACGTATGAGTTCAGCTACTTATGCAATAAGGGTCATTGCAAATTTTGGTGATAAACATCTTAGTAAATTAGCTTACTACACCTATTTTCACTCATTGCTTGCATATGGCATCATATTTTGGGGTAATTCATCACTGAGGAATAAATTGTTTATTGTACAAAAGTGTGTAATCAGAGGGTAATCAATAAGCCAAAAATTGATTATTTTAGGACACTCCTCAGAGACATTCACTGGACTGATGTTTACAGTGCTCATGGCATGAATGAAAAATATAACACTTTTGCTAATAAAGTGCTTACCTTATTCGAACGCTGTTTTCCCCCAAAACTTACCAAGGTTAGAGCAAAGTCTACAAAAAAAAGCCATGGATTACTCGAGGAATAGGGGTATCTTGTAAAACAAAAAGAAAACTGTATCTGTCAGTCTGAAACAGTTCCGATGTTGATGCTATAGCACATTACAAGAAATACTGCAAAATATTAAAGACTGTAATACGGATGTCAAGGCAAATATATTACAAGGAAAAGATAGTCATATCAGATAACAAAATAAAGACAATATGGGATATAGTGAAGGAGGAGACCGGTAGAACCAGACATAGAGGAACAAATAGCATTAAGAGTAAATGATACATTGGTGACAGATGTGTATAGTGTTGCAGAACTTTTTAATAAACATTTTATAAATGTTACTGAAAAGATGGGGTTGTAAGGTTTTGTAGATGCTGCTATGGAATACCTTAGACCAGAAATTTCAAGCAACTTCCATAATATGAATTTGACCCTCACTACCCCAACAGAAATAATGTCCATCATAAAACCTTTAAAATCAAAAACATCTAGTGGGTATGATGAAATATCAACAAAGTTAATTAAATAATGTGATTCTGAGCTAAGTAACATATTAAGCTATCTGTGTAACCAGTCATTTATCAGTGGTATATTTCCTGAATGGTTGAAATATGCTGAAGTTAAGCCACTGTTTAAGAAGGGAGATAAAGAAACAGCAACAAATTTCCGTCCAATTTCACTGTTGCCAGCATTCTCAAAATTTTCGAAAAAGTAATGTACAGTCAGCTTTATAACCATCTTATCTCAAATAACATACTGTCAAAGTTACAGTTTGGATTTCTAAAAGGTTCTGATATTGAGAAGGCTATCTACACTTACAGTGAAAATGTGCTTAATTCATTAGACAAAAAACTGCAGCAACTGGTATATTTTGTGATCTGTCTAAGGCATTTGACTGTAAATCACAATATGCTTTTAAGTAAATTAGAATATTATAGTGTAACAGGAAATTCTGCAAAATGGTTCAAATCTTATATCTCTGGAAGGAAACAAAGGGTGTTATTAGGAAAGAGACATGTATCAAGCTATCAGGCATCATCCAACTGGGAACTAATTACATGTGGGGCCCCCACAAGGTTCTATTTTGGGGCCCTTACTATTCCTTTTATATATCAATGACCTTTCATCAGTAACATTACCAGATGCCAAGTTTGTTTTGTTTGCCGATGATACAAACATTGCAATAAATAGCAAATCAAGTGTAGTCTTAGAAAGATCAGCTAATAAAATAATTGTGGACATTAATCACTGGTTCCTAACCAATTCTTTGTTACTAAACTTTGAAAAAACACACTACATGCAGTTCAGAACTTGTAAGGGGTGTCCCACGAGTATATGTCTAACATACGATGACAAGAAGATAGAAGAAGTGGACAGTGTTAAATTCTTGGGATTACAGTTCGATAATAAATTCAACTGGGAGGAGCACACCACAGAACTGCTGAAGCGTCTTAACAAATCTCTGTTTGCAATGCGAATTTTGTCAGACATAGGGAATATAAGAATGAAAAAGCTGGCATACTAAGCTTACTTTCATTACATAATGTCATATGGGATTATTTTTTGGGGTAATTCATCAAGCCAAGCTAAAGTTTTCTGGGCACAAAAACGTGCAATAGGAGTTATATGTGGTGTGAACTCAAGAACATCCTGCAGAAGCCTGTTTAGGGAACTAGGGATACTGACTACTGCTTCCCAATATATTTATTCCTTAATGAAATTTGTCATTAAAAATATATCACTTTTTCAAACCAACAGCTCAATTCATGGAATCAATACTAGAAATAAGAATAATCTTCACAAGGATTTAAAGTCACTTAGTCTTGTACAAAAAGGTGTGCATTATTCAGGAACACATATTTTCAATAACTTGCCAGCAGCCATAAAAAGCTTAACAACCAATGAAATTCAGTTTAAGAGAAGCCTAAAGGATTTATTGGTGGCCAACTCCTTCTACTCCATTGATGAATTTCTCAGTAAAACCAACTGATTTGTATATATATATATATATATATATATATATATATATATATATATATATATATATATATATATATATATACCTAAAAACAAAGATGATGTGACTTACCAAATGAAAGTGCTGGCAGGTCAACAGACACACAAACGAACACAAACATACACACAAAATTCAAGCTTTCGCAACAAACTGTTGCCTCATCAGGAAAGAGGGAAGGAGAGGGAAAGACGAAAGGATGTGGGTTTTAAGGGAGAGGGTAAGGAGTCATTCATATATATATATATATATATAATAGAGGGAAACGTTCCACGTGGGAAAAATATATTTAAAAAGAAAGATGATGAGACTTACCAAACAAAAGCGCTGGCAGGTCGATAGACACACAGACAAACACAAACATACACACAAAATCTAGCTTTCGCAACCAATGGTTGCCTCGTCAGGAAAGAGGGAAGGAGAGGGAAAGACAAAAGGATTTGGGTTTTAAGGGAGAGGGTAAGGAGTCATTCCAATCCCGGGAGCGGAAAGACTTACCTTAGGGGGAAAAAAGGAGGGAAAAAAGGACAGGTATACACTCGCACACACACACATATCCATCCTCATATACACAGACACAAGCAGACATTTGTAAAGGCAAAGAGTTTGGGCAGAGATGTCAGTCGGGGCGGATGTACAAAGGCAAAGATGATGTTGAAAGACAGGTGAGGTACGAGCGGCGGCAAATTGAAATTAGAAATTAGAAATTAGAAATTAGAAATTAGAAATTAGCGGAGATTTCTAATTTCAATTTGCCGCCGCTCGTACCTCACCTGTCTTTCAACATCATCTTTGCCTTTGTACATCCGCCCCGACTGACATCTCTGCCCAAACTCTTTGCCTTTACAAATGTCTGCTTGTGTCTGTGTATATGAGGATGGATATGTGTGTGTGTGCGAGTGTATACCTGTCCTTTTTTCCCTCCTTTTTTCCCCCTAAGGTAAGTCTTTCCGCTCCCGGGATTGGAATGACTCCTTACCCTCTCCCTTAAAACCCAAATCCTTTTGTCTTTCCCTCTCCTTCCCTCTTTCCTGACGAGGCAACCATTGGTTGCGAAAGCTAGATTTTGTGTGTATGTTTGTGTTTGTCTGTGTGTCTATCGACCTGCCAGCGCTTTTGTTTGGTAAGTCTCATCATCTTTCTTTTTAAATATATATATATATATATATATATATATAAGTACAATATAACTTCTGCGCGATTTCAGTGCAGTAATGTGTTCAGTGTGTGTGTGTGTGTGTGTGTGTGTGTGTGTGTGTGTGTGTGTGTGTACAATCTAACTTCTGCACCATTTCAGTGCAGTAATGTGTTCATTGTAATTATGTATTATAGTAGTTGTATTACATGTTTATTACCTTATAAATAAATAAAAACTTGTTTAAAGCTTTCCCGGCGTACTGATTGTTCCATAAAAACACGGGAGAACTGCCGGATATCAGTAACTTCCTGCCACGATATTTCGGCGCAGAGTCTTCTGGACATCTTCAGGTGAATGCCACTGTAGTAGTACTGGCGAGTACGCGCTGAGCTCCGCTATTTAAAGCCTTCTGAGGTGACATTGCGCATGCGCGGCTCGGCGTGCGCGTTCATAATGGCTCCATGCGCTGCGCCTCGCGCCCTCCACTGCGAAAGCCTGGCGTACCGGTGTCAGGTCGATTTCCATTTTTATGCAGATAACTACGTCGACTACAAAGTTTCTCTATAACAGGATTCCAAGCAGAGTTCAGCTGATAACCGCTATCTCGATTGATGAGAGTCTCGTTGTCAGACAATCTTATTTCCACAGATTCATTGATAATCGAGCTCCAAAAATTTGATGTATGGGCCAAAATTTTTGTGTCGTTGTAATTCATGGAATGGTCTGTGGAAATACAATGTACGGCGATTGCGGACTTGGTGGGTTGGATAAGGCGAGTATGCCGTTGGTGTTCCACAATGCGTTTCTGCACAGTTCGTGTTGTTTGCCCTATATATGATTTGCTGCATTCACACGGAATTTTGTAAACACCGGGTTTACGCAGGCCCAGATCGTCTTTAACGGATCCCACCAGTGATGAAATTTTGGAAGGAGGGCGAAAGATGACTCTCACTTGATACTTCCTCAATATTCGGCCTATCTGTGAAGAAATATTCCCAATAAATGGTAGATAAACAGTCGACCTGAAGGCCTCTTCGTCTTCCTTGTTCCGTCGTTTGTAGGTCTTCATCACTCTGTTCACTTGCCTAGGTGAAAAGCCATTCTTCAAAAATACTTTTTGCAGGTGTTCCAGTTCCGTTTGAAGACTGTCGGCGTCAGAGATAGTATGGTCAGAGATAGTGTGGCCTCATGGTCTGGACCGTCTCCAAGAATTTTTACGTCACATGAACTCCGTACATGAAAACATAAAATTTACCATGGAGATAGAGAGAGATGGTTGTCTGCCATTTTTAGACGTCTTGGTGCGACGGAAGAGTGATGGCACACTTGGTCACTCGGTGTACAGAAAGCCCACTCATACAGACCTGTATCTACAAGCTACTAGTTGCCACCATCCAGCACAAACAATGGGCGTTCTCAAAACCTTGGTCCACCGTGCCCATACTATCTCTGACGCCGACAGTCTTCAAACGGAACTGGAAAACCTGCAAAAAGTATTTTTGAAGAATGGCTTTTCACCTAGGCAAGTGAACAGAGTGATGAAGACCTACAAATGACGGAACAAGGAAGAGGAAGAGGCCTTCAGGTCGACTGTTTATCTACCATTTATTGGGAATATTTCTTCACAGATAGGCAGAATATTGAGGAAGCATCAAGTGAGAGTCATCTTTCGCCCTCCTTCCAAAATTTCATCACTGGTGGGATCCGTTAAAGAGGACCTGGACCTGCGTAAACCAGGTGTTTACAAAATTCCGTGTGAATGCGGCAAATCATATATAGGGCAAACAACACGAACTGTGCAGGAATGCATTGTGGAACACCAACGGCATACTCGCCTTCTCCAACCCACCAAGTCCGCAATCGCGGAATATTGTATTTCCACAGACCATTCCATGAATTACAACGACACAAAAATTTTGGCTCATACATCAAATTTTTGGAGCTCGATTATCAATGAATCTGTGGAAATAAGATTGTCTGACAACGAGACTCTCATCAATCGAGATAGCGGTTATCAGCTGAACTCTGCTTGGAATCCTGTTATAGAGAATCTTCATAGTTGACGTAGTTATCTGCATAAAGATGGAAATCGACCTGACACCGGTACGCCAGGCTTTCGCAGTGGAGGGCACGAGGCGCAGCACACGGAGCCGTTATGAACGCGCACGCCGAGCAGCGCATGCGCAATGTCACCTCAGAAGGCTTTAAATAGCGGAGCTCAGCGCGTACTCGCCAGTACTACTACAGTGGCATTCACCTGAAGATGTCCAGAAGACTCTGCGCCGAAATATCGTGGCAGGAAGTTACTGATATCCGGCAGTTCTCCCGTGTTTTTATGGAACAAATAAAAACTTATTTATTTTAAATTCAGTGCATTAGTATTTGTAAAATGACTTTCATGTAGTGTTCATTAAAAAATGACAATCATTCCACTTGGGACCTGTGGAATGGTACTTTATCTTACTTGTTTTAGTTGTAAATATTTGTCATGTATTGTTGTTTTCCTGACATGTTCCACATCCTGGAGGACCTCCTCACTATGGATCAATTGGAATGAAAGTACATCTAATCTAATCTAATAATAGCTGGAGTTCACCCAATATCATCCTGCAGACATTTATTTAAGGATCTAGGGATATTCACAGTAGCTTCTCAGTATATATTCTCTCTTATGAAATTTGTTATTAACAACCAAACCCAATTAAAAAGTAATAGCAGTGTGCATAACTATAATACTATGAGAATGCATGATCTTCACTATTCAAGATTAAATCTAACTTTGGCACAGAAAAGGGTGAATTATACTGCCACTGAAGTCTTTGGTCACTTACCAAATAGTATCAAAAGTCTGACAGATAACCAACAAGTATTTAAGAAGAAGTTAAAAGAATTCTGAATGACAACTCCTCCTACTCCATAAAGGAATTTTTAGATATAAATTAAGAAAAAAAAAAGAAAAAAACAAACAAAAAACTATTAAAAACAAAAAATAAAAAAGTTGTTATATTAACTTAATTATGTTGTTAAATTAACTTAATTATGTTATGTATTGGAAAATTTGACTCATTCCACATCATTACGAAATATCATATTCATGATCCATGGAACTAGTATTAATCTAATGTAATCTATGATTTAGCTGTTGGTTAAAACTCTAATATTTTGCCTAAGACTCATGACTTTGTGGGTTGTTTACACTACTTTTTATTATATACAAGAGTTGTTTTGTGTAAAAAAAGGTGCATTACTTTCGATGATGGCTTTAACAAAAGGTAGAAACCCAGTTTTCACATGATCTTTCCAACTCTCACAATAGTGATGGTGAATGGAATTCACTAAACACGCTAAGCAGTGAAAGACAGGCATAACAAAAAGACTATCACAAAATAAGCTTTCAGCCAACAAGGCCGTTGTCGAATGCTCGCACACACACACACACACACACACACACACACACACACACACACACACACTGGCAGCTGAAGCCACAGCTGTCAGTGATTACAGTCACACGTGTGCGTGCGTGCGTGCGTGCGTGCGCGTGCGCACGTGCGCGTCTATGTCTGTGTCTGTGTCTAGTCTTTTTGTTGATCTTATCGATGACTCAGTATCTCTGCTATAAGGTGAGTAGCAACTGTCCTTTTCATATTCCATCCTGGATTTTCCGTTGTTTGACTGAGAAGTAAAAGATTTTATCTACCTGCTCTCCGGCTTGAAGGCTGTCTTGTATAGCTTACAAGAAATCAAAAAGAAACAAAAGTAATTTTTCACTTTAATAAGCTACTTTGATAACCACTTTAATATTTTACAACTGTCATCTGATTTCAGAGGTATCACTTTGATATTCTTATGTATTAGAAGAAGCTTAGTTATAGGTCTGGCTCAATGATGGCACCATTATTTACAAATTTGCTCATAGATTGAGCAATGATTTAAATCAACCTGATAAGTGGAATAGCATCATTTTCATAGTATATTGACCTACAGGAATTAATCTAAAGGTACCATTTATGTCTTCAGTTTCATAGTTAAGGAATGGACATCTGAATGGACTTCTCTTAAAGATGATGGTGGCCCAAAAACTACAACCACAGATGAAAACATTGAAAATTGCACAGTGTGTTTTGGATGATCAGCATTTAAGAATGTATGAAGTAGCTAAAGCATAGGTATTTTAGAAGAAAGAGGAATCATGTGAAGAATTAACTATGAGGAAGCTTTGTGCATGATTATCGTTGCAATTTTTGAATGCTAACCAAATACATATCAGTATGTACAAACAATCTTTGAATAGTTTTAAACAGAATGCAACTGGTTTTATCTACAGATTTGTTCTGTGAATGGGTTCACCAGTTCATGCCAAGAACAAAATGGCAATTAAAATGGTAGGTGGAAAATGGTGATCCAGCATCACAAAAGCCAAAGTCCATATTATCTGCAGGAAAAGTTATGGTCAGTATTTCGTGAGATGCAAAAGGACTTCTTCTATGAATTCCTTTGCATAATGTGGAACATTAACTGGATAGTACTGCGCAAGCTTTCTGGATCAATAGAATGAAAGCAAAAATATTTGAGGAGTAGTCTGAACTGCTAATGAAAAAGTAAAATTTCTTCAGGACAAAGTGATTATATGAAACATGATTTGGCAATGAGAAAAGTAGTGCATTTGATGTGTAAATTGGAGGGTAATCAATTTTATTCACTAAATGTCACTACCTCTGATTTCCTTCCTACTCCCCCTTCCATCTAAAAATAGTGTGTGTGGAATGCCTTTTAAGTCCAATGAAAAGATTATGGCGGGTGGGTATATTACAAACATTCCAGAAACATATGTTAGGGATGGGGTCTACTCACTTGAAAAGTGCTGTACAAAGTGCATTGACCTAAAACCACAGTTCTTAACTAGTAGACTGATAACTTTTCACTTTGCCACTCTCAAGGAATAAATATTACCAAGACTATTACTTCCTGAGGCTGCAGTATAAAATTTGTACACTGAACTTAGTTTAGTTAATAAATACTACTATGTGGAAGTAAGCAGCATTTAATTTTTGACAGTGTTTAGTGCTTTTTTCTCCTTACTGGTTTCTGCATTTTTCAAACCTGGGCTAATACATGGCTTTCACCAGTAAATTTGGATGTAGGTCTTGGCTGTTGTGGTGCAACTTACCAACCTGATTACGTCTCTGGCTCATAAGTCTCAGGAATTTTCCACTTCAGTCTTATTTTTGTTGTTTTGATGGTGGTGAACTGTTATTAAATGATGTACACAACACCATGGGCTTTAGTTTTTAGTTCTCTTCATATTTATTAGCACACAGTTCATTTTGATGTCCAGCTTAATAAATCATATGGCATCTATATATTTGCACATGTCAGTAAGCTTCACAAACTCATAGATTGTACAATAATTTCATAAGTGCCAATAATGAGTGGAATAACTATATAGATTGGAGACACACTATTGAATTCACAAGCTGATACATACATATTAACAATACACTTCAAATGTGAACATTATGTAATCTCAAACAATTGCTGCCCCCAATTCCTGATGATGACGCCTTGGGTCCAATTATTGTCTTAGCCAAAAGTGAAAGTCTAGATGTGGAAGCCCACACAGTAGTACAACTATGGGCATAGGCAGCAGGCCCACTGAGTTGGGTGCAGTAGGTTGAAGAGGGTGTGATCCATATTTCAGGTGTGCAGCCACATAAATTGGACCATAATATTTCAGGCGTGCAGCCACATAAATTGGACTCCTTCTTCTAATATTTTGGCCGGACTGCATTCAGATGAAATATTGGAAGAAGAAGTCAAATTTATGCAGCTGCATGCCCAAAATTTTATGGATCAGTATTTGTGCTGCGAAAATATGAAGATGCACAAAGAGGGTGTGAGTTTGCTCCCATGTAATATTTCTGCCAGACTATATCCGTTTATGGGGGTGGACTGGTAGGTGTCGAGGAAGCTGTAGAATGTATCCTCAGGATCGTTTGTCATCACTATCTTGTGCATCTGTGTTTTGAAAGTCCTGATCATCTGCTCAGCCTCGGAATTGGACTTGGAATAGAAAGAGGTGGTGGTCGGGTGCTCCATTGCATTTACAAAAATCCTGAAATGCTGATACCATGAACTGAGAGTCACTGTTGGAAACTAGGGTGAAAGGTGCCCCTCTGTTGCTTTGTTTGCCTCGTGGACATGAATGAATTGCAGAGGGAGAGGTGAGGAACTGCAGCTCCAGTTGTTGTTGGTTCTGCAGCAGTTTTAACAGCAATTTCTACTGTTGCTGGTGGACTTCCAACTATTTTTCTTGCTGCAGCTGTTGTTGGATTTGGAATTCCCACTGTTTTTCTTCCTGTTGTGTTGTCTCTGTTGTAGCTGCAAATGCTGCTGACACAGCCTTTGAAACTTGAGATTCATACTTCAGTGGAATAGCTGCACAATGAGAGAATTATCTTCACCTCTTTTCTATCCTACAGTGCTTAGATAGGAAACAGTTTATAATCACTTGCACCAGTGGTAATGCAGAGACTTGTGAAACAAACAGGTGTTTCCTAAGGTTGTTGTTGATGATGATGTTGATGATGATGATGATGATGATGATGGTCTTCATGAAGTGAATGGTTAACCAAATACATGTCCAGAACACAGCAAAATTGTCTTAAAAATATACAAACAGTCCAGGGAGCAATGCAAAACAAAAACATAATACAGGCAAAGTCAAAACTCTACAGATTAGTGGCATGTACTTAAAGCTTCAATCAACTGGGAAGAGACTGACTGACAAATGTTGGGCCATGATATTTACTGGCACACTCACATAAATGGATGGGCCCTGTGATATGTTTGTGGCTGTGCTGGCACCCCTCACAGGAGCAAACTCAGTATCTCTGACCATCCTCCATATTGATTCTTGGGCTGGGTGGAGCAATCCAAATCTCTTTTGGGTACTGAAGTATCAACCTATTGAGCCCAACAGTATTTTGCTTTAACAGTTAATGACATATCTACTGAAGGAACAATAATGACTACCATCATCCTGGTATGTACTTGTTATCCCTGTACATTCTTCTTTCCAACTATATCATCCTCATTTCCTAGTGTCCTTAGCTGTCTTAACTGGTGCAATCTCATTAAATTTCCTTTCCCCAGAAATTGATATATTAGAAAACATATTTTGTACACCCATAAATACTTTTTACATCTGCTACTATCATTATTTTATTATTGTCATTATTATTATTATTATTATTATTATTATTATTATTATTAGTGGCAGCAGAAGCAGTGGTAGAAGTACTGCCAGCATTAGCTTTGTTAGTTCATAGGCAGTATTATTTACTCACATTTGGACATTTGCTATATACATTATGTGTATAAGTGGAATTATTTGAAAGACAAGAAAAAATTAATTATTTAAATGAGTAGAATTGTAGCAGATGGAACAAATCCATTTGGTAACATTTCAGTGAAATGTCAACAAAGACATGACTGCTGTCTACAAAAAGCTGGAAACTAATTGGAAAATATTGGCTGGTTTCATACAGCTAGTACAGGAGTAGCAGGGTTATCTAGCATTTCTACAAATGCAATACAAGTTTTGCCAGTTTTGCTTTTAATGCAGTTTGCAGTGAACCTCAACTTAGTATGAAATGCTCACTTTCTTGATAAAATTGTCTTGAGCTTCCAGCCATGTCAAGTGTTTTGAAATCCACAAGCTTTCAGTTGAGTACAGTTGATGATTGTTGTTTGGTTGCTGCTACCACCCGTATATAGCTGCCTTGTGTGACGTCACTGGTGCTCACTCCAGCGCCAAATAGGGTAATGTTTTTGTTGTGTGACTGTCACACACAGTTCACACTTCCGATAGTTGGGTCCAAAGCCAAACTTAGCTGTAGGCTGGTGTCTTTATTGAGGATGTAGTCACACATTTTTGTCTCAACCACCTCTTTATTTATGCTATCCCATAAACTACTAGTCTGTGTAATAACTGATGTCACTTCAAATGCAATGCAACGTCTGTTTTCTAGAGCATGCTCTGCTACTGGTAATTTCTCAAGGTACCAAAGGCAAAAGCCTCTCTTATGTCCTGTATAGTGCTGTTCAATAGTACAACTTTCCACACCCACACAGTTTCTTATATACTCCTGGCATTCTGAAGCATACATCATCTTTCACAGGACCCCATAAGTTGCCTAATTTTTGTTGGACTCCTGAAGAGAGGATCCATTTTATGCCTCTTTAGGAACAGGCTTATCTTCCTTGTTACTGAGCTACAGAGCAGCAAAAATGAAAGCTCCTTAGAGTTCTCCTCAGGGTCCTTCTGCTTCTGTGTTTTTCAAAAGATGCCTTGTGAAATCTGGTGGTTGTTGTAGCCTTTTTACTTCAATACTTTCTGTAAGTCACTCAATTCCTTTGGCAGGTTTTCAACATCTGAGGCAGCTTCAGCTCGATTCACCAAGGTCTTCAGAACAGAATATTTCTAAGATGGATGGTGATAGCTGTTAGCATGCAGCTATTGTTCTGTGTGGGTGGGTATCTGGTAGACACTGTGGCTAAGACACACACTTTCTTTATGACAGATGAGAATGTCAAGGAACGGCAAGGTACAATCAGTCTCTGCCTTCATCATGAACTTGACATTGTCATGGACATTGTTGATGTGGTCACATTCTTGCCTGGATCTAGAATTCTTTTGCATTTTATTTTATTTATTGTATGATGAAAGCAGAAACATATATACAACATTTGTGGAGAAATGTGTACAGTCACAAATTCATACAATTTTACATCTCTAGATCTAGTTCCCTGATCCATTAGGCTGCTTCATCTGAAGCATGGTAAATGTACATTATCATTCTTTTATATGCTTAAAGAAGACAGTCAGTAATAATATGATGAACTAACTCTAAGGGGACACCACAGTTACACTCTGCAAAACTATACCATCTCCCCTTGTGCATTAGGTGACCACATCTGCCTTGTCTAGTTAGAATCCAGTTAATGACCCTCCATTGATGTCTGTCAGATTGCATCCTTGTATCCTCTTGGAAGGGTTCTCAACTAGATGTTGGTTGACTATTGATGACTGTTTCCACTGGATTTTCCATGAATGGTTTGACACAAAAGAGGGTCCAACAAGGTCGTCTGCTGTGGACCATGACTGTTTTCTAGATTTCAACATTGTTCTTCTTATGGAATAACTTGATGAAAGGGTAGCTGAGGATTCTTCTGAATGTTATTCCAAGCCTTCAGGAGAGTTTCTGGTCTTATTAGAGTTGGAGGTAGGATATTACTGCAAACATAAATTTGTAGGTTGTGTGCACTGTAAATGAAGTGGCAACTGTCAGTATTTTGACAAACACATTTTCACTAGAAAAACAACTTATTCAAAGGAAAATCTTTATAACTCTTATGTCACTTGATTAACAGTGCTAATTGCTCTAATATCACAAAACAAGGAACACTGTGTTCTGTAACAGGCATCACAGATAGTTTTACATAATTACTGTTATTTGACAGAAGCCATGTTGCAGTTTAAAAGACCTGTGGAACACGAATCAGTGTACATAGCCATTACTACTCAGTTGCATAACCTTTCACCATAATTATATCTGCACAGTGTTATGGCATGGAGTCTATGAGGGCAGCCAAAAAATGTAGGGTGATTTTCTGCCATTCCTTAACCAAAGATTGCAATATTTGTCATGGCTTGAGAATTTTCATTGCTTTAGACTTTGATCATGTTCTTCCCATAGGTCTTCAATCAGACTGAGCTCTGGGGTTTGGCTATACCACTTAAGCATCCTTACTCACATCCTTCTCAAAACGTCTGTGACATGAGCAGATGTTTCCTTAGGATCATTGTCATGTTGAAATTCCAAGTTTCATTCCATTTTATCTTTGGCATGGGGCAACATGTTCATTTTCAAGATTTCACAGTATTGATATGATCCTTAATGCCTTCAATAGGCACCAAAGGGCCAACACCTGTATGGAAGAAACATCTCCACACCAGGATATTCCCATACCATGCATAACAGTGGATACTTGGTACGGATATTGTTTCTTGCATTGAGCAGTCTTTGAAAATAACAAATAGCATCGGAAGAAAACAAATTAAACTTACTTTCATCACTCCAGATTATATGCAACCACTGTTGAGATGTCTAGGCCTTATGTGCCCTGGCAAACTCAAGTCGGGCTTTCCTATTCTTTGCCAGTATAAACGGCTTTTTGCTTGGGCACCAGCCTTGAAGATTAGACTCTCTGAGGATCCATTTTATGGTACTGTTCAGTATTTGCACATTGTGGAATTCACGCAGCTCTCTGTACATGCCAATAGCAGTTTTCTTTGGGTCATCCTGTCCAAACCAGAATCATGACCAACATGTGCCTGAGGCTTGCCTTGCTGTAGACCATAGATTATCACATTCTTGAGGTCTGCTGAATACTCTTTAACTTTCAGCATATTGCAAACTTGATAAAAACAAAATAAAAGGTAATGTAAACCAAAGATATTCAATGTAACACTTACATATGTTTTTGTGTTGTGACACTGAACCACAGTGTCAAAATAATTTTGAACTGATCACAACAATATTCAGTGTTGCACTTGTTGCAACACACTGCACAGAATGCTGATGCATGTGTTTACATAGATGTGTGCTGCTGCATTGTGAGCCAAGACAGGCTTGCTAGGCCGGCAAGTACATGATGCACATCCTAATGCTGAAAATGTGTTTGTCAAAATAATCATTGTCGCTTCTGTACAGCCCATAATTATTTGCACTGATTGATTGAATTGCATGTCTATCTTCTTAGTGTGAACACTGCTGATCCATGTTGGCAACAGAGTGTGACAGTGTTAAGGCCGTGGGCCTTAAAACATGAACGTTAGCTCCCCATAAGTTACCAGCAAGTTTTTGAACAAAGTTATTTCTTGTTTTGACTTTAGCAACTATGTTGGAAAGATGCTAATTGTAACTTAGTGTTCAGTCTAATGTTATTAGGAGGTATTTTGGTATACTGCAGTGTGACAAGGCTTGACCCTGAATCTGACTTCATGTTTCTAAATTGCTTACCAATTGCATAGTTGTCTTCTGAGCATTTACCGGGTGTACAAGTATGAAAATGAAACTGGAATTTCCCTGTAGATGGTGCTAGCTGTAAGTGTAGGGACCATGAGACCATGTCTGCAGTGCCATCTGCTTCCTGTAATGAAAGATGATGAATGTCAACACAAAACAACCCAATTTTCACACATTGGTATCTGTTTCAAACCCTTAAACATATTGAGTTTTGTGCCTATGAACTACAATTTTTGGACAGCATTGGTTTTCTGTTATCATTTGAAGAAAACTGCTACAGAATTGCCTTGAATCTTTGTCAAAGTTTTTGGTGAACATGCTCTTGGGAAAACACAGTGTTTCGAGTGGTTCAAAAAATTCGAAAGTGGTGATTTTGATGTGAGAAACGATGAGCATGGGAAACCACTGAAAAAGTTCAAAGACAACATATTGCAGGCAAAATTGGATGAAGATGATACTCAAACTCAACAGTAACTAATGAAACAATTGAATGTGATGAAGAAAGCCCTTTCTCTTTGGTTGAAAGCTATGGGAAAGATGCAGAAAGTGGGAAAAAGGGTTCTGCATGAACTAAATGAAAGACAGTAAGCAAATCAAAAGGCCTTGTGAAATGTTGCTCGCCAGATACAAAAGAAAGTTGTTTAATTTTGAGAATCCTAAACATCATAAACCATGGATTAATCCAGCCAAACCAGCATCATCTACTGCAAGACAAAATTGCTTTGGAAAGAAGACAATGCTCTGTGTTTGGTAGGATCAGAAGGGTGTCATCTATTATGAGCTGCTAAAGCCTGGTGAAACTATTAATACTGATTGCTACCAACAGTGAATGATCAATTTAAATTGAGCATTACATGAAAAATGACCAGAATATGGAAAAAGGCAACACAAAGTCATATTGCTCCTTGATAACATCCTATTGCACACAGCAAAACAGGTCAGGGAAATGAGTCAGGCAGTCAGTTGGGAAATTCTAGGGCATGTGGCTTATTCTCCAGACTTAGCTACATCAGATTATCATCTATTTGCATCACTGGGACATGCTCTCGTTGAACAATGCTTCAATTTATATGAAAATGGCTTGCTGATTGGTTTGCTTCAAAAGAAGAACTGTTTTTGTGGCATGGGATTCATAGCCTGCCGAAGTGTAGGAGAAATGTACAAATAGCAATGGAGATTATTTTGAATAAAATATTGTTTATCAGTATCAAACAACAGACGTGTAATTATTGCAACCAAATTATGGTTTCATACTTCTACACCTGGTAAGTGGATGAACCATTTCTTGAAGTATACATCCCAGACTTCTGTACCAGTGGATAAGATAATTTCAGCATCAGAAAAGTTAGAGCTCTGAGCCACCCAATGTCATCAGCATAAATGAATTTTCTTGAAGATGTTTCCAGCAAGTTGTGTGTGTACAGACTGAAAATAGGGGATCTAGAATGAATCCTTGAGGTAAACCAATCTTAGTTTCAATATTCTGCATCTGTCATTGTCAGAATAGATCTGAAAATATGTATTGCTTAGCCTGTTGTAAGTAGGTCTGTAGGTTTGTGATGTGGGACAACACATTTGAATTTTGAAAGAAATTCTTTTCACCAAACAGTGTCATAAACAGCTGATATATCCAGAAAGGCAGCAATACTTTTTCTTTTCATACCCATTTTTATATAAATAGTGAGACAGAGAGTACCTGATTGTTACTAATTTTCCCAGGTCTGAATCCTACTTGTTCCATAGGGATGCATTTGTTACTTCAAATATTCTATTGTAGGTCAAATGCTCAAGGAATTTGTGTGTGGCACTTAGACAGTTTTCCACCTTTGTGGGATCTTCATAGGAAAAATTACTTGAGAGAAAATGAGCGTGAGGCTAGCCTCATCTTTTATTGGGCAAATTGGTGGAATTGCACTGAAAATAAGAGACAGACACTAGGTTTGCCTCCCTTACTCAAGCAGTAGTATGTTCTTCATTGATGTTTGGCAGCTAGAGATGTGAAAGGAAAGGGCCATTTGTGGTATGCAGTTTTAATTCAGTGCATAATGTCCTCTCTTCTTAGGGGAATGATGTTACTGGGGAAGAATAAATCAAAAATACATTAAAGGTGGCAAACATCAAACAAAAGTAAGTGAAACTACAGTAGTAAGTTAGTAAGAGAGAGTGCTGAACTAAAGGAATAAATTACTGCAGTAGTAGATTTTTCATTTATTGCTGACATAAATTTATTTACTTCATAACTGATGGAGTGGAAGAAGAATGGGTAGCTTTGACATATGAAATAGTAAAGGCAGCAGAGGATCAAGAATGTAAAAAGACATGGGCTAGTAGAAATTCTTGGGTAACAGAAGATATATTGAATTTAATTGATGAAACGAGAAAATATAAAAATGCAGTAAATGAAGCAGGCAAAAGGAATACAAATGTCTCAAAAATAAGATCGACAGGAAGTGCACAATGGCTAAGCAGGGATAGCTAGAGGACAAATGTAAGGATGTAGAGGCATATCTCACTAGGAGTAAGATAGATGCTGCCTACAGGAAAATTAGAGAGACATTTGGAGAAAAGAGAACCACTTGTATGAATATCAAGAGCTCAGATGGAAACCCAGTTCTAAGCAAAGAAGGGAAAGCACAAAGGTGGAAGGAGTATATAGAGGATTTATAAAACGGCAATGTATTTGAGGACAATATTATGGAAATGGAAGAGAATGTAGATGAAGATGAAATGGGAGAAATGATACTGTGTGAAGAGTTTGACAGAGCACTGACAGACCTAAGTCAAAACAAGGCCCCTGGAGTAGACAATATTCCATTAGAGCTACTGACAGCCTTGGGAGAGCCAGTCCTGACAAAACTATACCATCTGGTGAGCAAGATGTATGAGACAGGTGAAATACTCTCAGACTTCAAGAAGAACATAATAATTCCAATCCCAAAGAAAGCAGGTATTGACAGATGTGAAAATTACTGAACTATCAGTTTAATAATTCACAACTGCAAAATACTAACACAAATTCTTTACAGGTGAATGGAAAAACTGGTAGAAACCAACCTCAGGGAAGATCAGTTTGGATTCCATAGAAATGTTGAAACACGTGAGGCAATACTGCCCTACGACTTATCTCAGAAGACAGATTAAGGAAAGGCGAACCTGCATTTTTAGCATTTGTAGACTTTGAGAAAGCTTTTGACAATGCTGACTGGAATACTCTCTTTCAAATTCTGAAGGTGGCAGTGGTAAAATACAGGGAGGGAAAGGCTATTTACAATTTGTACAGAAAGCAGATGGCAGTTATAAGAGTCGAGGGGCGTGAAAGAGATGCAGTGGTTGGGAAGGGAATGAGACAGGGTTGTAGCCTATCCATGATGTGATTCAGTCTGTATATTGAGCAAGCAGTAAAGGAAACAAAAGAAAAATTTAAAGTAGGAATTAAAATCTGTGGAGAAGAAATAAAAACTCTGAGGTTCAACGATGACATTGTAATTCTATCAGAGGCAGCAAAGGACCTGGAAGAGCAGTTGAATGGAATGGACAGTGTCTTGAAAGGAGGATATAAGATGAACACCAACAAAAATTAAGTCGAGTGATGCTGAGGGAATTAGATTAGGAAATGAGACACTTAAAGTAGTAGATGAGTTTTGATATTTGTGGAGCAAAATAACTGATTATGGTCCAAGTAGAGAGTAAATAAAATGTAGACTGGCTATGGCATGGAAAGCGTTTCTGAAGAAGAGAAATTTGTGAACATCAAGTATAGATTTATGTGTCAGGAAGTCGTTTCTGAAAGTATTTGTATGGCATGTAGCCATGTATGGAAGTGAAACATGGACAATAAATAGTTTATACAAGTAGAGAATAGAAGATTTCGAAATGTGGTGCTACAGAAGAATGTTGAAGATTAGATGGGTAGATCACATAACTAATGAGGAGGCATTGAATAGAATTGGGGAGAAGAGAAATTTGTGGCACAAATTGACTAGAAGAAGGGACTCACTTGGTAGGACATGTTTCTAGGCATCAAGAGATCACCAATTAAGTATTGGAGGGCAGTGTGGAGGGTAAAAATCGTAGAGGTAAACCTGGGAGTTGAAGAAACTTGTATAGGATAGAGTAGTATGGAGAGCTGCATCAAACCAGTCTCTGGACTGAAGACCACAACAACAACAAAACAACAACTGATGCAACAACTGCACCAGCATAGAGTTTTCTACTACATTAGTGAATTAAGTAGGAAATAAGACCAAAATTTACAGTTAAGTGGTAGTGGTAGTAGTAGGAGTAAAGTTAGAGAGTAAGGTGTGTTATTTTGTTTTTGCATGATAAATAGTATATTCTATGGATACCTTGACTGTGAAGAATATATATACTGGTAGAGGAAGATGTAGACATCCCAAGAATGAGGGCTATAATGGAGAGAAGAGGCCCATTGACTATGTGTAGTGACAATGACTTGAGCTTTTAAGGGATCTTTTTAGTCACTGATTGGTATAATGGAGCCGTTACTGCAGCATAATTCTGATAGGAATCATGCTTTGTCTCCTAGGCTGCAACTTCATTTTTACTGTTATGTATCAGGGAATCTCAGTAACATCCATCATACCATTGCTGGAAGGGGTTTTAGCAGAGTAATAAGCACTTCAATTGCTTTAAAGACATGCTATGTGTCCAGGCCATGGAACTAAGAAAATGTATCAAGGAACAAAAGAGAACACTGAATGTCATTGGAGCCATAGATTGTGTACATATGCCCATATTTTGTCCTTGTGAAGCACAAGCAGAACTATGTAGAAATTACAAGATTTTCTTTTCTGTCAGTACAAAAATCACATGTGCTGCTAATATGAAGATTTTGAATGTGGTAATCTTAAGAGTCCTATATTTCGACACCACATAGGAACTTAAGGGTGCTACAACAGAGCCCATTTTGCTACCAGATGTGTAATAGTGTAAATTCTGTTTTTGGGAGAAACATTTCCAAATTCCCACTAAAACAATGTGATATAAACAAAAAAAGTGTAGGAATGTTTTGTGGCTGCTGGAGTTCTGTGCAACTTTGGAATAAAAGTTGGAGATGTTTTTCACCCGGATGTTGTGGAGGTGAATGACATCAGTCAATATGCATTTCAGCCAGAGGCAGATGCCGTAGGCTGAGCTGACAGAAAGTCTGAAAGTCTATTATACTTAATTATTTTAATTTAAATTGTACCTAATTTTCTAGTAAAACAGCAAGATAGAGTAAAGACTTTTCCTTCCTAGCTGAATAAATAAGGCACTGGGTCGTAATTACTGCAGTGAAATGTGACCCATTTTATTTATGTATAATTTTGTAGTTATGTTTCACTCTCTCCCTCTTTCTTTCTATTTTTATTTCAGTTAGGGATTAACATTTTCATTTTATTTCTTAATTCAGTACACAATGTTGTACAACAAAGATGTTTTGATTATTTCTAAGAAAAACAAAATGTCTACTTTTATAATTTTGCTAGTACAAATTAAATATTAGAATGGGGTATCTAGAAAAAGTTGGTGTACTGTGCAGACATAATAAACATATATATTATGTTATGTGAAAAACAAGAACATATTAACTGTTGGAAAAAATATCAAGCAAACAAAGTATGTTTTATATATGTAAAACACATTCATACTTATCACAAAAACCCAGATTTCTCAAACACTTTGCCTGAGGAACCAGAACCTGAAGTTTGCTCCATTGCATTACTGCCACTTATTCAGAAACTACTGTTTTAAAGCTGTGTGCCCATGTTTTTGATACACATATATTATTTTCCTATCTTGGACAGTGTACAGCAGTGAAGCTCATACTGTGTCAAGAAATTGCCCTGTATTGAAAAAACAGATTAGCTATTTCTAAGAAGTCAATCAACACTAACAAAAGTACTCGATACCATAGTTTTTGTAATGATTTTGAATGAAAACATGAGGTACACAATATTGCAAAAACATGCTATGAGGTCATGAAGTCCTTGAAACAATTGTAGTCATAAACAGAAACTCTTAGAACTATCATAGAAAAGTGTATAAATTTGTAAGTGCAGTGATGCTACACGAGTTCCTTAATCTTTATTTTATTTTCTTCTTATTAGTTACTTACACATGGGTGTTCTATTCCAGGGAATAATACACCTCACAAGAAAGATGATAGAAGCTGGAGCTAGAGTGGACAAGACTGACCATCATGGCAGAACACCACTACATTATGCGGCACAGGCAGGAAATTATAAGGTATAAAATTATCAAATTCTGATGCTCTGATATATTGAACTAAGAGGTAGGTTTCAACCAGAAACAGACTACAGGCTCTGCAGTATCTTAAATGTTTATTGTTGGAATGGCAGTAGTCAGCCAAACATTTCCCAAATGAAATTGTTCTCGGTATACTCTCTATTGCCATTAATAACCAGACCTCCCAATCAGTTGTTTACATTTAGCTGTAATTTAACATAGGTATACTTTTCATTCATGATCACACTTCTACTCCTTTAGGAGGATTATACAAAATTATAGAAATGGCCTACAGTTTTTTCCCCCTCTGTTACCATCGTGAACAGTTATATAGTAATTTTGTGTAGTTTGGTCCAAGGGTCATTCACTGATGTAACACATCTCTGTGACGTTAAGTTGGGGTGAAATCTGTACTCTGATTTAGCCATTCAATTGGATTGGAAGTCCGTCTGTTGAAATATTCATTTGTTTTATGTAAACAGATGTTGTTGTATTAAAAAAAATGTAGAGCTTTAAATTATTACTATAGCAGGAGTAACAGACAATTATTAAGTATTGATTGAGAGACTCCCAGCCAGAAACACCTAATGAACAGCAAGAGAAACCAAAAAAGAAGAAGGCACACAAGAATCCAGAACTTGCGATGGCACCCATACCACCATTCCCTACAAGCTCTGCATCTGAGGATGTGGTGGAGATTCTGGCATCTGCTGAGGACCTAGATCTCGCCAGACACTCAGACACAATGGATGTCAATCACACAGGTACTCAATCAGTGGCAGCAGGTGACCCTGAGGCGTAACTTGCCTCTTTTAGTGCTTTGTGCCTTCCCAGCCTAACAATGACGTCATCCTCCAGTGCAATTGCGGCAGATTTCTCCACCACCCGGCTGAGCTACGGCAATTGTTAAGCTTTACACCTGCATTCTGCATTGCCCTCCAGGAAACCTGGCTCCTGGCAATGTGAACCCCTGCCCTCCGCATCTATAAGGGATGTTACAAGAACTGCAGAACCCCCATGAACCATGGACCTTGCCATTGGTGGGGAGGCTTGCGTGCCTCAGCGATACAGATAGCCGTACCGTAGGTACAACCACAATGGAGGGGTATCTGTTGAGAGGCCAGACAAACGTGTGGTTCCTGAAGAGGGGCAGCAGCCTTTTCAGTAGTTACAAGGGCAACAGTCTGGATGATTGACTGATCTGGCCTTGTAACAATAACCAAAACGGCCTTGCTGTGCTGGTACTGTGAACGGCTGAAAGCAAGGGGAAACTATGGCCGTAATTTTTCCCGAGGGCATGCAGCTTTACTGTATGATTAAATGATGATGGCGTCCTCTTGGGTAAAATATTCCGGAGGTAAAATAGTCCCCCATTTGGATCTCCGGGCGGGGACTACTCAAGAGGATGTCGTTATCAGGAGAAAGAAAACTGGCGTTCTACAGATCGGAGCATGGAATGTCAGATCCCTTAATCGGGCAGGTAGGTTAGAAAATTTAAAAAGGGAAATGGATTGGTTAAAGTTAGATATAGTGGGAATTAGTGAAGTTCGGTGGCAGGAGGAACAAGACTTCTGGTCAGGTGACTAAAGGGTTATAAACACAAAGTCAAACAGGGGTAATGCAGGAGTAGGTTTAATAATGAATAGGAAAATAGGAATGCGGGTAAGCTACTACAAACAGCATAGTGAACGCATTATTGTGGCCAAGATAGATACGAAGCCCACACCTACTACAGTAGTACAAGTTTATATGCCAACTAGCTCTGCAGATGACGAAGAAATTGAAGAAATGTATGATGAAATAAAAGAAATTATTCAGATAGTGAAGGGAGACGAAAATTTAATAGTCATTGGTGACTGGAATTCGAGTGTAGGAAAAGGGAGAGAAGGAAACGCAGTAGGTGAATATGGATTGGGGCTAAGAAATGAAAGAGGAAGCCGCCTGGTAGAATTTTGCACAGAGCACAACTTAATCATAGCTAACACTTGGTTTAAGAATCATGATAGAAGGTTGTATACATGGAAGAACCCTGGAGACACTAAAAGGTATCAGATAGATTATATAATGGTAAGACAGAGATTTAGGAACCAGGTTTTAAATTGTAAGACATTTCCAGGGCAGATGTGGACTCTGACCACAATCTATTGGTTATGACCTGTAGATTAAAACTGAAGAAACTGCAAAAAGTTGGAATTTAAGGAGATGGGACCTGGATAAACTGAAAGAACCAGAGGTTGTACAGAGTTTCAGGGAGAGCATAAGGGAACAATTGACAGGAATGGGGGAAAGAAATACAGTAGAAGAAGAATGGGTAGCTTTGAGGGATGAAGTAGTGAAGGTAGCAGAGGATCATGTAGGTAAAAAGACAAGGGCTAGTAGAAATCCTTGGGTAACAGAAGAAATACTGAATTTAATTGATGAAAGGAGAAAATATAAAAATGCAGTAAATGAAGCAGGCAAAAAGCAATACAAACGTCTCAAAAATGAGATCGACAGGAAGTGCAAAATGGCTAAGCAGGGATGGCTAGAGGACAAATGTAAGGATGTAGAAGCGTATCTCACTAGGGGTAAGATAGATACTGCCTACAGGAAAATTGAAGAGACCTTTGGAGATAAGAGAACCATTTGTATGAACATCAAGAGCTCAGATGGAAACCCAGTTCTAAGCAAAGAAGGGAAAGCAGAAAGGTGGAAGGAGTATATAGAGGGTCTATACAAGGGCGATGCACTTGAGGACAATATTATGGAAATGGAAGAGGATGTAGATGAAGATGAAATGGGAGATACAATACTGCGTGAAGAGTTTGACAGAGCACTGAAAGACCTGAGTCGAAACAAGACCCCTGGAGTAGACAACATTCCATTGGAACTGCTGACGGCCTTGGGAGAGCCAGTCCTGACAAAACTCTACCATCTGGTGAGCAAGATGTATGAAACAGGCGAAATACCCTCAGACTTCAAGAAGAATATAATAATTCCAATCCCAAAGAAAGGAGGTGTTGACAGATGTGAAAATTACCGAACAATCAGTTTAATAAGCCACAGCTGCAAAATACTAACACGAATTCTGTACAGATGAATGGAAAAACTAGTAGAAGCCGACCTCGGGGAAGATCAGTTTGGATTCCGTAGAAATATTGGAACACGTGAGGCAATACTGACCTTATGACTTATCTTAGAAGAAAGATTAAGGAAAGACAAACCTACGTTTCTAGCATTTGTAGACTTAGAGAAAGCTTTTGACAATGTTGACTGGAATACTCTCTTTCAAATTCTAAAGGTGGCAGTGGTAAAATACAGGGAGCAAAAGGCTATTTACAATTTGTACAGAAACCAGATGGCAGTTATAATAGTCGAGGGACATGAAAGGGAAGCAGTGGTTGGGAAGTGAGTGAGACAGAGTTGTAGCCTCTCCCCAATGTTTTTCAATCTCTATATTGAGCAAGCAGTAAAGGAAACAAAAGAAAAATTTGGAGCAGGTATTAAAATCCATGGAGAAGAAATAAAAACTTTGAGGTTCGCCAATGACATTGTAATTCTGTCAGAGACAGCAAAGGACTTGGAAGAGCAGTTGAACAGAATGGATGGTGTCTTGAAGGGAGGATATAAGATGAACATCAACAAAAACAAAATGAGGATAATGGAATGTAGTCGAATTAAGTCGGGTGATGTTGAGGATATTAGATTAGGAAATGAGACACTTAAAATAGTAAAGGAGTTTTGCTATTTGGGGAGCAAAATAACTGATGATGGTTGAAGTAGCGAGGATATAAAATGTAGACTGGCAATGGCAAGGAAAGCGTTTCTGAAGAAGAGAAATTTGTTAACATTGAGTATAGATTTAAGTGTCAGGAAGTCATTTCTGAAAGTATTTGTATGGAGAGTAGCCATGTATGGAAGTGAAACATGGACGGTAAATAGTTTGGACAAGAAGAGAATAGAAGCTTTCAAAATGTGGTGCTACAGAAGAATGCTGAAGATTAGATGGGTAGATGACATAACTAATGAGGAAGTATTGAATAGGATTGGAGAGAAGAGAAGTTTGTGGCACAACTTGACCAGAAGAAGGGATCGGTTGGTGGGACATGTTCTGAGGCATCAAGGGACCACCAGTTTAGTATTGGAGGGCAGTGTGGAGGGTAAAAATCGTAGGGGGAGACCAAGAGATGAATACACTAAGCAGATTCAGAAGGATGTAGGTTGCAGTAGGTACTGGGAGATGAAGAAGCTTGCACAGGATAGATTGGTGTGGAGAGCTGCATCAAACCAGTCTCAGGACTGAAGACCACAACAACAACAACAAGAACTGCAGTGAATATAATAGGGTGTCAGGTGGTGTTTGCATCTATGTCCTGAACTCACCATTTAGTGAACCTGTACCCCTTCAAACTCCTCTTGAAACTGTGGCTGTCAGGATAAGGACAATGCTGGAAATAACAGTCTGCAACTTATATCTTCCTCCAGATGGTGTGGTACCCCAGAACGTCCTGCCTGCCCTGATTGATCAACTCCCTAAACCTTTCCTACTTTTGGGAGATTTTAACCCCCATAACCCTCTGCCTCTTAAATACTGGGGCCACCACACATCTCATTGTGGCTCATGGTAGTTACTCGACCGTTGATTTATCAATTTGCACCCCAGGACTCCTCCTATCTATCCACTGGAGAGCACATGATGACCTGTGTGGTAGTGACCACTTTCCCATCTTCCTGTCACTCCCCCGGTGTCATGCCCATGGATGCCTATGCAGATGGGATTTAGTCAAGGCAGTTTGGGAAGCCTTCACCTCTGCTGTCACCATTGATTCTCACCCACATTGTGCCATCGATGTTGTGGTTGACCAGGTCACCACAATGGTCGTTTCTGCAGCGGAAAACATGATCCCTCGTTCTCTAGGGTGCCCCCAGTGAAAGACAGTATCTTTGTGGTTGCCGGAAGTTGCTGAGGCCACTAAAGAGCGTCAGCGAGCTCTACGGCGATGTAAGCGGCACCATTCCCTAGAGCGCCTCATAGCCTTTAAATGGCTCCATGCCCACGTTCGCCAGCTTATACAAAGAAGGAAACACGAGTGTTTGGAGAGGTATGTCTCAACCATCGGGTGCCAAAAGTCACCTTCCTAAGTCTGGGCCAAGATCAAACATCTTTTTGGGTACCAGACCCCAACGGGTGCCCCTGGTGTCCACATCAATGGTGTGTTGTCTACCAACGCAAATGAAATTGCCGAGCACTTTGCTGAGCACTGTGCTCGCTCCTATACATTGGAGAATTATCCCCCAGCCTATCATGTTCTCAAATGGAGGTTGGAAGGGAGGGTTCTCTCGTCCACTACACGCCACAGTGAACCCTATAATTCTCCATTTACAGAGTGGGAGCTCCTAAGCGCCCTTGCATGTTGCCCTGACACAGCTCCTGTGCCGGATTGGATCCACAGTCAGATGATTAAACATCTCTCATCTGACTACGAGCGACATCTCCTCATCGTGTTCAACCAGATCTGGTGTGATGGCGTCTTTCCATCACAGTGGCGTGAGAGCACCATCATTCCAGTACTCAAACACAGTATGAACCCACTTGACGTGGATAGCTATCAGCCCATTAGCCTCACCAACATTCTTTGTAAGCTTCTGGAACACATGGTGTGTCGGCGGTTGAGTTGGGTCCTGGAGTCATGTAGTCTCCTGGCCCCACGTCAGGGCAGCTTCCGCCAGGGTTGCTCTACCACTGATAATCTGGTATCCCTCGAGTCAGCCTTTTCCAGATGCCAACACCTGGTTGCTTTCTTTGTTCACTTACATAAAGCATATGACACAACCTGGCGACATCATACCATTGCCAAATTGTATGAGTGGGGTCTCTGGGGCCCGCTTCTGATTTTTGTCCAAAACTTCCTCTCACTTCGTACTTTCCATGTCCAAGTTGGTGCCTCCTTAGTTCCCCCCATTTCCAGGAGAGTGGCGTACTGCAGGGCTCTGTATTGAGTGTCTATCGCTTTTTAGTGACCATTAATGGTCTAGCAGCAGCTGTAGGGCCTTCAGTCTCAATATCTCTGTATGCAGACGATTTCTGCATTTTGTTCTGCTGCTCCAGTACTGGTGTTGCTGAGCGGCGTCTACAGGGGACTATCCACATGGCCCCAGTCACGGGCTCTAGCCCATGGCTTCCAGTTTTCAGCTGCAAATTCGTGTGTCATGCACTTCTGTCGGCATCCTACCGTTCATCTGGACCCAGAACTTTACCTTCATGATGATCCACTCACTGTAGTGGAGACATATCGATTATTAGGACTGGTTTTGAATTCACGATTGACTTGGCTTCCTCATCTTGTCAGCTTAAGCGGAAGTGCTGGCAGCAACTCAATGCTCTCCATTGCCTGAGCAACACCAATTGGAGTGCAGATCACTCTATGTTGCTGTGGCTCTACAGAGCCCTTGTCCAATCCCGAATTGACTATGAGAGTGTGGTTTATGGTTCGGCAGTGACCTCAGCATTGCATTTACTCGACCCTGTGTACCATTGTGGGGTTAGACTAGCGACAGGAGCTTTTAGGGCAAGTCCGGTAACCAGTGTACAGGTGGAGACTGGGCTCCTTCCATTGCAGATCAGACGTGCACAACTACTTTCCAGTTACACTGCACACATTTGTAGTTCTCCTGAGCATCCAAATTCCTGTCTCCTTTTCCTGCCCACGGCAGTCCATCTCCTGCATCAGTGGCCCAGGTCAGGGCTAACAATTGTGGTTCACGTGCGGTTCCTTCTCTCTGAACTGGAGTCCTACCCTTTACCACCTCTACATGCTTTCCGTTCATGTACGCCTCCATGGTGTAAGCCCCTGCTGCAGCTTTGTCTGGACCTTTCATGTCACACTAAGGACTCTGTTAACCCTGTGGCTCTCCGCTGTCACTTCCTCTCGATTCTTGAAGTGAAGGGGCTCTGAAGCGGTTTACACTGACGGCTCGGCTGATGGTCACACTGGCTTTGCCTACATTCACCGCAGTCATATTGAACAGCATTCCTTACCTGATGGTTGCAGTGTATTCACTGCAGAGGTGGTGGCCATATCTCATGCACTTCAGTATCTCCATTCATGCTCAGGAGAGTCTTTTCTTTTATTTACTAACTCCTCGAGCATCCTGAAAGCTATCGACCAGTGCTACCCTCGTCATCCTTTGGTAACGTCCATCCAGGAGTCCATCTATGCCCTATAATGGTCAAGTTGTTCAGTGGTGCTCGTCTGGTCCCATGGTTATGTTAGAATTCCAGGAAATGAACTTGCCAACAGGCTGGCCAAACAGGCTACACGGAAACCACTTCTAGAGATCATCATCCCCGCAACTGATCTGCGTTAATTATTACACCGCAATGTTTTTCAGCTTTGGGAGACGGAATGGCAAAATCTCAGTATGCACAACAAACTGCAAGCCATTAAGGGGACCACAAATGTGTGGAAGTCCTCAGTGAGGGCCTCTCGCGGGGACTCCGTGGTTCTCTGCTGGCTCTGCAGTGGCCGTGCCTGGACGACCCACAGCTACCTCCTGCACTGTGAAGACCCACCTGAGTGTCGGTGTGGCGCCTGGTTGACAGTGGCCCATATTCTTCTGCTCTGTCCTTCTTTGGCTGCCCTGCGACTGCATCTTTGGTTACCAGACCATTATCATTGATTTTAGCAGACAGCACCTCATAGGCTGATTTGGTTTTACGTTTCATCCATGAGGGTGGGTTTTATCATTAAATCTGAGTTTTTGTGCATGTCCTTTGTCACTCTGTGTCCTCCACCTTAGTGCCTTTAGGATGGAGGTTTTAATGTGTTGCAGGGTGGCTGGCTTTCCCTTTTTATTTTTGTGGTCGGCCAGCCACTGTAACCTGCTTCATTGTTTTACTCTCTTGTAACTGTTTCTTGCATCTCTCTGTTGTTTTCTTGTCATCTTTTGTTCCTTTTAGTGTTTGTTGCCTTTCCTTTGTTCTTGTGGGCTTTTCCTTTCTTTCCATTTTGTGTTATATGTCTTGTCTATTTTATTCTCACACTTGTGGCATTGTTTTATTAGGAACAAGGGACCGATGACCTCATAGTTTGGTCCCTTCCCCCCTCGTTTAAACCATGCAACCGACCAACAAATTTCGAAATGGCAGATATTGAGATAACCGATCACGGCACTGAAAAGCAGCTACAATCACTTTGTAGTGGAAAGGTGTCAGGACTGGATAAGATACCTATAAGATTCTATAATGATTATGTGAAAGAACTTGCTCCCCTCCTAACAGTAATTTGTTGTAGATCACTTGAGCAACAAAAGGTACCTAATGACTGGAAAAATTGCAGGTCATTCCCACTTTTAAGAAAGGCCATAAGACAGATCCACACAATTATAGACCTATTTCATTGATGTCAATCTATTATAGAATTATGGACCATGTTTTATGCTCCAGAATTATGACGGTTTTGGAAAATGAACATCTCCTGTATAAAAACCAACATGGCAGCTCACTTTATTCCTCCGTGAGATCCACAGTGCAGAGGACAGTGGCACCAGGTTGATGCCATGTTCCTTGATTTCAGTAAGGCATTTGCTACTGCCCCACATTGACGTTTATTGGGGGGGGGGAGATAAGAGAGAGAGAGAGAGAGAGAGAGAGAGAGAGAGAGAGAGAGAGAGAGAGAGAGAGAGAGAGAGAGCTTATGGAGTATCAGAGTGGACTTGTGACTGGATACAAGACTTTCTCGCAGATAGAACTCAACATGTTGCTCTTAATGGAACAAAATTGACAGCGGTAAAGATAATATCCGGAGTACCACAGGGAAGTGTGATAGGACAGTGGCTGTTTACAATATATGCTCATGCTCATAAATTAAGGATAACTGTAGAATGTGGTATCACACAATGTGGCACTACACAAAACTGGTGCTAATAGCATAGGCACACCGGGAACACAGATGACACAGATCTGTAATTCCACAGTATTGGTGATAAGTTGAGAAAACCATCCCGAAACACATCCGCTACAAAACGCTACTGTTTCCTGCACATGTACCTCAATATCAATATGGGATATGATCACCATGCACACGTTCACATGTTGCACAATGGGTTGGCATACACTGGATCAGGTGGTCGAGCAGCTGCTGGGGCATAGCCTCCCATTCTTGCACCAATGCCTGTCAGAGTGCCTGAAGTATCCTAGGTGTTTGAAGACGTGCAGTGATACGTTGACCGACAGCATCCCAGACGTGCTTGATGGGTTGTAGGTCTGGAGAACAGGCAGGCCACTCCATTTGCCTGATATCTTCTGTTTCAAGGTACTCCTCCACGATGGCAGCTCAGTGGGGCCATGCATTATCATCCATCAGGAAGAAGGTGGGACCCACTGCACCCCTGAAAAGGTGGACATCCTGGTGCAAAATGACGTCCCGATACACCTGACCTGTTACAGTTCCTCTGTCAAAGACATGCAGGGGTGTACATGCACCAATCATAATCCCACCCCACACCATCAAACCATGACTTTCATACAGGCCTCTTTCAAGGACATTAAGGGGTTGGTATCTGGTTCCTGGTTCACACCAGATGAAAACTCAGTTTGAAACACTGTTCAGACTACACCTGGACTCGTCTGTGAACATAATCTGAGACCACTGTTCCAATGACCATGACACCAGGCTTTTCCAGACTCTACTGTGACCAGGGGTCAGTAGAATAAACCATGTCTGTTCAGTGGTCTGTAGACTGTGTGTCTGGAGACAACTGTTCCAGTGGATGCAGTAAGGTCCCAAGCAAGGCTTCCTGCAGTACTCTATGGTTGTCTGCAGGCACTGATGGTGAGATATCGGTCTTCTTGTGGTGTTGTACACTGTGGACGTCCTGTACTGTAGCACCTTTCCTGTCTGCTGGAATCATTGCCATAATCTTGAGATCACACTTTGTGGCACACAGAGGGCCCGTGCTATGACCTGCTGTGTTTGAGCAGCCTCCATTCGCATAGTATTCTACCCCTCATAACTCCATCAATATGTGTCCTTTGAGCCATTTTCAACACACAGTCACCATTAGCACATCTGAAAATGTCTGCACACTTACTCGCTACACTGTACTCTGACATACACCAACACAACTCTGCAAATGTGGATTGCTACCAGTGCCACCGTGTGATGACTGCAGGTCAAATGCACCACATGGTCATACGCCGAGGTGATTTAAACCTGCAAACCGCCCACCAGAGCATTGCTTCACCATGTATCAACATTATCGTTAATTTATGAGCATTAGTGTATATAAATGATGTAGTAGAAAGCATTGGAAGCTCTTTAGGGCTATTCACAGATGATGCAGTTGTCTATAACAAAGTAGCAATGCCAGAAGATAGAAAGAATTTGCAGGACAACCTGCAGAGAATTGATGAATGGTGCAGGCTGGGGCAGTTGACCATGAACATAGATAAATGTAACATCTTGTGCATATATGGGAAAAGAAATCCACTAGTGTACAACTACACTATTGATGAAAAACAGCTGGAGACAGTGTCTGCCATAAAATATCTAGGCATAACTATCCAGAATGACCTTAAGTGGAATGACCACATAAAACAGATAGTGGGAAAAGCAGATACCAGACTCAGATTTGTCAGGAGAATCTTAAGGAAATGTCACTTATCCATGAAAGAACTGGCTTATAGGGCGCTTGTTTGCCAAATTCTTGAGTATTATTAATCTAACTGGGATCCATATCAGGTAGGACTGATACAGGAGATAGAGAAGATCCAATGAAGAAGAGCAGCGTGTTTCACCACAGAATTGTTTAGCTGATGAGAGGGCGTGATGGACGTGCTAAACAAATTCCACTGGCAGACGTTACAAGAGAGGCGTTGTGCATCAAGGAGAGAATTACTATTGAAATTTCAGGACAGCACTTTTCAGGAGGAGTCAGACAACATATTACTTCTCCCCACCTACATCATGTGTATTGACCATGAAGAGAAAATTCGAGAAATTAGAGCCAATATAGAGGTTTACTGGCAATCATTCTTCCCATACACTACTCACGAGTGGAATAGGGCTGGAGGGATCAGATAATAGTACCAAAAGTACCCTCTGCCCACACCATTAGGTGGCTTATGGAATATGATGTAGATGTAGATGAAGATGTGGCCTCTGTGTGGAAGTTTGTAGAGCATTAGGTCATTGTTCAATGAGTCCTGAGTTCATACCCCAATGACAGTAATGTTATATCTATTTTTTACTGTATTATGCATGAAAGAGTTCAGTGGACTATTAATACCTCCACACATGTGATGCAACTGCTTCTTTATTATACTATATCGATTGTTTATATTTGTCCAGGGAAACTGCAGATGCACTGACTACTTCATCATGAGTGGTGCATGTTCTGTTACATGTGTCTGACAGAACACCACACCTTTCTGTACAAATGTACTCTACAGGTTTGCTACTTTCAACTAACGAAGTGAAAGCAGACTGCCAAAAGAAAATTGCTACAAACTCCGAAAAGTCCTTTTACATGCCAGGAAAATGTTCTCCCAGTTAACAGTTTCACATATGAACGGTTCAAGCAAATTGCCAACAGTGGGGTTTGAGCATGGAACATGACCACAAGCTCTACCAATTCACCCATGCAAGATCAACAAAACTCTCCTTCCTTGCCTGTACTCCATAGTTATGATGTTACCGTTTATGTACCTTCTGCTGCATGATAGCACATAGCACTAACTGAATCAGTGTTTTGGATGATACTCTATTGACATACAACATTTGGTACTGCTCCGAGTGTCTAACGTCTGGAGGTTTGGGTGTTAGCAACACAGGCACTGCAATACCATATTTATCGACTGATACTGGACAGTGACTCAATAAAAATGTTGTTGCCTTTGCGGGGATTACATAATGTATGTATAAGTACAGGTTGTGATGCAGTAACAGTGACATATGGAAGTCTGGATCTAGCCATTACGCAGGCACACTTAGCCAAAGTGGTTTAGGCAACTGCTTATGTAAAGTGGGAAATCTGGGTTCAAGTCCTGGTCCAGCACTAATTTTCATTGTCATCATTCCCTTAATGGCTGTAGTCACCACAGTGCCTGTTTCTTCAGACGTGCTTGCATTTATGAAGGAATACCGCATCTTTCTTCTTAACAGAACATCCACTACCATATCATAAGCAGTTAGGCTGGGAGATTTTAGTGTGTTGCAGAGTATCTGATCCACACCCTTTCCTTCCAGTGATCAGCCATCTGGGGATGTATGCTGTCTTCTTTTGAACCTTGTGTTAGTGATTTGACAAAGTGAGTTTCATTGCTATCGATGTGAGTGTGTGTATTCAAGTTTTTTTCTGTAATTTCTTTACATTTTTATTCACAGTTCTCATTTTAGTCATTTTATGATATTCCTCCACACTATTCTCATTACATTTTATTACAGGTGCTAAAGACCTTGCTGTCAGGAAAAAAATGTGTATCAACAAAATAACCATCAAAAACTGCCATTGAATGATACTCCTCAAAGTGGAGACACAGGAAATAAACTTTAAACTATGTTTCTTGAAGTATTATACAGTGTATAGTATTAATTGCTTTTGAAACTTCATGACTGATCTTGTTAATGGATTTATTACACTATTTTCATGCCATTTATTTTTTTAATGTTGACTGATGTAATATAAATGGAAGAATTTTTTTTTGAAACCTACTTTTTAGGTTGTCTGTGTAAAGTGTAATCCATGGTCAGCACTGAAACCTTCAAAAACAGCCCTCAAATCAGTTAGTGGAACTGACTCTTAACAGTCTAGGACTCATGAAGATGGTCCTTGTCTCCTCAGTTTGACATAATTGTGCAGTCATGCCATATGAATGCAGAATTTATAACTTTATTACTGCACATTGTGCTGTGTTCCATCCCACAGTGTTTTGACAGGTCCAGCTTCTGGAGAAGACATCTTTTTGATCTTGAAATTCCACACTTTTTACCTGTCTTTTTAAGACAAATGGTAAAATTCATTTGTGATTAAGCTGTGCAGTGGGGCAAGGGTGATGTTCTTCTGGGAACTAGGGACAGATATGAGAGAATGTACTGTAGCTAAAATATGTTCCTCATGGTTCCTGGATGGTCTCTTTCTGTATCTAAACAAGGGGCCATGTGGAATTGATAGAGGAGAGACTAGATACTTCTATTTCAACAATATTCTATGGAAGTTGACTACAGGATAGTGCCAAAACCATCTGCATGATGAAGGAGGGATGTAATTTCTTGTGAGTAGCTCAACAAACAAACACACATTATGTGGTAATTGCTAAAGCCCAAATATTTTCCAAAGAGGTCAGGAAGGCTAGCCTACAGTGTGGTGTAAACAAAGAAAATCATTTCCATAAATGGACAAGAATTTGAGAAAGAATAAAAAGTCTATTGTTCTGATCAGAGGAGGCAAATGCTCCCTTTTGTTCCATCCTTGTTGACACCTATGATGGGAGATGTTAAATAAATGGAAGTCACTGACAGTCACATTTGATAATCTTTTCTTTATGTGTATGATGGCTTGATAATGTAATATTGTGTTGTTATAATACTGAAATTTTCAAACAGCTCATTACAATGAAGTCAGTTACTACCTTTATATACTGGTAGTATTTTTAAATTCCTTTTCTGTGTGCTGAAAATAAATTTGTGAAATGTGCATGTGGTTAACATGAGGTAGACTCTTCTACTTATGCTGGTGATTATTTATTTGTGACTACTTTAAGGACACAGAGGCTAATTTGTAATCTGAAAACACTACAATATTAAATAAATTAAATAAATGTTCAAATGCTACTAGTAACTAAAATGACTGTAATGTGTGAGAGTGTGTTCTGGTGTGTTTGCTAACATGTGTAGCAAAAAGTTTATATTTTAAAATAATCAAAGTAGTATAGTTGTTTTCACATGAGTACTTCTGAAACATATTTCTCTGATTTCAGTATGTGGAAGTACTCATCAAGGCCGGAGCTGATGTAAATGCTGTGGACATGGATGGTGCGACACCACTTCTGATGCAAACCAGATGTAACTATTATGAGGTACTGTCTCATTAGTAGCATGTTCTACTGATAATAGTGTAAAAAAATATTGGTGATCTGAAAAGCTGTGAAAAATTACCAAATTACCAGAGCTTACAATCAGATAAAAAATAAAAACAGATCCATAGATCTACAGTGATGCTTGAGGCATGGAAGTTTATATTTGGCTATCTATTTGTGTGTTTGTTGTTGCAATCGAGGAATTCCATAAATGAAACCCTTCCACAGTCACAAGTCAGAAATGACAGCACATGCCATGTTGTTTTTTACTCTGTTTATGATAACTTTCATTGTTTAAGCATGCAACTTATTTATCATTTTCTGGATTATCAACTCCCCTTACTTCTTCCCACTGCCATATTGCATTCTTTTTTCTTTGCAATAAAGCATGATAAAATCATTTGCTCTCTATCCAACTGCAATTTGGCCAGTACTCCTTGTAAATGAAAGAACAAGAGTGTAAATATGTGAGATAAACTTAATTTGTCAAATTTTCTTTGTTTCCACAAGCTTGATTTACACAAACAGTCCTCTAGTTGCCAGAAACAATTCATACAAATACATCTTACATAAAATGACAGTAATAGTATAATTAATAATGTGTTCCAGGTGACTATGCCTTGGTTGAATGGATTTCATCTTAAAATCCGGGGTTTTGTCACCATCTGCATATGATATTTTCAAGGGAGATCGTAGCTTCATCGAATACCCAATTTATACCCTGGCTCTTTACTGTCACACTCTCATCTGTGGGCCAGTGTGTGAATTGGACAATCAAAGAAGCTACAATCCTCTTTGAAACAGTCCTCTGCACATGAGGATGAAACTTTGAGTTAGGATGAAATACATTTGACCACAGCATAACAGCCAGAATATTTTATTAATTGTGACATTTCCAGCTAGGAAAGTTTACATTTTACAATAATAGTATTATAATAATAATAGTAATAATAATAATAATAATAATAAAAGAAACAAATGTAGAAGAGGGAAAAATGAAAATAATTAAAAATAAAACACAAGAAGGTCATATCCTGCTATTATGTGCCAAATATAATGTTCATATAACCCTTCACCCTGCATCATTCACCAACTATAAAACTCTCATTATTATCCACTAATTTTGAACCAGTGTCAGTAAAAATTAAGTCAGCACCAATACCACCTATATGAAATTTTTATTCTCTAAATCAAACCCAATGGGTTTGTGGAATTCAATAGGACTTCACTTGCCACATCTCACGTGGTTTACTACTTGTTTCCTTATTTATTTATTGTACACAGGCAAATACAAGATTTTTTCTTGGATTGCAGATAAATTATATGGTTTCCAATGTAGATCATATAATTTTATAAAAGGCATTATTTGATACTAAAAAACATTTATGTAGCAGCTGTCATGAAAAGAGGCACAGAAGTCATCTCACTGTCCTACATCACTGCCAGTTAGTTATACCAAGTGAGGTGGCAATGGTTCAAACCCTTTCCGGCCATCCTGATTTAGGTTTTCCATGATTTCCCTGAAAGGCATTGCTGATTTCCTTCACCATCCTTCCGTAACTGGAGCTTGTGCTCTTTCTCTAATGGCTTTGTTGTTGACTGGACACTATACTTCTCCTCCACCAGTTAGTGCTAATTTCAAATATCAGTAAAAAAAAAAGTTGGACATCTCTGATTTCACTCTTGAATATGATGGGAGTACTTTCCAAAAGAAAATAAATAAATAAATTAATAAAATTAATTAATTAATTAATTAATTAATAAAATCTTATGTTACAAGAAATATTTTAGAAAGATGTGGAGAAAGCAGAACAATTCTGAAAATATATGGATGCCTGGGATTCATATTTTATCAAGAAAACTAAATTTTATCATGAAATATTCTGACATAAAAAATAAAATTCCACAAGAGCTCTGAAACTGTTCCATCTGTTCAATGAGAAATGTCATTGTTGATGAATTTTCATTGTGTCAGATCTCACAGAAACATTCAATGATAAAGTTGTTTAGAAAACTGTGAAATTAATTTTGATAACATCTAAGACATCTTTATGGTATCACGTTGTGTATGAATGCATTTTATTTTTGTGAGAGACTCCATGTGCGAGTTCTTGTGTACCACTGCTAGGATTTTATTCCTGATGGCTCGCCTTAATAGGACTGACAGTATTATCTGTTGTTATTGTTGTTGTTGTTGTTGTGGTCTTCAGTCCAGAGACTGGTTTGATGCATCTCTCCATGCTACTCTATCCTGTGCAAGCTTCTTCATCTCCAAGTACCTACTGCAACCTACATCCTTCTACGATTTCTACCTTCCATGCTGCCCTCCAATACCAAATTGGTGATCTCTTGATGCCTCACAAAGTGGCCAACCAACTGATCCCTTCTTCTAGTCAAGTTGTGCCACAGATTCCTCTTCTCTCCAATTCTGTTCAGTACCTCCTCATTAGTTACGTGATCTACCGATCCATTCTTCAGCATTCCCCTACAGCACCATACCTCTTTTCTTGTCTAAACTGTTTATCATCTATGTTTCACTTCCACACAGGCCTACAGTTAATACAAATACTTTCAGAAAAGACTTCCTGACACTTACATCTATAATCAATGTTAACAAACTTTTCTTCTTCAGAAATGCTTTCCTTTCCATTGCCAGTCTACACTTTATATCCTCTCTACTTTGACCATCACCAATTATTTTGCTCCCCAAATAGCAAAATTCATCTACTACTTTAAGACTCTCATTTCCCAACCTACTTCCCTCAGCATCACCTGATTTAATTTGACTACATTCCATTATCCTTGTTTTGTTTGTGTTGATATTCATCTTATATCCTCCTTTCAAGACACTGTCCATTCCATTCAACTGCTCTTCCAGGTCCTTTGCTGCCTCTGATAGAATTACAATGCCATCGTTGAACCTCAGAGTTTTTATTTCTTCTCCACAGATTTTAACTCCTACTTTAAATTTTTCTTTTGTTTCCTTTACTGCTTGCTCAATATACAGATTGAATCACATCATGGATAGGCTACAACCCTGCCTCACTCCCTTCCTAACCACTGCTTCCCTTTCATGCCCCTCGACTCTTATAACTGCCATCTGGTTTCTGTGCAAATTGTAAATAGCCTTTCGCTCCCTCTGTTTGACCCCTGTCCCCTTCAGAATTTGAAAAAGAACTGCTCGGCCACAGACACTTTATCACTGCACCTATCACCCAGATCACTGATATATGCTACACAAAAATAACTGTAGGTACTTTCAGACCAATATTTCCACTGAAGTTCAAGTAAACATATTTTTGCTTGTGGTTTTTTGGAACAAAAGTATTATCTAAGTATACTACAAGACTATTGTCCTCAGCACATAGTAAGTGCATTTTGCATAAAACTTCAATCTGCTGCTGCAGTGTCTTTGTATTAAATTAAAAACTTTTGTCTATCATTACATTATCAGAATCAAAAACCAAGTGAATGGGAAAGACAAATAATGGTGTTCTCTGAGGCAGAATAGCTAATTTTTTCTCAGATATCATTGTGTGTTTTTCTGGCTATCGGATACTCTTCTCTGTTGTAGTATCACAGTACAGTTCTATGCAGTAAATTTTTGTCCAAATAATCAAATTTCATAATTTCAGTTTTAATTGATATCCCTTTTTTGGAGAATCAAAACACATGCTCACATACAGAGATACTGCCAATGTCATCACACTGTTAATTAAGAATATAGTCAAATCACACAGTTACCTTCTTTGTACCTTTGTTTTCCTTCCCAAGTTCTGTGATGGCCCTTTTTAGAGATGTCCATTCCTCTTCAACTGTACTGCCTACTGAACTATTCCTTATTGCTGTATCTGTAGCCTTAGAGAATTTCAACCGTACCTCATCATTCCTTAGTACTTCCGTATCCCACTTCTTTGCATATTGATTCTTGCTGACTAATGTGTGGCTTAACTTGTGCAAAATATACTGTACACATTTGCTCCTAATTCAGAACATGTACCATTGATATGATGTTCCCAAGAGAGTTGCTGGCCTAACATTACACTAAGGAGGGCAGTTGCATCAAGCCATTTTATTTTTGTATTAGCATCAGAAATAAAATAAAATCTGACATCCTATAGGTCAGAAGTTAAAGGTAGATTTAGTGGAGGCTAGTGAAGTGCAGTGGCAGGAAGAACATGACTTCTGCTCAGCTGTGTACAGAGCTATCACTACTAAATAAAAAGGGGTAATACAGGGCTGGGTCTAATAGTGAATAAGAAAATATATGTGTTGGTGAGCTATTATGAACAGCACAATGATTGCATTATCATAGCCTAGACAGACACTAAGCTGCTGACTAGCTCTGAAGGTGATGAAGAGACTGAAAGGATATAAATAAGATAAAAGAAATTATTCAGATCAGTAAGGGAGATGAACATTTAATTATTGGGAGGGACAGTAATTTGGAAGTAGGATAAGAAAGTGAAGAAAAGTGGTATAGGAAGATGGACATAGAGGAAAAAGAATTACAAGCAAAGCTGCCTGGTAGGATTTTGCATAGAGCACAATTTAGTCAATGCCAACAGTTTCCCTAAGAATCAGAAAAGAAGGTACTATATGTGGAAGAGACCTGGACACTGGAAGGATTCAGATAGCCTATGTAATAGTAAGACTGAAGTTTTCAAACCAGATTTTAAGCTGGGAACATTTGCAGGAGCAGATACATGTTGTTGTTCTGGTCTTCAGTCCTGAGACTGGTTTGATGCAGCTCTCCATGCTACTCTATCCTGTGCAAGCTTCTTCATCTCCCACTAGCTACTGCAGCCTACATCCTTCTGAATCTGCTTAGTGTATTCATCTCTTGGTCTCCCTCTACGATTTTTACCCTCCATGCTGCCCTCTAATACTAAATTGGTGATCCCTCGATGTCTCAGAACATGTCCTACCAACCGATCCCTTCTTCTAGTCACGTAGTGCCACAAGCTCCTCTTCTCCCCAATTCTATTCAATACCTCCTCATTAGTTATGTGATCTACCCATCTAATCTTCAGCATTCTTCTGTAGCACCACATTTCGAAAGCTTCTATTCTCTTCTTGTCTAAACTATTTGTCGTTCACGTTTCACTTCCATACATGGCTACACTCCATACAAATACTTTCAGAAACGACTTCCTGACATTTCAATCTATACCAGATGTTAACTAATTTTTCTTCTTCAGAAAGGCTTTCCTGGCCATAGCCAGTCTGCATTTTATATCCTCTCTACATCGACCATCATCAGTTATTTTGCTCCCCAAATAGCAAAACTCCTTTACTACTTTAAGTGTCTCATTTCCTAATTTAATTCCCTCAGCATCACTCGACTTAATTCGACTACATTACATTATCCTCATTTTGCTTTTGTTGATGTTCATCATATATCCTCCTTTCAAGACACTGTCCATTCCATTCAACTGCTCTTCAAGTCCTTTGCTGTCTCTGACAGAATTACAATGTCATCGGCAAACCTCAAAGTTTTTATTTCTTCTCCATGGATTTTAATACCTACTCCGAACTTTTCTTTTGTTTCCTTTATTGCTTGCTCAATATACAGCTTGAATAACACCGGGGATAGGCTACAACCATTTCTCACTCTCTTTCCAACCACTGCTTCACTTTCATACCCCTCGACTCTTATAACTGCCATCTGCTTCCTGTATAAAGTGTAAATAGCCTTTTGCTCCCTGTATTGTACCCCTGCCACCTTCAGAATTTGAAAGAGAGTATTCCAATCAACATTGTCAAAAGCTTTCTCTAAGTCTACACATGTTAGAAATGTAGGTTTGCCTTTCCTTAATCTTTCTTCTAAGATAAGTCGTAAGGTCAGTATTGCCTCACGTGTTCCAACATTTCTACGAAATCCAAACTGATCTTCCCCGAGGTCGGCTTCTATCAGTTTTTCCATTCATCTGTAAAGAATTCACATTAGTATTTTGCAGCTGTGACTTATTAAACTGATAGTTTGGTAATTTTCACATCTGTCAACACCTGCTTCCTTTGGGATTGGAATTATTATATTCTTCTTGAAGTCTGAGGGTATTTTGCCTGTCTCATACAGCTTGCTCACCAGATGGTGTAGTTTTGTCAGGATTGGCTCTCCCAAGGCTGTCAGTAGTTCTAATGGAATATTGTCTACTCCAGGGGCCTTGTTTTGACTTAGGTCTGTCAGTGCTCTGTGAAACTCTTCACACAGTATCATATCTCCCATTTCATCTTCATCTACATCCTCTTCCATTTCCATAATACTGTCCTCAAGTACATCACCCTTGTATAGACCCTCTATATACTCCTTCCACATTTCTGCTTTCCCTTCTTTGCTTAGAACTGGGTTTCCATCAAAGCTCTTGATAGTCATGCAAATGGTTCTCCTTTCTCCAAAGGTCTCTTTAATTTTCCTGTAGGCAGTATCTATCTTATCACTATTGAGATAAGCCTCTACATCCTTACATTTGTCCTCTAGCCATCCCTGCTTAGCCATTTTGCACTTCCTGTCGATATCATTTTTGAGACGTTTGTATTCCTTTTTGTCTGCTTCATTTACTGCATTTTTATGTTTTCTCCTTTCATCAATTAAATTCAATATTTCTTCTGTTACCCAAGGGTTTCTACTAGCCCCTGTCTTTTTACCTATTTGATCCTTTGCTGCCTTCAGTATGTCATTCCTCAAAGCTACCCATTCTTCTTCTACTGTATTTCTTTCCTCCGTTCCTGTCAATTGTTCCCTTATGCTCTCCCTGAAACTCTGTACAACCTCTGGTTCTTTCAGTTTATCCAGGTCCCATCTCCTTGAATTCCCACCTTTTTGCAGTTTCTTCAGTTTTACTCCACAGTTCATAACCAAAAGATTGTGGTCAGAGCCCACATCTGCCCCTTGGAAATGTCTTACAATTTAAAACCTGGTTCCTAAATCTCTGTCTTACCATTATATAATCTATCTGATACCTTTTAGTATCTCCAGGGTTCTTCCATGTATACAATCTTCTTTCATGATTCTTAAACCAAGTGTTAGCTATGATTAAGTTATACTCTGCTCAAAATTCTACCAGGTGGCTTCCTCATTCATTTCTTAGCCCCAATCCATATTCACCTACTATGTTTCCTTCTCTCCGTTTTCCTACTCTCGAATTCCAGTCACCCATGACTATTAAATTTTCGTCTCCCTTCACTACCTGTATAATTTCTTTTATCTCATCATACATTTCATCAATTTCTTTGTCATCTGCAGAGCTAGTGGGCATATAAACTTGTACTACTGTAGTAGGCATGGGCTTTGTGTCTATCTTGGCCACAATAATGTGTTCACTATGCTGTTTGCAGTATCTTACTCGCACTCCTATTTTCTTATTCATTATTAAACCTACTCCAGCATTACCAGTATTTGATTTTGTATTTATAACCCTGTATTCACCTGACCAAAAGTCTTGTTCCTCCTCACTATGCTGTTTGCAGTATCTTACTCGCACTCCTATTTTCTTATTCATTATTAAACCTACTCCAGCATTACCAGTATTTGATTTTGTATTTATAACCCTGTATTCACCTGACCAAAAGTCTTGTTCCTCCTGCCACCAAACTTCACTAATTCCCACTATATCTAACTTTAACCTATCCATTTCCCTTTTTAAATTTTCTAACCTACCTGCCCGATTAAGGGATCTGACATTCTGACATTCAACGCTCCAATCCATAGAATGCCAGTTTTCTTTCTCCTGATAATGATGTCCTCTTGAGTAGTCCCTGCTGGAGATCCGAATGGGGGACTAATTTGCCTCCGGAATATTTTACCCAAGAGGATGCCATCATCGTTTAACCATATGGTAAAGCTGCATGCCCTTGGGAAAAATTATGGCTGTAGTTTCCCCTTGCTTTCAGCCGTTCACAGTACCAGAACAGCAAGGCCATTTTGGTTATTGTTACAAGGCCAGATCAGTCAATCATCCAGACTGTTCCCCCTGCAACTACTGAAAAGGCTGCTGCCCCTCTTCAGGAACCACACATTTGTCTGGCCTCTCAACAGATACCCCTCTGTTGTGGTTGCGCCTACGGTACGGCTATCTGTATCGTTGAGGCACGCAAGCCTCCCCAGTCCCCAGCAACATCCATGGTTCATGGGGGGAGGGGGGTGAGGGGACAGATACGTAGTCTGACCATAATTTTATGCTGTGAACTGCAGATTAAAACTGTAGAAAGTTGGGATATTGAAAAGATGGGGCCTTGATGAATCCAAAGTATATATCCTTACAATAATAGGTGCTGAAACTACACATTGTTTGATGTTTAATTTACAGGAATTACAATTAAAACTTAACTCATTAATTTCTCTGAATACATCTTTTTAACAATTTCTTCTACTGCAAGATTTAGGCCAAATTATTTGTTTAAATCATGAAATTAACAAATATCATTACACAGACAATACTTTTGACAAAACTGTTAATTACTTTGGGATTAATTCAGGGCCGGTTTTGCTAACATGTTTTCAAAGAGAGCCAAATAGATACTTTAAGAATACTATTACTTGTTCCTCCAAATGTTTATAATTATTACAGAATTTATATTTGTTTGTAAGTCGAGAATAGAATTTAAGTTATGATACAATTACTGCTTTCTCCATGTAATGAAAGATACTAACTAGGAATAGTCAAAATAAATTAGAAAATCAATTATATACATAAAACTAGGCACGAAATTAGATGTGGTATTATAAACTGAGGGCCAACCTTTCTCTTTTATGGAAATGCAGATAATATTCACATATGTTAATGGTAATTACTTAAAATTGAAAAAAAAAAAAAAAAAAAAAAAAACGATTCCTAAGGAGGCAGATGGCAAAACAAGAGGGGCATTAAAATTACCCCAGCTTGCTTCATCACAAACTGACACTGCTTGCGTTAACTACACAAATTAATGTGGGACATATGGCAACATATCTGTTAGGACAGTGTGGTGAAATTTGGTGCTAACGGCCTATGGCAGCAGATGACTGATGAAAGCCCCTTTGATAACAGAGTGATGTCACCTGCAGAGTCTCTCCTGGAGTCGTGACCAGACCAGCAGTCCCTAAATGAGTGGAAAATTGCAGCCTGTTCATATGCCTTGATAACATAATTAGCAATGTACAAAGAGACTCCATACAATGTGATGTAATAGAATTAGGAATATCAGATCATGCAAGGCCATGGCTTCAAATAGAAAAGTCAGCCTTCAGTTCTACAGAGAGAGAAGTGACATATAGAATTTTAGGTGAATCCAATGTAAACAGTTAAAAGAAAAGGATTGGACTCATGTAATGATAACAAGAAAACAATTAATAAATGTTTTTCCACTTTCCTAAGAAAACAATTAATAAATGTTTTTCCACTTTCCTAACAGAGATCAAGCATATAGTAGAAATGACATGCCCCTTGGTAACCAAAAGGTACCAGAGTAATATTACTCATAAGCAACAAAATACTAACAAGTGGTACACCCCACAACTTAACAAACTCAGAATACTACTGATGATTATGAAAGACAAATCTCATAACAGTGATAGAGATAAGGAAAAATACACTAAAATGAGAATCCTTTACAGATTAGAAATAAAAAATGCTAAGTGCTGTGCAAATGATGAATATATTTTAAATTCTAAAAAAAAATGTAAAGCTGCCTGGACTGTCATTAAAAGGGAAATTAATAATACCAATAAAGAAAGGAGTATCCCTATTGACTGCAATATTCTCAATGAATATTTTGTAAATAGCATCACTACCCCACCCATCAATTCTGCCTCTGATGCAGAAGCATTACTCACTTGTGCAAAACAGACAAGAAGTGACAAGTTCACTTGGACACAAATCACATTAAATGATATTCATAAGTCAATAAACAAATTAAGTAATTCCAAAACAGAAGACTATTATGGACTCAGTAATCTCATAAAATGTATAGCAAAAGAAATTAAAATGCCACTTCTCTCACTATCAAACAGAGTACTTGATGAAGGAATATTCCCCGACTGTCTTAAGCTCACGGTTACATTGCCTGTGTATAAATAAGGTAAAAGAAACCTCCCAAATAACTAGAGAGCCATTTCAATAGTACCAATCATATCCAAGTTAGTAGAAAATTGTGTGCATAAGCAGATATACAGGTATTTTGAAACCAACAAAATTTTAAATGAACAACAGTTTGGCTTCAGGTCACACCTATCAACTGTAAAAGCAGTAGAAGCTTTGGTGAGCAATGTTTATGAAGGGTATAAAAAAGGGTATCAATGTCTGGAACACTTATTGACCTAAGTGAAGCATTTGACTCGGTGTCACATGACATACTCATCAAAAAGTTAAAATATTATGGCATTGAAAATGATACACTCTATCTATTCAAATCTTATCTAAGCAATAGGTTACAACCTGTATATGCAAATAAGCAGAGGTCAGAAATACTCCCTATAGAAAGAGGAATACCCCAAGGATCTGTTCTTGGATCTTTTCTGTTCATTGTCTATGTTAATGACTTCTCAAATTACATACCGTGTAAGATCATACTATATGCTGATGATATGACATTGATAAGTACAGGAGAGAACTTAGAGTGTACTGGACAAAAATAGAGAAATGATGCAAATGGCTAATTACTGGTGTCAGGCTAACCAGCTGTGCATAAATCAAACAAAAACAGAAGAAATAATATTTAATCTCAAAGTAACTAAAAATGAAAACAAAACAGTGAAATAACTTGGACTAATCATAGACCAGAAGCTCTCATGGGAAGGACACATCAATTATCTAAATAGTAAACTAGCACAAGTACTTTTCTTATTGTATAAATTAAGAAACAGTGTGAGCAAGTGATTGCTACTCCACTCATACTATGCTTTTTTTCATTCCCAACTGCAATATGGAATATTGCTTTGGGGTAGCTCCCCAGGGGCTGAATGTATTTTCAAATGGCAGAAGAAAGCAATCAGGTGCATGGAAGGGTTAGCACCCAGAGAGTCCTGCAGAAATTATTTTAAATCTCTTGGAGTAATGACAGTGCCAAGCATGTACATATATAACTGTTTAATATATGACAGAGAAAATCTGAAAAAATTGAACATGAGATGTGATGTGCATGCACACAGTACAAGAAACAGTCACCTGCTGGACTTGCCTTCCACAAGACTTGCTTTAGTCCATAATAACTATAAGTACTTAAGCATAAAATTTTTCAGTAAGTCACCATGCTCAGCTCATACAGTAACACTAAATAAACATAAGAATACATTGCAAACCTGGCTAAAAAACAACAAATTCTATACAACTGAAGAATTCTTAGAAACTAATCATCAAAATATATGTTTTACCTAGGTTATGAAGAAAATGTTTTGATATTATATAAGCTAGTTATTTTCTGTGATTCTTTTCTTATGTGTGTATTTAATTATTGTATAAAACATTGTTTTACATAATGCTGAAGAAAAGGTCTTTAGTTCCTTTTCTCCCCTTTCTGTAAATATTTGAATATCGTACTGAAACTAAAACCCTCTGTAAACTTTGACAAAGCCAATTGTATGAAAAATACTGAAAGGCTAATAAAAATATTCTATTCTATTCTATTCTATGAGTCCCAATTTTAGTTGGTAAGAGCAGGTGGTAGGGTTCAAGTGTGATGCAGAGCCCATGAAGCCATGGACTCAAGTTGTTAACAAGGCACTGTGCAAGAAGGTAGTGTCTCCATGTCTCCATAATGGTGTGGTCTGTATTTACATGCATCATTGACTGGAGATTATTATCTTTAGCTTCTTGGAGGCCGTTTGCAGCCTTTCATGGACTTCATGTTTCCAAGCAATGATGGAATTTTTATGGATGACAATGCACCATGACAAAGGCCACAACTATTCATGATTGGTTTGAAGAACGTTCTGGACAATTTGAGCGAATGATTTGAACACCCAAACCACTCAGCAAGAATCCCATCAAACATTTGTGGGACATAATAAACAGGTCAGCAACACTTTTGTAATTATGGATGGCTGTAGAGGCTTATTATTTCTGCAGGGGACTTCCAATGACTTGTTGAGTTCTATGCCACATTGAGTTGCTGCTCTGCACTAGGCAAAGGAGGTCTGATATAATGATAGGAATTATACCATGACTTTTGTCACCTCAGTGTATTATGCAATGTGTGATTACAAGTTTTTAAATTAGAAGTCTCAATTTGCTGCATAAATCACTATTGATTTTTTTGGTGTTGTAATATCTATTCTCAGAAAGTTATGCTTCAAATGTAGGTAATTATATACTCTTACCAAAGGGTGAATGTTAGTTTCAAATACAGGGATTATTCAGTAATTAAATAGAGAAGCACGTGTAGTGAAGGCAATGCCTAATGCAGGGGAGGGGTGGGGGGTGGGGGGGGGGGGGGGGGGAGAAATACGTGTTAGTCATTTGTTGGGTGCATATTTAAGTAAACATAATGTTGAAGGTCTTAGTTGTGATGGTGTATTCACACAAGAAAGTACTTTTGAAGAACTCCACTTTGTGATCCAGTTTTTATTTTCAGAAAGTGTACAACTGAGAGAAATGTTCTCTTGGGATAACGTGTCACCAAATTGTGGTAGGAGAGCACATGTATAAAAAGATATTGAACATTGAAAGCTGTCAGAGCTAGTGGCTCCTGCTTCTGACAGAAGGGTTGAAGGGAAAGGAAGACTGGTGAAGGAAAAGGACTGGTTAAGTTGAGAACTGGGGAGAATTCAAAAAAGTTCCCTGGAACCCCAGATTGAGAGAGTTACTGGATGAGATGAGAAGAAAAGATTCGTTGTTGTAGGGGACTGCACCAGTTGAGACTTGAAGACCTGCAAACTTAAACATGGAAGATAGGGTAATACAAAAGACTGAGATTGCTGATTAAAAATCATCCACAAGTTAATAAGAGTTGAAAACTGAGTGCATTTTGTGTGGTAGAGGTGGGGGGCATGGGAGGGGTGTCGGAGGGGGAGGAGATTAGACAGGTCAGAAAATAAAAGATACAGAAAGCTGAATGGTAGTAGGGGATGGAATAGTTACTGATAAGAAATGCTGAGATGAAAGAAATTCACGTAAATTAAGGTGAGGTAGTTGGTGAGAACCAAGGACATGTAACACCAGTTCGCACTTGTGGAGTTCTGAGAATCTGGTATCTGGATGAAGGATCCAGATGGAGCTTGTGGTGAAACAGGCACTGATGTCATGACAGTCATGTTGTAGAATATGTTCTTTAACAGGATATTCTGTTTGCCAGTATGATCTACCTCTGCAGCTACATTCTGTATGAGGCTATGGTGAGGTGCATAATAGAGGGTATGTACCATTGCACCAGTTATTAAGGTTTCTTCCTTTTCCATTCACATGTAGAGCATTGGAAGAATGATTATCTGAATGTCTTTGTGCGTGCAGTAATTATTCTGATCTTATACTCATGATCCCTATGTGACTGATATTTAGGGAGTTGAGGTATATTTCTACAGTAATCATTGAAAGCTGATTCTTGAAATTTTGTTAACAGACTTTCTTGGGCTAGTTTATGTCTGTCTTCAAGGACTGCTAGTTCAGTTTCTTCAATATCTCTGTGACACTTTCCCAAGGATCAAACAAACTTGTGATCATTTGTGCTGCACTTCTCTCTATATGTTCAATATCCCCTATTAGTCATAAATGGTATGGGTCTCATACAAAGTCTTCCACCTGATTTACCACAACTGAACCTATGTGAACATACTGTTTCATATATCTACAAAGTGTTACACCCATAAATTTGGCTGATTCCAACAGTGGCTCATTGATGTTATAGTCCTAGGATACTACATTTTTTCATTTTATGAAGTGCAAAATTTTACATTTCTGAACATTTAAAGCAAGTTGCCAATCTCTGAATCAGTTTGAAATACAATCAAGATCTGATTGAATATTTATGCAGCTCCTTTCAATTAGTACTTCATTACAGATAACTGCAGCATCTGCAAAAAGCCTGATTTTATTATTAATCTTGTCTGCAAGATCACTAATATATGACATGAACAGCAAGGGTCCCAACACATCTCCCTGAGGAGTTACTTCTACATCTGACAATAACTCTACATCCAAGATATGCTGCATCGTCCCTACCAAAAAATCCAAATTTCACTTGATACCCCCATACAATCATACTTCTGACAAAAATCATAGGTGTGATACTGAGTCAAATGCTTTTTGGAAATCAAGATATACAGCACCTACCTGATTGCCTTGATCCAAAGCTTTCGGTATGTCATGTAAGAAAAGTGGAAGTTGGGTTTCACATGATCGAAGTTTTAGAAATCCGTGCTGGTTGGCATTGAGGAGGTCATTCTGTTCAAGATACCTCATTATGTTTGAGCTCAGATTATGTTATAAGATTCTACAATAATTTGATGTCAAAGTTATTGGATGGTAGTTTTGTAGATCACTTTACTACTCTTCTTGTAGGCAGATGTGATGCGCTTTTTTCCAAGAAAGGGGCATGATTTTTTATTGGAAGGATCTACAATAGATTATAGTTGGAAGGGGGGCTAACTCAGCTGCAAATTCAGTGTAGTACCTGATAGGGATTTCATTGGGCCCTGGAGCTTTGATCAATTTTATCAGTTTCAGCAGTTTCTTGATACTTTAATACTTATTTCATTCATCTTTTCAGTGGCACGAGGATTAAACTGCGCCATTTCTCCTGGGTTTTCCTTTTGTAAATGAATATTTGAAAATGGAGTTAAGCATTTCAGCGTTTACTTTGCTACACTCATTTTCAGTTCCTGTCTCATGCAATAGGGACTGGATACTAACTTAGGTGCCTTTAACTGCCTTTGCAAATGCCTTCACTGGGACCAAATTAAGGACAAGTCTCCATGGTCATAGAACGAGTCAATACATGAAATTATAATATGATAGTAGAAACAGATAAAATGAAATATAAGAAACATATTCAGGCGACAAGTCGTAAGTTCAAATAAAGAAAATCAACAATGTAACACTGGAATTTGCTTAATTTTTCAGCTCTTCCATTCATTCAGCAACTCTCTATCTATAGCCTTATGCTTTGTTTTGCACCTATTATGCAGTAATCTGTTTCCCTAGAAGTTTCTTTACGGTGACTGGATACCATGAAGGTTCCCTCCTGTTATGAACTGTTCTAATGAGTATGTACCTATCCAGTGCATGGTCAACTTTTCTTTCAAACTTGAGCCAGTGTTCCTCTACATGCTCATGTCCTGTGCTGTTTCAGCTTCCTCATTGAGATATGACACTATTGGTTTTTTATTTAGTTTACTTTCTACAACTCAGCATGCCTGATATATATTCTTACTGAACATGTATATCTTTCTGCTTGTTTTATTTGTCCTTGGTAATCACTGTTTCCTCAACTGCATTGCAGCCACTGATGTAGAAGTTTCAATGTAGACATCCTCAAAGAGATCATGTCTGTTTGTTACCATTAGATCCAACATATTTCAATCATGAGTAGGATTTCTAACTATCTGTTCTAGGTAGTTTTCAGAGAAGGCTATGCCCACTCATCCTACCACTTGGTGGTAGTCATGCCAATGAAAAATGCTGAACAGTATTTTGATAATAGCTGGTATGTGACTTGCGTTGTTTCACAGATGGCTCTCTCTTTGGTAGCGTATGTATTGCTATTTACAGGGTGTGACATTTGCCTGCTTTATTTCTTCATTAATGGTCCTCTGTATTGATGTACTGTGTTGTGATACTGGCTGAAAAAATAGGGGGTGGAAGTGCAGTGCCGATTACTCTAAATGGTGTAGCTGACAGGGGCACAGTTGCAATTCACAGTTCTTTACTTTCACTTTTCACAATTCGCCCCCCCCCCCCATTACACAGTTATATGGCCAGTGCACTATTGTTTAACTTTCAATAAGCCTCATTAATAGGTTTCAGGCAAACATCCACATACTGCTACAATAGTTTACTGTTGAACATCTATGAGCGGTAAAAACCTAACCACACAGTTCACAGTCTTTCAGATAAATTTAAACAGACACTGTCATTGTTTTAACACATGGCCTGTTGGTGTAACACTTATTTAATGGTTAAGTAGATGCATTGTTGTTGATCTAACACATACAGGTTACTCGTCTGAAACTCGGCCATGGACTGACTGACTCTTCACCAAAAACTGGGCCTTTATACACCGGCACAATAATAGGCACTGAAACTACACATGGTTTGATGTTTAATTTACAGAAATTACAATTAAAACTTAACTCAGTAAATTAACTGAATTCATCAAAAAATTGCATCTTTTTAACAATTTCTTCTACTACAAGAGTTAGGCCAAATTATTTGTTTAAATGATGAAATTAACGTATACAGTTACTTAAAAGTACTTTTGACAAAACTGTTAATTACTTTGAAATTAATTAAGGACTGGTTTCGCTAACATGTTTTCGAATAGAGAGAAATAGATCCTTGAAGTATACTACTAGTTGTTTCTACAAATGTTTATAATTAGTACAGAATTTATATTTGTTTATAAGTTAACAATAGACTTTAAGTTATGAAACTATTACTGATTTCACCCTATAACAAAAGATACTAACTAGGAATAGTCAAAATAAATTAGAAAATCAATTACATACATAAAACTAAGCACAAAATTAGATCTGGTAGTATATTCCTTAAAACTGAGCTCCAACCTTTAATGGCAATTAGTCAGACATGAAAAAATGAATTTTACGGAGTCAGATTGTTAAACAAGAGGGGAAGTAAGAATATCCCATTTTGCTTCTTCACAAGAGCTGGCATAAGTGATGGTAAAAGGACACATATGGTAAGTCTTACAGCAGGAAGAGACACAGGGGCATGAGCCATAGAGTAGCTAAATGGGTGCAGAAGGCCTATAGGTTCTGATAAGGATATTGCAAAGATAGGGAGGGTGAAGAAAATCTATTTTAGGTGTGGTGGGCAAAATGTCAGACAGAATGGACCTCATTTCAGGGCATGATTTTAGATAGTCATAACCTTATTGAAGTAGTTGATTAATACAGTCAGGGCCTGGATAATATTAAGTGACAGGAGATGTAATCCTAAGTTGTTTTTTGAAGAGATGAGCAGTACCAAGGCTGTATGTGTTAGTCCGGGAAATATGCTTTTGAACTAGGCTAGAGGGGTAATTGTTTCCAGCAGAGGCTGAGGTGAGAATGGTGGTGTGGCGTAGAGCACCATAAATATCGATATTTGCTCTGTGCGTAAGTGTGCTATCTTTGAGGAGAGGGCTTTGGGCAGGATGTTGGACGCTAAAGGCAGTTAGCCACCAGATTGTGTAGAAGCTAAGTGTGAATAAATGTGTATCTGAGAGAATTCTAGTTGTTTACCTACAACTATTCCATATTCCCTCAGTGGTGTATTGCTGTAGAGACTGCAGCTGATCAAATGCATTACCATTCATCACAAAGAATGGAGATTTCACATTTTCACCAAGTTCAAACCATTCCAGTAGTGAAGATGTTGCATTTTTGGACAGAATTTTAACCTATTGTGAAACCTGGAAAAATAATCTTGAGCTGGAGCCCAACCATCAAAGCTTACTGTGCAAACATCCTGAATTGTGTATTGTTAAGGAATTCAGAACACAGCTATCAGCTGATAAGGTGATGTTAACCACCTTTTGGAGTGCCCATGGTTTGATTTCTGTGATTATTGGAGGAACAATGCACTATCAACAGACTATACACCTCAACTGATAATTAAGTCAAGCTAGAACTGAGAAAGTGATGTCTGGGATAGCAGAGGTAAGGTGTACTTCTTCTTTGTGACAGTGCTCAACCTTATATGTCACAATGAGCTATTGAAAAAGTGGGTTAAATGTCCTACTTCATCCTCCTTATAATCCTGATATTGCTGCTTTTAATTTTTATCTTTCTGATCCAATGAAAGAAACTTTGTGTGGCATCAAGTTCAACAGCAAAAAAAGACATAAAAAAACTACAGGATGTCCAGAAAAGGACTCCCTGATTTCAAAATTAAATATCTTGAAAACAAAGATCGATAGAGGAATGCAGTAAATGGTATGTTTATTGTGAAAGCTGTAAGAAGTTTATACAGCAGTTTGAAATAATAGTTACAAAAGCTGCTAACAGATGGCACTGTAATCGCCATACGTAATGCCTAGTATAAATAGTGATCTGAAGCCCAGAGCGATCAGTTCCACTATTGAAACGTGAAAGGAGGTTAGCGTACCGAAGGAAGAGATTAAAACCATGTACTCCATTCAACAACGCGTTTTTCTGGTGCTAGAGTACCACAGGTTAGAAGAGAGTCCTACAGCAACAAGGCAAAGTTTTCAAGCATGATTTAATGTTCCAAAAAGACCCGATGCAAAAACCATTCATACCCTCTATGCAAAATTTCAATGAACAGGCAGCGTAACTGATGATCTAGTGGGGCATGTTGGCCGCAAGCAAACCACAGTTACGCCTGAAAATATCGCCACAGTTTCTGGTGAAATCTAATGTCATCCGTCCGTAGAATTGCATCTGAGACTGGTTTGAAGAGTTCCAACACGCAGAAAATACTGAGAAAGAGCCTACACATGTTTCCATTCAAAATTCAAACGCACCAGGCCATACCCATATGAGCTGTGCAACAAAGGGTTGCCTTTGCTAATCAGATGCTCACAATGATTGATAGTGAAGGATTTGATGTTGGCTGCATCTGGCTTACAGATGAAGCATACTTCCACCTGAATGGATACGTGAATAAGCAGAACTGGCGACTTTGGGGTTCCGAAAAGCCATATCGGTGTGAAGCGAAACCCCTGCATTCTCCTAAAGTTACTGTGTGGGCTGCAGTATGCAGCAGAGGCATTATTGGCCATTTTTTCATTCGAGAAATGGTCACTGGTGCACGTTATGTTGCAATTTTGGAACAATTTGTTGCCACCAGCAAGCGTTAGAGGATCGACCAAGTACTGAATGGTTATGCAAGATGGAGCCCGACCACATCGGACCGAACAAGTGTTTCGATTTCTTGAGGAATACTTCAGGAATCGAGTCATTGCTTTGGAATATCCCAAATTTACTGGTGCAGGCATGGATTGGCCTCCATATTCGCCGGATTTGACTCCCTGTGACTTTTTTTTGTGGGGCACAGTGAAAGACATGGTCTACCCGAAGCATCCCGCCACACTGGACAAGCTTGAATCGGCGATCTCTGTGGCATGTGAATCCATTTCGGTTGAGACACTATGAAATGTGATGGCGAATTTCATTCTTCATTTGCACCACCTCTGTAGTGCCAATGGTGAACATTTTGAAAACATTGTGATGTGATTGTTTGCAAAGATTGTTTTCATACGATTATTTCACTTATGTATGCTGATATGAGCTGTGCAGCGTACAGCACCATCTATTAGCAGCTTTTGTAACTATTATTTCAAACTGCTGTATAAACTTCTTAAGCTTTCACAATAAACATACCGTTTATTGCATTCCTCTATGGATCTTTGTTTTCGAGATATTTAATTTTGAAATCAGGGAGTCCTTTCCTGGACACCCTGTAATATGAAACAGGCTGTGAGATTGAGGTAAATAATTATTTGCAGAGGGGATAAGAAGAGTTGTAAGAATGTGGAACAAGTTCATAGAAGTTGATGGGACTTATGTGGGAAAATAGACAAAAAACATTTCATTTAATAAACTATTTGTGTTGTGCAGCTATTTGTCTGTTTAATTATTGAATGGTCTTCATAATGCCATTATCAGAAAAACTCTCCATTAAATAAAACTGAAAATACAATAATGCTGAAATATTGCATTTGTTCCAGGTTACTAAATTACTGGTTGCTGCTGGAGCTGATTTAACAGCAAGTGATAAAGATGGTCAGAGACTCATACATCGAGCATCTCTAGCTGGGAGCACTACTGGCATCGACAATCTTATAGATATTTGGCCTTCAACATGGGGCTGTGACCACCTTGGGAACACTATTCTACACTTTGCAACCAGATGTGGCCAAAATAGACTGAAGTGTATAGAGCACATTGTGATGCGGAAGCTGGTGTCTGTAGATGAGAGAAATGTGGAAGGACAGACACCACTTGCAACACTTTTGCAGCACAGTTCACTGTGGGACTCTGCACAGCGTGAAGTAGAGATCTTGCTGGCAGCAAGAGCAAATCCAACTGCTAAGGACAACAAAGGGAATACACCTTTACACATTGCATCCAGTGTTGGCAATGTGAAGGTATGATTAGGGCTTATCCAGCCTATCTCATTGTTTTTAGTATTTTCAAAATTTTCTTTCCTAATGTACAATAGAATTTATTAAAAGAAACTTAATACTAGGACAGAGAAATATCCTCAGTAACATTCTTCCCCTATTTCCTAAGCTTTACTGAAACTGTCCTGTTAACCTTTTCGGATTAACACTCACGGGACACAAAGTGATTGAAATATTCATCTGGAAACAACCCTGTAGGCTGTGGGTAAGTCTTTTTTCCATGATATCTTTTCTTCCCAAAGTGCTATTTGTACAAAATATGCAGGTATGCAAGAGAACTTCTGTTAAGTTTAGGAAGGAGAAGTGAGGAACTGGCAGAATTTAAGCTGTACATGTGGGTCATGAGTCATGCCTCAATACTTCAGTTGATAAGTGCATTTCCCACAAAAGGGAAGGTTCCCATTTTGAGTCCCAGTCCAGCACACAGTTTTAATCTACCAGGAAGTTTCAAAATTCACACACTTCACTGCTGTGTGAAAGATTTGTTCTGGAAACTTTTCCATAGATTGTGACTGGAACATTTCTCCACAGTATTCTTTCTTACAGGACTGCCAGTTACACAGGGGACCTTCTGTGAAATTTGCAAAGTAGAGGAGAGGTGATGGCAGAACTGAAGCCATGAAGATGGGTCTAGTGCAATGCCCCTATAGCACAATCGGTACGAATGTTGCCTGTAAAATTCAAGATTCCCAATATGTGTCCCAGTTTGACATACAGCTGTAATCTACCTGAAGGTTACAAAGTAATTCATGGGTGTACAGCCAGATTTTGGTGTTCAGTGGGCACAATGTTTCAGCAAACCACCACATTTCTATTATCAGGATTTCTGCCAGTTATGTTGTTGATCTATGTTTAATGGCTAACCAAATAAGCCACTATATAGCAGTCCTTAGGAAAAAAACATGTTTATATGTTTTAGTTCTTCGGTGAGACTCTTCATAAGTGAGACAGTATGAGTCTTACATAAAGATGTTTTGATCACCCCATTCCACTGGATTGGGTCATGGCAGAAGTCTGTGTGCAGGTACAAGACGATATTTGTCTGGTGGGTTGTGAAGACAGGGAAGATTGCTGTTGTGTGGCCTTCGCATGTTTCTATCAGCTGTTCCTGAAAGAGTGAGAAAGTTCCAACACATTTTTCACTCTCAAAAATGTTTCAGTAGAGAATCCTTCAAATATCAGGAAAAAGAATGTATGTGATGCAAGAAGTAATGTGTCCCTTAAAATTGCTGTTGCCATCAGAGAAGAGAATGTGCATTTTTAGTCAGCACCTTATTTGCTGTAGATGATTTTGAGCATCATTCAAAGGTGTGTCAAGTGTTGCTGTAATCTATTTTGTTTCTTACTTTTAGAAAAATTGTATCACGCTCTTGCACTCTTGCAGGTAGTTGTTTCAAACGATGGGTATATTTGCTACCTCCTCCCAATATACACTCCTGGAAATTGAAATAAGAACACCATGAATTCATTGTCCCAGGAAGGGGAAACTTTATTGACACATTCCTGGGGTCAGATACATCACATGATCACACTGACAGAACCACAGGCACATAGACACAGGCAACAGAGCATGCACAATGTCGGCACTAGTACAGTGTATATCCACCTTTCGCAGCAATGCAGGCTGCTATTCTCCCATGGAGACGATCGTAGAGATGCTGGATGTAGTCCTGTGGAACGGCTTGCCATGCCATTTCCACCTGGCGCCTCAGTTGGACCAGCGTTCGTGCTGGACGTGCAGACCGCGTGAGACGACGCTTCATCCAGTCCCAAACATGCTCAATGGGGGACAGATCCAGAGATCTTGCTGGCCAGGGTAGTTGACTTACACCTTCTAGAGCACGTTGGGTGGCACGGGATACATGCGGATGTGCATTGTCCTGTTGGAACAGCAAGTTCCCTTGCCGGTCTAGGAATGGTAGAACGATGGGTTCGATGACGGTTTGGATGTACCGTGCACTATTCAGTGTCCCCTCGACGATCACCAGTGGTGTACGGCCAGTGTAGGAGATCGCTCCCCACACCATGATGCCGGGTGTTGGCCCTGTGTGCCTCGGTTGTATGCAGTCCTGATTGTGGCGCTCACCTGCACGGCGCCAAACACGCATACGACCATCATTGGCACCAAGGCAGAAGCGACTCTCATCGCTGAAGACGACACATCTCCATTCGTCCCTCCATTCACGCCTGTCGTGACACCACTGGAGGCGGGCTGCACGATGTTGGGGCGTGAGCGGAAGATGGCCTAACGGTGTGCGGGACCGTAGCCCAGCTTCATGGAGATGGTTGCGAATGTTCCTCGCCGATACCCCAGGAGCAACAGTGTCCCTAATTTGCTGGGAAGTGGCGGTGCGGTCCCCTACGGCACTGCGTAGGATCCTACGGTCTTGGCGTGCATCCGTGCGTCGCTGCGGTCCGGTCCCAGGTCGACGGGCACGTGCACCTTCCGCCGACCACTGGCGACAACATCGATGTACTGTGGAGACCTCACGCCCCACGTGTTGAGCAATTCGGCGGTACGTCCACCCGGCCTCCCGCATGCCCACTATACGCCCTCGCTCAAAGTCCGTCAACTGCACATACGGTTCACGTCCATGCTGTCGCGGCATGCTACCAGTGTTAAAGACTGCGATGGAGCTCCGTATGCCACGCCAAACTGGCTGACACTGACGGCGGCGGTGCACAAATGCTGCGCAGCTAGCGCCATTCGACGGCCAACACCGCGGTTCCTGGTGTGTCCGCTGTGCCGTGCGTGTGATCATTGCTTGTATAGCCCTCTCGCAGTGTCCGGAGCAAGTAGGGTGGGTCTGACATGCCGGTGTCAATGTGTTTTTTTTTCCATTTCCACGAGTGTATTTTTTCCTTGCTGACGTTTGTCTGTAATAACTTTTCTCTGTATGGAGACATGACTACAACACAACAACCAAAAACAGCTTCCACACTGAACTGAAAAGTCTAAATCTCATTCAAAAAGGGTTTATTTCTCCAGCATTACATTGTTTAATGCTCCTCCACTGCACATCATATCCCATCATAAGCAACTGCCAAAATTCAAACAAAGTCTGAAAAAGTACCTAATGAAGAAATATTTTTATACAATTGACAAATTTTTGAGAGAAAATGAATAACACCACTAAACTTATAATTATTTTACAAATACTTATTTTGAGTACTACAGTAGGCATTCAGAAATTTGATTTTTGGTATTCATGTATTTATTTATTGATTGTAATACTTCACTTAACTTTGCTTCCTTCATATATTACTGATCCTTCCTCAGTGTACCACAACTTTTTGCTAATTAGGTATATGTTGTTAACTTGACATTTTATTTACATTGTATTTATTAAGTTGTATTTAAACTATGGACAATTTGACACATTCCATATCCTCATGATTCACTTGCTATGTGGATTTAAGGAAACAAAAAATAAATAAATAATTAAGTAAATAAAATTAAGAATTTTTTTTTTTTGGGGGGGGGGGGGCACCATTGATATTTTTGATATTTTGACTGCTTGTTTATGTAGTTCTTTGATTTATTCTTTGGCACTGTCCAGGAAGTCAATAATTTTTTGGCTCTTATTAACTCAACAAACCATAAAAAAGTGTTGTACTGTATTAAATCAGTATCAACAACCTGTACTAATAATATCATTAATGATCTGACAATATTTTATGTGAAAGCTCATCACACATCAGTGCTTTCTGGTAAGTCTTTTAGTTTCCTTCCTTTTCCTTCATTCTTTTATTTTTCAACTAAATCAGGAGGAGAGGAAAATGATCTACAACTTTTATAATAATTTTATAATTTTAGATCAAGTGTGCATAAATGTCACTTGAACAGACAATTCTAATTGCGGCTAACTAATGTTGGAACAAAAGCTAACTGTAATATGTTTTCTCAAATGCAGCTAGTCGCCTGTTGCACACTAAAATATTGCCGTGGATTGTTTTGTCACCGATAACGTAGGAAGAAACTGAAAAGCCAGGGAATGGAAGACTTTAATGTTTCCCAAGAACTCAGGTGCACGAGACAAAGTGATGAAGAAGGCATAACCATGAGCACCAGTTCCGCTGAGAATTTAGGGGCTTCATAAGTTTTATGAAGAGAGGGTACCATTACACACCACTGGCCAAAACATTGGAGTTCCAATGTACTTACTAAGTTACTGAAGGACATGCTTAGCATTTACAATGCTCAAGCCCAAATCAAATTTGCAAATCTTTGGATTTTGTATACTGCCTCAGCTACTTTAGGCTAAAGAATTGTGACACTCTTGTTAACTCCGATGTCGGGTTTCATTTCATTGTAGTTGCTTTAAAGGTATCCTTGAAATGCATTGGTAAGAACTTTGTCTTGCTGACCTTGTTTCTGTAGTTCTGTTGTTTGTTCTTTGGCATTGTCCAGTGCATCAGTAATTACTTCTTTACTGTCATTAACTCAACAAACTACAAAAAGGCTTTGGGTTAACTCAGACCTAAGAAAGAAAGACAGCACAGCACAGTTTCTACAATCATCTTGTAGACACCTGTTTTAGGAGTTTGATATTATAACTGCTGCTTCCCATTCTATTTATTCCCTCATGAGCTCCACAGTAAATAATTCATTACAGTTCAAGAGGAACATGTGTACGTGATTGCAATACCAGAAGGTAAAATGACATTCATTGCTCCATGTTCACATTATCTTTAGCATGAAAAGGGGTGCACAATGCTGCAGCTAAATTTTTTGAATACTTATCTGGGGATATAAAATGTCTAACAGACAGCAAAGTGAAACTTGAAAATAAACTGAGAAAGTTTCTCCATAACAACTCCTTCTATTCCGCAGAAGAATTTCTGTTATTATAATGTGTGAAAGATGGTGGATAGGAATAACTTACTCACATCTATATGTCTCTTTTGTATTTACACATTAATTTGCAATGTGAATGTAAAATAACTTGTTCCACATCATTATGATTTATCATGAAAAATGGTTCATGGTGTGGGTTCCAGTAGTCATGTCCTAGTTCATGAACCACGGGCAACGTATGAGTGGCCAAGTAAGTGGTCCCGACAGTCGGGATACCAGTTACTTTGGAATAAGGCTGGGCATCTCAGACATATTCTGAGTCGTGGTCACCTTTGTGCTCATACGGCAAAGACTACCAAGTCCACCGGTTAGTCCCTCAGCCGTTAGGGGTAAAACCCAATGGGACTCGGGGCAAGTAAGGCTAGCAACCTGCTTCCCTGGTACTTTAAATATGATGCTGGCAACAATCAGAGCAAAATGCCTCGGACCTTTGGAGGTGATGGAGTCCCACCTCTAACTGACAAACCAGGGACTCCTAAGATACGACTTGGCAAACAAATGGTAATGAGATGGGGAGCTATTAATATCAATGGGGGCTACTCTGGGAAGAAGGTAGAGCTGGCAGAGGCTGCAAGTAAGATGGGGCTGGACGTTTTAGCTGTTAGTGACATTCGGGTAAGGGGTGAGAAAGAAGAGGAAATGGGAGAATACAAGGTCTACCTGTCAGGAGTCAAAGCAGGAATAGCACACTGGGGTGTAGGGCTTTACATCAGGAAAGAAATGGAACCCAGCATAGTTGCAATAAGGTATGTAAACGAATGACTGATGTGGATAGATTTGACAGTGTCTAGCAAGAAAATTAGGATTGTGTCAGTATATTCGCATTGTGAAGGGACAGATCAAGATAAGATGGATAGTTTTTATGAGGCACTCAGTGATGTAGTTGTTAGAGTAAAGTACAAGGACAGTGTTCTGCTCATGGGTGATTTTAACGCCAGGACTGGAAATTGAACAGAAGGGTATGAAAAGGTTATGGGTAAATTTGGAGAGGATATGGAGGCCAACAGGAACGGGAAAAAACTCTTGGATGTCTGTGCCAGTATGGGCTTAGTAATCACAAACTCCTTTTCTAAACATAAGAACATTCACCAGTATACTTGGGAAGGCAGGGGAACCAGATCTGTCATTGACTATATAATAACAGATCAGGAATTCAGGAAGGCTGTGCGGGACACACGTGTATTCAGGGGATTCTTTGATGACACTGACCATTAAACGGATTGAGTGCCAAATAGGAGGAACAAAGTTAGAACAGGTGGACGGTTTCAAGTACTTAGGATGCTTATTCTCACAGGATGGCAACATAGTGAAAGAACTGGAAGCGAGGTGTAGCAAAGCTAATGCAGTGAGCGCTCAGCTACGATCTACTCTCTTCTGCAAGAAGGAAGTCAGTACCAAGACTAAGTTATCTGTGCACCGTTCAATCTTTTGACCAACTTTGTTGTATGGGAGCGAAAGCTGGGTGGATTCAGGTTACCTTATCAACAAGGTTGAGGTTACGGATATGAAAGTAGCTAGGATGATTGCAGGTACTAGTAGATGGGAACAATGGCAGGAGGGTGTCCACAATGAGGAAATCAAAGAAAAACTGGGAATGAACTCTATAGATGTAGCAGTCAGGGCGAACAGGCTTAGATGGTTGGGTCATGTTACTCGCATGGGAGAAGCAAGGTTACCTAAGAGACTCATGGATTCAACAGTAGAGGGTAGGAGGAGTCAGGGCAGACCGAGGACAAGGTACCTGGATTCGGTTAAGAATGATTTTGAAGTAATAGGTTTAACATCAGAAGAGGCACCAATGTTAGCACTGAATAGGGGATCATGGAGGAACTGTATAAGGGGGGCTATGCTCCAGACTGAACGCTGAAAGGCATAATCAGTCTTAAATGATGATGATGATTATGATGAAAAATGAGACATTGAACATGGAACTAACTAATTACCCTCTAACAAGTCTGTCTTCACATTAACAGGACATTGATATTCTGCTTCGACAGTTCATCGAAATATGTACAAGGAGAAAGTTATTCTCATCTTATTGGGAACTGACTTGTTTCTTCTGTTACATCTGTGATACCTTCGTACTATGCTCATACTGAAGAAAGAGCATATACAAATTCTTGGACCACAGAACATGATGACACATGCAAACTTGCGCTTGTGCACAATCTGCTGCTACAACCCAGGTGCATTCAATGAGGGGTGAACAAAACATTGTTACATAAGACCTATACTGTAGCAGATAGAGAGAGTCTCACTCCAGAACTAGAGCATATAAAAATGCTTTTGTTTAAATTTTTGATGTAATAAAAGCGTGATAACCTAAAAGTTACACAGTGGATTTTTGTCTGAATTTTCATAGAAAAATTAATGGTGAGAAACATACAAATGGATGTCCTGACAATTCAATATTTCTTGTGTTACCCAAGAGTTTCTACCAGTCCTCATCTTTTTACCTACTTGATCCTCTGCTGCCTTCACTATTTCATCTTTCAAAGCTATCCATTCTTCTTCCACTCTATACCTTTCCATTGTTTTTGTCAGTTGTTCCTTAATACCTTCTCTGAAACTCTCTAGAACCTCTAGTTCTTTCAGTATATCCAGGTCCCGGCTCCTTAAATTCCTACCTTTCTGCAGTTTCTTCAGTTTTAATCTACAGTTCATAACCAGTAAATTGGGGTCAGATTCCACATCTACGCATGGAAATGTCTTACAGTTTAAAACCTGGTTCCTAAATCTCTATCTTACCATTATGTAATCAATCTGAAACCTTCTGGTATCTCCAGGTCTCTCCCACATATGCAACCTTCTTTGATGATTCTTAAACCAAGTGATTAATTGCAATGTGTGCAAAATTCTACCAGGTGTCTTCCTCTTTCATTCGAACCCCCAGCCCCTATTCACCTACTACATTTCTTTTTCTTTCATTTCCTACTATCAAATTCCAGTCCTACATGACTATTAAATTTTCACCTCTCTTAACTATCTGAAGAATTTGGTTTTATCTCATTGTACATTTCTTCAATTTCTTCATCATCTGTGGAGCTAGTTGGCATATAAACTTGTACTACTGTGGTAGGTGTGTGTTTTGAGTACATATTAGCTAGAATAATGCATTCACTACGCTGTTAATAGTAGCTTATCCACATTCCTATTTTTTATTCTTTATTAAACCTACTTCTGCATTATCCCTATTTTGTACTTATAACCTTGTATTCACCTGACCAGAAGCCTTGTTCTACCTGCCACCAAACTTCACTAATTCCTACCATGTCTAACTTTAACTTAGCCATTTCCCTTTTTAAATTTTCTAACCCAGCTGCCTGATTAAGGGATCTGATATTCGATGCTCTGATCCGTAGAACACCAGTTTTGTTTTTCCTGATAATGATGTCTTCTTGTGTAGTCCCCACTCAGAGATCTCTGAATGGGGGACTATTTTACCTTTGGAATATTGTACCCAAGAGGTTGCCATCATCATTTAACCATACAGTAAAGCTGCATACCCTCTTGAGAAATTATGGCTGTAGTTTCCCCTTGCTTTCAGCCATTTGCTCTAGCAGCAAACCAGTGCTGTTTTAGTTGATGCTACAAGGCCAGTTCAGTCAATCATGTAGACTGTTGCCCCTGCAACTACTGGAAAGGCTGCTACCCCTATTCAGGAACCACACATTTGTCTGGCCTCTCCACTGATACCCTTGTGATCTGACCTACTGGCTATCTGCATCACTGAGGCATGGAAGCTTCCCCATAAACAGCAAGGTCCATGGTTGATTGGGGGGGGGGGGGGGGGAGATATTGCTTATTCAGTACAAAAACCAGGATGAAACCCAAATAGACTATTGTTGGAGGATATTAAGGAAGTCAAGAAGATTGACAATCAATCTGTGCATAAGTTTCACAAGAATTTTTTAAAAGATAGTTAAATTCATAACAACACACTGAAAACGAACTATTTTAAATATCTCGTAGAATGGATAATGGCATTATAAAAGAAAAGAAGCAATAGGAAACAGAGTAAATAAAATGGAAGGGACAGTCTATACAGAAATACAACAAAAATCTTTTGTCCTGGGACACAAAACTAAGACAATATGAAACAGTGAAATGCCTAAGGAATTGTATGACGCAGAAACGCTTAAACTAATAAGGGTTAGAGATCTTGAAGGATTGAAAAAGTTGAGAGAAGCATAATAAGGAAGATACTTGGACCTAAAAATAATAGTAATGGTGAATATAGATTAAGATAAAAAAAAACAGAGCTCTATTTGAAAATGGAATAGCTAACTGATCTGATGAGGTAAATAAGACTAAAGTTTTATGGACACATACTGCATGGAAAATAACAGATTAACCAATCAGATATCCAACTTGCTGAACAGCTACAAATCCAAATTCACATGGTTTGCTGAAATTGAAAAATAAATGAAAAACATTGGAATTAGAATTGTCACAGTAGAGAAAAGAATAATTTTTAGAAAAGCAAGACAGAAGGCAGGATTTCAGCAAAGAAAGCAGTCTGAAAATGGAAGGAAGTGGACCTAGGAAGAATAGAAATGACACTCTCGAAGGATGAGCTGAGTTGATTTATATACTCTCAAAGGATGGAGGAAGTTGATTTATAAAAAAAACAGTCTGCAAATGGAAGGAAGTGGGTGCAGGGAGAAAAGGAGCAACACTGTCAAAGGAAGTTGATTTATTGTACCCTCCAAAGGGGTTATTCAAATAAATAAAGTAATAATAAAATCTTGTAGATTGTATGTGATCTAAAATGCTACTGCTTTCACTGAGAATCATTTTTTGGCTCTTGTGTACAGCTCATTTCAGATACTGAACAACAGATCAAATTAATCATATTACCAATACTTTATCTAGATAGTGTATTAAGAATAGTCCACAAATATTTGTTGAACAGTATTAGCATTGTGTTATAGTACACTTGGACATTCAAAAATAAAATTAAACATGTAAAAAGTTAGAATTCACTTGAGAGACACTGTCAATATAATTAAATGATCTATTAACTTTAAAATCATGATGAATTTGCATGTGGAAGTATGGCATCACAATATAAAAACTCAGAAATTTAAAAGTATGACCTTTTCAGGTAATGGAGCTCTTGATCAAGGCTGGAATAGACTTTACTCTGAAGGACATCGCAGGTCAAACATCCTTTGACTGGACACCCAGTGCAGAAGGTGTGGACCATCCACCACATCTAGCAAACCAGAAAAAAGTGGAAATAATTAATGGAAAGAACAATGAAGGTCAAACACCACTAATGCTTGCAGCAGGCAGGGATATAGCCAGCTTACTCCTCAGGGAAGGAGCAAGTATTAGTGTGGAAGATCACAATGGGAGGACACCTTTGCAAGCAGCTATTGACCGTGGCAGTCATCGTGTAAGTTTCAACTGCATTAGTTTTTGCTACAAAAAGAAAGTATGGTTATTAATAAAATGTTTTCTTATTTTTCTTTTTCTTTTTGTTTTGTTTTGTTTTGGTGTGGCTGTCAATATGGAGAAGGGATGTCATGTATACTGTATTTACTCGAATCTAAGCCGCAGTCGAATCTAAGCCGCACCTGAAAAATGAGACTCAAAATCAAGGAAATAAATTTTCCCGAATCTAAGCCGCACCTGAAATTTGAGACTCGAAATTCAAGGGGAGAGAGAAGTTATAGGGCGCATCTCCAAATCGAAACAAAGTTGGTCCATTGTAATATGAGACACAATTTAGGTCGAATGAATTACAATACAGCTACAGTAGTTTGGTTCGAGTCGTAAGCTTAGCAGTTAAGCTTTACCAGGTAGCCATTGCTATGCGTCAGGCACTCCGTCCGTATTTATACGGGTACCCTTCCTTTTCCACGTGCCTCGTCTTGTTTGAATTGATTGCTTATTTTTTCTTCGATCTGATAAGCGCAGTTTTCTTTGTTATAGGTGTTTACATCACTCTAAGCTGAAAATGCATTACTGTACTGTGCTGTGTCATGCATTGTTTGTCGCATTCTGATAGTGCGTGTTTACAGCCTGTCGCCGCTCGCGGCATGGCTTGCTTTTGTGCGCACTACCGCCGCTTACAATTAAAAGAAGAAGAAAAGAGAGGAATCGTCTCATTAGTGAAACAATGGCAAGAAACTGCTATTTGTTGTTACTTACACTGCTGCTTTCTTTGATAATGATCAACAAGAACCAAATAATAGACTGCGTATGACCGAAGATGTTCTGAGCGAGAGTTTAGTGAAAATTTTTCTCCGTTTGAAAATCTTTGCAGGCGCCTCTTTAGTACATTACATTCTACACAGAAATTAGAGTCATCGTAGATTTAAAAATCTAGTCAATTGCCGTGCTTCATTTCTGACTGTATCACTATTAAGCATAAGAATAATACGAATATAAACATGACATGATATGTATATTCCTCCGCGTTTGCTGTTGTCTCACTCTAGTTTCGTAGTTTATTAGGCAGACAGGACTTAATTGAGATAGCAGCGAACATGAAACAATACATGGCAAAATGTTTATATTCGTATTATTCTTATGGTGATGAGAATACTGCATGTGATTCACAATTTGTAAAAGTTCCTATTAGCAACCAACTCGTCTCACAGATAGGAAAAAAATTCAGAATGTAGAGTTGGCCATATTGACAAACATCCCAAACAGTCTTGCCAGTCGGATTTTTGTAGTACATTGAAATGCTGCTACATTTGAAGATGAACAATACGGAATTTGTATTTACTTCGTTGGATGATGTATGAAAATGCAGTGGTCGAAACTCGGGGCGGAGAAAAAAAGCTCGTCTTCCACCTTTTTTTTAAAATTTATTTCCTGACACAGAGGTTTTGGCGCCAGTATTTATCTTTGTGCCTACAAAGCATGCCTGTGTGGCGCTACATATATTCGACGGCAGAAGTAAGCTGTGGCGGCACCAACCAACATTTTTCAGAACTTCCGCTTGCTTTGCACTCGATTCTAAGCCACAGGCTTTTTTTTGGATTACAAAAACTGGAAAAAAGTGCGGCTTAGATTCGAGTAAATACGGTAGTTGAACGAAAATGGCTCATTTACATCTCTGACTTCAAAATGTGTCACAGACATTGCAATGTAACTGTCAGGATTTACCACTTAAATACCCCTCCTAATCAGAAATAATGACTCTGAGCATAACAGAGTGTATACCTGTCCTTTTTTCCCCCTAAGGTAAGTCTTTCCGCTCCCGGGATTGGAATGACTCCTTACCCTCTCCCTTAAAACCCATATCCTTTTGTCTTTCCTTCTCCTTCCCTCTTTCCTGACGAGGCAACCGTTGGTTGCGAAAGCTAGATTTTGTGTGTATGTTTGTGTTTGTTTGTGTGTCTATCGACCTGCCAGCGCTTTTGTTTGGTAAGTCTCATCATCTTTCTTTTTAAATATAAATGCAATATAACATATACCGTACAGTTAAAAGGAAGTCATGCTTGATCAAGGTCCGTGTCACTTTCCATTTTTGACCAGACATAATGTCTGAGATAAAAATACAATAATAATAATAATAATAATAATAATAATAATAATTATTATTATTTTGTTCGTATGACAAAAATGCCTTTGACGAGCAAAGCGAAAACAAATATAGACAGCTTAGAAACCAAATAAACAGAGAATCTAGGAAAGCAAAAGAAAATTACCTCAACAGCATTTGTAAAGAGGTGGAGGAAAACATGGTTAAAGGAAAAACTGACTTGGCCTACAGAACAATAAAACAAAACTTTGCTAAACGGAAAGTAAAATCTTCAGGAACTATAAAGAACAAAGAGGGCAAGGTACTATTTGGATATGACACGCTGAAGAGATGGCAAGAATACATTGAAGAGCTATATCAAGGAGACCCTCTAACAGATAATATGATAGAATTAAGCGAAGAAGTAGAGAAAGAAGAACTAGGGGACACAATTCTGAAAGATGAATTTGAAAAAGCACTAAAAGAACTACCAGATAAGAAAGCGGCAGGTGTTGATGATATACCTTCTGAACTAATTAAGAAATCAGGAGACAAAATGAAAGCTACATTACTGCAACTCATACAGAAAATATACAAAACAGGTGAAGTTCCTGAAGACTATCAGAAATGCATCATATTCCCCATACCTAAGAAAGCATCTACTATGGACTGTGAAAACCATCGAACACTCAGTCTTCTTTCACACGCATCAAAAATTCTAATAAGAATAATTTTGAAAAGAGTTGAAAACCAATTGAATAGCACTCTAAGTGAAGACCAATTCGGTTTTAGAAGCGGTGTAGGGACGAGGGAAGCAATCTTATCTTTAAGACTAATAATTGAGAAACAAATTTCCAAAAACAAACAAGTATTTATAGCCTTCGTAGACCTCGAAAAGGCATTTGACAATGTTGTATGGCCAGAAATGTTTAGAATTCTGAAGAAGGCTGGTCTGAAATATAATGATAGAAGGATAATCTTTAAAATATACCAAAATGAAACAGCCTTAGTTAAGAAGGAAAACAAAGAAGAAACAGCAAGAATAAGGAAAGGAGTGAGACAGGGATGCCCACTATCTCCAGTAATTTTCAACGCATATATCCAAGAAGCAATAGACAAAATAAGAGAGAATATTGAAGTAGGAATAAAACTTAACGGAATGAAAATAGATATGTTGCGATATGCAGATGATATCGCCATAATTACAGAAAGGAAAGAAGATTTAGAAGCCGCACTCAATGAAATGGAAAACACCTTAAAAGAACAGTATGGAATGAAAATAAATAAGAAAAAGACTAAAGTGATGGTGAGTGGCGCCCTGAACTACAATGAACCCATACGAATAACAATAAAGGGAGAGAAACTAGGGCAGGTTACAGAATTTAACTACTTAGGTAGCAAAATAACAGCAGATGGAAGGAGCAAAAGTGACATTAAAAACAGAATACAACTTGCCAAAATAGCATTCAATGGAAAAAGAAACTTACTGACGAGTAGAAATGTTAGTTTAGACGTAAGAAAGAGAGTCATGAAAACCTATGTGTGGAGTACAGCCCTTTACGGATGTGAAACTTGGACTTGTGGAAAAGAAGAAAAGAGAAGATTAGAGGCATTCGAAATGTGGTGCTACCGGAGAATGGAAAAAATCAGCTGGCGAGACAAGGCTACAAACGAAGATGTCCTCAGAAGAGTGAAAGAAAACAGATCTCTTTGGCGAAATATACAGAAAAGAAGAATAACCTTCATAGGTCACATTTTACGGCATAACAATTTCATTAAGAGAATATTAGAAGGAATCATTGAAGGAAGAACTCGCCGAGGACGACCTAGATTAACCTACATTCAACAAGTAATAAATGACATCGGGTGCCAGACCTATGCAGATATGAAGAAGAAAGTTGACAAAAGAACGGAATGGCGTGCTGCTGCCAACCAACCTGTGGGTTGATAACCAAAGTAGTAATGATAACTGGAAGTTTGACATTGGTATTGTCAGTATTAGTATCCTACAGCTCTGCATAGGCATAAATAAAAATATGACATAATAATAATAAGCATCATGAACACATTCATACAAACTGTATTCATGATCATGCACAAAATAACTATGTAATTTATATAAATTTGTAATGTTTTACATGTCTGTAATGAAACCTTTACAAATATTGTCAGAAAGATTTTGTGAAACGAAACAAAATTAATTTTAGTGCCAAATCGAATTTGTCTTCCCATTTCAAAGTAATGACTAATACTGCTTTATCATGATAGGTTTTGATATGATTTATAATTATAGTTTAACTGAATTAATTTTTTACTAACTTAAGTTCAAAAGGAGTCATTAACAAACTGCTTTATACTTCTGGAGAGGAATTCCAACTTATGCCAGGCACCTTCATAATTTTGTTTTTATTGGAATATGTTTCAGGACTTATGTGTTATCTTCAGTGGCTTTATTTGTTAATATCCTTCTGCAAAATTGTTACATGTTAAGCTCTAAAAAACTTTTGATACAAAATATTTACATTTGTATAATGACCGATTATAGTCAAATACTATTTACATTGGGTTGCACACAGTACAGATTTGAGTCATGTGTCACTGAGTTGAGACATTCTATGTTGTTTATTTACAAAATGTGTAAAGTTTCTAGTTTTATACTACATTTGAAAATGGATTGAATGGATCCATTTATGTAAAAACCGTAATGAAGCTTTTGGATATTTATTCTAGTAGCTTTAGGTCTACTATGCAGTTAAACTTGTCATCTGCGAACAGCAAAATATTATTTTATTTTTCTGTTTATAATGCATTTTTGATTGAGAATCACTATGTATCATATGTTTAGTATTTTACTTACAGTTTTTGATTTTGTGGTGTTTTTACTTTGTTTGTGTCAATGTAACACAATTATTTCTTTCTCTTTTGTCATTATACATTCATTTTTATCATTTTTTGCCATGCACAGAGTTTTTGCCTCCATTACATGTTGTTGTGGCCGTATAATGTTCTTTTGTGTCATGGCATGTTTGTTTCGGATGTGGCGTGTGGATTTGAAGTGTTGTGGATGAGTGTCATGTTTAGTTCATGTGAGTGCATGTATGTAAAGCATACATGTATGTATGTATGTATGTGTGTGTGTGTGTGTGTGTGTGTGTGTGTGTGTGTGTGTGTTCCCAAGAAAGAGAGGGAGAGTTGTGGACATGCATATGGAGTTAATGGTGTGCAGTAGGGTGTGAGTTAATGAGCATTTTGCTCTCATTTAAGTACATGGCCGAAAGAGTCAGCCGTCAGGAATTGTGGAATGAACCCTGTCATCCAGGACCATATGCCACAAAGAGCGCAGATTCACCATGAGATGGGGAAATTCACAGGCGTCTATTGTGCTGAATGAGGCCTAAGCGCTAGAGTGTGTGAGTGAGACAGACGAGAACCTACATCATAGGGAAACCCCGTAGAAGCTGTTTGTGGCCAGGAGATGTAGCAGTGTTAAATATGGCAGACCTAAAATTGGCCATAAAGGGAAAAATTTATGAAAACTATTTAATTCTGCAGTAATTCAGGGAATGAAGCCCACAGTGATTCCTTCATATATTTTCTTGGTGATCCCAATAAATCTTGAATATTGATCATATCTATAATAGTTTAGGATTTACTGTTAAAGTGAAATTAACAAACAAAGATCTGAATGCTAAAATCTGAACGTTTTGGTCAATCTTAATGATCAACATTTCATATAGAAGTGCATTGTTAAAATGACAAATACTGTAAATATCAACTTTGTAACTGTATTTGTTTAAAAGATGTAGTAAATTTAAATTATCAGTATTTTCAGTTAAGCATCACACAAAACACATTGATTAATGACAGCATGACACCTTATTGAATCATAAGGTAATAGAATGTTATAGGTAATAGAATATTATCACAGTTGTTATATGTTATATTAGCTTTGTACATGTCATATAACTTTGCAAACTTGCCATCAGCTAGACAATATAACCACAGGGTCACAAGTGTGTAATTTAGGGTGTGTAATGTGACATGTGCGGTTTAACTCCTAGATGAGTTTGAGCCACTCATTTCAATGCAGAGGAACTGCATGCGATCCCGAACATCTTTGGGATGTTAGAACGGAATTTAATTTTAGAGACTGATCATTGCGCTTCTGGGGTGTGTGTTATTCATATAATTCTCCTGGTGTGACAAAGAGGATTTTATTGCACAGTGATGTGCATTCTTTTAGTACTTTCTTTCCTTTGACTATTGATTTTTGGTTGTGATAGTTTTCTTCCATTGTTAATTTTTGGTATACGCTGTTACTACACTCCTGGAAATTGAAATAAGAACACCGTGAATTCATTGTCCCAGGAAGGGGAAACTTTATTGACACATTCCTGTGGTCAGATACATCACATGATCACACTGACAGAACCACAGGCACATAGACACAGGCAACAGAGCATGCACAATGTCGGCACTAGTACAGTGTATATCCACCTTTCGCAGCAATGCAGGCTGCTATTCTCCCATGGAGACGATCGTAGAGATGCTGGATGTAGTCCTGTGGAACGGCTTGCCATGCCATTTCCACCTGGCGCCTCAGTTGGACCAGCGTTCGTGCTGGACGTGCAGACCGCGTGAGACGACGCTTCATCCAGTCCCAAACATGCTCAATGGGGGACAGATCCGGAGATCTTGCTGGCCAGGGTAGTTGACTTACACCTTCTAGAGCACGTTGGGTGGCACGGGATACATGCGGACGTGCATTGTCCTGTTGGAACAGCAAGTTCCCTTGCCGGTCTAGGAATGGTAGAACGATGGGTTCGATGACGGTTTGGATGTACCGTGCACTATTCAGTGTCCCCTCGACGATCACCAGTGGTGTACGGCCAGTGTAGGAGATCGCTCCCCACACCATGATGCCGGGTGTTGGCCCTGTGTGCCTCGGTCGTATGCAGTCCTGATTGTGGCGCTCACCTGCACGGCGCCAAACACGCATACGACCATCATTGGCACCAAGGCAGAAGTGACTCTCATCGCTGAAGACGACACGTCTCCATTCGTCCCTCCATTCACCCCTGTCGCGACACCACTGGAGGCGGGCTGCACAATGTTGGGGTGTGAGCGGAAGACGGCCTAACGGTGTGCGGGACCGTAGCCCAGCTTCACGGAGACGGTTGCGAATGGTCCTCGCCGATACCCCAGGAGCAACAGTGTCCCTAATTTGCTGGGAAGTGGCGGTGCGGTCCCCTACGGCACTGCGTAGGATCCTACGGTCTTGGCGTGCATCCGTGCGTCACTGCGGTCCGGTCCCAGGTCGACGGGCACGTGCATCTTCTGCCGACCACTGGCGACAACATCGATGTACTGTGGAGACCTCACGCCCCACGTGTTGAGCAATTCGGCGGTACGTCCACCTGGCCTCCCGCATGCCCACTATACGCCCTCGCTCAAAGTCCGTCAACTGCACATACGGTTCACGTCCACGCCGTCGCGGCATGCTACCAGTGTTAAAGATTGCGATGGAGCTCCGTATGCCACAGCAAACTGGCTGACACTGACGGCGGCAGTGCACAAATGCTGCGCAGCTAGCGCCATTCAACGGCTAACACCGTGGTTCCTGGTGTGTCCGCTGTGCCGTGCGTGTGATCATTGCTTGTACAGCCCTCTCGCAGTGTCCGGAGCAAGTATGGTGGGTCTGACACACCGGTGTCAATGTGTTCTTTTTTCCATTTCCAGGAGTGTAGTTTTAAGGACTTTTAAGTCTGTTTCTATGTTTTGGCTGGGTGAAGATTTTGTGCTGTTAGGTGATCTGCAAATGTTGAGTGTGATGTATTGTTTTTTAGTGCTCTGAGATGTTCTGTATAAGTGGTTCTAAAATTCCTACTAGTTTGACCCACATATACAGATTGACAGCAATTGTAAGTTAGTTGACATAAATCAGATTGTATGTATTTGCTTGTTGGTAGTATTTCCAAGTCTGTTATGCATTGTGTTGTTAGTTCTGTGTGCTATGTTGGAGCCTTTGTCTCTTTAGGGTATTACCCACCCTGTGTAATCAAATGCATACATACACTTTATTTCAAAATTTACTATGAAATTAGGAACTTTAGACACATCATAAATAAACAACATAGAATGCATCAGCTCAGTGAGATGTCTCAAATCTGTACTGCATGCAAACCAGTGTAAAAATATTTGACAATAATCTCCCATTTTATAAATGTAAAAATTTTTTACTAAAAGGTTCTTTGAAGTTTAACATGTAACAATTTTGCAGAAGTGTTTTAACGAATAAACCGGCTAAAGGTGCACAAAAAGAGATGAAATATGTCAGGGTGGAAACAAAGCTACAAAGATGTCTTGCATAGGGTGGAATTCCTCTCCAATTTCCTTAGTATACACAGTAATAAGAACTGCAACATTCACAAGATGTTTATTTACACATTACAAAAACTGTTGTTTAACTTAACTGAAGTGTCTTCATGTTGATTTTATGTTAAATAATCTGTAGTGCTAAACTCCTTCTTGCAACGTCCGGTATATTGCCACCACACATAAAATAAACACAATGCCTTCCTCCAAACATGACAAGCTGATGCAGCTTTGGCATACCCACTGCAGTTTTCATTGGAACATTAACAAAAATATTCAAACTGACCATCAAAAATGAGAGTGAAACATGGACGATAAATAGTTTGGACAAGAAGAGAATAGAAGCTTTCGAAATGAGGTGCTACAGAAGAATGCTGAAGATTAGATGGGTAGATCACATAACTAACGAGGAGGTATTGAACAGAATTGGGGAGAAGAGGAGTTTGTGGCACAACTTGACAAGAAGGAGGGACCAGTTGGTAGGACGTGTTCTGAGGCATGAAGGGATCACAAATTTAGCATTGGAGGGCAGCGTGGAGGGTAAAAATCATAGAGGGAGACCAAGAGCAGATTCAGAAGGATGTAGGTTGCAGTAAGTACTGGGAGATGAAAAAGCTTGCACAGGATAAAACAGCATGGAGAGCTGCATCAAACCAGTCTTAGGACTGAAGACAACAACAACAACATCAAAAATGTAGGCAAAGATAGATTGATACTTCACATAAAGAAGGCATGTTAAGTTGCAGATAGGCATAATTAAGACACTTATGCAAAACTTTCAGCCAAGCCTTCATCAGCAAAGAGAAACAGAGGAACACACACCAGTCATACACACATGCGAGCACACCTCACACATTCATGACCACCAACTCCTGCAGCTCAGGCCAGAATGAAACTATCACATGGGTGGGCAGCAGCAATCTGAAGGGGTCAGAGGTGGGGAAGGGGGAGGGAGAGTAGTGTACTTGTGGGGGGACAGAGGAACACTGTCTGGCAGAGTGTGCAGGGACTAGAAGGCCAATTGGTGCAGCATCAGGATGCTGTGGGGCATGGAGGAGGGGAAAAAGGAAGGAAAAAGGAGAGGAGAGGATAAAGATGGATGGGTGCATTGGTAGGGATCAGTAATCAAAGAGCCTGGGATAGTGTGGTCTACTTTGCTCATATCCACAGCTTGAGGGTGGCAGTACATTAACTGTGCAATGGTTTCATTAGAGCTGGTACGACATGGCTACTTTAACAGGAGGCCTGACCTGTGATGGGGTAGGATAAATCCGTGACAGAACTGGAATAAAAAGTGCTGGGTGGGTGGACTGGGAGGTAGGGCTTGCACCTATATCTTCCACAGGCATACGATCCCTGTGGCAATGACTTTGTGTTGGGAGTGGAATAGGGATGGACTAAGATGTTGTGGAGTTTGGGTGTGCAACAGAACAGCACTTTCAGAGGTATGGAAATGATCTTGGGTAGGATGTCCCTCATTTCAGGGTATGATGATAGGTAATCAAAGCCTTGCCAAAGGATGTAGTTCAGTTATTCCAATCCAGGGCATACTGGGTGATCAATGGCCAGTTATTGTGTATAGTGGCAGGATTAGGGATATGAGGGGAAATGGGACAGGAGAGCTGTTTACTGACTAGTTCTGGGGGATAGTGCCTGTCTGTATAGGTCTTGGTGAGACGTTCAGCATACTGCGCAAGGGAGCTCCCATCGCTGCAGATATGCCATCTCTGGGTGGACAGGCTGCAGGGGAGTGATTTATTGGTGTGGAAGGTATTACAGCTGTTGGTTGGCGGGCTTAATGTGGACAGAGGTGTGGATCGAGCCATCAGAGAGGAGTAGCCCAATGTCCATGTAGGTGGCACACTGGATAGAGGAGGACAAAGTGAGGTGGGTGGGAGAGAAGGTGTTGAAGTTGTGAAGGAATTAAGAAAGGTGTCTTGGCCCTGAGCCAGGTTATGAACTATCATCATGAACCTGAACGACATGAGGTGTTTAGAGTTTTAGGAAGCTAGAGATGTTTTCTGTAAGTGGTCCATGGTGAAGTTGGCAAAGGAAGGTGCCGTGCAGGTGCCCATGGCTGTGCCATGAATTTGTTTGTATGCCTCACCTTCAAAGGTGGGGTAGTTATGGGTTAGGAAGTAGTTGGTTAAGTGTACAGGAAATGAAGTGCTTGGTTTGGGATCTTCAGGGCATTGGTAGAGTTGGTGTACAATTGTGGCAAGGCCATGGTTGTGATGGATGTTAGTGTGTAGAAAGATTGCATCAACAATGACGAGTATAGATCTAAGAGGTAAAGGGGTGGAAATGATGGAGAGTCGACAAAGGAAGTGGTTGGTATCTTTGATATGGGAGGCTAGATTATGGGTAATTGGTTGGAGGTGTTGGTCAGTGAGGGCCAAAATCCTTCCAGTGTGGTCACAATAACCAGCCACAATGGGGCGTCCAGGACTGTTGAGTTTGTGGATTTTGGGGAACATGTAAAAGGTGGGTGTGTGGGGTGTCATAGGGATGAGGTGAAAAACATATTCAGGGATTGGAGGTTGAGTTGGAATTTTGGGATTGGTTCGCCCTGCCAAAGGAGGAATCAGATAATTGGCAGAGGCCTTCAGCCAGGCAGTCACTGCGATTCATAACAGCAGTGGTGGAACCTTTGTCTGCAGGTAGGATGATTAGGTCAGGACTTGACTGATGTTGTGTATGGTTATTCTTTCTTGTGCTGAAAGTTTGCTATTATGAGGAAGGGACATGCAGAAAGATGGTGAGGTTAATTTGGAGGTAAGTAATTCCTGAAAGGTGACCAGTGGGTGGTTAGGTGGGAGGAGGGTTAGGATCATGGTTGGAAGGTGGTATGAACTGGAAGAGGCAGGGTGCAGTGTTGGAGTTAGGTTGGTTTTGGTTGTAGGGCTCAGCAGCAAAGAAGTGCTTCCATTGCAGGGTTCAGAAGATGGTTAAATTTGGATGTAGGACTAAAGGTGATGCTTTTTGATAGAACTGAAAGTGGAGCTGATGGTTTTGATGGCAAGGTTAACAACAGTATTACTGTAATGTTTTGGCTCTGGATTTGGTGGAATATTGGTAGGGAGTTTTGGGGGATGTGGCAAGTTGAAAAAGTCAGCTAGGCAATGTTTAGGTGCTATGAGAGGTGGATGAGAGGATCACTGTGGGTAGAATAGGGGTTGGATAGTAATGTCCCGAGGTGGCTGTAGGATCTTAGCAGATTGGGTAACTTATGGAGGTGGTTTCTGGAATGCTCCTCCAAGTGCTGGAGAGCAGAGGACTCAGTTTCAGAGATGTGATGTATGGATCAGTGATTGCACATTAGTAGTATTTTGTGGAGGGAGCAGAGGTGATTCTGGAATGCCTGTACCATGGAGGTGTATTTTTGCAGTATCAGGTTTGTGAGTCCCAGAGACTGGCAGAATCTGAATTTGTGGAGGTCATTATGAAAGGAGGGGTGGGATCCAGAGAAAGGAATTCTTATGGTTAGGAATTTGTGGTGATACCATGGTTCAGGCAGCATTTGAGAAATAGGATGTGGGATTGGGTTTTAACCAGGGAAAGAGATACTTCTCTGAACTCATGCTGAAAGATGGAGCAGGGGTCCATTGGGGTTGCAACGGTGTAAAGGAAATGGGAATGATATGGAAATAGCCAAAACAGGTATTGATGATTGTTAGAGGATCTGGAAACAAGAAAAGACATGCAAAAATGTGCAGAAGATATGTATAGACAGAAACACACTTAGATATGCAAAAATATGCACAGATACATAAAAATTTGCAAAAATGTGTGAAAGTGTGTGAAACCATGCACAAATACATTAAAAACGTACAGAAATGTGGGAGAAAAGGAACAGATGAGGTATGGGAATGTGTGTGTGTGTTGCGATAAAGGAAGAGGAGAGGAGGGGGAATGGATTAGGTCAATGATCACAAGTTTGAATGGAATGGAAGGTGTGAAAAAAAAAAGATGGTGAAGACCATTCCTCCCCTCCCCCCACTTCACTACACACTGGTCACCTTCAGGGAATTTCTTACCACCAAATTAACATGACCATACTTCCCCATGTATCTTCCTCAGAATACCAACTTTTCAGAAGAATAAAGGATAGCTATACACAACCTGAAAAGAAATCCTGACATAATCATCCTACCAGCAGACAAAGCTTCCACCACTGTCGTTAAGTGACTACCAGGCAGAAAGCCTCTGCCAATCCTCCACCTATAAAATCAGCCAGGGTGGTTCCATCTCAGAAGCCCAACATAACCTCTGATCCCTACTTAAAGCCTTAGGCCCTTCCCAGAACCTCTCCCCAGAATCCATTCCCCACCTCATCCCTATGACACCCCACACACCCACTTTCTATATCTTCCCCAAAACCCCAAAATCCACAAACCTAACAATCCTGGATGCCCCATAGTGGCTCTTTATTGTGACCAAATTGAAAGAATTTCAGCCCTCATTGACCAACATATTCAACTAATTCCCCATAATCTAGCTACCCACATGTTCCTTCATGTCCACTGTAACTTGGTTTTTACACCAAGAATGACCAATACAAACATTATGTTTCAGAACCTTTATTCTATATCACATCATAATTATTATGTTACATTGACAAAACTCAAAAATACTGACATGCATACTGATGTACATCTTACTTAAGCAATTACATGCTTCTTGCACATCATCTCATAAGACACTGCCGTCCAATGCCAACATGGCTGCCCCTTTATATATAAATCCGAACAATCCTCACTATTGTTATAAAGGGTTTTTTAATACAATTACAATTCAAACTGTTGCCTTAAAATTAATGACATATTTCAACAGTTGCAGTAGCTCTTATAGAGCAAATACATATATCAATGTTCAAGCATTTAACATTTTGGGAGTGTGTAAATACTCAACATATGAAATATTAACAATACTTTTACTATTTTTATAAAATACAAAAGATCATGGTTTGGAAAATGTTCCTACTGATACATATGTTTCTAAGTCTCCCACTGAATGTGGCAAAATAGGTCTTTTATTTATTATTGACAATACACCTAAAGAACTGCCTATGTTTACATGCCACTTATAACATTTTGACTAATTACATTTTAATTTTCTAATCAGTTTTGATTTTATCAATTGGTTTTTTGTTTAAATACCACAGACTTTAAATTAGGTACTGTTTTAACACAAATCCATCTCAGTTTCAAAGAAAAGACTTCGACCAATATACTCAATCATTTGGTCCAGATTTCACCTAATTACGTTAATCCTAAATATTCCTACCAATTGCAGGACTTATATACTTCAATACAATTATAATTTAGTAACTAGTTTCATTGTAACAATTTTATAAGTATAGGTTTACCTATATCACTATCTTTTGTTTACATCAGTGATTCCTGTTTATTTCAAATTGGATCGAAAAATACGTGTTATAAATGGGTTTCAATGGACTGTTATGTCTCAACAACCCCCAAAAGGATTTGTGCAACTAAAAGTTGAACAAAACCTCTTCTGACAGATCCATGTAACAGTACTCATTTTACAATCAATTAGATGGGTTAGCAATTTACATATGACATGAGATCAGATTTCTGCTTAAATCTCCAAAATGAAGTGTACACATACATCACAATGAAATTTAAACTATGTTTTCAATTAAATATGTAAGATTATCAAATAATTTTGTATCACTTTCAACTGGATCAGACAGAATATTAATAGTACAAAGAAAGAACAAGTTAATTCGCAGGATTGTCTGTATGAGGTAAATCTATTTCAATCAAAAAAATTATTTACTGGAAGTTAGCTGAATTGCTCTTGTTTCTGAATAATTATGTCAGCCATTAGAGCCTCCAGGTTCTCCTGAGTGCAATGGAGACATAGCTCTTTCTCAATACTGTCAATGCATTGTGAAACAAGCATTAGTATCGGATACTACAATACTCAAAATCCATATTAGATTGTACTTGGCAACCTCCTATTGTAGGCAGGTGCACCAAGATGTTCTTAGTAATACCCAGCATTAGACCATAATATACCAAAGTGTTCAGTCTCTTCCACGTGTAATGAGGAGCACTGAACTGAAGCTCAATGAGGTTCTCTGCAGGATCAGAAGTAATTCATTGCAAAACCTGGAATTTGGTTCATATTCCACTCTATATGACCATCATATTTCATGTAATTGACTGTTTTGAATAGAATTGTTCAATTCAGCAAAATTTCAACTGATCATATTTAAACATTTCCTGTCTTAAATCTCATTTTGCAATTTTAACTTGTTATTTGAAAACATATCGCTAACAATATATTATGAAGTAAAATTATAACTTTGGATTTCAAATTGTATAACTAGTACAAAATTCTCAAGTGCTATTGCACTAGTCTCTGCACTTTACACTAACGTTCACTAGTGGATGTGCCTGCCAAGGGCAGTGCAGAGTGAGGGTGAGGAAGATGAATTGTGAGGAGGTGACAGAAGAGACGGGGTGGAAACAGTTGGATGGAGGGTGTGGGGACAGTAGGTTACTTTAGGTTGAAGTCGGGATGATTTTGGGAATAGGGAATTGGTTGTAAAGGTAACTCCCTTCTGTGCAGTACAGAAAAACTGGTGATGGAGTGGAGGATCCAGATGGCCTGGGTTGTGAAACACCCACTGAAATCAAGTATGCTTTGTACACCTGCATGTTGTGCTGCAGGGTGGTCTGCTTTGCTCTTGGCCACAGTTTGGCAGTGGCCATTCATCCATATGGCCAGCTGGTTAGTAGTCGTACCAATATAAAAAGCTAAACAATGATTTCAGCAGTGCTGGCATATATCATGGCCGCTTTCACAGGTGGCCCAGCCTCTGATGGAATAGGATAAGCCACCGAAAGGACTGGAATAGGAGTCCTGGGTGGGTGGATTGGGCAAGTCTTGCATCTGCATCTTCCACAGGTATATGAACCCATTGGCAAGTGGGTGGGTTTGGGAGTGGCATATGGATGGACTAGGATGTTGTGGAGATTAGGTGGGAAATGGAACACCACTACACCACTTTGAGAGGGGTGGGAAGGATCTTGGTTAGTATGTCCCTAATTTCAGGGTATAAAGGCAAATAATCAGACCCTGGCAAAGGATCTGGTTCAGTAATTTCAGGCCGGGGCGGTATTTGGTGATGAAGGAGAAGCTTCCTGTAGTTGGTTCTTGATGGTGGTGGGAGGACTGGGGATATATGAGGATATGGCATAGGAAATCTGTTTGCAAACTGGGTCTGAGGGATAGTGTCTGTCAGTGGAGACCTTAGTAAGACCTTCAGCATACTGAGCAAGGGAGCTCTCATTGCTGTCTCTGGGTGGACAAACTGCATGGGAGGGATTCTTTAGTGTGGGAGGGATGAGAGTTGTTGAAATCTAGGTAGTGTTGGTGTTTGGTGGGTTTAATGTGGACAGAGGTGTAGATGGAGACATCAGAGAGGAGTATGTCAACGTCCAGGAAGGCAGCACACTGAATTGAGGAGGATCAAGTGAAGTGGATGGAAGAGAAGTTGTAGAGGTTCTGAGGATAGGTTGTCTTGTCCCTGGGCCTAGAGCATGCAGATAACATCAGTGAACCTGAACCATATGAGTGGTTTGAGGACTTGGAGGCTAGGAAAGTTTCCTCTAGACAGCCCATAAAGAGGTTGGCATAGGAGGGAGCCATACAAGTGCCCATGGCTGTGCCACAGGTTTTAGTTCTATATATTCCTTCAAAGGGAGAAGTAATTGAAAGTTAGGATGTTGTTAGCAAAGTGTATGTTGAATGAGGCTGTGGGTTTTGGAATTTGAAGGACCCTGCAATAGCAATGGGTATGGCATCTATACTGATGAGTAGGGATCCAGGGGATACAGGGTTGGAGATGGTGGAGAGTCAGTGAAGCAAGTTCTTAGTATCTTTGTTGTGGGAGACTAGATTTTGGGAAAATGTTTGGAGGAGGTGGTCAGTGAGGGCCAAAATTCTCTCAGTGGGAGCACAATAATCAGCTACCATGGGTTTGTGGATTTTTGGGAGCATGTAGAAGACAGGTGTGCTGGGCATCATAGGAGTGAGGAGGGAAATAGATTCAGGGGAGATGTTCTGGGAAGGGCCTAAGGCTTTAAGCAGGGATTGGAAGTTATACTGGCCTTCTGGCATGGGACCACTCTCACAGAGTTTGTACGTGGAAGTGTCAGACAATTGGTGGAGGCATTCCACCAGGTAGTCACTCCAGTTCATGACAACAGTGATGGAACCATTTTTACCAGATAGGATGATAAGGTAAGGCTTAGTTTTGAGGTTGTGTATGGTTGTACTTTCTTCTGTTTAAAGGTTGGTGTTCTTAGGAAGGGCCTGGAGGAAGGATGGTGAGACCAAGTTGGAGGTAAGGATTTTCTGGAAGGTGACTACAGGGTGATTAGGTGGGAGGGTAGGAGGATCACTGTTGAATGATGGTGTGAACTGGGAGAAGCAGGGTTCACTACTGAGATAGGTTGGTTTTGGTTGGAAGATTTAGTGACAAAGAAGTATTACCACTGCAGGGACTGGGAGAATGAGAGAAGGTCTTTGACAAGTCCAACTTGGTTAAATTTGGATGTAGGGCTGAAGGTAAGGCCTTTGGTCAGGCTCAAAATTTCTGTGGGGCTGACTATTATGGCAGAATGTTTAACAACAGTATTCTGGGATTGTTTCAACTCTGGATTATGTAGAGGCTGGAATGGAGTTTTTGGAGATGTGGCAAGTTAAAAAGGTCAGCTGTGAAGTGTTTATGAGGAGGAACACTGAGTAGGATAGGGGTTGGCTAGCAGTGCCCCAAGGCAGAAGTAGGATTTTAGCAGGTTGGATAACATACAAAGGTGGTGCCTGGAATGCTACTCTAGGAGCTACAGAGAAAAGGATTCAATTTCGAAGATATGATGTATGTAGTGGGGATTGCACAGCAGCAGTATTTTGCAGAGAGAGCAGAGTCGGTTCTGGAATGTCTGTGCCATGGATGTACCTGCCTTCTCTCTCTCTCTCTCTCTCTCTCTCTCTCTCTCTCTCTCTCTCTCTCTCTCTCTCTCTCTCTCCAGAATTATGTTTCGAGGAACAGGAACTGGTGGAATCTGAAAAGTGAAGGATGGGATCCAGAGAAAGAAATTTTTGTGGTTTGGCCATTGAGGGGCATTCCATGGTTTAAGAAGTATTTAAGGAAAATGATGTGGAACTGGTGTTTTAAAGGGAAAGGGATACTTTTTCTGAGCTGGAGCAGAAAAATGGAAGAGGGATCCATTGCTGCAGGGTTGGTGCTGGGGAAATGGGAAATAATGTAGTAATGGACAAATGCAGGTGTTAAGTGGGTGTGGGAGGAGCTGGGTAACAGGAAAAAACATAAAAATACATATAGATACCCAAAAATCCACAAAAATGTGCACAAATATGTAAAATAGCCTACATACAAAAAAGTGTGTGTGCGTGTGTGTTTGTGCGTGTGTGTGTGTGTGTGTGGGGGGGGGGGGGGGGGGGGAGAGAACAGAATGAGTGACATATAGGAGAAAGCGACTATTTGGATAACGGATGAGAGGTTGTTGAGATTGATTAGATTCATGAGTTCATGTGACATAGGTAGGTGTGGAAAACAACACACAAAAATAAAAGAGGGGGGAGACAGGAAATGTGACCAGTAGGAATAATTTAACTTGTAATTATTGGCTGGAAGAATTTGGGTCATGAGGTGCTACACAACAATTCGTGCAGTTACTAAGCCATGTTTTGGTGCAGGCAATACTGTTGATACAGTGTGGACCAGAGTGTGTGCAGTTTGGAAGGGAATTAGAAAACAGAAAGAAAAGAAAGAGCAGACACTGGTTACAGTAATGCTTTAGAGAAGAGTAACAAAGAAAAACATCACTGGGTTATGGGATAGAAGAAACGCTGTTAGACAAAATCAAACAATGGAAAGCCCAGGTTGGAACATCTACAATGTCATGAAAGGGATAGATTTCTACTCACTGTAAAGATAACACATTGAGTTGCAGATGGGCATGACAAAAAGACGCCAAAGCATTCTTTAGAAAATAGAAATGTACACACATTCACACAAGCAAGCACATCTCTCACACACATGAGCATTACCTCTGGCCAGACTGCAGATGCTGCATGGGAGCATCAGTCAGGAGCAGGATGCGGAAGGAGGAGGGATACCAGGGTATAGTTGGGGAAAGAGGAATTGGCACTGTATGGCGGAGCATGCAGGGGCTAGAGGCGGCAGAACAGAATTGGCAGGAGCAGTGTCAGGTGGTTGTGTGGGAGGGAGAGGAGGGGAAGGGAAAAGTGGGGAACAGATACAAGTGGAGCAGAGAAGGGAAAAGACCTGCAGATGCGCTGGCAAAAAGCAGCATGCAATGAGGGTGAGGAGAGGCAAATTGTGAGGAGGTGACAGGAGGAGGAGGAGGCAGAAACAGCTGGGTGAAGGATGTGAGGACAGTAGGTTACTGCAGGTTGAGGCTGAGATGATTTTGAGAGTGCTGAATGTGTTGCAAGAATAACTCCCATCTGTGCAGTTCAGAGAAGCCGGTGATGGAGGGAAGGATCCAGATGGCCCGGGTTGTGAAGCAGCTGCTAAAATCAAATATGTTACATATAGCTGTGTCTTGTGCTACAGTGTGGTCCACTTTTCTCTTGGCCACAGTTTGATGGTGGCCATTTATCCTCATGGACAATTGGTTGGTAATCATACCCATATAAAAAGCTGAACAATGATTGCGGCAGAGAGGTAGGTATATAACATGGCTGCTTTCACAGGTGGCCTGGTCTCTGGTGGGATTAAGATAATCCAGTGAAAGGACTGGAATAGGAAATGCTGGGGGAGGAGGGTGGATTGAGCAGCTTTTGCACCTAGGTATCTAATATCTGGGTATGATGACAGATGATCAAAGCCTTGATGAAGACAGTGGTTTGGCTGCTTTTTCCTCTTCCTTTCAATCGTCCACAGCCTCTCTATGCTGCACCTGTCAGCCCAGTCCTGCCACATCTAGTCCTTGCATGCTTCATCAGACAGCATCGACTCCTCTTTCCCCACCTGTATCCTGTTATCCCTCCCCATTTCTCTTCCCTGTCCTGCTCTGGATTGCCACTCCCATTCAGTTCGACTGTGTAGCTTTCTGGCCAGAGGTAGCTGCCCCCCCCTCTCTCCTTCCTTCCTCCCCCCCCCTCCCTCTCTCTCTCTCTCTCTCTCTCTCTCTCTCTCTCTCTCTCTCTCTCTCTCTCTCTGTGTGTGTGTGTGTGTGTGTGTGTGTGTGTGTGTGTGTGTGTGTGTGTGTGTGTGTTTGTGTTTTTTTTTACTATTCAATTGAAGAGTTCTTGGGGGGGGGGGGGGGGGAGGGATCTGAATATATAAGATGTTATAATTTTTTTTTTTTTAAAAAATATCATGTTGTGTGTCAAGTATGTACTCAGTACAGTATACTATGTTAATGATATTTTAACTGTAAACAAATTGTGTTTTGTCAAGTCTCTTGTACACCAAATCAATGATTTTAAGTTGTATGTTATGACACAATGAACTTCTGTTCTTTCCTGAACTGTGTAATTTGTGGGAGTCATACTAGTTCATCATGAATTTTTTGCTTATTTGAAATATTTTAATTGTACTGCTAATTATGAGACAGGAATTTTCAGTATACATTTATGAAGTAGTCCAGAAGTGATTAACAAACTTATCAATATAAGTGGACTAGTAACTGTCATAATTTGTTCTTAGTATTCTTTTTACAGTATCTGCTTTTGCCTGTTAATGTGTAACTAGACTTGTACCATGTCCATGAAGAATCTTATTTATGATGGAGTTCGTGGAACAGAGTTCGTGAAGGGATGTACATAGTGCATTTCGTGTAAATATTTCCCATACACATCATGCATTACAATATATTTTATTTTGTATTTTTTTCCTTTGACACTGTCATTACCTATAAATATTGTCCTCACTGTTAAAAACAATGAAAAATTTGCTTGGGAATGTAATTTAATCTGACATTTATTGTAATATAGTGAAATGAAGCTAAGATAAGACATTATTCTTCGAACAGGTAGTAAGATTGCTATGGGCTGCAGGAAGCAACTTTCTGGACATCCCACAGGAGTGTCGAATCAGAGCAGTCCATTTAGCTGTAACATCAGCAGATTTTGAGGTAAGTTAAATGCAACAGGAAATGCATTTTAGATCTTTTTTGACTTTGCTATTACACTGCAGCTATATAATCTTCAATCTGTTTTCATGTTCTTCTACATATATATATATATACCCTAATACTTGTTCCATTGATCATGAATATGACATTTTGTAATGATGTGGAACATGTCACTTTAACATGAATTTTCTTTGCACAAAATATTTTCTTTCTTTTTTTACAGTTACTATTTCATATCCAAAAATTCATCTATTGAGTAGAATGAGTTGTCATTCAGAAATTCTTTTAATGTTGGTTGGCTATGTGTCAGACTTTAAATGCTATTTGGCAAACAACCAAAGATTATTGTACTAGCATAATTCACCCTTTTCTGTGCCAAAGTCAGATTTAACCCAGAATAGAGAAGATCATCCTTTCTTTAAGTGTTGTAGCTATGCACTTCACTGCTATTTTTGAACTGGGATGGGATTTAATAACAAATTTCATAACTGATTGTAAGTATTGAAAAGATACTGTGAATATTCCAAGTTCCTTAAATAAATGTCTGCAAGGTGATCTTGGGTGGGCTCCAGCTATTATTCTGATTAAATGTTTATGCAAAATGAATATTTTCTCTTAATGATGAATTAACCCAAAATATGATCCTGTATGAAATCAGTGAATGAAAATAGGCATAGTAGGCTAATTTACTGATATGTTTATTATCAAGATTTGCAATAACCCTAATAGAATAAGTAGCTGAACCTCACTGTTCCAGCACATCGTAGATGTGTTTCTTCCACTTCAATTTCTCCTCAGTGCACACACCCAGAAATTTTGAATATTCTGCCTTAGCAACAGACCTCTGTTTGTAGTTTATATTTATCACTGATGTTGTGCCTTTTACTGAACAGAACTGTATATACTGTGTTTTCTCAAAATTTAGTTGCAGTCCATTTGCAGAGAACCACTTAATAATTTTCTGAAAGATATTATTTACAATTTTCGCAACTGATCCTTGTTTGTTGGGTGTAATTACTATACTTGTATCATCAGCAAAAGAACTAGCTTTGCATCATCGTGAATATAGAGCGGCAAGTCATTAATATATACTTAAAACCAATAAGGGACCCAACACTGATCCTGTGGGACATCATTCTTGATACTTCCCCAGTTCGAGGGCTCTGCTGCTTTTTGTAGGCTATCTGTTCTGTTAATGCTCTGTGCAAAATTCTACAAGGCGGCTTCCTCTTTCATTCCTTCCCCCCAATCCATATTCACCTACTATGTTTCCTTCTCTCCCTTTTCCTACTGACGAATTCCAGTCACCCATGACTATTAAATTTTCGTCTCCCTTCACTACCTGAATAATTTCTTTTATCTCGTCATACATTCCAGTCAACATTGTCAAAAGCTTTCTCTAAGTCTACAAATGCTAGAAACGTAGGTTTGCCTTTTCTTAATCTTTCTTCCAAGATAAGTTGTAAGGTCAGTATTGCCTCACATGTTCCAACATTTCTACGGAATCCAAACTGATCTTCCCCGAGGTCGACTTCTACCAGTTTTTCCATTCGTCTGTAAAGAATTCGCGTTAGTATTTTGCAGCTGTGACTTATTAAACTGATAGTTCGGTAACTTTCACATCTGTCAGCACCTGCTTTCTTTGGGATTGGAATTATTATATTCTTCTTAAAGTCTGAGGGTATTTCGCCTGTCTCATACATCGTGCTCACCAGATGGTAGAGTTTTGTCATGACTGGCTCTCCCGAGGCCATCAGTAGTTCTAATGGAATGTTGTCTACTCCCGGGGCCTTGTTTCGACTCAGGTCTTTCAGTGCTCTGTCAAACTCTTCACGCAGTATCTTATCTCCCATTTCGTCTTCATCTACATCCTCTTCCATTTCCATAATATTGTCCTCAAGTACATCACCCTTGTATAAACCCTCTATATACTCCTTCCACCTTTCTGCCTTCCCTTCTTTGCTTAGAACTGGGTTGCCATCTGAGCTCTTGACATTAATACAAGTGGTTCTCTTCTCTCCAAAGGTCTCTTTAATTTTCCTGTAGGCAGTATCTATCTTACCCCTAGTGAGACAAGCCTCTATATCCTTACATTTGTCCTCTAGCCATCCCTGCTTAGCCATTTTGCACTTCCTGTCGATATCATTTTTGAGACGTTTGTATTCCTTTTTGCCCGCTTCATTTACTGCATTTTTATATTTTCTCCTTTCATCAATTAAATTCAATATTTCTTCTGTTACCCAAGGATTTCTATTAGCCTGCGTCTTTTTACCTACTTGATCGTCTGCTGCCTTCACCACTTCATCCCTCAGAGCTACCCATTCTTCTTCTACTGTATTTCTTTCCCCCATTCCTGTCATTTGTTCCCTAATGCTCTCACTGAAACTCTCTACAACCTCTGGTTCTTTCAGTTTATCCAGGTCCCATCTCCTTAAATTCCCACCTTTTTGCAGTTTCTTCAGTTTCAATCTGCAGTTCATAACCAATAGATTGTGGTCAGAATCTACATCTGGCCCAGGAAATGTCTTACAATTTAAAACCTGGTTCCTAAATCTCTGTCTTACCATTATATAATCTATCTGAAACCTGTCAGTATCTCCAGGCTTCTTCCATGTATACAGCCTCCTTTCATGATTCTTGAACCAAGTGTTAGCTATGATTAAGTTATGTTCTGTGCAAAATTCTACAAGGCGGCTTCCTCTTTCATTCCTTCCCCCCAATCCATATTCACCTACTATGTTTCCTTCTCTCCCTTTTCCTACTGACGAATTCCAGTCACCCATGACTATTAAATTTTCGTCTCCCTTCACTACCTGAATAATTTCTTTTATCTCGTCATACATTTCATCTATTTCTTCATCATCTGCAGAGGTAGTTGGCATATAAACTTGTACTACTGTAGTAGGCATGGGCTTTGTGTCTATCTTGGCCACAATAATGCGTTCACTATGCTGTTTGTAGTAGCTAACCCGCACTCCTATTTTTTTATTCATTATTAAACCTACTCCTGCATTACCCCTATTTGATTTTGTATTTATAACCCTGTAATCACCTGACCAAAAGTCTTGTTCCTCCTGCCACCGAACTTCACTAATTCCTACTATATCTAACTTTAACCTATCCATTTCCCTTTTTAAATTTTCTAACCTACCTGCCCAATTAAGGGATATGACATTCCACGCTCCGATCCATAGAACGCCAGTTTTCTTTCTCCTGATAACGACGTCCTCCTGAGTAGTCCCCGCCCGGAGAGAGAGAGAGCGCGAGAGCGAGCGAGCGAGCGCGAGTGTTGTGTTTTTGTGTGTTTTTGTGTTTTGGCAAAGGTCTCCTTGGCTGAAAGATCGTTTTTGACAGTATTTCTGTTCTTTCTCCTCTATGTGGTGTGTAGCAACTATTTTTTTTATAAAATTGCAAGGAAAATTATTATTGCTTTGCTATGTTCAGTAAACCTTCAGCATCAAGCATGATGCTTTAATTTATTTCTCCTTTACTAATTATATTTGCAACACATGTTTCAGACAGTGTTTTGGATGCTCAACATCAAATATTTAAGACATTATTTCATTTGTAACATACTCACAAGGGAACCTCCCCATCACACCCCCCTCAGATTTAGTTTTAAGTTGGCACAGTGGATAGGCCTTGAAAAACTGAACACAGATCAATTGAGAAAACAGGAAGAAGTTGTGTGGAACTATGAAAAAAATAAGCAAAATATACAAACTGAGTAGTCCATGGGCAACATAGGCTACATCAAGGACTATCTGAGTTCAGGTGTGCTGTGGTCCTGTGGTTAGTGTGATCAGCTGCGGACCGAGAGGTCCTTGGTTCAAGTCTCCCCTCAAGCGAAAATTTTAATTTTTATTTTGACACAATTATCAAAGTTCAGGCACTCACACAGAATCAACGTTGCTCTCCAAAATTCTAGGACATGTTCAGATTTGCTTGGACATATGCAGGATTTGACGGTCTACACACGAGAAAATTTGATAACGTTGAAAACATATGTTTCGACAGAGCACAGGGAAAACTGCGCAACTGTGACACTGTTGCATTCCTTTGTTGCAGTTTATGTGAAAAACTCTTATGTTTTCATCACTTTTTTGGGAGTGATTATCACATCCACAAGAACACCTAAATGGGGCAAGGTAGAGGAATCTTTTCACCCATTCGCCAAGTGTACAAGTTAGGTGGGTCAACAACATATTCCTGTCATGTGACGCACATGCCGTCATCAGTGTCGTATAGAATATATCAGACGTGTTTTCCTGTGGAGGAATCGGTTGACATACGACCTTGCGATCAAATGTTCTCGGTTCCCATTGGAGCGGCACGTCCTTTCGTCTACTAATCGCATGGTTTTGTGGTGAGGTCGCAAAACACAGACACTAAACTCATTACAGTGAACAGAGACGTCAATGAACGAACGGACAGATAATAACTTTGCAAAAATAAAGTGTGGTGTCACCGCCAGACACCACACTTGCTAGGTGGTACCTTTTAAATCAGCCGCGGTCTGCTAGTATACGACGGATCCGCGTGTCGCCACTGTCAGTAATTGCAGACCGAGCGCCACCACACGGCAGGTCTAGAGAGATGTACTAGGACTCGCCCCAGTTGTACAGCTGACTTTGCAAGGAACGGTTCACTGACAACTACGCTCTCATTTGCCGAGACGATAGTTAGCATAGCCTTCAGCTACATTTGCTACGACCTAGCAAGGCACCGTATTCAAGTGATATTGAGATTCTAGTAATTTATCATCAAGAGCGATGTTCTACAAATGTGGATTAAAGTTAAGTACTCCAGAAGCTATGTACTTTTCTTTATAGCATTCATTACGTATCCTGTTTCAGACCTCACGCCAGCCTGCGTGAGTTTAAGCGCGTGCCTTTTGGCTTCCTCTCATTGTGTCTAGGCTGTCTTGTCTAGCCACAACATAAAGAAAGTAAACTTTTCACTGAAGGGAAGACTTGAACCATGGACCTCTCATTCCGCAGCTGCTCATGCTGACCACAAGACCATGGCGCTCCTTAGCTCAAATACTCCTTAATGTTACCTACCTTGCGCATGGACTACTCAGTTTGTATATTTTTGCTTATTTTTTTCATAGTTCCACACAACTTCTTCCTGTTTTCTCGATTGATCTGTGTTCAGTTTTTCAAGGCCCATCCACTGTGCCAACTTATAACTAAATCTGAGGGGGTTGCGATGGGGAAATTCCCTTGTCAGATGTTTGACGTTGTCTTCATGGGAGTAGTTTGATTCTTGTGTGTGTGTGTGTGTGTGTGTGTGTGTGTGTGTGTGTGTGTGTGAGAGAGAGAGAGAGAGAGAGAGATAGAGAGAGAGAGAGAGAGAGAGAGAGAGAGAGAGAGGAGGGGGGGGGGGGGGGGGGGCTGACTAGTTTGATGCCTCTCTTTTGCTAACCTCTTCATCTCAGAGTAACATTTGCACATTATGTCCTCAGTTATTTGTTGGATATATTTCACTCTTTATCTTTCTCTTCAGTTTTTACCCACCAGAGCTTCCTCCAGTACCAGGCAAGTTATTCCTTGATGCCCTATGATGTCCCGTCATCCTGTCTCATTTTCTTGTCAATGTTTTCCATATGATCCTTTCTTTGCCAGTCCTGCAAAGACTCTACTCAATCTTTATCTTATCAGAATTTCAGAATGCTTATCAGAATTTCAGAATGCTTCTATAGGACCACATGTCAAACACTTCTGTTCTCTTTCTTTCTAGTTTTCCCACAGTCCATGATTCAATACCATAAAATGCTGTGTTTCAAACATATATTCTCTTAAATTCCTTCTTCTTCTTTTGAGTAGGAATGCCCTCTTTGCTTATCTAGTCTACTTGCTTCATTGATCAAGTGTTAATTTTGCTTCCAAGGTTGCAGAAATTCTTAACTTTTTATTTTATTCATCTAGTTCCATATTGAGCAGCAAAGCTCCTTAGTTATGGAATATGTTAGAACATGAAATTACAACAGAAAAGAAATAGCAGATAACATAAAATGGTTATGAATCGTATAAAGATGTCAAGCTGTAATTTTATGTAAACTCAATCAACAATATAACACAGGAATTAGCTTAATTTTTCAAGGAACTCCTCGATAGAATAGAAGGAGTGATCCATGAGGTAACTCCTCAGTTTGGATTTGAAAGTGTGTGGATTACTAGTAAGATTTTTGAATTCTTGTGGTAGCTTATTGAAAATGGATGCAGCAGGATATTGCATGTCTTTCCGTGGAAGTGTCAAGGAAGTGCAATCGAAGTGCAGACTGGTTTTCTACCTAGTATTGACTGAGTAAAAGCTGCTAATTCTTAGGAATAAGCGGATATTATTCACAAGAAATAACAGTAAAGGACTAATAAACAGTTGTTGACAAGAGGTTCACAAACATACACCACTTAATACCCAAACTGTCCATTTCTGAGCCAAAGATATCCTCTCAGAATGGGAAGAGCTACCCCAAAATATAATACCATATGTCATAAGTAGGTGAAAATAAGCAAAGTAGGCCGCTTTTCATGTCAAACTACTTCACCATCATCAATTTTGATGTTAAGTTGAGGGTACTATCATCCACAATTGAATACAGGTGGTGTAAGTACTGCACACCTTATTACTGCAATAGATGCAAAATCAAAGAAAACACACTCAGGAGAGAACCAGAGATATAACAAAACAAGGTCATCAACCATAGCCTAAGATGGTGCTGGATCATCTATGACATAGGCACAAAAATAGTCCGCACTTTTGATTACATGTTTGACTGCTTACTTCTCCATACAGTCTCTATCCTGTAGAGCAGAGCTCCTAAGATGAAAGGGAGCTTTTGCAAAATTGTCCTGCCTACTCTTATACAGACTAACACCAGTATTGGTGAGTGAGAACACTCAGTGAAATATGCTTGTTGATGCATTAGCATCTGTGGTGGCTGACTCCATTGACAAGGATGGTGGGGTGGCCAGCAGAATGGATGCCAGGTCAGTGTGGAAAGGGCTAGAAGGAGGTGCCAGGTCAGTGGAGAGGCTGCCTTTGTGCAGTGTCATATGATGGGAGCCGGTATACTGAATCCTGTCTGATTTGGCATTAATTAAGAGCGTCATTGTGTGTGCTCCTGTTTCTGAGATTGGAAAGAGGCCAGTGTAAGGCAGTTGGAAGGGTGCTCTAATGACATTTGTGCAGAGCCATGACACAGTACATTGAGTGAGGTTTTCGTGAATGAAAATGGGTGAGTTCACATGCTGAGATGCCATTGTAGGTCAGAAATTTGAAATTCAGTTCCTCATTTGCAGCACAATTGAGCAAGGATCTTCAGGGTGGCTCTATTGGTGCATGGAGAAAAAGTGTGATGGAAATCTCAGGTATGCCATTTCTGCTGCTGAAGTACTGAACTCAGTTTTGAACACAGTCCACAGCCCATGTAACACCAGTGGCAAGGTAATCAACCAGAAAGACCTATGAGACATTAACACTGACTCATGTGTCCCATGCCAGCATTCTACCATGCTGTTGCTTGATGAATGGTAGCTGGGGGAACAATGATGAGTGAACCCACATAAAGTAGAACAAAGAGTACTCAAATTATCACCCTTGATTTGTTGTCACATCTGTCATGCAGCCAAACATTGAAATCCATGTAATCAAAAGGTCTCATGCAACTGTCTCTGCAGAAATGTCCATGAAAGGAACTGAGAGGCTTGGGGACATGACATCCAACTTTGGCTGATTCATAAGGTAAACAGCTTTTAACCCACAAATGACAGTCATGTCATACTCTCAGCCAAACATATCTGTCCATTATCAAATGAATAGTCATATGGCTCCAGAATGTGCAAGGCCCTGATTGCACTGAAAACCTTTATCTGACAATGGAAAAATATGATATGTTGGGCTCAGCTTAGAGAAATTTCACACCAGACAAGGAAGTTGCTTGTAGGTAATTGTTTGAGCTGCAGTCCCTTCATTTGTATTATAAGGAGCTCATGTAGATCCTCATCTGTTAGGGCATAGCTTTCTGGAGTACATCCACTCTTGCAGAGGGCGCATTGATTCTTGAGAGATAGACGGCAACCATGTTGTCAGCTTATCACAGGTGACAGTAATTGTTAATGAATTATGTGATGAATTGCAAATGATGCAACTGTGGAGGAAAGAAGGAATTGTGGGGGTTGTTAAATGCCAAAGATATTGAAGTGGCATGTCTCAGCTTCTGATTGGAATTGTATAATTACTCTACATACCACTAACAGTCCGCATTCATAAGCACTTCATTTAGTCTGTGGAAATGGAAACTTACAGGGAAAAAAATCTGTTGCAGCACTGCCCTATAGCAGTCTGGCTAGCATCAACAACCACAGCCAGTTGTATTGATGGTAGAGGCTGAACAAAATGTACTATCCTCCATAAGGAGAGCGTGACTTTGGAAAAGCAGACAACATTTCAGATGTCTGTGTGACAAAGTGTTGTCCCCGTGAAATTATGCTGGAAAGCACTGCTGTGAATGGTGCCTGGACCACCGCTGCACATAAAAGAAATTTAAAGAGAAGTACTGGTCTGCCAGTGCTCAAGAAAAGTTAATTTCAGATCTGTGGGACCAAAAATATTACAATAATACTTGGGGTACTATGAGGAAATATTTCGATTGGCATTTAACACAAAAAAAAGGAAAAAAAAGGGGGGGTGATACAATTTAAAGGATGTAAAATTTTGTAACTCCTAGGGACATTAACATTCTGAGTTAATGGGTGGAGTAACAACCGTCAGATCCCGAGTTGTTTACCATGTTTCTTCCAAAATAGTTTTTTTGTACAAAATTCCTTTAAAGTCTTAAACTAGTCTATTATCTATCCCCCAGGGATGTTAACATTCTAAGTTAAAGGGTAGAGTAACAACAATCGGATCCTGAGTTTTTCCAAATAGTTTCCTGCACCAAATTCCTTTAAAATCTAGAACTATTCTGTAATCTTATTGCATAGAAAACTGGATATGACTACAAAATAGAGAACAACTTAAGAGTGTCACAGAAAAAAGTGATATCTAGACAAAATAAACTAAATAGAGGATTATATTTATGGGAAATATAATAAGATGTGACTAGCTGAACAACTGTTATATCACAGTGTATAGATTTTCTATTTTGTATAGAGTATTTTATGCCTTTTACGAGATGTGATATAGATGGGAGGGTTTGTATAAATTTTGAAAGAGGTGGGTATTGTAGCTAAAAGCACGATTTACAAGAACAGATAAATCATGACTAATGCAAAACACACATCACACCTTTCAAACAACCCTCACAAACAAGTGTGCCTGATTCTTCATCATTTGCCATTTCCATAGAGTTGCAAGGATTTCCTTCAGGGACCTCAAAGGGTAAAAGTGGGACACGTCCGTTCTGTAGGAGATGATTTAACACCAAACCTTCTCCAGCGTCTCACTCAAGTACCTGAGGGGTGGGGATCCTAGGGAAGGGGGATGGGAAGGGTTTCCTATCTTTGGGGCTATCTTCTTTCTCTTCTTCAGTCATTTACTCAAGTGTCATAAACACCTTAAGTTTACAATTGGGGGGGGGGGGGGGGGGGGAGAAGAAGGAAGTCCGTATAATTTCTAAATATATCTATTTATTCCTTTCTTACTTCTCATTCGAGGACCTGTCTATTTTTTCCCTCTTTCCATGTTCACAAACTTCTATCGCTGAAGTACTTCCTTATTTCTGTGGTTACTTAAAACCTAAATCTTATCTTTAGATAAGAAGGCTGAAGAATCAGACTATATGAAGACACATCCACATATACACAGAAATACACTTCTACACAAACTTTAAATCACATAAGAGGAAGCCTGTCACGATGTGAGAGCCGCCAGGTGTTGTAGGGAAAATGTGTGTACAAATGGAAATATGCAGACTTATATAGGAAGCTATGATGGGTCTACATTGAATATACATAAGAAGAGGTGCTCATACGAAACAAACTATAAAGTAGTAATGAGTAATGGATAAATCAGAGAGGCATGAGCAAAGAAAGAAAATGAAAGTAAGAGTAGAATTAGTCATGTTGATCATTAAGAAACATCAGTGCGATGAATACTCTGATGAATTGAAGGATAGTGGGATGTAAATAGTATCTGTAGAAATGTAGTAGTTGATAAGTAGAGGAGAACTCTGGGGAGTAAATGATATATTAAAGAATGGATAAGAAGTTTAAGATAGATTTATATCTTAACCAGAAGATAATTAATTGTGGTATACATAGAAATATTGAGTAGGGTAAGGAACTGTGAGGCCTACTCAGAAAGGATAAGGGGGGGTGTACCCGGCATTCACTAAAGATTAATATTTCTCTTATTTACCCCATTCCCTTAAATGGCACAAAATGCATATACTATATTTATAGATTTATTACTATTCAAGAATTCATCTATGGTATAGAAGGAGTTGTCAGGGAGGTATGATTTCAATTTATTTTTGAAGCTATTACTGCTGTCTGCCAGACATTTTATTCCACCTGGTAATTTGTCAAAATTTTTATAGCAGCATATTTTACCCCTTTCTGTGCCAAAAATAGGTTGAGTAAAGGATAGTGTAAGTCTTTCTTTTTTTCTGGTATTACAATCATGAATGTTTCTGTTGTTTTTAAACTGGTCCATGCTGTTGAGAACAAATTTCATTAGTGAGTAAATGTACTGTGAGACTGTTGTAAGAATTCCTAATCTTTTAAAAAGATGCCTACAAGGTGTGTGACTATAAACCCCACACATTATTCTAACCACTTCCTTTTGAGCAGTGAATACTTTTTGTCTAAATGTTGAGTTATCTCAAAATATTATTCCATATGACATCAGAGTGTGGTATGTTAGCTTACTAATTTCTATATCTTCAAAATTGGCAACTATTCTGACTGTAAAAGTTGCTGAAACTAGTCGCTTTAGGATGATCTGTGGCCTAAAAAATAGGGATGTTTTGTAAGGGGTGTACCTACCAGAATGGCAAGAGGAAGTGCTCTCATAAGGTCAACCCACAAGCAAGGAATAGGTGCTGATCCTAGGAGAAGGCTGCAGTATCATGACAAAAGTCACAAATTTTATAGGGATTATTCTGGGAAGTGTGAATTCTATGAACTACTAGCATTATTATGTTTTGTGGAACTAAATGATAGTCAAAAGAACACTTTCATTTCATCCAGAGTTCCTCCAGGCTACAAATAATGAAAATAGTACATACTAGGAAAAAGGTGGTACGAAAGATAAGAATAGAAAATAGTTTACTCATGTGTCATGACCACCTGAAGTTTTCATCTGAAAAAAAAAAAGGAAAAATAAGGAAGTCCTCATAATTTCTAAACATCAGTAAAGCTGACTAAAACCGTGAGTAAATGCTCATGTCTTAATAACAAAGTAAAATAAGAAAAGAGTAGAGAAACAATAAGCAAAAGATTGTTCAAGAGAGGACAGAGAGTTGTTATTGAAAGGAAAGATATGTATAAACATATGTAAGAAATGTATACCATTAAACTGTTAAGATATGAAATGTTATTATGAGTGGTATTATTTGCATAATGATTATGTATAAAATACCGAGTGTACGGTCGTGTGGGGGGGGGGGGGGGGGGTGTTTGTAGTGATTCGAGAATTTCTGTGTAAATTCTAGTACTACTCAGCCTCCTTCTACTGTCTCAAACACACGATATTCTGGATATGAGTGTGGGATGTTAGAATCCTATTTACTGCGTGTCACTTGTTTGTGTGCAGAGGTTAAAAATCAGTCACAGGAAGAAAGTAGACGCGGCAGTCAGACGGCACTGACAAGTACCTGTCAGGCAACCTACAAATATTTTAGTGAATGTGTGAGGAAGAACCATGGAGTTTATATGCAGATCTGTGCTTATTGTGTCATTGACTATTGTTATTAAAACAAGAACAGTTGAAAAAAGTACTCTTGCAGACTTTTGATGCAACCTTGTTAGAGGCAAAACTCATTTTATGATTCATGTTAAGTAAGGCCATGGTATCCAAGCCAACTTTCTTTTAACTGTAATTCAATTTGTTTCTATTGTCCAGCATATTCATGTGGAAAGTGAGATTTTTATTCTGTATGGAGGTCAAATACATCATTAGTTGATGAAAAGTATGAAACTGGAAGATTAAAAATGGAGTGCTCAGATTAAAATGTGTGTAAGGCAGAGATGCTGTATTTTACCTCTACTGTTAAACCTATACATCAAAGAAGCAATGACAGAAATAGAAGAAAGGTTCAAGAAGGGGATTAAAATTGTACGTGAAAGGATGTAAATGATAAGATTGGACAACTACATCTCTATCCTCAGTGAAAGTGAAGAAGAATCACAGGATGGAATGAGCAACCTAATGGATACAGAATATGGATAAGAGAGTAAGTCAAAGAAAGACAAAAGTAACAGAAATGAGAAAATGAAAAACTTAACATCAGCGTTAGGGATCATGAAGTAGACAAAGTTAAAGAATTCTGCTACCTAATGAGCAAAATAACCCTTGATGGTTGGAGAGAAGAGGACATAAAAACAGATTAGCACTGACAAAAAGGGCATTCCTGGCCAAAAGAAGTCTATTAGTGTTAAACACAGGCCTTAATGTGTGGAAGAAATTTTGGAGAATGTGTATTTGGAGAGCATTGTGCAGTAGTGAAACATATTGTGGGAAAAACTGAACAGAAGAGAATCAAAGCATTTGAGATGAAATTCTACAGGAGAATGTTTACAATTAGGTGGGCTGGTTAGGTAAAAAATGATGTGGTTCTCCACAGAATCAACGAAGAAAAGAATACATGGAAATCACTGAAAAGAAGAAGAGACAGGGTGGTAGGACACATGTTAAGACATCAGGGAACTATTTCCATGGAGTTAGAGGGAGCTGTAGAAGGTAACAACTGCAGAGGAAGACAGAGATTGGAAGATATCCAGCAAGTAATTGAGGATGTAGGTTGTAATTGTTGCTCTGAGATGAAATGGTAGGCACAAGAGAGGAATTTGTGGCAGGCTGCATCAAAACAGTTACAAGACTGGTGACCCAAAAAGAGAACAGTAAAACTTTATCTTAAACAGCCCCAGCACCAGTTTCTGCGCCATCAGTAACTGCAATCTGATTGACAATGCATTCAAGTTATCAGATTGCACCATCGTTCACAGGTGGGCTCTGTGCTGATTGGTCGCAAAATGTGAAGTGTGGCATCAAATGTCCTCATCCTCTCACTGGTTGAAAAGATGTGAGTCTGTTGTGGCAGCAGCCATTCACTGTTTGTTGGTGGAGCATCATATTTTTAATTTTGTTTTCCTCATCCACATTAACTGCACTGTCCTAATTTACAGCCTTTGTCACTCGAAATGTTTTTGCTATTCACTGTCACTATGACCTACTATAATTTAGGAACCAGGTTTTAAATTGTAAGACATTTCCAAGGGCAGATGTGGACTCTGACCACAATCTATTGGTTATGAACTGTAGATTAAAACTGAAGAAACTGCAAAAAGGTGGGAATTTAAGGAGGTGGGACCTGGATAAACTAACTAAACCAGAGGTTGTACAGAGTTTCAGGGAGAGCATAAGGGAACAAATGGCAGGAATGGGGGAAAGAAATACAGTAGAAGAAGAATGGGTAGCTTTCAGGGATGAAGTAGTGAAGGCAGCAGAGGATCAAGTAGGTAAAAAGACGAGGGCTAGTAGAAATCCTTGGGTAACAGAAGAAATATTGAAATTAATTGATGAAAGGAGAAAATATAAAAATGCAGTAAATGAGGCAGGCAAAAAGGAATACAAATGCCTCAAAAATGAGATCGACAGGAAGTGCAAAATGGCTAAGCAGGGATGGCTAGAGGATAACTGTAAGGCTGTAGAGCCTTATCTCAATAGGGGTAAGATAGATACTGCCTACAGGAAAATTAAAGAGACCTTTGGAGAAAAGAGAACCACTTGTATGAATATCAAGAGCTCAGATGGAAACCCAGTTCTAACCAAAGAAGGGAAAGCAGAAGGATGGAAGGAGTATATAGAGGGTCTATACTAGGGCGATGTACTTGAGGACAATATTATGGAAATGGAAAAGGATGTAGACGAAGATGAAATGGGAGATATGATACTGCGTGAAGAGTTTGACAGAGCACTGAAAGACCTGAGTCGAAACAAGACCCCTGGAGTAGACAACATTCCATTGGAACTACTGACGGTCTTGGGAGAGCCAGTCCTGACAAAACTCTACCATCTGGTGAGCAAGATGTATGAGACAGGTGAAATACCCTCAGACTTCAAGAAGAATATAATAATTACAATCCCAAAGAAAGGAGGTGTTGACAGATGTGAGAATTACCGAACTATCGGTTTAATAAGTCACAGCTGCAAAATACTAACGCGAATTCTTTACAGACAAATGGAAAAACTGATAGAAACCAAACTCGGGGAGGATCAGTTTGGATTCCTTAGAAATGTTGGAACATGTGAGGCAATACTAACCCTACGACTTTTCTTAGAAGAAAGATTAAGGAAAGGCAAACCTACATTTCTAGTATTTGTAGACTTAGAGAAAGCTTTTGACAATGCTGATTGGAATACTCTCTTTCCAATTCCGAAGGTGACAGAGGTAAAATACAGGGAGCGAAAGGCTATTTACAATTTGTACAGAAACCAGATGGCAGTTAAAAGAGTCGAGGGGTATGAAAGGGAAGCAGTGGTTTGGAAGGGAGTGAGACAGGGTTGTAGCCTATCCCTGATGTTATTCAATCTGTATATTGAGCAAGCAATAATAGAAATAAAAGTTCGGAGTAGGTATTAAAATCCATGAAGAAGAAATAACAACTTTGAGGTTCAGCGATAACATTGTAATTCTGTCAGAGACAGCAAAGGACTTGGAAGAGCAGTTGAATGGAATGGACAGTGTCTTGAAGGGAGGATATAACATGAACATTAACAAAAGCAAAACGAGGATAATGGAATGTAGTCGAACTAAGTCGGGTGATGTTGAGAGTATTAGATTAGGAAATGAGACGCTTAAAGTAGTAAAGGAGTTTTGCTATTTGGGGAGCAAAATAACTGATGATGGTCGAAGTAGAGAGGATATAAAACGTAGACTGGCAATGGGAAGGAAAGCGATTCTGAAGAAGAAAAATTTGTTAACATCGAGTATAGATTTAAATGTCAGGAAGTTGTTTCTGAAAGTATTTGTATGGAGTGTAGTCATGTATGGAAGTGAAAATGGACAATAAATAGTTTAGACAAGAAGAGAATAGAAGCTTTCGAAATGTGGTGCTACATAAGAATGCTGAAGATTAGATGGGTGGATCACATAACTAATGAGGAGGTATTGAATAGAATTGGGGAGAAGATTAGCTTGTGGCACAACTTGACTAGTGCTGGGAGATGAAGAAGCTTGCACAGGATAGAGTAGCATGGATAGCTGCATCAAACCAGTCTCAGGACTGAAGACAACAACAACAACAACAACAACAACAACATGACCCTCCAGTTTATACTTCCCATTCACTTTTAATCTGAACTTCACTGTCCACCAGTTTGTATATTTTGCCACATTTCACCATTTTTACAAGTGTGTGTTTGCTTGATTCATTGTACCAGAAGAGGTAGATGTCCTTCCAGTGGGTATCATATATGATAGTGCCTATCTCTGTTGTCCATTAAGGCCTCAGAGCCTGAATGATCAAAGTCTAGTAGAACATCTGTGGATTGATTCTAACAAGCACAGAGGCAAAACCTGCAACAGAAACTATAGCTGGTCATAAAGTTTAATGCCAATTATGTCATAAGGTAATTAGTTTCACACAAACTAAAATACACTACTTTCGGGTTAACAACTTCCAGTAAACGTAGATGCATCACTGGGATCAGCAAACTGAAAATAACGCCCTCAATAATAAAACTAACTGGGAATGGGCTTAGTTAAGTTGTGAAATATCAGAGGATCTACAACATATGTAGTACTTAGAAAATGTATGTAACTTTAGAAATAAGTAAATAAAAAATTAATTATTAGTTATGTGTATATGCAGATTGAAATGATGAAAGAAAACTTGTACCTAGGCTGGGATTTGAACATGGGTCTCCTGCTCAGTAGGCAGATGCACTAACCACTACTCCACTCTGAAACAGTGATATGCACACCAACACAGACTACCCTAGCATGCCTCCTTCCTCAGTCCAAATTCCCATCAACACCTCAGTCCACTTGGTATTTCCCCTCAACTCTAATAGTGTTGCAGCTCTGCAACTGTGTTTGAACAGCACTTCGGCATCAAATGAAACAGGGGATCCTGTCTGAAACTTAGGCAAAGGTGCTTTAATCAAATGAAACTATATGGTTCCACAGACCTTTTCAAGTCTCAAACTTCTATGATGTATATAAATATGCAGATTTAAGTGATGAATGAAAATTTGTACCAAGGCCAGGATTCAAACCCGTTTCTCTTGCTCACTGCATTTATAAATAATTGACGTTGAAGACTTGAAAAGGTCTCTGGAACTGTATAGTTTCATTTAATTATTGGTAAGGGTGCAATATGAGCAGATGGGTGATTGCCCTGATTCAACCTGAAGTCACAACAGTTTGATATAAATTTGCTACATGTCTCACAGTTGATAGATAGGTGACTGTAGAAAAATAATCTGAGTAGTGTATTTTTAAAGGGAGCAGCAGTACTGAATTTTTTCTCCCTCACTAGTGTATTTACGTAGTATTTCTGTTTCCAGGTGTTGGAACATTTGATTTCTTTGGGAATGTCCTTATCAGACTGCTGGTGGGATCCTGACCATAAGACAACATTGCTTCATTGTGCAGCAGAATGTGGTGTGGAAATGCTGAAGTATCTCATAAACCTAGGTCATACAGAACATGTTCCAGATTACAAAGGGCACACCCCATTACACTGTGCCGTTCTGTCATCAAATTACATAGGAGCAAAGTATTTGCTTGATGAAGCACATGTCCCAGTTGATGCCAGGGATTTTGATGGAAACACAGCTTTAATGCTGGCAGCCAGCAAGCATCTGTATTACAGTGAAATGTTTGATATGTTGGAGATTCTGGTGAATGCCGGGGCAGACATTAATATTAAAGACAGAAATGGTAAGGCTATATACCAGTTGGTAGTTGCTTGGGCTGATGCGACGAAAGAACTACTGGATTACATGCAATATCGACTTTAATTATAACAGGTGTACCACTTAAAACTGGTACACCTCATGCCCAAGATTAAAGTAACGATAAACTAACTAATAAAAGAATAGATAACAGTAATGTTAAAAAATGTGTAGTTATCTATTTATATAAGAGATGCTTGAAGTGGTTGCCATGGACATCCAGGACACTTCACACAAGCAGTTCGCTTAGAGATGATTAAGTGGTACATGAGGTGTACTAGTTTTATGTGGGACACCCGTTACATGGGCCAGTAAAAAGTCCTGAATGTTAACATAAGCAACAAATGAAGCTGTGGGATAATGTATTTGGGGTACTTATCTACATACAATTTATTTTTGTATGTTTCATTATTTTTTGAATAAAGATCTAAAAACCATATGAAACACTTTCAGCTTGAGATATTTTAAGAATATATGGATATTTATAAATGTCTTCTTATGCACTAATTTCATAAGAAATACAAGGAGAGAAAAAGAAGATGCCAAAAGAAGCCTACATAATTGTGGAATTGAGCATATGAACAGGTTGTCAGTGTAAGTTGGTTCTAAGAAAAATTGCACAAATAAAATTTACTAATTTCTTTAATTCTTGAAACTTTCTAGCAGATTAAAACTGTGTGCCAAACTGGTTCTCAAATCTGTTATTTTATCTTTTGTGGCAAAGTGCTGTAACTGGGTGAAGTATCCAAGCATGAATGTGCTCTCATGACCTCATTCAAATGGACGTGTGTGTCAGTGTCAAAAAAACTTACTGAAAGGAAACAAACAGTATAAGAATGTATGTTACTATGAAATGACAGAAAAAAGTAACAATTGAAGCACTAATATTAATAAAATGCAGCATAAGTATTTACTTAATTGTGCAGGTCATAATACATCTACATCTACTCTCTGCAAACCACTGTGAAATGCGTGGCAGAAGGTGCATCTGATTTTACCAATTATTAGGGTTTCTTCCCCTTCCATTCACGTATAGAGTACAGGAAGAATGATTGATCGAATGCCTCACTTATTCACATTTTATCCTCACAATCGCTATGTGAGTGATACAAAGGAGGTTGTAGTGTATTCCTAGAGTCATCATTTAAAGCTGGTTCTCAAAACTTCGTTAATAGCTTTCTCGAGACAGTTTATGTCTATTTTCAAGAGGCTGCTAATTCAGTTTCTTCAGTATCTCTGTGACACTCTCCCATGGATCAGACAAACCTATTAACTACTCGTGCTGCCCTTCTATGTATACATTCAATCTTCCCTGTTAATCCTATTTGGTACAGGTCCCACACAGTTGAGTAATATTTTAGAACCAATCACACAAGTGATTTATAACTAATCTCCTTTGTAGAGTGATTGCACTACCCCAGTATTCTACCAATAAACTGAAGACTACTGCCAGCTGAGCTTATGTGATCATTCTGTTTCATATCCCTACAAAGTGTTACACTAAAGTATTAGTATGAGTTGGCTGATTGCAACAGTGATTCATTTATATTACAGTCATAAGATACTACACTTTTTTGTTTTGGAAGTGTGCAATTTTACATTGCTGAACTTTTAAAGCAAGTTGCCAATCTCTGCATCAGTTAGGAATCTAATCAAGATTTGACTGAATATTTATGCAGCTTCTTTCAGAGAGTGCTTCATGATAGGTAGCTGCATCATCTGTGACAAGTCTGCGGTTACTATTAACACTGTGTGCAAGGTAATTAATATACAACATTAACAGCAAGAGTCATAACACACTTCTCTGGGACACACCTGAAGTTACATGTACATCTGATGACAACTCTCCATCCAAGATAACATGTTGTGTCCTCAATCCAGTTGGAAGTTTCAATTGATATCCCATATGATAGTACTTTTGCCAATAAGCTAGGTGTGGCACTGAGTCAAATGGTTTTTGGAAATCAAGTAATACTGCATCTACCTGACTGCCTTGATCTAGAGCTTTCAGTATGTCATGTGAGAAATGTGTAAGTTGGGTTTCACGTGATAAATGTTTTTGTAATCCCTGCTGGATGGTTTTGAGGAGGTCATTCTGTACAAGGTATCTCACTAGCTCAGATTGTGTTTTAGAATTCTACAACAAATTGATGCCAAGGATGTTGGATGGTAATTTTGTGGATAACTTCTACTATCCTTCTTGTTGATGGGTGTGACCTGCAGTATTTTCCAAGAATTGGGTGCAGTTTTTTGTTTGAGGTGCCTACGATAGATTACAGTTAAATGAGGGGCTAACTCAGTGCAAATTCAGTGTCGAATCTGACAGGTATCCCATTGAGCCCTGGAGGTTTGTTCAGTTTTAATGATATCAGCTGTTTTTCAACATCACTGACACTAATTTCATTCATCTTTTCAGTGGTATGAGAATTAAAATGGGACAATTCTCCTTAGTTTTCCTCTGTAAAGAAAACCTTAAAACTTAAATCAATACTCGATGTTAACAAATTTCTCTCCTTCAGAATCGCTTTCCTTCCCATTGCCAGTCTACGTTTTATATCCTCTCTACTTCGACCATCATCAGTTATTTTGCTCCCCAAATAGCAAAACTCCTTTACTACTTTAAGCGTCTCATTTCCTAATCTAATACTCTCAACATCACATGACTTAGTTTGACTACATTCCATTATCCTCGTTTTGCTTTTGTTAATGTTCATGTTATATCCTCCCTTCAAGACACTGTCCATTCCGTTCAACTGCTCTTCCAAGTCCTTTGCTGTCTCTGACAGAATTACAATGTTATCGCTGAACCTCAAAGTTGTTATTTCTTCTTCATGGATTTTATTACCTACTCCGAACTTTTATTTTTTTTTATTGCTTGCTCAATATACAGATTGAATAACATCGGGGATAGGCTACGACCCTGTCTCACCCCCTTCCCAACCACTGCTTCCCTTTCATACCCCTCGACTCTTTTAACTGCCATCTGGTTTCTGTACAAATTGTAAATAGCCTTTCGCTCCCTGTATTTTACCCCTGCCACCTTCAGAATTTGAAAGAGAGTATTCCAGTCAACATTGTCAAAAGCTTTCTCTAAGTCTACAAATGCTAGAAATGTAGGTTTGCCTTTCCTTAATCTTTCTTCTAAGATAAGTCGTAAGGTCAGTATTGCCACACGTGTTCCAGTATTTCTACGGAATCCAAACTGATCTTCCCCAAGGTCGGCTTCTACTAGTTTTTCCATTCGTCTGTAAAGAATTCGTGTTAGTATTTTGCAGCTGTGGCTTATTAAACTGATTGTTCGGTAATTTTCACATCTGTCAACACCTGCTTTCTTTGGGACTGGAATTATTATATTCTTCTTGAAGTCAGAGGGTATTTTGCCTGTCTCATACATCGTGCTCACCAGATGGTAGAGTTTTGTCATGACTGGCTCTACCGATGCCATCAGTAGTTCAAATGGAATGTTGTCTACTCCAGGGGTCTTGTTTCGACTCAGGTCTTTCAGTGCTCTGTCAAACTCTTCACGCAGTATCATATCTCCCATTTCATCTTCGTCTACATCCTTTTCCATTTCCATAATATTGTCCTCAAGTACATCACCCTTGTATAGACCCTCTAATACTCCTTCCACCTTTCTGCTTTCCCTTCTTTGCTTAGAACTGGGTTTCCATCTGAGCTCTTGATATTCATACAAGTGGTTCTCTTTTCTCCAAAGGTCTCTTTAATTTTCCTGTAGGCAGTATCTATCTTACCCCTATTGAGATAAGCCTCTACAGCCTTACATTTATCCTCTAGCCATCCCTGCTTAGCCATTTTGCACTTCCTGTCGATCTCATTTTTGAGGCATTTGTATTCCTTTTTGCCTGCTTCATTTACTGCATTTTTATATTTTCTCCTTTCATCAATTAAATTCAGTATTTCTTCTGTTACCCAAGGATTTCTACTAGCCCTCGTATTTTTACCTACTTGATCCTCTGCTGCCTTCACTACTTCATGCCTCAAAGCTACCCATTCTTCTTCTACTGCATTTCTTTCCCCCATTCCTGCCATTTGTTCCCTTATGCTCTCCCTGAAACTCTGTACAACTTCTGGTTTAGTTAGTTTATGCAGGTCCCATCTCCTTAAATTCCCACCTTTTTGCAGTTTCTTCAGTTTTAATTTACAGTTCATAACCAATAGATTTTGGTCAGAGTCCACATCTGCCCTTGGAAATGTCTTACAATTTAAAACCTGGTTCCTAAATCTCTGTCTTACCATTATATAATCTATCTGATACCTTTTAGTATCTCCAGGGTTCTTCCATGTATACAACCTTCTTTCATGATTCTTGAACCAAGTGTTAGTTATGATTAAGTTATGCTCTGCACAAAATTCTACCAGGTGGCTTCCTCTTTCATTTCTTGCCCCCAATCCATATTCACCTACTACGTTTCCTACTCTCCCTTTTCCTACTACCGAATTCCAGTCACCCATGACTATTAAATTTTCGTCTCCCTTCACTATCTGAATAATTTCTTCTATTTCATCATATATTTCTTCAATTTCTTCGTCATCTGCAGAGCTAGTTGGCATATAAACTTGTACTACTGTAGTAGGCGTGGGTTTCGTGTCTATCTTGGCCACAACAATGCATTCCCTATGCTGTTTGTAGTAGCTTACCCGCATTCCTATTTTTTTATTCATTATTAAACCTACTCGTGCACTACCCCTATTTGACTTTGTATTTATAACCCTGTATTCACCTGACCAAAAGTCTTGTTCCTCCTGCCACTGAACTTCACTAATTCCCACTATATCTAACTTTTACCTATCCATTTCCCTTTTTAAATTTACTAACCTACCTGCCCGATTAAGGGACCTGACATTCCACGCTCCGATCCGTAGAACGCCAGTTTTCTTTCTCCTGATAATGACGTCCTCTTGAGTAGTCTCCGGCCGGAGATCCGAATGGGGGACTATTTTACCTCCGGAATATTTTACCCCGAGGACGCCATCATCATTAACCATGCAGGAAAGCTGCATGCCCTCGGGAAAAATTACGGCTGTAGTTTCCCCTTGCTTTCAACCGTTCGCAGTACCAGCACAGCAAGGCTGTTTTGGTTAGTGTTACAAGGCCAGATCAGTCAATCATCCATACTGTTGCCCCTGCAACTACTGAAAAGGCTGCCGCCCCTCTTCAGGAACCACGCGTTTGTCTGGCCTCTCAACAGATACCCCTCCGTTGTGGTCGCACCTACGGTACAGCTATCTGTATCGTTGAGGCACGCAAGCCTCCCCACCAATGGCAAGCTCCATGGTTCATGAGGGGAGTAAGACAAGGAAATGTACTATTTTATGAATGCATGGTCTCACAGTGATATGAATTAATAAAATCTTCTGGAGTTTCTGGCTATGTCGGGTGGTTAAAATCCCATGAACTTTTGACTAAGCTCTCCACAGCAATTGTCCAGTGGTAAATGACTAATGTGTCACCATGGCTTCACCTTTATGTAGCCACACCATGGGCTCTGATGTCATCAGTGTTCTCTTACTTGCCAAATATGGTAATGATTTAGTCCTGTGTCTGTCACACCTGCTTCAGTGTCACAATGGCCAGGTCCCAGACTGTGTTTAGCTGCAGACTGCCATCCTTACTGACAGTGTTTTCAGATATTTTTATTTCTATAGCTTATTTTATAACACTATCCCAAAATCCATTCACCCTCATAATGACAAATGTTTCATCAACTAGAATTAAGCATCACTTTTCTAAAGTGTGTTCCGCCATGACTGATTTTTCAGGATATCATAGGCATAAGCATCTTTTGTGTTGTATCCAGAATTGCTCCACAGCGTGTAGTGTTTGGTCGACATAGTAGCGGCCACACTGACACGGTATTGTGTACACTCATCCTTCACACACCTGATGAACTTCAGTATTTTTGCTGGGGCCTGAATACTGATGAAATTTTGTTTCTCTTCAGGAGCCAGCTAACCTATCCTGACACTGTGCCACAGAAAGATAAAAACTCAAGTTTCTTGTTCTCTTCTTTGGTAGTGTTTTTCGTACACATCTCACTAGAAATAGGCTGTGATACCTGGTGGTGATTGTAGCAACTTTACTGGAAGAGTTTTGAGAGGTGGCTTAGTTCTAGTCACAGAATAGAATAGCATAGAACAGAGGTTTATTGTCTCATAACATTCAATTTCAAGACATTGACTTGATGTACAGGAGACTTGTCAAAACATAAAAACTGGTTTACAGTTTTTCTTATAATATCATTAATATGATATAGTACATTGGATATGTAATTAATATGTAATTATATTCTGAGAAGGAGAGTTGCTACTCCTCACACTCATGATTGCAGTCTCAGGTAACTGAAACCACACTGCAAGCAGCAGCACCAGTGCATGATGGGAGTGGCGACTGGGTGCGGGTAAGGAGGAGGCTGTGATGGGGAGGGGGACAGATAATATGGTGGGGATGGCAGACAGGGAAATGCTGCAGGCTAGGCGGCGGGTATGTGAGTGATTGGGGGGGGGGGGGGGGGGTTGGCGGGAAGTAGCGGATAAGAAGATAAATAGAGAGAAAAAGAGAACAAAAAGAATAAAAATAAAGAGACTAGGTGTGGTGGTGGAATGACGGCCATGTAGTGCTGGAATGGGAGCAGGGAAGGGGTTGGATGGGTGAGGACTGACTAATGAAGATTGAGGCCAGGAGGGTTACGGGAACGTAGAATGTATTGCATGGAAAGTTCCCACCTGCACAATTCAGAAAAGCTGTTGTTGGTGGGAAGGATTCATATGGCACAGGCTGTGAAGCAGTCATTGAAATGAAGGATATCATGTTTGGCAGCGTGTTCAGCACAGGGTGTATACGACCCGGGACAGCCGGGAGATCCGGGAAAACCCCAGGAATTTTTTCATCCGGGAGAAAACCGTGAAAAACCCGGGAATTTTTTAGAATTCTGGGGCTTTTTCGGTAGGTTTTCATTTAAATTTTTGTAATTTTGACTGGTAAGAATCAATACACTCTGTATCCCGCTACTGCGGAATAACACTGCAGCAATAAAACGTGAATGAGAGAAAAAAAAAAACGAAAATAAAAGAAATTGCAAAGGAAATTTGCCATATACAACAACAAAACAGTGCTCATACAAGCGTTTGCCAACAGCAAAATGTGTCAAAGGCTTGAGGAAGACCATGCAATGCTACATAACAGCAGATTGCCTCCGATGAGCGTGACATCACAACTGTTTACATTAGATTCATTTTAGCAGTTAGGAGCGGGCTCACGCGCATGCGCAGTTGAGTGGCGTATGAGTAGTACCTTCTCTCGTTTCTGGGTACAGAAATGTGACTGCTGCTGTGTAAGCAGTCACAGCAAGTAGCTAGTTGCAACCGGGAAAAATTTTACTGCCGCACCCAAGGTGCCAGATTCACGCGTGCGCAGCGAGCCCTGATCTATGAAGGGGGCGGGGGGCGGGCGCCAAATTCATATTCTTGAGGAGTAAAAAGTAGCTGCATACCAGAACCCAGGTAGACAGAGAAAGTTATGTTGAAGAAAGAAACAAAGCCAAACAGATAATTGCAGCATCCAAGAAGAAATCGTGGGAAGACTTTGGAAACAGGTTGGAGACTATGGGGCAAGCTGCTGGAAAACCATTCTGGAGTGTAATCAGCAGTCTTCGAAAGGGAGGTAAGAAGGAAATGACAAGTATTTTGGACAGATCAGGAAAACTGCTGGTGAATCCTGTGGATGGCTTTGGCAGATGGAGGGAATATTTTGAAGAGTTGCTCAATGTAGGTGAAAATGCGATCAGTAATGTATCAGATTTCGAGGTAGAATGGGATAGGAATAATGATGGAAATTAGATCACATTTGAGGAAGTGGAAAAAATGGTCAATAGATTGCAGTGCAATAAAGCGGCTGGGGTGGATGAAATTAAGTCAGAACTTATCAAATACAGTGGAATGTCAGGTCTTAAATGGCTACACAGGATAATTGAAATGGCCTGGGAGTTGGGACAGGTCCCATCAGACTGGACAAAAGCAGTAATCACACCAATCTTTAAACATGGAAACAGAAAAGATTGTAACAACTGCAGAGGTATCTCTTTAATCAGCGTTGTGGGTAAAATCTTCTCAGGTATTGTTGAAAGGAAAGTGCGAGTGTTAGTTGAGGACCAACTGGATGAAAATCAGTGTGGGTTTAGGCCTCTTAGAGGTTGTCAGGACCAGATCTTTAGCTTATGGCAAATAATGGAGAAGTGTTATGAGTGGAACAGGGAATTGTATCTATGCTTTATAGATCTAGAAAAGGCATATGACGGGGTTCCTAGGAGGAAGTTATTGTCTGTTCTACAAGATTATGGAATAAGAGGCAAACTTTTGCAAGCAATTAAAGGTCTTTACATGGATACTCAGGCAGCAGTTAGAGTTGACGGTAAATTGAGTTCATGGTTCAGAGTAGTTTCAGGGGTAAGACAAGGCTGCAACCTGTCTCCACTGTTGTTCATATTATTTATGGATCATATGTTGAAAACAATAGACTGGCTGGGTGAGATTAAGATATGTGAACACAAAATAAGCAGTCTTGCATATGCGATGACTTAGTTGTGATGGCAGATTTGATTGAAAGTTTGCAAAGTAATATTTCAGAGCTAGATCAGAAATGTAAGGACTATGGTATGAAGATTAGCATCTCCAAAACGAAAGTAATGTCAGTGGGAAAGAAATATAAACGGATTGAGTGCCAAATAGGAGGAACAAAGTTAGAACAGGTGGACGGTTTCAAGTACTTACGATGTATATTCTCACAGGATGGCAACATAGTGAAAGAACTGGAAGCGAGGTGTAGCAAAGCTAATTCAGTGAGTGCTCAGCTACGATCTACTCTCTTCTGCAAGAAGGAAGTCAGTACCAAGACTAAGTTATCTGTGCACCGTTCAATCTTTTGACCAACTTTGCTGTATGGGAGCGAAAGCTGGGTGGATTCAGGTTACCTTATCAACAAGGTTGAGGTTACGGATATGAAAGTAGCTAGGATGATTGCAGGTACTAGTAGATGGGAACAATGGCAGGAGGGTGTCAACAATGAGGAAATCAAAGAAAAACTGGGAATGAACTCTATAGATGTAGCAGTCAGGGCGAACAGGCTTAGATGGTGGGGTCATGTTACACGCATGGGAGAAGCAAGGTTACCCAAGAGACTCATGGATTCAGCAGTAGAAGGTAGGAGGAGTCAGGGCAGACCGAGGAGAAGGTACCTGGATTCGGTTAAGAATGATTTTGAAGTAATAGGTTTAACATCAGAAGAGGCACCAATGTTAGCACTGAATAGGGGATCATGGAGGAACTGTATAAGGGGGGGGTATGCTCCAGACTGAACGCTGAGAGGCATAATCAGTCGTAAATGATGATGATGATAATGAGTAAAAACGTAGTTTCACGAAGTGCCTAGCATCCAGCGCACACTGGTCTATCGCTTACTCATATGAGTTTGATGCACATCCCTGTTGGTTTTTGAACACACTCTAAGTTGATTTCTGAATGAATCATAAACCACACGGGGTAGTCTTGCGGTCTGAGGCGACTTGTCACGGTTCTCACGGCTCTCTCCGTCGGAGGGTCGAATCCTCCCTCGGGCATGGGTATGTGTGTTGTCCTTAGTGTAAGTTAGATTAAGTAGTGTGTAAGCCTAGGGACCGATGACATATCAGCAGTTTGGTCCCATGGTAAACAAAAAAATCATAAGTTGATTTTTGAATGCGTGCATAATGTACGTGATGTCTCTGTCAGGGGAATCCTCATTGCATCTAGAAATAAACTTTCCTGCAGGCAGAAGGGGACTGGGCTATACAAGCTGAGTGGAGTAAAGCCGAACGAGTGAATGCCAATCGCTGTCTGATTATGTGGTCGATTGGGTTTGCGAATGATCAGCGTTGTTATAATTACTAGGGAAATCCATATATTCAGTCTATCAGAGTGGAAATAAATGACTAACAGGAATAACAGGTAAGAAAGATTACGTTTTATCTTCTCGGTGTATTCGGGAAAATGAAATTTTGTGAGAAAATTTTTGGCCAGACCGCTACACCAGTAAGGGCCAGTTGTAAAGTCCCTGTCTAGTAGCCGCTTACGTTCTATTCTGGAAGTAGCGTGGAAAATGGTTTGTAGGAACATAATGCCTAATCGGAGAATAATCAGGGATAACTAAACCGGTGATTGTGGCAGGGTTAGTGAAGTTAACCGGCGAATAAGTTTTGACAAAGGCATGCATAGTTCCTGAATTAGTCGCGACAAGATTGTTTGTTAGAACGAGGAAGGAGAGGAAACAGGAACATCACACAAATTAGGGAAGTATATGACGATTCCAAATTTAAATTAAAACTTGTACTACTCCTTTTTGATCTCATGCTCGAGAAACAGGAACGTATGAATGAAATGTGAAACTGTTTTCTAACATAAAGCTTTTTGCTTGTAGTAGGCCTAATAGGCATTTTATGTTGGTCTTTGTGAATTATATTTTGACGTGTTATAAAAATGACCATTTGTGCCAAAACAGGCACATTTTTTTGGTGTGCGTTACAATTTCTGCAGTGTTTTTTTTATTTAGCAGACAGTGACAAAATAGATGTAATCAGATTGAGAAACCACACCAGTCTTGGGTACTATTTGTATTAACAGCTTACGCAGTATTAGACAACGATATTTTGATTTTTCATGTAGCAAAACGTTAGATGGACTTTGATGAGGTAATAGATTCTTTTGCAGAAAGCAAAGCATGCTATGTAAAGCTGTAGCAAGATTAGAGAGAAAACAATGCTAGCAGCTAAGGATTGAAGAAATGTGTACTGTACTCAGAATAAGATTTTCACTCTGCAGCGGAGTGTGCACTGATATGAAACTTCCTGGCAGATTAAAACTGTGTGCCCGACCGAGACTCTAACTCCGGACCTTTGCCTTTCCTGGGCAAGTGCTCTACCATCTGAGCTACCGAAGCACGACTCATGCCCGGTACTCACAGCTTTACTTCTGCCAGTACCTGTATTGCTTGTCTCTTGTCTTTACTGGTTTTATGTATCCTACATTTAATTTTATGTCACCCAATACAGAAAGTTATCAGCTAACAGGCAATAAAGAGTGCAGATTTTCTGAAGAGTTCTTGTTCTCCCGAGGTTTTTTTTTTTTTAAGTGTCGATGTCAAACCGGGCAACGGGAAGCAGGTGAGGCACCACAGGACATTTTAATTTTTACTGTCCTAAATATGGTTTGATGGCATCCAGTACAAAATATAAACGTTTCAATCCCATGGAGTGTAATACAGTGACATGCGATAGAAGGATGCTGTGTGAAAAGGGGTGGCACTGCACGCTGGCACACTTAAGACCAAATAACGTGTCTTACATTTCCTCAACATATGTTTTATGTATAAGACTCTTCAGAAAGATGTGCGCTACAAAATTAACTTATTTTCGAAAATTTGATTTTTTAAATTTTTGAGGTATCTCAAATGCTCGTGGGAGGGGGGTTTTCCACTTTTCTGACAGCTATGCATTAATCGCCTTGTAGAACAATGAAGTTATTTTTGTCGGTTTGCTAAAGAAATTTGTGTTTTATTAATCTTTTACGCTGAGGCAGTCAACGTGTTTGAAACAAAGTGTTTAGTTCCACACTATTGCCTAATTCCAACTGATCGCTGCATTTCAAGTGCACGTTTTCATCTTCTACCACGTATGGCATTATGCCATAATAAAGAATAAAAAATGAGTTAATACAGTACTGGTATGCCAAGAAAATTTACATCCCTAAACCCACGCTGAAAAGCTTAATGTCAGGTCAAGGCCTACTTCATTGGGAATCTGGACATACGAATGTGCTCTTTAAGTATGCACTTTAAATGTGCAATTTTAGTATGGTTCACGAAATTCTGATGCTCTTGGAGTATCCTTTGATGTCTTTTCTTTTATGACATAATGTAAGCTCTTTTAATATTTTACATGTACAAACTTTGTGGCTTCCTGCTTCTTAGCAGCTGCCAAAGCACAGTGGCGCCTGTTATCTGGCGTTCTCTGATGACTACTGAAACTAACTTGTTTCTAACAGGTCGTGGGAAAATATTATGAATGATGGTTTGAAAAGCGTTACTTTCAAAGTAAATTTCCTTTCACGCAAGTTGAAATATGTGCGAGAATGTGCGATGAATTTCTTAATTCACAGAGCATTTGATGACGAACCATTTAGAAGAATTTCGAACCCAGAAGATCAGACATTCATGTTGTCATTATGAGCAAATTGATGTAGTGCTACGGGAAGCTCTCTCTTCTCTGCAGTAGCTAATTTATTTGTGGAATACTCTGAGGACAAGTCACTGGACTCACCTAAAAATTTTACTGGCACATTTATATGATATATCTTAGTGTTACACGCGCAAAAAATGTCAACATTATATGTGAAAGCTTAGCTTCTCTTGCAGCTTATTAACCATAGAGACTAATATTATATGTGAAAGCTTTGCTTTCCTTATAGCAACACTATGAATATTAATTTAAAACAGTAACTTTTCCTGTTTGTGTATCCGCACTACTTAACAGTGATCTTGCTATTAACTGACTACGTCACGTGTCCTGGGGTCTGAATATCCGCTCTCATCGGCTGGCAGGATCACGTGACATGAGCTATGACTGGTTTACAAAAGCGCATCGCAATCTCGATTACAATGGTTCGGAAAGTAACATGTGGTGTTTGGTGGAATTCGAATTCATACTTTTGTAATACGAAAATAAGCAGTGTACATGTTGCTGCACATCCAAAATCTTTCCAAAAGGAGTTTTTGTTATAATTTCAAGTTGAACAAATATATTTCAAGGAAGACGCAATACATGAAAGTCACAGATCAAGTAAACAGAGTAAGACGTGTGTACACTTTAACAGTCAAATCAACACTGAGTCCAAGTCCAGTGGCTGCTGGCTGGCTGCCTAGGTGGCGCTGCTGCTGCATGGCTGGCAGACAGCGCCGCATGTAGAGGACACGCGTAACTGAGCGGCGGCACTTTGAAAGATCTACGAGTCACAACACTTTTCCCCCCTTTGAATTTTTTACACAGGTCTTGATGGAGGTGGCCTGTAGATTGCTAACGCCCGTAGGTGTTGTTTGACTGGCCGTAAAGTCTCGAGGAGGAGGCTTCCCGTACGGACGGGAGTGTCCCCGATGATAACGGGTCGAGGTGACAGGAGACATGTGGGTCGAATCAGCTGGGGCCCTGTGCACCAATCTGCCCATTGCGGCAAGTCTGGTTGTTATAACAGGAGACATGGGCGATGTGTCCGTGTCCGTAGGAGAAGGAGGCGAGTAGAGTTGCTCCGACAGATGATGGTCATCTGGTTCCTGCATGGGCACGTCTCCTGGTGCTGGCACCGACATAGTGAGAGGACTGCATTAGGAGTAATGAGAGATTCCAGGATCCCGAGCATCAGGTAGAGCCAAAGGTGGTGTAGCGGCATCCGGAACAGGCGTTGCCAGCACACGAGGCCGAAGCTGGTTCGAATGACTCACTGCAACACACGTGTCCGTCTGGATTTCATACAGGCATCAGCCACGGTGTCGTAAGATGCGGCCAGGACTCCATTTTGGCCGCCTGCCATATTCCTGTACCCATACGAGGTCGCCGGCGGTGAACCGGCCAAGTGAAGGCACCTGCGACTGCGAGGTGGAAGGCTGCAGAAGATGAAGTAGCATGCGGGGCTGTCGGCCATGTAAGAGCTCAGCCGGGCTGTGGTCGCCCATGGGGGTGAAACGGCAAGAAGCCAGAAATTGGAGAAGCACATCATCAGCAGAAGAAGTCAGGAGTTTTCCTCATCTGAGCCTTAAATGTGCGGAACAGTCGTTCAGCCTCACCATTTGACTGTGGATGTAAAGGAGGGGCCGCTACGGGCGCAGGTTCGAATCCTGCCTCGGGCATGGATGTGTGTGATGTCCTTAGGTTAGTTAGGTTCAACTAGTTCTAAGTTCTAGGGGACTAATGACCTCAGAAGTTGAGTCCCATAGTGATCAGAGCCATTTGAAAGGAGGGGCCGTGACATGCATGACGCTGTGATGAGCACAAAAATCCACAAAATCGGAAGAGGCAAATTGCGGACCATTATCGGTAACAAGAGTAGAGGGAAGGCCTTCCAAAGAGAAAATTCGAGATAGAGCATTTGTGGTTCCCGCGGTGGTAGGCGACGTGCAACGGACAATGAAAGGAAAGTTAGAGTAGGCGTCAATAACAAGAAGCCAATAAGTACCTAAAAAAGGTCCGCGAAGTCAGCATGAATACGCTCCCAGGGCTTCTCAGGCGAAGGCCACTGTGACAAAGATGACTTCGGGGCGGCAGCCTGTGACGCACAAGGGCCACAGGCAGCGACCATATGTGCAATTTCAGAGTCGATGCCGGTCCAGTACACATGACGGCGCGCCAGAGATTTTGTGCGAGAGACACCCCAGTGCCCTTGGTGAAGGAGGCGCTAGACCGAAGTATGCAAAGACGCAGGTACCACAACACTCAGCAAAGCATTTTCGGTGGAAAGGAGGATAACACCATCCCTAGCCGTGAGGCGGTAGTGCAAAGCATAGTAGTTCCGCAACGGATCAGAAGTCTTAGCGGACGGACGATCTGGCCAACCCTTCTGAATACAGCGTAAAACCCGGGAGAGGGTAGGGTCAGAACCTGTAGCAGCCACAAGCCGGTCCCCGGTGATGGGGAACCCGTCCACAACCAGCTGCTCGGCAACATCCAGCTGGAAACACAAAAGTTTGTCCCTATCGAATTCCAGATCAGGACCCATGGGAAGGCAAGACAGTGCATCAGCATTCACATGTTGAGCCGTTGGCCGGAAAAGAATCTCATAATTGAAACGAGAGAAGCAAAGAGCCCAACGCTGGAGGCGGTGTGCAGCCTTGTCGGGAAGTGACATTGATGGTTGAAACAAGGAAACAAGTGGTTTGTGATCCATAACAGAATGAACTTTGGATCCATGGAGAAAAACACCAAACTTATGAAGAGCATAAATAATGGCCAAAGTTTCTTTTTCAATTTGAGAATAATTTTGTTGGGCATCAGTGAGCGTTTCGGAGGCATTAGCAATGTGTTGTTCAGAACCGTCAGAATAGCAGTGCGCAAGGACTGCACCAACCCCATACTGAGAGGCGTCCGTGGCAAGAACAAGATGTTGGCCAGGTCGATAAGTAGCCAGGCACGGGGCCTGTTTCAGCATAGTCTTCAATTTCTGGAAAGCCGCATCGCATGGCGCGGACCAGTGAAAAGGAACGTTTTTATGCAACAGGCGATGCAACGGCTGAGCCACCGAAGTAGCAGACGGTAAAACCTTGTGATAGTACGCTATTTTCCCCAAGAAGACCTGCAGTTCCTTAACAGATGTAGGGCGAGGAAGGGCATCGATTGCAGCGACAGTTTTCTGAAGCGGACAAATACCATTCCAAGAGAGTTGAAATCCCAAGTACTTGATAGATGCCTGAAAAAATTTTGATTTGTGAAGATTACACTTAAGACCGGCAGTCTGTAAGACATGAAAAAGTGTGCGGAGATTCTGAAGATGTTCTTCAGTGGTGGAGCCAGTGACAACAATGTCGTCCATGTAATTTATACACCCAGGGACAGGGAGCAATAATTGTTCCAAGAATCGCTGAAAGAGAGCAGGGGCGCTGGCAACCCCGAATGGCAAGCGTTGTCATCGACAGAGGCCGAAAGGCGTGTTAAGGACCAGAAACTGCTGGGAAGCAGCGTTGAGAGGAAGTTGATGATAAGCTTCTGACAGGTCAAGTTTAGAAAAATACTGGCCTCCAGAAAGTTTAGTGAACAATTCTTCAGGTCGAGGCATAGGGTAAGTGTCGATACAGCATTGAGCATTTACAGTGGATTTTAAATCGCCACAGAGACGAACATCACCATTTGGCTTAGCAACGACAACGACAGGAGAGGACCACTCACTGGAAGTGACAGGAAGCAAGATCCCTTGAAGCAGTGAGACGATCCAGCTCCTGTTTGACCTGATCACGAAGGGCCACAGGAATGGGCCGAGCCCGAAAAACCTTAGGCCGAGCAGTGCGTTTGAGCGTGATATGAGCTTCAAAGTCGTTTGCACGGCCTAACTCAGGAGAAAAAAGGGACGAAAATGTCGTCGACAAGGAATCCAATTGAGCATAAGGAATAGCATCAGAGACGATATTGACAGAGTCATCTACGTAGAACCCAAAAACGCGAAAGGCATCGAAACCAAAAAGATTCTCCGCATTACTATGGTCGACCACAAAACAGTGCGAACGACAGATTTGTAGGATACCTAGGCATCAAATTGTCCCAAGAGAGAAATCTTCTGTATATTGTAAGTCAGGATTGGAGAACCCAACTGAAGATACGTCTGAGAATTGATGATAGTGGCAGCAGAACCAGTATCCACCTGCATGCGAACATCTCGACCAAGTATTTGGACAGTGAGGAATAACTTCCCTGATAGGGAAGAAGTACAATTGACAAACAACACAGAATCAGAATCAGCGTCATGTTCATGAACATCATGTATGTGGTCGGATTTGCAAACGGATGACACATGACCCTTTTTTTTTTTTTTGTATTTGTGACACACGGCCCAACATTGTGGACAATCTTCTCGCGAATGTTTCGTAAAACACCGCGGACATGAAGGAAGTTGCCGTGGGTTTTGCTGCATTTTCTTAGAGGTTTGTTTACGGTTATGCCGAGGTTGCGCTGTGGGCACGCCACACACTTGGTCAACATTGCACAGAGGTTGTATTTCCCCGACGTCGCCCCATGCCTCTATTTGCGCTCCAGCGGCGCGAGATATTTCAAAAGACAGAGATGGATAGGACTTCATCTAGAGTCAGATTTGCCAACTTAAGGGCACGTTGCTTAACTTCTTTGTTGGGCGTCGAGCGGTTAATAGCATCCCGTACCATGGAATCGGCGTAGGATTCTTTGTGGACTTCAGTAACAAATTGACACTTTCTACTGAGGCCATGAAGTTCAGCAGCCCAAGTGCGATAGGATTGATTTGGTTGTTTTTGACAACGATAAAAGGCAACATGACAGGCTACCACATGCGTTTGCTTTTGAAAATAGACGGACAGAAGTGAGCACATTTCAGCAAAGAACAAAGACGCAGGATCTTTCAAAGGAGCCACTTGCGACAACAACCGATACATCTGAGGTGAAATCCATGAAAGGAACAGAGACTTACATGTCTGTTCGTCCACGACATGAAATGCCAAGAAGTGCTGTCGAAGACGTTTTTCGTAATCAGACCAGTCTTCCGCCGTCTTGTCGTAAGGAGGAAAAGTAAGTAGAGACAACGACAAGACAACGGCATTTGATAACCGCGACGAAATCACGAATCGCATTTGTGAGAAGCGTTTGCTGTTCTATGAGACCTTGCAATAGTTGCTGTAAAGTAGCCATGGAAACATGTGGGCCAACAATGGAAAAGAAAAATCCCATTCTCGTCGGCAATTGTAATAACTTAAAGCTGAACAAATATATTTCAAGGAAGACACAATATATGAAAGTCACAGATCAAGTAAACAGAGTAAGATGTGTGTACACTTTAACAGTCAAATCATAACTGAGTCCAAAGTCCAGCGGCCGCTGGCTGGCTGGCCGCTTAGGTGGCGCTGCTGCTGCATGGCTGGCAGACAGCGCCGCATGTAGAGGACGCGTGTAACTGCGCGGCGGCACTTTGAAAGATCGGCGAGTCACAACAGTTTTCTTCTCTGAGTTTCGTTTTCTAAAGTGGCGGGAAATTCTGCGCCCGTGTATAAAAACATAACCATTCAAAGGATTGATAAGTTTTACAGGTCCAAGGGAAAATATACTGTCACTTAATGACACGGAAAAGGTGAGTTTTCATACGGGAGAAAGTGTATTTTTAACCGGGAAAAATCCAGGAATTTTTTTCCCTTGTCCGTGTATACACCCTGTGGCAACAGGGTGGTCCACTTGTTTCTTGGCCACAGTTTGACAGTGGCCATTCATGTGGGCAGACATCGTGTTGGTTGTAATGCCTACATAGAATGCAGCACAGTGGTTGCAGCTTAGCTTGTAGACAACATGACTGGTTTCACAGATAGCCTTTCTTTGATTGGATAGGTGGTGTTAGTGACTGGACTGGAGTAGATGGTGGTGGTGGGAGGATGTATGGGACAGGTCTTGCATCTAGGTCTATTACAAGGGTATGAGCCATGAGGTAAGGGATTGGGAGTAGGGGCTGTGTAAGGATGGACTAGTATATTGTGTAGGTTCAGCGGATGGCGGAATACCATTTTGGGAGAGGTGGGAAGGATAGTGGGCAAGCCTGACCTCCGCCTAACCTGCAGCATTTCACTGTTCACCATCTTCACCATACTATCTGTCCCACACCTCACCCCAGCCTCCTCCTTATCTTCACCCCATCACCATCATGCACTGGTGCTGCTGCTCACAGTGTGGTTTCAGTCGCTTGAGACTGCAGTCGTGTGTGTGTGTGTGTGTGTGTGTGTGTGTGTGTATTGTTGACAAAAGACATTGGTCGAAAACTTTAAGTGTGAAACTCCTTTTGTTGCGCCTATCTGTGACTCAGCATCTCCACTATATGGTGAGTAACAAACTTTTAAAGATAAACAGTGCTAAATAGTTGCTTTCTCCTGCTGCAGTTTTCATGTTGTCCTTCATGAATTCTTCTACAGAATACTAACATTTCTGCACTATTTCCTCATGTAAAGATTTTTAAGTGTTTCTGAATTTGTAATGAGTAGTGCTCATCCCTTCATGTTGTTATAAATCTTCATACCAATATACTTAGGAGTTTGAGCATATGGTTTTAAACAGTGTGTGGGCAACATAAAATTATTTTTATTTATAGTGTTGTAACCATGTTGAAAATGATTTGCTACAAATAAATCAGGGTTACTATATACAGAGATAATCAGCCCATAGATGTATAAGCCGGCTGTGGTGGCCGAGTAGTTCTAGGCGCTTCCGTCTGGAACCGCGCGACCGCTACGGTCGCAGGTTCAAATCCTGCCACAGGAATGGATGTGTGTGATGTCCTTAGGTTAGTTAGGTTTAACTGGTTCTAAGTTCTAGGGGACTGATGACCTCAGATGTTAAGTCCCATAGTGATCAGAGCCATTTGAACCATAGATGTATAGTGAGGAAACATGTAATCTCTCCTCTCCTTCCTAATCCTGTCTATTGTCCACATTAGTCTTTTATGAAGATTTGAGAAGAGCGAAGATTACAATAAACTTTCTAGTTTACTTACGAGAAAATCTCCAACCCAGTTGATAATCGAACTTGGGCCCGCTTGGATGGGAGGCTAGCATGTAACCACCCAGCTAAGCAGGCAGACAGACTTGGAGGAAAATGTGGTTAACACTGTGGAAGGCGACTGCCCTGTCATTATCAGGCAGTTGGCCTGCCAGTACTGGTTAAGTGAGACGACCATGTAGAACATTCTCCATGACAATTGTTAGTATCCTTATCACTTTTAGCGTGTGCAGGGCTTACTAGAAACAGATTTTTCGACATCAGAAGCAGTTTTGTCACTAGTTTCTTCACCAAGAAACCTTAATTCTGGGATTAAAGTCACCCATCCCATTAACAGATGAGGCCACCTTTAAGTGAAGTGGTATCTTTAAGTCATCTGTGGGATAGTATGCAGAACCCCCATGGTGTGGTGACAGCGAATTGTCAGTATCAGTTCAGCCAGAATGTGTGGGCCAGCCAGAATGTGTGGGCCAGGATAACTGGTGACCATATTTTGGTACCAGTCTTCTTTCCACATCAGATAACGGGCCAGAACTATCGGCATTTCTTGCAGATGACCTTGCCTCCCCTGGTGGAAGAAGTGCCGTTGATGCTTCGAAAAGTTATGTGGCTGCTACACGATGGTGCTCCAGGCCACTTTGTTGTTAATGTCCAGACGCATCTCAGTTGTGATGGATCAGACAAGAGGGTCCAGTTGCATGGCTTGAATGTTCACCGGATCTCAACCTGTGCAATTTCTGTTTACGGGGCTATCTCAAAAAGTAGTGTGTATGCAGAGCCCTTTCCAGATGTGGAGACACTAGAGCAGCATGTTCATGTTCCCTTGACATTGTTCGGATGCAGCCTGGCTGATGTGAATGTATGAGACAGAATGGCACCTACATGCATGCCTCCAGGCACATGGAAATAATTTTCGACACATACTGTAACTGTGGCCGCATGGTACAGCGTGTATTAGACCACAGTCTGTGTAATGAAGTATGATTGAATAAATGGTCTCTAGCATGGAAATCATGCATTTCTGGACATTAGATCATTAGACTTTTTTGTTCTGTAGTCTATCATTGGGTCGACAGAAGCGTCCGATCCCATGCGTCGGCTTTGGCCTGTGACGTAAGGGTGTTGTTGTGTGTGACGTCATGACAGCGCGGAGTTTGGTTTGTGAGTGTGGCGTGTTTGTAGATGTCATCTTGTTGTGGTTTGTTGTCCTCTCTGGTGGTATGTACAGGGTTTTAGTTTATGTGGTGTAATGGGCGCAGTTTGCTCTTGCTCATTATCCAGAATTGTCCGAGTGTCGGCTGTGTTTGTAGTGGAATTCGTTTCAGTGAGTTAACGATTTTATGGTTTTGTGTGAAGGTTAATTTAATGATGTTCGCTGTACGTCGTGTGGTAATTTTAGTAAAATTAATCGGTTGTTGTTTTTATTCAGGAATGGATATGACGGATAAAATTAACAGTGCGCAGGTCAAGGGAAGTGTTCGATCCCATTGTGTGGCTGTGTTTGTTGGTATTAGTATCGGGAGATGTTTTTGAGCTATATAGGCCAAGGGAAGTGTTTTATCCTAATTTATGAGATCGGGAGCTGCCGTTGAGCTATACAGGTCAAGGAAAGTGTCCGATTCCAGATGAAGTGTTTAGTCATATTTGGGGAGTTTTGTGATGTCTGTTTTTTTCGTCGTTTTGTGTGGTTTTGTAAGGGGGTGGGTGTCTAAATTTGTTTATATTTAGTTTGTCCTCACCAAAACCCACCATTTCCCGCGCTTGTTCTGTTAGTGTCATTAGACTTTTTGTGGAAAGTGTGTGTGTTTGCTTTACGATGTATTTTCGTCCTGATCAAGGTTACTAAATAATAGGGTTGGGCAGCAAGCGCTCTGCTCTGCCATTGGCTGGCCTAGTGACGTCAGCGTGGAAGCAAGCGCTCACAAGCAGACGACACGGTATGCGCGTTTACGTCAAGTTTTTGGCGGAAGATTTTGTTTATACCAGAAATGAGATGTCTAAACTGCTTTCCTGCTGCTAAAATATTACAATTAAAACTGATGAGTTATATTCTTTCGCAGCTTATGCCTCACACATCGGTAAAATGTCAGATCACAACCACACTGACACACACTTGAAATTCGAAACCTCGGCTCAAATAAATCAGAAACTATTCATTTAATCGCATTGAAATGAATTTACTTAAGAGCTCGAAGTTGCACACACTTGTTTGTAAGAACAGCATTCCTTCTTTCTAAAGCCGCTATAGTATTCATCAAAGTAACTTTATCTGTGTAACTGTCATCTGTACATGTGCTCTTATTATGATGTTTCTTATTTGGTGACAACTTTTCCAGAGTTTCCAGAGATTTCTTATGTAGTTCTCGTATCTTATACCGTTTGGTTCTGTCTTCTGTTGCGGGTGACACATTGACAGTCGCACTACTGCACGGCAAATTGCACGAAGGAACTGCATCTGGCTTGAGCATTCTTTTTCGGGGCAAATTAATCAATTCAGACTGAAAATCCCTTAAGTAATCTGTTTCTGCGAAATGGCGAGAACATATTCTTGCATGCACAACATTTACACTGTCTTTCCTACAACATTTCGACAACCACAGTTTTGTAATGTTTCATTACGCGGGAAACTGTGATGCAATACGTCAGTTCCCTTTGTGCTCCAATTGTAGGAAAAACAGCCCGTTACAGCACAGCCTGGCATTGTACAAATTAATTTTCTCACTCACTTGTAGATTCTCCAATAAGAATTTCACAGGATGAACCATAAACTATAGAGCTGGCGAACACAATGTTGATCCCGCTGTCCACTATCGCTAACTATTTCAGTTCCGAATCAAATATCAATTACAGCAAAAACCGTTAACACTCCCGAATTCCGAATGTTTCCGCTGTTGACTGAGTACCTCGGAAGAAAGAACTCAATCAAAATACTCCTTCAAACACAAAACAACACAAGAAAAACAATCACACACAATTCGAACTGTGTACTGTTTGGCACAGCTGCTTCCACCGTGACGTCATGCGCACAACTGAGAAAACACGTTGCTTTGTGCGCATAGCTTTCTGCGCCCCACCTGGTCCTGATAAAGTGTACGTAACGACTTTATATGCGCCATATTGGAATCGTGGTTTATGGTCGTTTCCGCCATATTTGTGACATCATGGGTCAAAGCAGACGGGCGGGATCCGACGCTTCCGTATTTCCGTTTCATTGATCAATCCCTATACTTAGTACATAGTGGAAAAAATCACCCTCTTTAATCCCTAAGTTGGTTCTTTCAGCTACAGTAGGATGAAGAATGAGGAGGAGGAGGAGGAGGAAGGGGTCTACCATATGACCAGGACAGTAACAACAATGAATACCACTCCTACCTGTCCACTGTAACACAGAGTCCACTGGATTGTATTGAATTGCTGCTGTGGACGTGCATCTCAATAATCACTTCCTAATGGGGGAATATTAATGAATGTAGTACCAGAGGTGGCTTTTTATGTTATGCAGAGTCTCTGAAAATTTCATTCATTAATCTACGATAGTTTCTGATATAATAGGGCATATGAACTGAAAATTTTAGTTTGTGGGAAATAGACTTTAAAGAAAAAACTTTTTAAATTTGTTACTTACAGTTAATTAAAGCTGTCCTTTTGCATATGATGGCCCTTCTTTGACCTCTAGCAAGTCTTCCAGCTTCTTTTTCACCTTCCTGGATGTTTGTCTTGCTTTCTTGGCCATATTAGATGCAGACCTGACTGCATCGGCTATCCTCATTTTATCGCAGTGTTGCAGCCCAGTGATCGTATTTTCACCAGGATTAATTCCCAGCTTTTTCAGTACCCAATAGCTTCCAATATTACCACAATTGAATGTATTAAAATCATCATGAACTCCTAGTTTCATTGTATGCATACTTACAAATACAGATTTAGGAAGGCAGTTCTAAATTATGCTGTTGAAACATTAATTTGGGTTCTGTGTCTGCCCATACAGACATTTCCTTAGAAGGTCAGGATGAGCCAAGTCTCTGAAAATAGGTTTAATTGCTGTAATGACAGCAGTAGGAAGAGAATGCTGGTGAGAATAAGATTCTCCAGTTGCATGAGCCCTATTGTATTTGCACCACGAATTTTCTCCTGGTGGACACAATCCATGACATGGCTTATTATCAGTAGAGGACTTATGGAAGAATGTGGCCCAAACATCTCTCTTCGTTGCCTCCAGATTTTCTTTATTTCTCCTAATTGCCTGCCCATAGTGTACCTGCAAGTTTTCTATAACAACTACTCGCAATCACACTTGAACAAAACTAGCCGCATGTTTGAAAGCGAGTTGTTTACAAACAGCAGAAACAAAAGAAAAGAATACCGACTGTTGCATTCCAAGAATAGCCAACACACTCGGGAGTAAAAGAAAAATCTCTAACGTGTAATGTAGGGGATATAAAGATCTAAACATATGCAGAAAAGTGGGTGACACAAAAAAAGGCGTGGCACATAAACACACGTGGTAGAAAAATTCTCTTCAAATGTTCGAAAAAAAAATTTTTCAGCAAAATCCTTTTCAGCATGGAGGTAAAAATAAGAGGAGTTGTCATGACGTCACAAACTTGAAGCCGACCCAAGTGAAGGTCTGCCATGTTAGCTACCCCAAAACATTCGCCTCTGGTGGTTTGATTCCTTGTAGTCATGAAGTGTTTTAATAAAAAAAATGCATGCTTGCGTCCCTTACAGGTGTACTAAGCGTTCTGATTGTAGTCTACATTTTAAACAAATAACATTTCATTCGTTGTTGTTGTTGTTGTTGTGGTCTTCAGTCTTGAGACTGGTTTGATGCAGCTCTCCATGCTACTCTATCCTGTGCAAGCTGCTTCATCTCCCAGTACCTACTGCAACCTACATCCTTCTGAATCTGCTTAGTGTATTCATCTCTTGGCCTCCCCCTACGATTTTTACCCTCCACACTGCCCTCCAATATTAAATTGGTGATCCCTTGATGCCTCAGAACATGTCCTACCAACCGATCCCTTCTTCTGGTCAAGTTGTGCCACAAACTTCTCTTCTCCCCAATCCTATTCAATACTTCCTCATTAGTTATGTGATCTACCCATCTAATCTTCAGCATTCTTCTGTAGCACCACATTTCGAAAGCTTCTATTCTCTTCTTGTCTAAACTATTTACCGTCCATGTTTCACTTCCATACATGGCTACACTCCATACAAATACTTTCAGAAATGACTTCCTGACACTTAAATCTATACTCGATGTTAACAAATTTCTCTTCTTCAGAAACGCTTTCCTAGCCATTGCCAGTCTACATTTTATATCCTCTCTGCTTCGACCATCATCAGTTATTTTGCTCCGCAAATAGCAAAACTCCTTTACTACTTTAAGTGTCTCATTTCCTAATCTAATTCCCTCAGCATCACCCGACTTAATTCGACTACATTCCATTATCCTCGTTTTGCTTTTGTTGATGTTCATCTTATATCCTCCTTTCAAGACACTGTCCATTCCGTTCAACTGCTCTTCCAGGTCCTTTGCTGTCTCTGACAGAATTACAATGTCATCGGCAAACCTCAAGGTTTTTATTTCTTCTCCATGGATTTTAATACCTACTCCAAATTTTTCTTTTGTTTCCTTTACTGCTTGCTCAATATACAGATTGAATAACATTGGGGAGAGGCTACAACCCTGTCTCACTCCCTTCCCAACCACTGCTTCCCTTTCATGTCCCTCGACTCTTATAACTGCCATCTGGTTTCTGTACAAATTGTAAATAGCCTTTCGCTCCCTGTATTTTACCCCTGCCACCTTTAGAATTTGAAAGAGAGTATTCCAGTCAACATTGTCAAAAGCTTTCTCTAAGTCTACAAATGCTAGAAACGTAGGTTTGCCTTTCCTTAATCTTTCTTCTAAGATAAGTCGTAAGGTCAGTATTGCCTCACGTGTTCCAGTATTTCTACGGAATCCAAACTGATCTTCCCCGAGGTCGGCTTCTACTAGTTTTTCCATTCGTCTGTAAAAAATTCGTGTTAGTATTTTGCAGCTGTGGCTTATTAAACTGATTGTTCGGTAATTTTCACATCTGTCAACACCTGCTTTCTTTGGGATTGGAATTATTATATTCTTCTTGAAGTCTGAGGGTATTTCGCCTGTTTCATACATCTTGCTCACCAGATGGTAGAGTTTTGTCAGGACTGGCTCTCCCAAGACCGTCAGTAGTTCCAATGGAATGTTGTCTACTCCGGGGGCCTTGTTTCGACTCAGGTCTTTCAGTGCTCTGTCAAACTCTTCACGCAGTATCGCATCTCCCATTTCATCTTCATCTACATCCTCTTCCATTTCCATAATATTGTCCTCAAGTACATCGCTCTTGTATAGACCCTCTATATACTCCTTCCACCTTTCTGCTTTCCCTTCTTTGCTTAGAACTGGGTTTCCATCTGAGCTCTTGATGTTCATACAAGTGGTTCTTTTATCTCCAAAGGTCTCTTTAATTTTCCTGTAGGCAGTATCTATCTTACCCCTAGTGAGATAAGCCTCTACATCCTTACATTTGTCCTCTAGCCATCCCTGCTTAGCCATTTTGCACTTCCTGTCGATCTCATTTTTGAGACGTTTGTATTCCTTTTTGCCTGCTTCATTAACTGCATTTTTATATTTTCTCCTTTCATCAATTAAATTCAATATTTCTTCTGTTACCCAAAGATTTCTAAGAGCCCTGGTCTTTTTACCTACTTGATCCTCTGCTGCCTTCACTACTTCATCCCTCAAAGCTACCCATTCTTCTTCTACTGTATTTCTTTCCCCCATTCCTGTCAATTGTTCCCTTATGCTCTCCCTAAAACTCTGTACAACCTCTGGTTCTTTCAGTTTATCCAGGTCCCATCTCCTTAAATTCCCACCTTTTTGCAGTTTCTTCAGTTTTAATCTACAGGTCATAACCAATAGATTGTGGTCAGAGGCCACATCTGCCCCTGGAAATGTCTTACAATTTAAAACCTGGTTCCTAAATCTCTGTCTTACCATTATATAATCTATCTGATACCTTTTAGTATCTCCAGGGTTCTTCCATGTATACAACCTTCTATCATGATTCTTAAACCAAGTGTTAGCTATAATTAAGTTGTGCTCTGTGCAAAATTCTACCAGGCGGCTTCCTCTTTCATTTCTTAGCCCCAATCCATATTCACCTACTACGTTTCCTTCTCTCCCTTTTCCTACACTCGAATTCCAGTCAGCCATGACTATTAAATTTTCGTCTCCCTTCACTATCTGAATAATTTCTTTTATATCATCATACATTTCTTCATTTTCTTCGTCATCTGCAGAGCTAGTTGGCATATAAACTTGTACTACTGTAGTAGGCGTGGGCTTCGTGTCTATCTTGGCCACAATAATGCGTTCACTATGCTGTTTGTAGTAGCTTACCAGCATTCCTATTTTCCTGTTCATTATTAAACCTACTCCTGCATTACCCCTATTTGACTTCGTGTTTATAACCCTGTAGTCACCTGACCAGAAGTCTTGTTCCTCCTGCCACCGAACTTCACTAATTCCCACTATATCTAACTTTAACCTATCCATTTCCCTTTTTAAATTTCCTAACCTACCTGCCCGATTAAGGGATCTGACATTCCACGCTCCGATCCATAGGACGCCAGTTTTCTTTCTTCTGATAATGACATCCTCTTGAGTAGTCCCCGCCCGGAGATCCGAATGGGGGACTATTTTACCTCCGGAATATTTTACCCAAGAGGACGCCATCATCATTTAATCATACAGTGAAGCTGCATGCCCTCGGGAAAAATTACGGCCGTAGTTTCCCCTTGCTTTCAGCCGTTCGCAGTATCAGCACAGCAAGGCCGTTTTGGTTATTGTTACAAGGCCAGATCAGTCAATCATCCACACTGTTGCCCTTGCAACTACTGAAAAGGCTGCTGCCCCTCTTCAGGAACCACACGTTTGTCTGGCCTCTCAACAGATACCCCTCCGTTGTGGTTGTACCTACGGTACGGCCATCTGTATCGCTGAGGCACGCAAGCCTCCCCACCAACGGCAAGGTCCATGGTTCATTCGTAAGTGGACTTATTTAAGCGCTATTTTCTTATATATACTTGAAATTCTGATGCACTATAAAGTTTTGCTGTATGGTTTTATTTCTATGATTTGACTTTAGATTTCTTATCAATCCAACGCGAAGAGCTCTCTGGGTGAACGACTGTTACAGTGGTTGAATTAAAAGTACTTAAAGCGTTACATATTTCTTAAAGCAAAGTTCCCTATCTAAGTCCAGGCTATTTAGATCATTACATTAATCACTGTGCTGTCGTGTTGCCCTGTAAATTGCTGTTATCTGCCACACTGAATGTCACTTGGTAGGTACAACTTAAAAACAAAGCAGATGTGTAAACTACAGTGGACCTGACAATCTTAAATTCAGTTCTTTTCCTTCGTAATTTAACGAATCTTTCACTTTGTTGACATGACAGCTGGCTTGTTTATATCATCCCCGCATACATCTATGGGGCACCAAAGGAAATAAGGTAAGTTTCTTGCAAACTTGAACTTTTAAAATTTGCATTTGACTTGATAAAGCAAACTATCAATCATTGTTTTTGGAGTTCTGACTTTATCAATTATCGACACAAACACAATGAAAGTGAATAGAAATGGATTACGAAAGCACCCTTTTAATAGCACATACTCGGTTATTCGAAGTGTATAAACAAAAAGTAATTACAGTACTGAGGTCAGAAGCGTCATATTTTCGTGTCGTATTACTGTTCCGAACAGTGTGCGATTTGTGCTTTTACCAGTGGGGGGGTTAGTATAATTATATATGTTACTAGCTTGGACCGTGGCGTTACCCATGGTTAAACAGTTATTAATAAATAGATGTTAATGCCGAAACTCACTATTCACGCGTATGCACTATCAGAAAATACATCCATTGTTATATCTTTAAAAGTACATTATAGGTAAAGCTTATTTACAAAATCATCTACATACAGGTATACGAGGGGAATTCAAAAAGTAAAGGCACATTTGTGAAAAGGTGTACTTATTCTGATGATAGAAAACTGAAACATTCGTTATTTTTCTACGTAACCTCCCTGGACTTCAATGCAGTTTTCCCGACGTTTTATGAGTTTTTTATTTATTTCATCTGAAAATACGTTTTTCAGTTGCATCTGTAACCAATTTTGCACCGCAGCAATGACGTCTTCATCACTTCCAAATCTTCTTGGCTGTAGTGCTTCCGTTAAGGGTCCAAACATGTGAAAATCGCTTGGACCCAGGTCTGGACTGTATGGTGGATGTTCCAGCACCTTTACTGCGCCGGCTGTCCATTTGGCAGAATGTGGGCGAGCGTTATCTTGCTGCAGGATGACACCTCTTCACAGTTTTCCACGACGTTTGGATCTGAGTGCAGGTTTTTGTTTCGTACGCAACACATCACATCCACCATACAATACAGACCTGGCTCTAAAGCCTCGTTTACGCTGGGGCGACGTCTTGCAACATTGTGGCATGCTACGGAAATGTGGCGTGCGTCATCTTGTAGCATGCTACAACAGGCAACATCTTGCGGCGTATGTTGCATGCGGCAGGTTAATTTATACCAAACCAACAGAATTTGTGCCACACGTGTGTCGGTCTTGTAGTATAATGGATGATAAAGTGATCGCAGAGGCGGCCTACTTGGTACTTGCACATGCAGCTAACAACGGAAATGATAACCAAAGGAAAAGAAAACGATGGTGGAAGAGAAGAGTATTTAAAGAAGGTCCACGAAATATTATCCTAGGAACTAGAAGCAGACGATGGTGCGGTATTTAGTAATTTTGCGAGAATGTCGACTGAAGACTTTAATTACTTACTGCAGTTAATTACACCTCTTATTGTAAAGAAAGATAACAATTGCTAAGACAGTATTTCACCAATAATTCTATGGGCCATCACATCACGATTTTTAGCCACTGGCGAATCATACAAGTCACTAATGTACTTACTTAAAGTATCATAATCTGCTATTTCCCTCATAGTGCCAGAAGTATGTGAAGCTATTTCATTGGTGTTGAAGAATTACATCAAGGTAAGCAAGCAACATTCAATACTGATTTCATTTAAGTAATGTTTTATTGGCATTTTTAAGCAAATTAAAATGGATATTAAAGAACTGTTAAAAATACTCGTTTCTAACATCGAATTAATTCGAACTCTTCTGTTTCTGTTTGAACAAATTCGTCACAATTATTATTGTCCACATATACAATTTCACAGTTAGGTTTTGCACGAATGTTTTGATGCTCGGAGTTTGCTGTTAATACTCCCCCAAGGCCGCTTTAAAAAGAACGTCTGAAAATATGTGCTTGACATATGTGGGAGGTACAGGTTCTTCAAGAGCTACATCGCCGTCATCTTTTGATACTGTGTCCACTGTGTCATCAGTCTGAAAAAATAGGGAAAGTAATGGGTATGTTTTACTTTTCAGATTCCAAAGGATACTGAAGAATGGCAGAAGGTAACAAGAAATTTCGAAGTGAAGTGGAATTTCCCTCACTGCATAGGAGCCATATATGGCAAACATGTGCAAATTATGTGTCCTCCGAATACTGGAAGTGAATACATCAACTACAAAAAAACATTCAGCATTGTCCTTACGGCAATTGTAGACGCAAATTAGTGCTTTCAATATGTAATTGTTGGGTGTCACAGGGACTGAAAGAGAGGGGAGGAGGAGATTGACTTAGACGGGGAGAGAAATAGACCTTAGTGAAGGGGAGAGTGACGGAGGAGGTAGGAGGTTATAGAGGAGAGAAGCAGATGGACAGAGAGAAGGGCAGGAGAAGATGGGGAGTGGGAAAAGAAGGAGATGGACATAAGGGGACGGTAGAGACATCCGGGCAATGCCAAGATTATTTACCTCATTTATAAAATTAATAAATCTTCATATGTCGTTAATTAACAACTTCGTAAATGATTCATGCAATATACGATACTCAAACTATACTAAAATATGAGATGAATAAAATGGAAAATTAAAATTTTTGTGTTGTTTTGTGCTTAATTTTAACACTCTGAAATTATAAATGAAAGTTAATTTGTTAAATCATCGTATTATGACAAAGCCACAGCAAAGTGTGGCCGGTTCAGCTAGTACTACAGTATATAATTGCCATTTTAACTTACAGAGTTTAGTTGAAAGGACGAGATGAATGAGACTGCTCCTGAAGATTCGAGGGTTTGCCTGTTGGTTTGTCAAGGGCGCTATGGTGCTGAGTCTTGATTCACCTTGCTGCAAATTTTTCTGCATCGAAGCAATGTAGTGGAGCTCCATTTATTGAAATGAAAAGTAGTCTTGAAAGTGTCGGAATTTGTAAGTGATTTCTCTGATCAGTCAGAGTTAAATTCATGGCACTAAATCCGCGTTCACATTCAGCCGTAGATATAGGCCAAATACCGAAAAAATTTCTTCCAAAATGTCTGAAATCTGTTATATTCATCACAAGATGGTTCTTTAATTAATACCCCTTTGAATGTGCGCTTTTCCTCCAAATCTTGTACAATCATAATAATTCGTGGCGAGTCATTTGTTTTCAGTGTTTCAAGAGTTCTTACAGCCACGTCAATTTCCTGTTTTGCTTTAAGGCTGAAGAATTTCTGTTCTGCATAAAGAATGATAATACTTGCAGAACTTCTAGGGCCTCATAAAGTATAACTAATTCCATTGCAAGCAACCACTTTGTGAGATGTTTTAGTAAACCTTCAAACTTAGATCTCTCCTGAGTTGATCGGGAACCATCATGTCTCAGTTTTTCCAAAAGATGGACAAGAAAACGGTGACTTTCAAGAAGAGCTCGAACAGCATTAAATGTGGAAGCAACCCAACGTACGCGAACAATACGGCCTGGTTTTAATGGCTGCGAGGATAATTCTTGTGAAACACTTTGTAGTAGTCTCTGATTTTTGGGACTTCGAGAAAACACAGAATACAAGGAATCTAAAAAACCTGTATATGGTATACATCTGCTACATCATTCATAACATCGTGGACAGCTAATTCCATTTTGTGGTTCATACAATGAACGACAGTTAAATCCTTATGTAAATGACTACGCAGTAGAGCGGCTACGCCTTTGTGAGGTGCAAGCATTGTTGAGCCACCATCTGTTGCGATATCTACAAGGTGGTTTTTTAGTACATCTTTTGTAATGCCATACTTTTCAAGTGCTGCTAACAGTGTGCTGAAAATGCATTCTCCTGTCCCACTTTTTAATTCAACAATGTCAAAAAAATAATTGCAAGTAACTGCCTCAAAGGACAAACGTAAATATATTATTAAACAGATTTTATTGGAAACCGTTGTACTTTCGTCCATCATGATACTAAAGTTTGTACCCGATTCTACAAGGCAGTGAGCAAGATTCTTTTTCATTTCTTCTCCTACAAACATAATGATATTTCGGCATGCATGGTCAGAATGAAGCATATTACCGACTGATAAACCATTAAGATATTGTAGTTCGATTACTGCAGGATACGATTTGAATGATAATTTCTGTTTAGCTATTACACATGCAGAAATGGTTCAAATGGCTCTGAGCACTAAGCGACTTAACTTCTGAGGTCATCAGTCGCCTAGAACTTAGAACTAATTAAACCTAACTAACCTAAGGACATCACACACATCCATGCCCGAGGCAGCATTCGAACCTGCGACTGTAGCGATCGCTCGGTTCCAGACAGTAGCGCCAAGAACCGCACGGCCACTCCGGCCGGCTATTACATATGCAGCTCTGAACAACGAAGCAGCAGCGACTACTTTTTCTTGATGCTGCTTTCCCCACAACTTTTCACTTTCACTCACGCATTTTTCTAAACTTTTCTTTTCTTTTATACACATGATTTCTACGCACTTCTTGTGTGATTTGCTCTTTGGATGATCCCCGATTTTATCATTCAGTTTTTTGGCGTTATTGGCAGAAATACCAGCTAAAAACACGTTATCGATACGCACACGATCACTGCTTTCCACCTTAAGGTCACGAACTTGTGAATACACTGTGCATATTACGGACAGCACGGCTTAGTCTTTTGCCAGTTTTGAAAACGTGATAAGGCAACACAATTTTCTACTATAATATCAAGAGTACTGTTACTCCCATTCCTACCTTGAGACGTGTCACAGTTTTCAGTCACCGGAGATTCAGTCTCTTCCCCTGTATTAGCACCATTGTGGCGGCAGCACCGTCCAACGCACGAAGGGCTGAACTACGGCACTGCCGACACAAGTAGGGGCAGCTATACCGTTATGCTGAATTTCGGCAACGGCGCGTCGCACACCGGACCGGACGGGAACAAAGCTGCCACCAGTTCGAGCTAGTCGACGCGACGCGACGCACGTCTCCCCAGTTCTTCCGCCGCGGACCACGTGCGTCGGGTCAACGTGACTCCGCCGTAAATGCGTACGCGCGGTCGTAAACGCAGTCGCCGTTAAATTGTCTTTCGCTCCTTCGCGGACATTACGGTGCCTCCGGCCGCGCCAAGAGCAGAACATTCGGTGACGCGGCCTTTTGTCTCGCTCGGTCCACGTGGTCGCGCCACGGCTCGTCACTGGAGTGTACACCCTCCGGGATCGGTGACCGAGCCGTGCCGCCAGTGCAACGCGCCTATGTAGACGGACATTAGCGAAGTATATTATTTGTCATTTATTGTAACGGCAGGAAAAATAAACGTGTCCTGTCCAGAATCCGCTTTAGTCATTTATTGCCACAAAGCCTCTCCCATGAGCATAGTGCGTGGGCGCGGCGATAAATGCCGGTTCACTGCACATGAGCGACTGTAAGCGGAGATACAACACGTTCCCGCTTCACTGGTGACCCCGACGTGATCTGAGGCTAAAAAAACACGTGGTGACGAACGTTCGTCGGTACGAGAGACGTGGAACCGCGAGTAGGCTTGCGCGCATACGCCCGCGCCGAACAGTGCTCCGTAGTAAATTTTTTTTTAACTTACTTTTTTTGTATTGTTTTCGTGTGCACGAGAGACGTGGAACCGCGAGTAGGCTTGCGCGCATACGCCCGCGCCGAACAGTGCTCCGTAGTAAATTTTTTTTTAACTTACTTTTTTTTGTATTGTTTTCGTGTGCGTATATTTTGATCGCGGACGGCTTAGTGTTTTTTTTTTTCTTTTCGTGTGTTTCCCTTGTGTTATTTTCGCTGTGTACTTTCCTCTTGTACGAGGATTCGACTCTGAACTAAGATGGCGACACTAGAGGAGTTGCAAAAGACCGTAGAGGAACTGCTCGCACGCAACACGAGGCTAGAGAGTGAGCTACAGGCACGGACTACACGCGCGGACGCCGCGCAGCCACAGACAGCTCAGGACAATGTTGGCGCGCAAATCCCCGCCACAGCGACGCCTCCTACGACCGCCGGAACGCCGACAGGCGCAGGACGGGCACTGATCAGGCTGCCTCCCTTTTGGCCGCGCGACCCTGTAATGTGGTTCAGCCAGGTTGAGGCGGTATTTATGAGCAACCACGTGACCTGCGACCTGGCGAAATTTGGGCACGTAGTGAGCCAGCTGGACCAGAACTATGCGGCCGAAGTGCGGGACATAATCACCGCCCCGCCGACGCAGTCAAGCTACAAACGGCTCAAGCAAGAGCTGATCCGGCGGATTTCGTCGTCAGAGGAACAGCGAGTGCACCAACTGCTGCGGCAAGAGGAATGCGGCGATCGGAGGCCCTCGCAGTTCCTGCGCCACTTGCGGAGCCTCGCGCAGTCCGATATGGTGCCAGATTCGCTGTTGCGCACTATCTGGGTGCGCAGCCTCCCAGCTCAGGTCCAGGCAGTGATAGCCGCACAGACGGAGATGCAGCTGGACGCCGTCGCTAACTTGGCCGACAGGGTGCACGACGCGCTGACAACGGCGCCTAGCACCGCGGCTGCGGCAGCTTACGACTCCGTCCCCCCACCTCCGTGGCGGCCAGCGCCTCCCGCACCCGCATCGGATGCCGACCTGCACCAGCTAGTGCAAAACTTGACCGCACAGGTGGCAGCTCTCTCGACGCAAGTCGACCGGTTGGCGCGCTCGCAGCAAGAGGGCAGCACGCGTCGCAGCGGCAGCAGACCGGGCGACAGGCGGCGTGGCTCGCGCAGCCGGCAACGCAGCAACAGCCGCTCCAACGGTACCCCGCCGACGTCACAGCACTCACAAAGCGGCTACTGCTGGTACCACGCCCGCTTCGGCAACGAAGCAACCAGGTGCCGCGCTCCTTGCTCGCACCCAAACGCCAGCTGCGACCGGACCTAGGCGCACCCGGCTGCAATATGATTTCGAAGCGTCTGTTTGTTGCGGAACGGGGGGCAGGCGTGAGGTACCTCGGCGACACGGGTTCGGACCTCTCGATATTCCCCCGTTCTATGTTACGAGACCGCAGGCGGGCCGAGGCACTCTGCCTTACAGCGGCGAACAATTCCGCTATAAAAACTTACGGCACACACAGCCGCAATATAGATCTAGGCCTACGGCGCACGTTCTCGTGGACTTTTACCGTGGCCGACGTCAATGAGCCGATCCTGGGCGCAGACTTTCTCGGCCACTACGGGCTACTAGCCGACATCGCAAACGGCCAGCTCATCGACGCCACAACTAATTTAAAGATAGCGGGACAGCGCCGGCAGGCTGCATACTACAGCGTTAAACCCGTGAAGTGCCCCGGACCGTACGCTGACATTCTTGAACAATTCCCCGACCTCACCCGCCCAGCCGGTGCACCGAGAGACATTAAACATTCGACGGTGCACCACATAATAACCACACCCGGACCCCCCCACATCGTGTCGCCCACGTCGACTCGCGCCAGACAGACTCGCAGCAGCAAAGGCAGAGTTCGAGGCCATGCTGCGGCAAGGCATCGTGCGACCATCGAGCAGCCCATGGTCATCGGCGTTGCATTTAGTGCCCAAAAAAGACAATTCGTGGCGCCCGTGTGGGGACTATCGCGCCCTTAATTCGCGAACGGTGCCGGACCGCTACCCAGTCCCACACCTTCAAGACTTCAGCTACGCCCTGGCGGGCTGCGCGGTGTTCAGCAAGATTGACTGCGCAAAGGCGTACACCCAAATTCCGGTGGCGCCCGAAGATATCGAAAAAACAGCCATCGTAACGCCCTTTGGGCTTTTCGAAAGCCTGTTTATGACTTTCGGTCTTCGGAATGCTGCCCAGACTTGGCAGCGGTTCCTGGACGGCGTCTTGCGAGGCTTGCCATTTTGCTTTGCGTACCTCGACGACATCTTGGTGTATTCCAAGTCGCCCGAACTCCACCGCCGCCACTTAACGACCATCTTTCAGCGCCTGAGTGAAGCCGACATCGTCATTAACCCCGCTAAATGCGAGTTCGGCGTGACGGAAATTGAGTTCCTCGGCCATTTAATTACGCCCACCGGATCGACACCGCTACCGGAGAAAGTGAAGGCAATACAGAACATGCCGCGTCCGCAGACGCACAGAGAATTACGACGTTACCTCGGCATGTTGAACTTTTATCGACGACACCTGCCCAACGCCGCAGCCGTGCAAGAGCCGCTGACTAAGGCATTACAAGGTCCTACCTCAAAAGGAAGGACTCTCGTGAATTGGACAGACGCAATGGAGCAGAGCTTCACGGACTCAAAAAGGAATCTCGTGGAAGCGACGCTGCTCGCGCACCCGGTACATGACGCGGACTTAGCTGTAGTCGTGGACGCCAGCCAGGCCGCCATCGGCGCGGCGTTACAACAGCGCGTCGGCGGGAGTTGGCAGCCTCTCGGTTTTTTCTCTAAAAAGCTTTCCGATTCGCAACGTGCTTGGAGCGCTTATGACCGAGAGTTGCTTGCGGTGTACGCGGCGGTGAAATACTTCCGACCGTCCATAGAAGCCCGACAGTTCATCATTTTCACCGATCACAAACCCATTACCCACGCGTTCGAGAACAACCACACTAAGTGTTCACCGCGCCAACTCCAGCAGTTAGAGTACGTGTCGCAATTCACGACTGACATTCGACACATTTCGGGGATAGACAATATCGTCGCCGATTGTTTGTCCCGAGCGTGTGCCGTTATTTCACCCCCTGTGAACTTTGAGGACGTGGCCCAAGTACAGGAGAGTGACGAAGAACTACACCGCTTCCGTCACGACACTTCCAGCGGCCTGCAACTGGAGCTGGTGCCTGTCCCCGGCTCCGCACGGAAGATTTGGTGTGACACCTCAACCGGCACGCACCGACCGTTTCTCCCGGAGAAATTCCGGCGCAGTGCCTTCGACCGTGTCCACGGACTGTCACACCCCGGCACCAACACCACTGCGACGCTCGTGGCTGCGCGTTTCGTCTGGCCCGGGCTTCGGAAGGACTGCCGCGAATGGGCGCGCACTTGCACCGCATGTCAGCGCGCCAAAGTCGGCAGGCACACCCACGCACCCGTGGGCACCTTCCCGGACGCGACGCGCCGATTTGCGCACGTCCACGTGGACCTCGTCGGCCCGCTTCCTCTCTCACAAGGCAAGCGGTACCTCCTAACTATGGTGGACCGCTTCACTCGCTGGCCGGAAGCAACGCCCGTCGCGGACGTCACAGCCGAGACCGTCGCCACCGCATTCGTCGACACCTGGGTGGCACGCTTCGGATGTCCCAGTCACGTGACAACTGATCGCGGCCGCCAGTTTGACTGCGCGTTGTTCACGCACGTCGCCAGATTGTGTGGCACCCGGTTACACAGGACAACCAGCTACCATCCGGCGTCGAATGGCATGGTCGAACGGTTCCACAGGACCCTCAAAGCCGCTCTAACCTGCCACGACACCTCATGGCCAGAGGCGCTTCCACTGGTGCTGCTCGGCCTGCGAGTCACGCCGAAGGAGGAGATCGGCGCGTCACCTGCCGACCTCGTTTACGGGCAATCCCTGACAATCCCGGGCGATTTTGTCGAAGATGCAAGACTCCCACGCGACGCCGTGGCACCCACTCTGGCGGAACGTCTGCGCAGTCACATGGCCGGCCTCCGAGCGCACGCACCGACGCGGCACGGCACCGGGAAGATATTCGTCCACGCCGACCTGCAGCGCTGCACGCACGTCATGTTGCGTACCGACGCAGTACGGCCGCCTCTCCGACCGCCCTACAGTGGACCGCACCGCGTGATCGCCCGAGGAGACAAAACGCTGGTCCTCGAGTGCAACGGAAAGCCGTCGACAGTGTCAGTCGACCGCGTCAAACCAGCCTACGTCTTGCCCGCTCCATCAGCCACGCATTTCTTCGACCCGGCAGAAGATCTGTTCACGGACGACACTCCCTCTGCCAGCGGTCAGACGGAACCCGCACCCGGAGCCGCCGGTGACGCACAGCCGCAGCCTGCTGTCATCGCGCCGCCACGTGCGCCTCCCTCCACCACGCCCAGGCAGCTGGTACGGCCGCCCGGACCGCGCCCACCACAGGCGCACCGGTCGCCCCCACCACAGCCGCCAGCGGACTACGTCACGCGCGCCGGCCGCCGCGTCCGGTTCAAACGGCCGTGCTGCGTCGCCAGCGCGCCACGACACCCAAACCGGCAATCATGCGCCCGAGCCACCGAACGCCGTCAGAATTCGGCGCCCACGAGCCGCCGTCCGCTGTAGAGGCCCGACCTCCAGCTGCAAGTGCCTTCGGCCGGTAACTCCAGTCGAGCGTTCGTCACAGCTCCTGGACCCGCGTTCGCGTCTTTTGCCTCCGCCGCGTCGGGCGTTGAGGCCGGATCGGCACCCGCGCCAGCTTACCGCATTCGCTTCTCCGTCGAGCTCCGGACATCGCGCACCACACCGCCCGGCTTGTCCGTAGTAGCTCCCGGAATCCGCGTTCGAGTTCCGACGGTAACGCACTCGCGCAAGCGCCTTCGAGACGTCACCACCAATGACCTGCAACGCGCGCCTTCACGCGCATCGCCACGGACAGTCGCAGCCAGTGCCTGCTGCCGCTGTCACTAGCCGCCAGCGCGAGGACACGCCCACCGCACGCTCGCCGGCCCGGCGCGCTGACGTCACGGGCCGCCGCCCTTCCGACGCCGACCGACCCCCACCAAAGCTGCCGCACTGCCATCACGCAGTGCGCGAACTTTAAACACACGCGCGCCATCGAACGATCGCCGCGTTTTCGCAGCTACGGAGCTCCGCTCTCCAAGGGGGGATCTGTGTGGCGGCAGCACCGTCCAACGCACGAAGGGCTGAACTACGGCACTGCCGACACAAGTAGGGGCAGCTATACCGTTATGCTGAATTTCGGCAACGGCGCGTCGCACACCGGACCGGACGGGAACAAAGCTGCCACCAGTTCGAGCTAGTCGACGCGACGCGACGCACGTCTCCCCAGTTCTTCCGCCGCGGACCACGTGCGTCGGGTCAACGTGACTCCGCCGTAAATGCGTACGCGCGGTCGTAAACGCAGTCGCCGTTAAATTGTCTTTCGCTCCTTCGCGGACATTACGGTGCCTCCGGCCGCGCCAAGAGCAGAACATTCGGTGACGCGGCCTTTTGTCTCGCTCGGTCCACGTGGTCGCGCCACGGCTCGTCACTGGAGTGTACACCCTCCGGGATCGGTGACCGAGCCGTGCCGCCAGTGCAACGCGCCTATGTAGACGGACATTAGCGAAGTATATTATTTGTCATTTATTGTAACGGCAGGAAAAATAAACGTGTCCTGTCCAGAATCCGCTTTAGTCATTTATTGCCACAAAGCCTCTCCCATGAGCATAGTGCGTGGGCGCGGCGATAAATGCCGGTTCACTGCACATGAGCGACTGTAAGCGGAGATACAACACGTTCCCGCTTCACCATCATTATCGTTTTCGTTTTTACATTCACTGTCTATTTCAACTCTTTTAGCACCACTGTTAGTATCCTGACTGTCAGAGTTTGTACACGTATCAGGTAATGCACTGCTCTTAAGGAAATCAAAAATGTTACTTTGTTTGAATGACATCGTGAAATTCCGTAGTTCTTACAGGCCCGGACGCACTCAACTCACTAATGAAGTTACTGAAGCGAGAACGTGTGAGGATCGCCGTGTGTTTGGCGGACGCGAGGCAACGAACGAACGGCACCAATTAATTTGGAGTACGCGATGCTGGGGAGCCTGTGTTAAGCTCCACCCACGTGGTTGGCTGCTAGCGAAGTGAGACTGTCCGATCCCGTCTGGTAGGTACCGTTGCTCACTTCGCACTACTTTGTGCTTTCGTCCCAGGCGTGTTAGTCCGCGCCATACCGTTGCCAAAAGGTGGCCTAACGGTAAATGTTCGCACAGGTACCGGGCCGGTCACCACCCTGTGTCAGGGCCCGGGGTGGGAATTTCAGCCCCCAGCTCACCCAAGTCGGCAGTACGACTGCTGCGGTATGAGTGCCACACTACTTCCCTCGCACCTTAGACGAAAGCAACAATGACATCATGAGAATGATGATTTAGTTCAATATGTTTTGAAATGCTTAATTACTGCATAACACTTTTTCAAAATTAATAAGCAAACATATTAATAGTATAAATAGAAGACTGTATTCAAAATTTCAGTGTTCGGCTCCACAAATTTAAATAATGTGTAAAGTTTTACTCCAGTGCGTGGGAAATAAACATACCAGGATGGGATGCATAAACTAAAACCAGAGGAGGGGATGGTCTGATGCAGAGGGGGGGAAATCCCCCCCTGCAAATCGCACACTGGTACCGAATACGCATCTAAAACCAGAAAAACGTTTGAAGTTGCGTTCCTTAGGCTGTGTTGTTCACTAACACAGTGTAACATTTACTATATGAAACAAATATCGCGTGCAACACCACAGAAATAACGAACAAGAAGCAATTGTAAACACTCGTCTGCTGATGTATTGGGGGATCCAAGATGGCGCCAGACCCCGCCCACTGGCTTCAAACAAACGTACAGCGTATGTCTGTAGCGCCATCTCCCCTTATTCTACCTCCATGCTTTTCAGAGTACTTAAATAAAACCTTAATCTATCGAAATATGATGAAAACCGAAAATCGATTTTTTTCGACCTGAACCACGGTGTGGTCCCCTTAAAGACAGAGGAAGAGTTATGGGAAGCAAGGGGCTATCTAGAGTTTTGCTCAGGGTCCTTAGCCGATAGGTTCAATGAAAGGGTAGCTCGTTTCGAAATACAGGGCGAAGTGCTAGATCTTTGAACATCCGACTTTATCCTACGAATGTCAAAATATTTTGTGACTCCCATCCATATAGGGTAATAAAATCTTACCGAATTTATTAAGTGTTTCGGCTAAGGAACGTAGCTTTTTTAGCTTCTCTCTGCTGATGGCTATTTCTTACACTAATAAAAAGGATTTGTGTCACATCATTTAGTAGTGTGACAGGGTTCGCAATATGTCCATGTGTATATGACCCTCGAAAAGTAATGGAGGGGACGGTTAAGCAATAATAAATTGTTACTGGCTGATAGCTCACGAGGTCGACACAGTGAGACGTTTTGTTGCAGTAACAACCCGTCGATAGTGGTGGCTTGGACATCAAATAGATGAGTAAAATGCATTGCAATTATGGAAAAACTTGTAAAGTTACGAAAATTGATGGAAAATATGTAAAGCTGATGAAAATACGACAAATATGAAGAGGAATGAGGGTACTTACGTGCTCACCTGGGTGTATGAAAATAATTACATTCCTCCACCAGTTTCCTATGGGTTTCAGTCCTGCAGAATACCCTCTTGTTCCACATGCGGTTATGCACTGTAAGTCATAAAAATTAAAGACGCAGTGTCCAAATATTTGGGGCTCAGGATGATTACCTAATATACACTGAAACAGCGATCACACACCTGGGTGCAATATCCACCACCAATATGAAATCAATGCTGCTACCCCCTCTGTCTGGAAGATAAGATTCAATGTAGAGGTCATTTCCTTTGGATAGCTTTAGCTCCACAATGCCGCAAACTCTTCCAGTTTCCACATATTGAGATGTCTTCTACATTTTTGACAGCAAGTAACACCACCTCTGTCTCATTTGAACCATTCTGTGTATAGTGAGAGTAGCTTAGTTTACATCATGTGATGTTCAACTTTTTGTGAGAGTCAATGAATTGAAATGTATTAATATAATTCTCTTTAACTTGGTTTTAGATAAAGTAGTAAAAACACATTAAAAAACAGAGGCACAAAGGGTATAAGCATGGGCCAAGGAAAGAACAAATTTGAAATAAAATGTTTAGCCTTTGCGGATGATATGGCATTGATAACTGAAAACCGAACAGATGCAACAGTTATGCTTGATATGTTACACGAGATTGCTGAAAAGACTGGGCTAAAAATATCCTACGAAAAAACCGAGTATATAGAACACAAACATAATACAGAAAAGTTTATGAAAACAAAGAATGGAAAAATTAAAAGAGTTGATAGATTCAAATACCTGGGGAAGTGGGTTCCAAGCCAATGGACTGGATAACACAACAAATAAAGAAAGAATAAAAAAGTTGGAATTTGCATATAAATTAACACAAAACTACTACAATAAGAAATCAATATCCATACAAGCAAAGATTAAACATTATAATTCAGTTATTAGGACACAAGCAACATATGGATCAGAGTGCCTAACATTGAATAAAAAAGTCGAATTAAGAGAAATAGAAAAAAGAGAGAGAAAAATATTAAGAAAAATTCTAGGTCCTGAGAAAAACAAGGAAAATAGGTGGATTAAAAGGAGAAACGAAGACCTACACAAAAATACAGAAAAGATCACAGATACAATGAGGAAGAGACGGCTAAAATTTTATGGACATTTAAAAAGAATGGAAGAAACACGGATTACAAAGAAAATTTTTAATTACGTTAGTAAGCTGAAAAAAACTGTAGGATGGATAGAAGCAGTAAAGAAAGACGCCAACAAAATAGGTGTTACAGAAGAAATAATACGTGACAGGAATAACTTTAGGCTGCTTATAGAAAACGCAAACTATGAAGAAGATGCGCCAAAACCTCGACCCAAGAGAGTGTGGACAGATGAGCAGAGACGAGCAGTTGGCGAGAAAATGAAGAAGTACATCTACATCTACATCTATACTCCGCGAGCCACCTTACGGTGTGTGGCGGAGGGTACTTATTGTACCACTATCTGATCCCCCCTTCCCTGTTCCATTCACGAATTGTGCGTGGGAAGAACGACTGCTTGTAAGTCTCCGTATTTGCTCTAATTTCTCGGATCTTTTCGTTGTGATCATTACGCGAGATATATGTGGGCGGTAGTAATATGTTGCCCATCTCTTCCCGGAATGTGCTCTCTCGTAATTTCGATAATAAACCTCTCCGTATTGCGTAACGCCTTTCTTGAAGTGTCCGCCACTGGAGCTTGTTCAGCATCTCCGTAACGCTCTCGCGCTGACTAAATGTCCCCATGACGAATCGCGCTGCTTTTCGCTGGATCATGTCTATCTCTTCTATTAATCCAACCTGGTAAGGGTCCCATACTGATGAGCAATACTCAAGAATCGGACGAACAAGCGTTTTGTAAGCTACTTCTTTCGTCGATGAGTCACATTTTCTTAGAATTCTTCCTATGAATCTCAACCTGGCGCCTGCTTTTTCCACTATTTGTTTTATGTGATCATTCCACTTCAGATCGCTCCGGATAGTAACTCCTAAGTATTTTACGGTCGTTACCGCTTCCAATGATTTACCACCTATGGCATAATCGTACTGGAATGGATTTCTGCCCCTATGTATGCGCATTATATTACATTTATCTACGTTTAGGGAAAGCTGCCAGCTGTCGCACCATGCATTAATCCTCTGCAGGTCTTCCTGGAGTACGTACGAGTCTTCTGATGTTGCTACTTTCTTGTAGACAACCGTGTCATCTGCAAATAGCCTCACGGAGCTACCGATGTTGTCAACTAAGTCATTTATGTATATTGTAAACAATAAAGGTCCTATCACGCTTCCTTGCGGTACTCCCGAAATTACCTCTACATCTGCAGATTTTGAACCGTTAAGAATGACATGTTGTGTTCTTTCTTCTAGGAAATCCTGAATCCAATCACAAACCTGGTCCGATATTCCGTAAGCTCGTATTTTTTTCACTAAACGTAAGTGCGGAACCGTATCAAATGCCTTCCTGAAGTCCAGGAATACGGCATCAATCTGCTCGCCAGTGTCTACGGCACTGTGAATTTCTTGGGCAAATAGGGCGAGCTGAGTTTCACATGATCTCTGTTTGCGGAATCCATGTTGGTTATGATGAAGGAGATTTGTATTATCTAAGAACGTCATAATACGAGAACACAAAACATGTTGCATTATTCTACAACAGATTGACGTAAGCGAAATAGGCCTATAATTATTCGCATCTGATTTATGACCCTTCTTGAAAATGGGAACGACCTGCGCTTTCTTCCAGTCGCTAGGTACTTTACGTTCTTCCAGCGATCTACGATAAATTGCTGATAGAAAGGGGGCAAGTTCTTTAGCATAATCACTGTAGAATCTTAAGGGTATCTCGTCTGGTCCGGATGCTTTTCCGCTCCTAAGTGATAGCAGTTGTTTTTCAATTCCGATATCGTTTATTTCAATATTTTCCATTTTGGCGTCCGTGCGACGGCTGAAGTCAGGGACCGTGTTACGATTTTCCGCAGTGAAACAGTTTCGGAACACTGAATTCAGTATTTCTGCCTTTCTTCGGTCGTCCTCTGTTTCGGTGCCATCGTGGTCAACGAGTGACTGAATAGGGGATTTAGATCCGCTTACCGATTTTACATATGACCAAAACTTTTTAGGGTTCTTGTTTAGATTGTTTGCCAATGTTTTATGTTCGAATTCGTTGAATGCTTCTCTCATTGCTCTCTTTACGCTCTTTTTCGCTTCGTTCAGCTTTTCCTTATCAGCTATGATTCGACTACTCTTAAACCTATGATGAAGCTTTCTTTGTTTCCGTAGTACCTTTCGTACATGATTGTTATACCACGGTGGATCTTTCCCCTCGCTTTGGACCTTAGTCGGTACGAACTTATCTAAGGCGTACTGGACGATGTTTCTGAATTTTTTCCATTTTTGTTCCACATCCTCTTCCTCAGAAATGAACGTTTGATGGTGGTCACTCAGATATTCTGCGATTTGTGCCCTATCACTCTTGTTAAGCAAATATATTTTCCTTCCTTTCTTGGCATTTCTTATTACACTTGTAGTCATTGATGCAACCACTGACTTATGATCACTGATACCCTCTTCTACATTCACGGAGTCGAAAAGTTCCGGTCTATTTGTTGCTATGAGGTCTAAAACGTTAGCTTCACGAGTTGGTTCTCTAACTATCTGCTCGAAGTAATTCTCGGACAAGGCAGTCAGGATAATGTCACAAGAGTCTCTGTCCCTGGCTCCAGTTCTGATTGTGTGACTATCCCATTCTATACCTGGTAGATTGAAGTCTCCCCCTATTACAATAGTATGATCACGAAACTTCTTCACGACGTTCTGCAGGTTCTCTCTGAGGCGCTCAACTACTACGGTTGCTGATGCAGGTGGTCTATAGAAGCATCCGACTATCATATCTGACCCACCTTTGATACTTAGCTTAACCCAGATTATTTCACATTCGCATTCGCTAATAACTTCACTGGATATTATTGAATTCTTTACTGCTATAAATACTCCTCCACCATTGGCGTTTATCCTATCCTTGCGGTATATATTCCATTCTGTGTCTAGGATTTCGTTACTGTTCACTTCCGGTTTTAACCAACTTTCCGTTCCTAATACTATATGCGCACTATTTCCTTCAATAAGAGATACTAATTCAGGAACCTTGCCCTGGATACTCCTGCAGTTTACCAATATTACGTTAACTTTTCCTGTTTTTGGTCTCTGAGGACGGACGTTCTTTATCAACGATGATAATGTCCTCTCTGGTAAGCCGTCAGGTATTTTATCGTTTCGCCCAAGGGGGGTCCCTCTAACCTAAAAAACCCCCGTGTGCACGCCACACGTACTCTGCTACCCTAGTAGCTGCTTCCGGTGTGTAGTGCACGCCTGACCTGTCTAGGGGGGCCCTACAGTTCTCCACCCAATAACGGAGGTCGATGAATTTGCAACCATTATAGTCGCAGAGTCGTCTGAGCCTCTGGTTTAGACCCTCCACACGGCTCCAAACCAGAGGACCGCGATCGACTCTGGGCACTATGCTGCAGATATTAAGCTCAGCTTGCACTCCGCGTGCGATGCTGGTTGTCTTCACCAAATCAGCCAGCCGCCAGAAGGAACCAAGGATGGCCTCAGAACCCAAGCGGCAGGCGTCATTCGTTCCAACATGTGCTACTATCTGCAGCCGGTCACACCCAGTGCGTTCAATAGCTGCCGGAAGGGCCTCCTCCACATTACGGACGAGACCCCCCGGCAAGCACACCGAGTGCACACTGGCATTCTTCCCCGACCTACCCGCTATTTTCCTGAGGGGCTCCATAACCCGCCTAACGTTGGAGCTCCCTATAACTAATAGGCCCGCCCTCTGTGACTGTCGGGACCTTGCCGGAGAATCGGCCACTGGCTCAACAGGCGAGGCATCCTGTGGTGGCTCGGAAACGATGTCATCACCACTAGGAAGCACCCCGTACCTGTTGGAAAGGGGTAAGGCAGCTGCCACGCAGCCAGATCCCCTTCGCCTTTCGGCCAGGCACGCGTGAGCCCACCACTGTCCGCCATTCACCCTGGAGTGATGGCTGACCGGTAAGATGCTCACTGCCGGAAGACGCAGCGACATCAGGGGTTCCATGTGATTCCAAGGCCACCGAAGTAGGCATAGGTCTCACCACAGTTGCCCCAACGCCACTACGAGCCGACGCCTGCGCCTCGAGCTCGATGAGCCTAACAGACAAAGCCTCCACCTGCCCCCGAAGAGTGGCCAATTCTCCTTGCGTCCGCTCACAACAACCACAGTCCCTACACATGACTATGTTTACCCTACCCTATACGGTGACAAATTCCCAAGATAATCTTCTGATGAGCTACTCTGATAATCAAGAAACACTCACTGAAATACGAGACGCGAAAACTACGCTAGGTTTTCCCAGAAAAACTATTTAAAAGCTAAGCGCAGCAAATAAGTACAAAAACGCTTTATACAAACAGTACTCGCTGCTGCTGGTGCTCTCGCTCTGGCTGTCACAAGACAACTGCTGATTCAAGTGACTAGTGGCTAACGGCCGCGAAACAAACAAAGACGGTTTTAGGGCGCTTTCTGTTCTAAACGATCAAGAAAACACTAAGAAATCTAACACGAAAACTACGTAAAGTTTTATCAAGAACTGTTAGTTACTATGCAGAGCAGATAAACACAAATAGAATCCCTTCCTTAGTGGAAGGTCGTAAACAAAATGCAAAATAAACGCTTTATACAAACAGTACTCGCTGCTGCTGGTGCTGTCGCTCTGGCTGTCACAAGACAACTGCTGATTCAAGTGACTATTGGCTAACGGCCGCGAAACAAACAAAAGACGGTTTTAGGGCGCTTTCTGTTCTAAACGATCAAGAAAACACTAAGAAATCTAACACGAAAACTACGTAAAGTTTTATCATGAACTGTTAGTTACTATGCAGAGCAGATAAACACAAATAGAATCCCTTCCTTAGTGGAAGGTCGTAAACAAAATGCAAAATAAACGCTTTATACAAACAGTACTCGCTGCTGCTGGTGCTCTCGCACTGGGAAGAACGGAAGAAAAAGAAACACCATAAGTCTTAAGTTGTATACGGTCCATAGCTGGCCAAATTCATAAATTAAAAAAAAAATCAGTTTTGTGTCTGTCACAGACCTCAGATTCGTGGTATATCTACATCTACCTCTACATGGTTACTCTGCAGGTCACACTTAAGTGCCTGTTAGATGGTTCATCAAACCATTTCCATACTACTTCTCTACCATTACACTCTCGAATGGCGCGTAGGAAAAAAGGAACACCGAAATCTTTACTTTCGAGCTCTAATTTGTCTTACTTTATTGTGATGATAATTTCTCCCTACATAGGTGGGTGTCAACAAAATATTTTCGCAATCTGAAGAGAAAGTTGTTGATCGAAATTTCGTAAATACGTCTCGCCGGAAAGAAAACGGCCTTTGTTTCAGTGACTGCCACCCCAACTCGCGTATCATATCAGTGACACTCTCATCCCTATTGCACAGTAACACGAAACGAGCTGCCCTTCTTTGCACTTTTTCGATGTCCTTCTGGTAAGGATCCCACATCGCGCAGCAATATTCCAGCAGAGGACAGACAAGTGTAATGTAGGGTGTCTCTTTAGTGGGTTTGTCGCATCTTCTAAGTGTTCTGCCAACAAAGAGCAGTCTTTGTTTCTCCTTCCCCGCACCGCAGAGACAGGCTGAACAGTGAAGGGGGAGGCGTGTTTATAGCGGTAAGAAGTGCAATAGTATCGAAGGAAATTGACGGAGATCCGAAATGTGAAATGATCTGGGTGAAGGTCGCGGTTAAAGCAGGCTCAGACATGGTAATTGGATGTCTCTATAGGCCCCCTGGCTCAGCAGCTGTTGTGGCTGAGCACCTGAAGGATAATTTGGAAAATATTTCGAGTAGATTTCCCCACCATGTTATAGTTCTGGGTGGAGATTTTAATTTGCCGGATATAGACTGGGAGACTCAGACGTTCATAACGGGTGGCAGGGACAAAGAATCCAGTGAAATTTTTTAAGTGCTTTATCTGAAAACTACCTTGAGCAGTTAAACAGAGAACCGACTCGTGGCGATAACATATTAGACCTTCTGGTGACAAACAGATCCGAACTATTTGAAAAAGTTAACGCAGAACAGGGAATCAGTGATCATAAAGCGGTTACGGCATCGATGATTTCAGCCGTAAATAGGAATATTAAAAAGGGTAGGAAGATTTTTCTGTTTAGAAAAAGTGACAAAAAACAGATTTCAGAGTACCTGTTGGCTCAACACAAAAGTTTTGTCTCAAGTACTGATAGTGTTGAGGATCAGTGGACAAAGTTCAAAACCATCGTACAATATGCGTTAGATGAGTATGTGCCAAGCAAGATCGTAAGAGATGGAAAAGAGCCACCGTGGTTCAACAACCGAGTTAGAAAACTGCTGCGGAAGCAAAGGGAACTTCACAGCAAACATAAACATAGCCAAAGCCTTGCAGACAGACAAAAATTACGCGAAGCGAAATGTAGTGTGAAGAGAGCTATGCGAGAGGCGTTCAATGAATTCGAAAGTAAAATTCTATGTACTGACTTGGCAGAAAATCCTAAGAAATTTTGGTCTTATGTCAAAGCGGTAGGTGGATCAAAACAAAATGTCCAGACACTCTGTGACCAAAATGGTACTGAAACAGAGGATGACAGACTAAAGGCCGAGATACTAAATGTCTTTTTCCAAAGTTGTTTCACAGAGGAAGATTGCACTGTAGTTCCTTCTCCAGATTGTCGCACAGATGACAAAATGGTAGATATCGAAATAGACGACAGAGGGATAGAGAAACAATTAAAATCGCTCAAAAGAGGAAAGGCCTCTGGACCTGATGGGATACCAGTTCAATTTTACACAGAGTACGCGAAGGAACTTGCCCCCCTTCTTGCAGCGGTGTACCGTAGGTCTCTAGAAGAGCGTAGCGTTCCAAAGGATTGGAAAAGGGCACAGGTCATCCCCGTTTTCAAGAAGGGACGTCGAACAGATGTGCAGAACTATAGACCTATATCTCTAACGTCGATCAGTTGTAGAATTTTGGAACACGTATTGTGTTCGAGTAAAATGACTTTTCTGGAGACTAGAAATCTACTCTGTAGGAACCAGCATGGGTTTCGAAAAAGACGGTCATGTGAAACCCAGCTCGCGCTATTCGTCCACGAGACTCAGAGGGCCATAGACACGGGTTCACAGGTAGATGCCGTGTTTCTTGACTTCCGCAAGGCGTTCGATACAGTTCCCCACAGTCGTTTATTGAACAAAGTAAGAGCATATGGACTATCAGACCAATTGTGTGATTGGATTGAGGAGTTCCTAGATAACAGGACGCAGCATGTTATTCTCAATGGAGAGAAGTCTTCCGAAGTAAGAGTAATGTCAGGTGTGCCGCAGGGGAGTGTCATAGGACCGTTGCTATTCACAATATACATAAATGACCTGGTGAATGACATCGGAAGTTCACTGAGGCTTTTTGCAGATGATGCTGTGGTGTATCGAGAGGTTGTAACAATGGAAAATTGTACTGAAATGCAGGAGGATCTGCAGCGAATTGACGCATGGTGCAGGGAATGGCAACTGAATCTCAATGTAGACAAGTGTAATGTGCTGCGAATACACAGAAAGATAGATCCTTTATCATTTAGCTACAAAATAGCAGGTCAGCAACTGGAAGCAGTTAATACCATAAATTACCTGGGAGTACGCATTAGGAGTGATTTAAAATGGAATGATCATATAATGTTGATCGTCGGTAAAGCAGATGCCAGACTGAGATTCATTGGAAGAATCCTAAGGAAATGCAATCCGAAAACCAAGGAAGTAGGTTACAGTACGCTTGTTCGCCCACTGCTTGAATACTGCTCAGCAGTGTGGGATCCGTACCAGATAGGGTTGATACAAGACATAGAGAATATCCAACGGAGAGCAGCGCGCTTCGTTACAGGATCATTTAGTAATCGCGAAAGCGTTACGGAGATGATAGATAAACTCCAGTGGAAGACTCTGCAGGAGAGACGCTCAGTAGCTCGGTACGGGCTTTTGTCAAAGTTTCGAGAACATACCTTCACCGAAGAGTCAAGCAGCATATTGCTCCCTCCTACGTATATCTCGCGAAGAGACCATGAGGATAAAATCAGAGAGATTAGAGCCCACACAGAGGCATACCGACAATCCTTCTTTCCACGAACAATACGAGACTGGAATAGAAGGGAGAACCGATAGAGGTACTGAAGGTACCCTCCGCCACACACCGTCAGGTGGCTTGCGGAGTATGGATGTAGATGTAGATGTAGAATATTATCTATGTGATCTTTCCAATTCAAGTTGCTCGTAATTGTAATTCCTAGGTATTTAGTCGAATTGACAGCCCTTAGATTTGTGCGATTTATCGTATACCCAAAATTTATTGGATTTCTTTCAGTACCCATGTGGATGACCATGCATTTTTCTTTGTTTAATGCCAGTTGCCACTTTTTTCACCATACAGAAATTTTCTCTAGATCATTTTGCAATTGGGATTGATCGTCATGATTTTACCAGACGGCAAACTACAGCGTCATCTGCAAACAATCTAAGGGGGCTGCTCAGATTATCACCTAGACCATTGTGTAAATCAGGAACAGCCGCGGGCCTATGACAATACCTTGTGGAACGCCAGATATCACTATTGTTCTACTCGATGATTTACCGTCCATCACTACGAACTGTGACCTCTCGGAGAGGAAATCACGAATTCAGTCACGCAACTGAGACAATACCCCACATGCACGCAATTTGATTAATAGTCGCATGTGAGGAACGCTGTCAAAAGCCTTCTGGAAATCTAGGAATGTGGAATCGATCTGAGATCGCTTGTCGACAGCACTCATTACTTCATGGGAATAAAGAGCTAGCTGTGTTGCACAAGAACGATATTTTCTGAATCCATGTTGGTTATGTATCAATAAGTAATTTTCTTCAAGGTGATTGATAATGTTCGAGTACAGTATATGCTCCAAAATCCTACTGCAAGTTGAGGTCAGTGATATGGGTCTGTAATTCAATGGGTTACTCGTATTTCCTTTCTTGAATATTGGTGTGACCTGTGCTACTTTCGAATCTTTAGGAACAGACCTTTCGTCAAATGAGCGGTTGTATATGTTTGCTAAGAAAGGTGCTATTTTGTCTGCGTACGCTGAAAGGAACCTGACTGGTATACCACCAGGACTGGAAGACTTGCCTTTCTTAAGTGATTTGAGTTGTTTCGCAACACTAAGATATCTACTTTTATGTCACTCATGCTAACATGCTAACAGCTGTTCTGGTTTCGAATTCTGGAATATGTACTTCGTCTTCTTTCGTGAAAGAATTACGAAATACTGTATTTAGTAACTCCGCTTTAGTGGCACCACCATCGGTATCATTTCCATCGCTATCGCGCTTTCGACTATTTTTTGCCACTGGTGTACTTTACATGCGACGAGAATCTCTTTGGGTTTTATACCATATTTTGAGAGAATGTTTCATTGCGGAAACGATTAAAAGCATCTCGCATTGTCGTCCGCACTCAATTTCGAGCTTCCATGAAACTTAGCCAGTCTTGGGAATTTTGTGTTCTTCTGAAAACAATATGTATGGATGTGCACACAACTGTAGTCATACACTGCTTCGATGCGTTACAGCAAAAAACATTGTATCAAACCTGAAACTGCAACACAAGAATTCTCTGTTGTGACTGATAGTCTGTGGGCTATAGTGTTCCTCCAGCACAGGTAACAAAACTTTACACAGGTCCATGGAAGGGATTTCGATCACGAGGAACATGCTCCAATGAACCAATACATGGATATTTAATTGAATCACCGCATATGGTCGATGTCAACATGCAGACGTTATTTGTTTCTGATATATTGAAAGAGAGAGATGCAGTAAAATGTTATTGAGTTCTCTACCAGGTGACGTTAGCGAATTTCTTATAGTTTTGCTCCATTGGATGTTACAAAAATAACGATGAGAGAGATAGGGAGCGAGACTGTGAAGTGAATGAAGAATCTGAAACCATTAAACTTTCGTATTTCCGGCGTGGTAATCATAGCAATACGATAAAGGAGATTGGCACATGGACAGGGGATATTAATAGACTGTCATTCGTTACTGCTAAATTGTATGTGTTATGCTTTTGAATTTCTTCGTGCAATCTGTGTATACTCTGCTTGGTTGTTAATTTCCTCCTGTAACTTAGTGTGCTATTGTTCTTGTTGTGATAGCCCTCTACATAGTCTGTGATGCACGGAGATCTAGACAGCCTTCAACTATGGAACAGCGCTGTGAAACATGAGGGGATCTCGAGAGAACTAGTGAGGCTCTGTGATTTGACTTGGTATCAGTTCTTTCTGGTCTGGCAAACGCCAGCTATCGTGCACAAATGTAGCTAACATACATAAAAGATACAAAGGCTTTTTTAATTGTAATTACGCCCTTTATTCCTCGACAAATATGTGATAACAATGATGTGACAGGAAGGTTTTGCTACTGGGAAGCTAAGGTCGGCCATGCAAAAACGACAGCCAGCTGGTGTGTGTGTGGACATACTATAATTTTTTCGGATGCTATACATATACTGTATAAATGATAATCGTAAATGTGCATTTGTTGGAGTGTAAAGTTACTGTGGTCAGTGTTTGGAAATGTGAAAAGAAAATGACTATCTCCGGTCATAAGGGCAGTACAGATTTGATGCAGAAAATTGTGATTTCACTGCATCGAAAGCAGTAAGGGAGATGAAAGATTTTACATAGGATATTATGTCCAGTCATCAGAATGATATCAATTTACATAGGCAGTTGACATTTCCCGAGCCAAAGTTATCCAGAGGCGGTGCTTCCAATGCTCTGCTTACTGTCGAATGTCACCAGATGGGTGCTGCAATCATGATATTCAATTGTAGTTACACTGATAAATACGAGGTGCATTCAAGTTCTAAGACCTCCGATTTTTTTTCTCCGGACTGGAAAGAGATAGAAACATGCGCATTGTTTTAAAATGAGGCCGCGTTCATTGTCAATACGTCCCAGAGATGGCAGCACCATACGGCAGAAGAAGAACTGTTTTAAATACTGAAAATAGCGACGTTTTCCTTACTTGAACAGCGTGCAATCATTCGTTTTCTGAATTTGTGTGGTGTGAAACCAATTGAAATTCATCGACAGTTGAAGCAGACATGTGGTTATGGAGTTATGGATGTGTCGAAAGTGCGTTCGTGGGTGCGACAGTTTAATGATGGCAGAACATCGTGTGGCAACAAACCGAAACAACCTCGGGCTCGCACAAGCCAGTCTGACGACATGACCGAGAAAGTGGAGAGAATTGTTTTGGGGGATCGCCGAATGACTGTTGAACAGATCGCCTCCAGAGTTGGCATTTCTGTGGGTTCTGTGCACACAATCCTGCATGACGACCTGAAGATGCGAAAAGTGTCATCCAGGTGGGTGCCACGAATGCTGACGGACGACCACACGGCTGCCCGTGTGGCATGTTGCCAAGCAATGTTAACGCGCAACCACAGCATGAATGGGACTTTCTTTTCGTCGGTTGTGACAATGGATGAGGCGTGGATGCCATTTTTCAATCTAGAAACAAAGCGCGAGTCAGCTCAATGGAAGCACACAGATTCACCGCCACCAAAAAAATTTCGTGTAACCGCCAGTGCTGGAAAAAAGATGGTGTCCATGTTCTGGGACAGCGAGGGGGTAATCCTTAGCCATTGCGTTCCAAAGGGCACTACGGTAACAGGTGCATCCTACGAAAATGTTTTGAAGAACAAATTCCTTCCTGCACTGCAACAAAAACGTCCGGGAAGGGCTGCGCGTGTGGTGTTTCACCAAGACAACGCACCCGCACATCGAGCTAACGTTACGCAACAGTTTCTTCGTGATAACAACTTTGAAGTGATTCCTCATGCTCCCTACTCACCTGATCTGACTCCTAGTGACTTTTGGCTTTTTTCCAACAATCAAAGACACTCTCCGTGGCCGCACATTCACCAGCCGTGCTGCTATTGCCTCAGCGATTTTCCAGTGGTCAAAACAGACTCCTAAAGAAGCCTTCGCCGCTGCCATGGAATCATGGCGTCGGCGTTGTGAAAAATGTGTACGTCCGGAGGGCGATTACGTCGAGAAGTAACGCCAGTTTCATCGATTTCGGGTGAGTAGTTAATTAGAAAAAAAATCGGAGGCCTTCGAACTTGAATGCACCTCGAATGTGGCTGGTTTCTTAGGACGACTCTGCTGCCATCCAAGTGCATGGCGGAGATAGCCATTGACTGGAACGAATGGACATTTCTGGCTTAGTGCATGAACTGCCACTGATCCTCCTGAACCAGTCAGGTGGGGTACAACCGTGTTGCCCTATGGGCAGGTGAGTAGTGAGCTAATACTGAGTATATGTTGGGGAGCCTTAACAATCGTGTGTGTTGCGAGTATTCCCCTTGATTTTTACGTGGGTATTTGTGAAGATTCAGTATCGATCACTTACAAGTATTGGTGCTGGACATACTGAAACATCCGGATTCCTACCACTCCAGTCATCCTGGACACCCTCCATGGTCAGGTAGTCCTCTCCAGTGGGGTGAGTCTGGCTGCAGACCTGGCGCAATTGCTGAGATGCACTTCCACTCCGGCAACTAGCACTGCAAAACATTTAGACAATAGGACATGAGTGTGTGAGATGTGTGAGTGTTTCAGTGACATCTAACCATGGAAACTACTGGTATGGAATGGGATGAGGTTTAAGTGTGTGGTATTGTGAGCACACACTCCAATCCAGCCCCTGCCCACAACTTCTGCAAATTGTTTAGGGCATAGTGAAACTGAGCTGAAATCTGAAACTTTCAGCTACCTTCAACGTAATGGATATCTTGCCAAACGACTTCCTGTGCCAGTATCTACCAACAGGATACAAACAAAAAAATCTTGAGGGAGGAGAGTAGGGTTTGGAGAGTGGGCAGTTGTGGAAATGAATCCCAGAATTTCCTGCGAAATACCCAGCCCTAATATCCACCAATAGAAAACAAAGAAAAACCATCCCAAAAAGACAGTATCGATTTATTTGGTTAGTCAATCAATCATATAGAGGGGGGGTTGTGCAAATGGACTATTTCCAAGACATCCACAGCCAACAATTAAGGGGGAAGGGGGGGGGCTGGGGATTAACCAGGTATCCACTACTACTTTGTTCAGGACAAAAGACGGGTTAGTGTGGTACTTGACAGACACTCACTGGGGGAGAGAGAGAGAGAGGGGGGGGGAGGGAGGGGAGAGGAAGAGAGAGCATGTGTTTTGGCAGGAATTTCTCAGATATCAATATCAAAGAGTTATTGCCGCCTAACGCTTTGTCCAACAGGAAGTAACCAGAGTGGCAAGTGGGAGGGGAGGACAGGATTGGAGAGAGGTGAGGTGGGGAGGTTGCTTCTCCTATAGTCCTCTGCTGGTGGCATTGTGAACTAATTCAGTCAGTATCTGCACAGCAAGGTGAGTAAATAGAGCAGCTGCTTCCACCAACCTGCTATGGAAGTGTGTGTTTGGGAGCAATACAAGAAGTGAGTCTGGTTTCAAAGGAACGCCACCACCTGAAGCTTTGCTCAGGGATTAAGTAGAAGGCGACCACAGGCTACTAGCGAAGGTGGCCCGGCGCTCCTGTAGTCGCTGCCTGCTGTTCTATGTGTGTGCTGCCATGACCCCATCATCGCCCTGTCACCTGCATACGGCTTGCACGAAGAAGAAAGTGTGCAATTGGAACATTGTTTTTTCACGAGATAGGTTTAGCGCGATCTGTAACAATGTAATTATGTGCAGTCAGTTTTGTTGATGTCGATTTCATGACGATATTGCTTGTGCAATCGAAATAAAACGATCTATTTACATATTTATTTACTTCTTGTCTATGTATTTTACAAGACCTGCATCTTTCAAAACAGCAAAGAATGATGAGATTTTCCTGCCAAATAAAAGAGAGATACAAACCCTGGAAATTGGATTTTACAGGGTGACACACGGGACACGGACGGTTTTGAACTGCGTACTACTGAGGGTGCGATGGTAGGAGGTGGTCGTGGTGGGTATAGTTCTGATCCACACAAGACGCCATTTCATTTACTCAGTCACTTTGGAGCATTGGGACTTGCAACGTCGAGTGTTGGTCTGTGACAGTTCCGTGAATAGTGGTGAGTCTACTATTGCTACGCTGCGATTGTTACGTGCGTGGTTTAATGTCGGTCGACATGGAGCTGTTCCGAGCCGTAACACAATCCTCAGATGGGTGGAAAACTTCAGATCACTGGAAACGTACTGGATAAGAAGCATCCTGGCCCGAGATGCAGAGCAACGACACCAGAAAATGTTGAAAGGGTAAGGCAAGCGGCAGTCAGAAACCCAGGACGGTCAGCTAGACATGATGCTAGTGAGTTACAAATCAATCGTGGCTCGGTTAGACGAATATTGCATAAAGAATTAAAATTCCATCCCTACAAAGTTCTCATTGACCAACAACTTAAGGAAACTGATTTTGCTGTACGAGACGACTTCGCTTACAGAATGCAAGTGATTGTGGGATCGAATGAAAATGAAATTTTATTGATGAGCGATGAAGCTCATTTTCATTTAAGCGATACCGTGAATAAGCAAAACCTACGTTACTGGGCTCCAGAGCATCCACACCTTTACACTCAGAAAAAGTAAAAGTCCAGTGTGCTCTTGGCTCTATTGGCGGGCCGCAGTTACTGTTAATTCGGTTCTTTACATTCGTATGCTTGAAACATTCTTGAAAGCAGAACTAAGAAGAAGACGAATCCCTTTAAAGCGCGTTTGGTTCCAGCAGGATGGGGCAACATCACACACCGCAAACACTTCAATGACAGTTCTTAGACACCTGTTTCCTGGCAATGTTCCTTGGCCTCCCAGGTCTTCCGACTTGTCAGCATGTGGCTTTTTTCTATGGGGGTACCTTAAGAAGTGTGTCTATAACCACAAACCACGAAATTTGGACGAGTTGAAGAATGCAATCATTCAAGAAATTGCTGCCATCCCTGCAAAGATTTTAGTGCATGTGATGGATGATTTTGAGAAGAGACTTGAGTCCTGCATTCAAAATGATGGACATCACCATGACGACATTATTTTTCACAAATAACTTTGTTAACTAAAATGGCAAATAATGGGCTTTGATTTTGTGTAAATAAACATGCATTAATTTTAAAGTTGGCCGAGTATTATTTCATTAAAAATCGTCCGTCTCCCGTGTGTCGACCTGTATACATAAACAATATATCACTGTTACTTATCATTACGTCCTCCTCAATGTAAATGAATGTCCTGTCATAGAACCTTTTCAGTCCACAAGCTCAGCTATTTTTCCCACCAGTTTTTTTTTTTTGAGCGCCAAGGAGGGGGGGGAGTAAGGTGTGGGTGGCGGGATGTCCTCTGGTGGTGTTATTGTGCACTAGCTCAGGCGATTCCTATATGTGCAGTGTAGCACATATATGAAATTTTTCCCGCAAGATAACACTTCCATTCTGCATCTGTGTAATTACATAATTAGGTCATTTAGTTGCTGGACAAGATAATACCTGCACCTTCCAGTCCAATAGCTTGGCACAGATTGAGTGTTTCCCGCCATTTCTCCCTGTGGTGGGTAGGGGGAGTAGGGGAGAGCTGAGCTTTCCCTGTAAATTTCCAAAGGGATAGCACCTAAAAAAAAGAAAATAAACTCCTTACATCCTTCCTCTCCAGCAGCTCAGTGTAGAATCAGTTTTTTCCTACCAATTTCCTGATGGGGTGAGGGGAGGGGGAGTGGGGGGATCAGAAGAGAAGTCTCACAGAAATCCCAGAGGGGAAAGGTTAATTAATTGGTCGACTTAATTAATTAGTCAATTAATTTGATATCAAAAGTGTGTTCGTATTGCTGAAAGCAAGAGGAGAGGGTTGGAGGTTTCCTAGAGGGCTGGGGCAGCGGAGAGAGAGGGGGAGGAAGAGGGTTGGGGGATTTCTTAGAAGGACAGATTATCACCAGGGGTCATAAATCAATTAGTATAACCCTCAGAAGCAATATGTGCTCGTTCCCATTTTGCCCTGCTACTCGTGTGTGGAGGTGATTCAAAATCACCAAGACATTGTCAATATTAACATCTACGTGAGAACAATTGGTGACCACATCATTGGGCCGTACTGATAGTCCATTTATCTGCATGGTTCAGTTTTCCACGGTCTTTAGTATGTACAGGGACTGTGATTGTTGTATGCAGATGCGAGCCGAGTTGTGACACTTCGCTCTCACCTTCAGGCTGTGATGGCTTCGGTTACACAGCTTGATGCTGCAGGCATGGGCACCACTGTTGTGGGCCGGCCATGGGGATCCAACGGACGTCCAGCACGTCCGTGTCCTCCGACTGGTCATCACCGGTGGCCAACCCAGTTACTGCTCGATCTGAAGTTGAACCCTCACCTGTGGTCTAGTGGGAGGTTGCCCCAGGGCGAAGCAGGTGGCGAAAGACTTCCCAGCTGGCCACACATAGGGCCTCCCTGGTTTGTCTGACTAACAGGTTCCAGGTGCTGTCTGTGGCTGACAATGTCGCTGAGCCAGATGCTGTCGCCTGTCCTGTTTCAGAGGAAACCACTCAGCCTGAAAGATCTGGGCTATCGCAGAGGGTGGGATTATTGGTAGTTGGGAGCTCCAACGTTAGGGACGTTATGGGTCCCCTTAGGGACTTGACTGACAAGAAGGGAAAGAAAACCAGTGTGCACTCTGTGTGCATACTGGGTGGAGTCATTCCAGATGTGGAAAGGGTCCTCCCAGATGCCATGAAGAGTATAGGGTGTAGCCAACTGCAGGTGGTTGCTCACATTGGTACCAATGATGTGTGTCAATTTGGATCAGAAGAGTCTGTCTGGTTTCGAGCAGCTAACAGAAGTGGTAAAAGCTGACAGTCTTGCTTGTAAGATAAAAGCAGAGCTTACCATTTGCAGCATAGTCGACAGGACTGATTGCAGATCTCTGGTACAGAGCCGATTGGAGGGTCTGAATCAGAGGCTCAGACGGTTTTGCGGCAGTGTAGGCTGCAGATTCCTCGACGTGCACCAAAGGGTGGTTGGGTTTCGGGTTCTGATGAATAGGTCAGGTGTCCACTATACGCAGGAGGCCGCTACACGTGTAGCAGCGACAATGTGGCGTGGACTGGGAAAACACAAGAAGGACTTCAGTCACAAAGGGTGCAAGCCGAACACAGGAAGAAGTAGATACAGGAACCATTGGTATAACAGATGTAAATTGTCGTAGCTGTGTTGGGAAAGTACCAGAGCTCCAAGCGTTAATAGAAAGCACTGAAAGCTGGCTAAACCCGGATATAAGCTCAGCCGAAATTTTTGCGAAGAACCTAACGGTGTTCCGAAAGAATAGGCTAAACACGGTTGGCGGTGGTGTGTTTGTTGCTGTCATAAGTAGTTTAACTTGTTGCGAAATTGAAGTAGATACTTTCTGTGAGTTAGTATGGGCAGAGGTCATTGTTGGCAACCGGAATAAAATAACAATTGGATCCTTTTACCGCCCTCCCAATTCAGATGATACAGTTGCAGAAAGGTTAAAAGAAAACTTGAGTTTGATTTCAAACACGTACCCGATTCATACGATTACAGTTGGTGGTGACTTTAATTTGCCCTCGATATGTCGGCGAAAATACATGTTTAATTTCGAACGCATAAAACATCATCCGAAATTGTGCTAAACGCATTCCCTGAAAATTATTTCGAGCAGTTAGTTCATGAGCCCACGCAAATAGTAAACGGTGAAAACACACTTGACCTCTTAGTAACAAACAATCTTGAGTTAATAACGAGAAACAAAACCGATACAGGGATTAGTGAACACAGGGTTGTCGTAGCGAGACTGAATATTGTAAACCCCAAAGCCTCCAAAAATAAGCGAAAAATATACTATACAAAAAAAGCAGATAAAATTTCACTTGACGCCTTCCTGAGAGACAATCTCCACTCATTCCAAATTAATAATATAAGTGTAGACCAGATGTGGCTTGAATTCAAAGAAATTATCCACAGCAATTAAGAGATTTATACTAAATAAATTAACAAACAACGGTACTGATCCTCCTTGGTACACAAAACGGGTTAGAACACTGTTGCAGAAACAACGAAACAAACTAGCCAAATTTTAACAGATGCATAATGCCCAAGACTGGCGATCCTTTACAGAAGCTTGAAACTTAGCGCGGAGTTCAATGCGAGACGCCTATAACAGTTTCCACAACGAAACTTTGTCTCGAAACCTGGTAGAAAATCCAAAGAGATTCTGGTCGTATGTGAAGTATGTTAGTGGCAAGAAACAATCAATGCCTTCTCTGCGCGATAACAATGGACATACTATCGAAGACAGTGCTGCCAAAGCAGATTTACTAAACACTCCCTTCCGAAATGCCTTCACAAAAGAAGACGAAGTAAATATTCCAGAATTCGAATCGAGAACAGCTTCCAACATGAGTAACGTAGAAGTAAATATCCTCGGAGTAGTGAAGCAACTCAAACACTTAATAAAAGCAAGTCTTCTGGTCCAGACTGTATACCAATTAGGTTCCTTTCGGAGTATGCTGATGCAGTAGCTCCATACTTAACAATCGTATACAACCGATCGCTCGACGAACGATCCGTACCCAAAGACTGGAAAGTTGCACAGGTCGCACCAATATTCAAGAAAGGTAGTATGAGTAATCCACTAAATTACAGGCCCATATCGTTAACGTCGATATGTAGCAGGACTTTGGAACATATATTATGAATTACCTCGAAGAAAACTGTCTATTGACACACATTCAACATGGGTTTAGAAAACATCGTTCCTGTGAAACACAACTAGCTGTTTATTCACACGAAGTGTTGAGAGCTATTGACAAGGGATTTCAGATCGATTCCGTATTTATGGATTTCCGGAAGGCTTTTGACACTGTACCACACAAGCGGGTGGTAGTGAAATTGCGTGCTTATGGAATATCGTCTTAGTTATGTGACTGGATTTGTGATTTCCTGTCAGAGAGGTCACAGTTCGTAGTAATTGACGGAAGGTCATCGAGTAAAAAAGAAGTGATTTCTGGCGTTCCCCAAGGTAGTGTTATAGGTCCTTAGCGTTCCTTATCTATATAAACGATTCGGGAGACAATCTGAACAGCCGTCTTCGGTTGTTTGCAGATGACGCTGTCGTTTATCGACTAATAACGTCATCATGGATTAAAACAAATTGCAAAATGAGTTAGAAAAGATATCTGAAATTGTCCGTTGACCCTAAATAACGAAAAGTGTGAGGTCATCCACATGAGTGCTAAAAGGAATTCGTTAAACGTCGGTTACACGATAAATCAGTCTACTCTAAAAGCCGTAAATTCAACTAAATACGTAGGTATTACAATTACGAACAGTTCAAATTGGAATGAACACACAAAAAATGTTGTGGGTAAGGCTAACCAAAGACTGCGTTTTATTGTCAAGACACTTAGAAAATGTAACAGATCTGCTAAGGAGACTGCCTACACTAAGCTTGTCCGTCCTCTTTCAGATTACTGCTGCACAGTGTGGGATCCTTACCAGATAGGACTGACGGAGTACATCGAAAAACTTCAAAGAAGGGCAACACGTTTTGTATTATCGCGGTATATGGGAGAGAGTGTCACAGAAATGATACAGGATTTGGGCTGGACGTTAGTAAAAGAAAGGCGTTTTTCGTTGTGACGGAGTCTTCTCACGAAATTCCAATCACCTAATTTCTCCTCCGAATGCGAAAATATTTTGTTGACACGGACCTACATAGTGCGAAGCGACCACCACGATAAAATAAGGGAAATCAGAGCTCTTACGGAAAGATATAGGTGTTCATTCTTTCCGCGCGCTGTACGAGATTGGAATAATAGAGAATTGTGAAAGTGGTTCGATGAACCAACCCTGTGCCAGGCACTTAAACGTGATTTGCAGAGTATCCTTGTGGATGTAGATGTAGATGAACGTAAATACCCTTATCTGTAGTGGTGTGCAAGAATGTCCAAGACGTAGCGCATTTCCTTTGAGTCCAGCGAGATGGACTATAATATTGTGGCAAGGTGTTCAAACATTCTCGCCGGTTCCTGTGCTGACCGCTGACTTGAGGCGCTACAGCTGTAAGATTTCTGTACAGGATGCATCACAGTTACTAGCGGCCGCTGGGGGTGCTAGACTGAGAGGAGCTCTAGGAACAACCAAGTGGAAGATTTATATACAGTGCGTTTCACAATTAGTGAGGGAAACTGATAGGGAGAAAAGTGTATGAGGAAAAAGTGGTGACGGTCGAGAGAACGGGAGGGGGCTTGTGTGGAAAAATGTTATCGAACTGGCCCTGGCAATTTAAACGACCTACACATGTAGATGTAGATCAACGTTTTCGGAAATTCCTTCACCAGGGAAGATGAATGGAATATTCCAGAATTTGAAACACGAACAGCTGCTAGCATGAGTTTCTTAGAAGTAGATGCCTCAGGGGTTGCGAAGCAACTCAAATCGCTTGATACGGGCAAGTCTTCAGGTCCAGATTGTATACCGATTCGGTTCCTTTCAGATTACGCTGATACAATAGCTCCCTACTTAGCACTCATATACAACCGCTCGCTCACCGATAGATCTGTACCTAAGGATTGGAAAATTGCGCAGGTCGCACCAGTGTTTAAGAAGGGTAATAGGAGTAATCCATCTAACTACAGACCTCTTTATTCGCACGAAGTAATGGCCGCTATCGACAGGGGATCTCAAGTTGATTCCGTATTTCTAGATTTCCGGAAAGCTTTTGACACCGTTCCTCACAAGCGAGTTCTAATGAAGCTGCGGGCCTGTGGGGTATCGTCTCACTTGTGCGACTGGATTCGTGATTTCCTGTCAGGAAGGTCGCAGTTCGTAGTAATAGACGGCAAATCATCGAGTAAAACTGAAGTGATATCAGGTGTTCCCCAGGGAAGCGTCCTGGGACCTCTGCTGTTCCTAATCTATATAAATGACCTGGGTGACAATCTGAGCAGTTCTCTTAGGTTGTTCGCAAATGATGCTGTAATTTACCGTCTAGTAAGGTCATCCGAAGACCAGTATCAGTTGCAAAGCGATTTAGAAAAGATTGCTATATGGTGTGGCAGGTGGCAGTTGACGCTAAATAACGAAAAGTGTGAGGTGATCCACATGAGTTCCAAAAGAAATCCGTCGGAATTCGATTACTCGATAAATAGTACAATTCTCAAGGCTGTCAATTCAACTAAGTACCTAGGTGTTAAAATTACGAACAGCTTCAGTTGGAAAGACCACATAGATAATATTGTGGGGAAAGCGAGCCAAAGGTTGCGTTTCATTGGCAGGACACTTAGAAGATGCAAGTCCACTAAAGAGACAGCTTACACTACACTCGTTCGTCCTCTGTTAGAATATTGCTGCGCGGTGAGGGATCCTTACCAGGTGGGATTGACGGAGGACATCGAAAGGGTGCAAAAAAGGGCAGCTCGTTTTGTATTATCACGTAGTAGGGGAGAGAGTGTGGCAGATATGATACGTGAATTGGGATGGAAGTCATTACAGCAAAGACGTTTTTCGTCGCGGCGAGATCTATTTACGAAATTTCAGTCACCAACTTTCTCTTCCGAATGCGAAAATATTTTTTTGAGCCCAACCTACATAGGTAGGAATGATCATCAAAATAAAATAAGAGAAATCAGAGCACGAACAGAAAGGTTTAGGTGTTCGTTTTTCCCGCGCGCTGTTCGGGAGTGGAATGGTAGAGAGATAGTATGACTGTGGTTCGACAACCCTCTGCCAAGCACTTAAATGTGAATTGCAGAGTAGTCATGTAGATGTAGATGTAGATGTACAGCTCGCTGTGAAATCAGGTTTAATACGTAACATTGAGTATGATTGTTTTAAGCCCGTCCGGTTAGTAGTGCGGTCTAACGCACTGCTTTCCAGGCGTGAAGGCGTGCCAGTCCCCGGCACGAATCTGTCCGGCAGATTAGTGTTGAGGTATGGTGTGCCGGCCAGCCTGTGGATGGTTTTTAAGGCGGTTTCCCGTCTACCTTGGCGGATGTGGGCTGTTTCCCCATATTCCGACTCAGCTACACTATGTCGGCGATTTCTGCGCAAGCACTGTCTCCACGTCCGCGTACACCATAATTACTCTACCATGCAAAAATTGGAGCTACATTCGTCTGGTGTGAGACGTTCCCGGAGATGGGGGGTCCACTGGGGGCCGAACAGCACAGTAACCCTGTGTTCGGTGTGGGGAGGCGGTGGTGTGAGTGGACTGTTGTAGCCTGTTGTAGGGTTGTAAACCACTGAGGGCTACGGCGGGGACGGAGCCTCTCCGTCGTTTCTAGGTCCCCAGTTCCATACAATACAATACAATGATTGTTTTACATGTCAGCTTGTATGATTGGTATGGTGGACCTCAAACAGTCTTCTAAATCTAGAGCAGCAGCACGCTTTTTACACTAACATGCACTTTCACTTCTTTTTCCGCTAAGTAGCTTCCAACACACCTTTTCGTGATATTTCTTATTCTCCTCATTTAGTGAATATGCATTGGGAAATGAGCCTACCGCTTTGCCTAAAGCCTCATAGCGTTGGGGTTTTTGATGGTCGTCCATGAACAGAGTACCTATTCCGGTAGCCGTTCACTCTTTAGAAGCTGCTGTAAATACTCATCATCATCATCAAGAACTTTCTACTTTCGTCACCTTGTTAGTTGTTTACTATTATCAGCCGCCACGTAACACACGAGGAACATACTTCGCTTTAGAATACATTTAAGAGCCATCTGTTAGCTAGAAACTGAACTCCATGCATTCATGTAGGCCTAGCGACTGGATTATTTCCGACCTGAGTTCGTCATACGATTAAAAAGCCATAGCAACTTCACGCTGCTACAGTTCGTCACTTTATGCGATTAAGTTAATCACCGAGTTAGAACGTGTTCCATCTGGATCCGCACATAGTATCGTCAGACGTACTAGCCGTTGTAATCCATAATAATATTACAAATTCGAAAGTATCTCCGTCTGTTACGTTTTCGTGATTAATCCTCGGAACAGATTTCGATGAAATTTGATATGGATATACAGCGACCCCTGGGGAAGAATATAGGCTACTTTAGACAGTGTGTAGCACCAGATACTTATTTATTTGAATCATATTACGTGACTTCACGAAAAGTGTGTACTCTTTCTTAAAGTTATTTACTCTTTGACTTTATCATATTTGTGAATTTGTTTTTATTGGTGGATATCTGCTGTGTGATATGGTTGGAAGTAGTGAATGCAATGCTCACACAATCTTCCATCTGTCTGATCCATACTTCCACAGTATTCGTTGCATGACATACACGTTGTATAAGGTACAGTTACTTCAGTAGCATGGTGCACAGATGTGTGCTCCTGCCCATGCCCCTCTATACGCACTGTTCGGCAGTGACGCATTATTGGGCGTTGCGACAGCTTGGGGGGGGGGGGGGGGGGCACAGATCGCGAACTATGCTTGACCTAACAGGCAGACATGTGAGTGCAGCTGATGTCATTGCACGTACAGTAGATTACTTGCTCACCACCACTCATCATATCAAAACTGTGATATACGAGGGCAGCCGCACTTAACAGCTAGTAATTCTGTAAATAATAAAAACATAAAGTGTATAAAAGTACTGCATTTGCAAACGGTGTTGTGAGGGTGCATCGTACCCAAAGCAACTTATTTTACTTACCTGATCAAGCAGCTGGACACTCACAACACAACAACGACTACTCATTGCAAACACTCTCAACTAACTGAGGAAAGGTACAGGGAAGCAGAAGTGTGCCGAACGGAGGACTCTGGCGTTATGCGTGTTGGGACATTAGATGAAGTGTTCTCACTACACCGACTGAGGGCTAAACTAACGAATTAATAATTTGACTTAAACCTGTCGCACGCTGCAACAGTCGTCTGCGGTGCTGATGCAAGTATTTTAATCAATCGTAATGAATAAACTTCAGAATTAGACGATGAAATAAAATTCTGACGAAAATTTTTAACTACCTATCAGGGAACTGACTCACACTGAACTTAGATAAAAGACAGTACATGCAATTCTGCGTTACATAAGACGTACATGGCCGAAAATAATACATGAAGAAAAATAATTAAAAGACGCTAAATAGTCTAAATTTTCCCCTGGTTATTTTGATGAGAACCTGCACGTCAGATCTTCTTAACGTCTAAGCTATATAACTTTTTCATTTAGGGTAATAGCTGACTTTGGAGATGAAAATATCAAGCAGACATACTTTTTCCTGTTTTCACTAGCTAAACCTTATAGTATTATACAGGGTGATTCACGAAGATATGCAAATATTTTAATAAGTTATTCTACAAGTAAAACTAAAGAAAGAAGTTCAGATAAACGTAGTTCCGCAAATGTTTAGTTACTAAGTTACGGCTAATAAAAGGTTTTGCCTGAAATTTAGCAACTTCGCTAATATGAAGCCATCGCGAAACACAACGAGGTTAAAGTAAAGCACGATTTCCAAATATTTTGTTGTTATTGGCCTGGTGCATCTAATAAAACATGTCCCAGACGTGTATCTGCAGTAGTTTTCCAGAATAACCAGAGAAGCAAAGACATAATTTCGTAAAATTTTTGATTTATTATCTACTTGGCCCAACTTTTTTTTTTAAACTCCAGAAAACTGCACAAAGTTTTCAACAGAAAAACATTTGCCACAAATAAACACCATGTTGGCGTATTTCTCTGTCGTAATTTTGAAAGGCGTCCCTGTTTCATAAATAATCTACAAACCACACAAGCGGCTCGTATTGAACTTGCGTGCTTATGCAATATCGTCTCAGTTATGTGACTGGATTTTTGATTTCCTATGAGAGGTCACAGTTTGTAGTAAATGACGGAAAGTCATTGAGTAAAATAGAAGTGATTTCTGGTGTTCCTCAAGGTAGTATTATAGGCCCTTTGCTGTTCCTTATCTATACAAACGATTTGGGAGACAATCTGAGCAGCCGTCTTAGGTTGTGTCCAGATGACGCTCCAAAACGATTTAGAAAAAAATATCTGAATGGTGCGAAAAGTGCAGTTGACCCTAAATAACGAAAAGTGTGTGGTCATCCACATGAGTGCTAAAAGGAACTCGTTAAACTTCGTTTACACGATAAATCAGTCTAATCTAAAAGCCGCAAATTCAACTAAATACCTAGGTGTTACAATTACGAACAACTTAAATTGGAAGGAACACACAGAAAATGTTGTGGGGAAGGCTAACCAAAGACTGCGTTTTTATGGCAGGACACTCAGAAAATGTAACAGGCCTACTAAGGAGACTGCCTACACTACGCTTGTCCGTCCTCTTTTAGAATACTGCTGCGCGGTGTGGGATCCTTACCAAATAGGACTGACGGAGTACATCGAAAAAGTTCAAAGAAAGGCAGCACGTTTTGTATTATCACGAAATATGGGACAGAGTGACACAGAAATGACAGAGGATTTGGGCTGGAAGCCGTTAAAAGAAAAGCGTTGCCGGCCGGGGTGGCCGAGCGGTTCTAGGCGCTACAGTCTGCAACCACGCGACCGCTACGGTCACAGGTTCGAATCCTGCCTCGGGCATGGATGTGTGTGATGTCCTCAGGTTAGTTAGGTTTAAGTAGTTCTAAGTTCTAGGGGACTGATGACCTCAGCAGTTATTTGCAATAGTGCTCAGAGCCATCTCAATAATGTAGAAAGGCGTTTTTCGTTGCGACGGAATCTTCTCACGAAATTCCAATCACCAACTTTTTCCTCCGAATGCGAAAATATTTTGTTGACACCGACCTACATAGGGAGGAACGATCACCACGATAAAATAAGGGAAATAAAAGCTCTTACGGAAAGATATGGGTGTTCATTCTTTCCGCGCGCTATACGAGATTGGAATAATGTGAGGGTGGTTCGATGAACCCTCTGCCAGGCACTTAAATGCGATTTGCAGAATATCCTTGTAGATGTAGATGTAGATGAAACTGCAATAGTTACTATGTTGTTTCAGTTAAATACACTGTTGTCATTATGTTCTTCACTGAATAATACAGAAAACTACCTCGTTTCAAGGTTAGGAAACGACTGAAAAAACTCACTAGCGGTCGCTAACAATGACATAAACGTTGTATATTCTTGAAGGAAAGTAAACAAATTTACTTGTATAATAATCTTTGCTTCTCTGGATGTTCTGGAAAACTACTGCAGATACATGTCTGGGACATGTTTTATTGGATTCACCAGACCAATAACAAGAAAATGAGTCGAAATCATACTTTACTTTAACCTCTTACAGTTTTGCGATGGCTTCATATTAGTGAAGTTGCTAAATTTCAGGCAAAATCGTTTATTAGCCGTAACTCCGTAACTAAAACATTTACGGACCTATTGTCTTTAGTTTTACTTGTAGAATAACATACTAAAATTTTGGTTACCTTCGTGAATCACCCTGTATTATAGGCCACTCTTCCTTGACTAAGGGCGTGTTCGTTGCATAGAACCGCTTAATGAGGATAAAGTGTGGTGTCTACTCTAAAATCTCTGGCAGACGGAGTTGTGGATACCGAAAACTGTTTCATAGGCCTTTTGATTCGTTACAAAGTTTGTTTTGATCACTCACAGTTCGAAAACAACAATAACAATACATGGAGAAATGTCTTCTACTACCAAGTTTTGACCCCTCGCGTGGCACGGAAAAGCGTGATATACCTGCTTCACAAAATCTTTCAGCTCCGTAGAAGAATGTCTGAGAGCCGGCCGGGGTGGCCGTGCGGTTCTAGGCGCTACAGTCTGGAACCGCTTGACCGCTACGGTCGCAGGTTCGAATCCCGCCTCGGGCATGGATGTGTGTGATGTCTTTAGGTTAGTTAGGTTTAAGTAGTTCTAAGTTCTAGGTGACTGATGACCTTAGAAGTTAAGTCCCATAGTGCTCAGAGCCAAGAATGTCTGAGAGAGAGAGAGAGATAAGTATTAACCAACTTTTGAAATAATTAAAGGCAGTTTGGTATCAATAAATAAACCATTATGTACATGGTTAACATGTTTGCAATATTTTCCACTGAGAAAATTCGTTGTATTTGTAAACTGGTCCTTACGTTCCACAGTATAGAGAGAGGTATATTTATGTTCTACTGAATACGCAAAAAAGTAATTTAATAACTGAACACGTAACGATAACAAATATCATTTGTCGTATTTATTTAAAAAACCGTTATTTAAAGTATATGTTACATTTTATCATGATGTAACATTTCTGCAAGTTTCCTGTTCACTGGTGGCTAGCAGATCAACTTTATTTTATGGTCTCGGTTATGGTCCGAACGTTACGCGTAAGAGACCGGCTGTGGAATACCTCGTTTTGATGCTTCTTTTGGGACGGGAGCTGACGTCGTATTTCTGTGTCCACAGAGTCCCTTTGCACGTATTTCAGTCTCATTACCGTGTCTGTTGTCTTACTGCTAACTGCGAACAGTGTTCTCCTTTATGTATTTAGTTCTAACAAGAGCGACTCCAACCATACTCCGTCGCAACACCCCTTTTGTACTCGTGCGTCCACAGTCGAAGTCACAAGGGCGCCTCTTAAATTCACAAAGGGATGGCCTACAAAAGCAAGCCCATCATCTTAATTTAACATCTTGTTCTGGAGGAAAATAATTAATTTCCCAGCAGAAAGAGAGAGCGAGAGAGAGAGAGAGAGAGAGAGAGAGAGAGAGAGAGAGAGAGAAATGTCGCTAATTAATAAAAAGAGATTTTACGGAAAGAGAAGTGAGTTCATTAAGTGTCTTGCGGACGTTCTCCGTTTTTCAACTTCTCATATTACGCACAGGCAACAGAAACAGGGAATGAATCTAATGTTCGTCTTAATTTATTGAAAATCGACTGTAAAGATATTACGTCATGTCTACTGAGATCTACCTAACGCTTGTTGGTAAGTATATAGAGCCCTTATGAATGTAAATATGTCGATCAGCAAATTCACGACTTTCTTTTTATACACATCTTTTAAATCTCTCTCGTCTCCTGTATAAGTACACTACTGGCCATTAAAATTGCTACACCACGAAGATGACGTGCTACAGACGTGAAATTTAACCGACAGGAAGAAGATGCAAATGATTAGCTTTTTAGAGCATTCACACAAGGTTGGCGCCGGTTGCGACACCTACAACGCGCTGACACGAGGAAAGTTTCCAACCGATTTCTCATACACAGACAGCAGTTGACCGGCGTTGTCTGGTGAAGCGTTGTTGTGATGCCTCGTGTAAGAAGGAGAAATGCGTACCATCACGTTTCCGACTTTGATAAAGGTCGGATTGTAGCCTATCGCTATTGCGGTTTATCGTATCGCGACATTGCTGCTCGCGTTGGTCGAGATCCAATGACTGTTAGCTGAATATGGAATCGATGGGTTCAGGAGGGTAATACGGAACGCCGTGCTGGATCCCAACGGCCTCGTATCACTAGCAGTCGAGATGACAGGCATCTTATCCGCATGGCTGTAACAGATCGTGCAGCCTCGTCTCGATCCCTGAGTCAACAGATGGGGACGTTTGCAAGACAACAACCATCTGCACGAACAGTTCGACGACGTTTCCAGCAGCATGGACTATCAGCTCGGATACCGTGGCTACGTTTACCCTTGACGCTGCATCACAGACAGGAGCGCCTGCGAATGTGTACTCAACGACGAACCTGGGTGCACAAATGGCAAAACGTCATTTTTTCGGATGAATCCAGGTTCTGTTTACAGCATCATGATGGTCGCATCCGTGTTTGGCGACATCGCAGTGAACGCACATTGGAAGCGTGTATTCGTCATCGCCATACTGGCGTATCACCCGGCGTGATGGTGTAGGGTGCCATTGGTTACACGTCTCGGTTACCTCTTGTTCGCATTGACGGCACTTTTGAACAGTGGACGTTACATTTCAGATGTGTTACGATCCGTGACTCTAACATTTATTCGATCCCTGCGAAACCCTCAATTTCAGTAGGATAATGCACGACCGCATGTTGCACGTCCTGTACGTGCCTTTCTGGATACAGTAAATGTTCGACTGCTGCCCTGGCCAGCACATTCTCCAGATCTTTCGCCAATTGAAAACCTCTGATCAATGGTGGCTGATCAACTGGCTCGTCACAATACGCCAGTCACTACTCTTGATGAACTGTGGTATCATGCTGAATCTGCATGGGCAGCTGTACCTGTACACGCCATCCATGCTCTGTTTGACTGAATGCCCAGGCGTATCAAGGCCGTTATTACGGCCAGAGGTGGTTCTTCTGGGTACTGATTTCTCAGAATCTATGCACCCAAATTGCGTGAAAATGTAATGACATGTCAATTCTAGTATAATATATTGGTCCAATGAATACCCGTTTATCATCTGCATTTCTTCTAGGTGTAGCAATTTTAATGGCCAGTAGTGTAAAAAGTCGCGGCTTCTTTCCAGGTTTTTGAGGCTGTTTCGTTGTCAAGTGCCCAACGAACACATTAAATGATAAACTTCACGTAATACGTTTCTTTATATCTCAGTCCAAAACAAGAATAGACAATTTACATATATATGTCTGAAAAATCTGACAACAGAACTGAAGCACCCCGAAGATGAGGAGGAAAAGAAATGAAACTTCATGGACAGAGAAGGTATGTGACATTATTTGAGTGATTACAACATAGTCTCAAATTCCCAAAGAGCATGGCAGTATGCTCCTACTTCCCAGTACAACGCTAAATACCCTCTGGCCTGGATGAATACACTGATTACGTAGGGGAGGGTGTCATAAAGCCTTACTGTCCCCTCCTGAGCCAAGCTGACGCACAACTGTTGTAACTGGTGCTTGATATCCTGCATTCTGGCACTAGAATGGAGTGACGTCCCAGCCGCTCCCATTCATGTTCTATCAGGGATAGATCTCGGGATCTTGCGAGCCACGGAAGTACCTTAATGTCACACAGACAGTCACAGAGACACATGTACGAGCATGGCACCACAAATCTGTGGAATTAGAGGTACCACATAAGGACACAGGGTCCATGCACCCAACCATTTTGGCGTCAGCGTTCCTTCAGTCACTTCCGGCCACGACTCGAAGTCATACGTGATGGCTACCCAGAACGTAACGTCAGGAGTAACGCAGCTGCGCGTTTCCCGAACACTGGAAGACTGGGACGTCTCCCTAGGTCGCCGCCATACTTAACCGACGATGATCATCCAGAGTTATGCAGAACCGTGATTCATTGGTGAACTCAGAGCGATACATTTCACCAACAGTATATGCGTCCCTGTCACGGCACCACACCAAAAGCAGCCATTTGTGCCGCTAATGACAGCCTACGTATTAGCTGGTAATCCTCTAGTCTGTCTGCTGTTAGTCTCCGACCAATGGCATGGGACGACGCAAAACGTTGCAAGGAGTCTATTACAGTCCGCAGCTCGTGGTCGTGCGGTAGCTTCCCACGCTTCCCACGCCCGGGTTCCCGGGTTCGATTCCCGGCGGGGCCAGGGATTTTCTCTGCCTCGTGATGACTGGGTGTTGTGCGCTGTCCTCAGGTTAGTTAGGTTTAAATAGTTCTAAGTTCTAGGGGACTGATGACCATAGATGTTAAGTCCCATAGTGCTCAGAGCCATTTGAACCATTTGAGTCTATTACTTGTTCTCAGATGGCAAGACGTTGTGAGGTGCTTGGTGCACACTGCGGTGATCCTTCCTTGTTGTGGTCAGATATGGTCAGGTGGAATCTTGACAAGGAGTATGTCTACCACCACTTTCCCATGTAGTCCAACATTGGGCCAATGTGACATCGAAAAGGCCGACAAATCTGGATATTAACATGATTTACACCGTGCAATGTCTAGTTTCCTGCGAAAGCCCGTGGATCATAAGTTCTTAATGTCAGTTTAGAACCTGGGGCAGGCCTCGAAGTCGTGGCAGAAAAACGAAATGTTTGGCAGTGTACAAAGCTTGTTAGAAAACAGTGTTTCAAACAACTAAACAGTACCACAGGGAGCGTTTCTTGCGATTTACAGTATAGTATGTGGGATGCTATCATTCTCCTAGAGTAGAGGTGATGGAACTTTAAACTAGCCTCTGTATCTTCAGGTTTTCGCGGCGCAAAGACTGCTCCATTAAGTTTCGGGAATGCAGCCGCATGAATTCTGCTTCTTCTTCTAATATTTCGGCTGTATACCTTTCAGCCATCTTCAGAGAGAGCCGTACGACTGACGCTCCAGCGCTCGCTCCATCCTTTTAAACTCGCGGACCGCGCCACTGCGCATGCGGCCACAGATAAACAAGGCGCCAGTGATGTTGATCGGCGGCAAAGACGTACAATATGCATGAGTTACGTCTGTGGCTGCGCAATCGATCCATGCTGGGAGGTCGATGTATTACTGGGAGCTGAACTGTAGCGACGTCTTTGTAAGTTCAATATTGAAAGTGCCGGATTCCATGATTTATCTAATGTGAAACCGCTGTCTCTATTAATTAAGTTTATAAGATACCATGTGAATGTGGCCTTTCATATATCGGACAAACGGATCGTACAGTCCAAGAGAGGTGTACGGAACATCGCAGGTACACTCGGCTCTTACAACCCAGTAAATCGGCTGTGGCAGAGCATTGTATTGACTCTGGTCACTCTATGGTATATGAAAATGTCGAAATTCTGGCTTCTGTTTCATCTTTCTGGGACTCCGTAGTAAAAGAGGCCATTGAAATCCGCTTAACGAAGAATTTAATTAATAGAGACAGCGGTTTCACATTAGATAAATCATGGAATCCGGCACTTTCAATATTGAACTTACAAAGACGTCGCTACAGTTCAGCTCCCAGTAATACATCGACCTCCCAGCATGGATCGATTGCGCAGCCACAGACGTAACTCATGCATATTGTACGTCTTTGCCGCCGATCAACATCACTGGCGCCTTGTTTATCTGTGGCCGCATGCGCAGTGGCGCGGTCCGCGAGTTTAAAAGGATGGAGCGAGCGCTGGAGCGTCAGTCGTACGGCTCTCTCTGAAGATGGCTGAAAGGTATACAGCCGAAATATTAGAAGAAGAAGCAGAATTCATGCGGCTGCATTCCCGAAACTTAATGGAGTAGCCTCTGTAGTGTATCAATACATGTGTATTTGATAGGTTAGTTCCACACAGGGAGTAGTAGCAGCAGCAGTTTGACAGGTAAATTCAGTGAGGGGTGAAGTATGCCGTTAGGAATGCTAGGAGGGCTGCACGCTGTGCTGTTCTGTGAAGCATTGCGAAATCTCTCTCTCTCTCTCTCTCTCTCTCTCTCTCTCTCCACGCTGGACCCCCAACGCAGCTTTGCATCATCGCCCGAGTAATGGCGTCTATGCGAGTACTATATGGGATGAAGTTATTTGAGCTTCTATACAGGGCTATTACAAATGATTGAAGCGATTTCATTGACATATGGTCACGACACGCTACAGATACGTAGAAAAACTCATAAAGTTTTGTTCGGCTGAAGCCGCACTTCAGGTTTCTGCCGCCAGAACGCTCGAGAGCGCAGTGAGACAAAATGGCGACAGGAGCCGAGAAAGCGTATGTCGTGCTTGACATGCACTCACATCAGTCAGTCATAACAGTGCAACGACACTTCAGGACGAAGTTCAACAAAGATCCACCAACTGCTAACTCCGTTCGGCGATGGTATGCGCAGTTTAAAGCTTCTGGATGCCTCTGTAAAGGGAAATCAACGGGTCGGCCTGCAGTGAGCGAAGAAACGGCTGAACACGTGCGGGCAAGTTTCACGCGTAGCCCGCGGAAGTCGACGAATAAAGCAAGCAGGGAGCTAAACGTACCACAGCCGACGGTTTGGAACATCTTACGGAAAAGGCTAAAGCAGAAGCCTTACCGTTTAGAATTGCTACAAGCCCTGACACCCGATGACAAAGTCAAACGCTTTGAATTTTCGGCGCGGTTGCAACAGCTCATGGAAGAGGATGCGTTCAGTGCGAAACTTGTTTTCAGTGATGAAGCAACATTTTTTCTTAATGGTGAAGTGAACAGACACAATGTGCGAATCTGGACGGTAGAGAATCCTCACGCATTCGTGCAGCAAATTCGCAATTCACCAAAAGTTAACGTGTTTCGTGCAATCTCACGGTTTAAAGTTTACGGCCCCTTTTTCTTCTGCGAAAAAAACGTTACAGGACACGTGTATCTGGACATGCTGGAAAATTGGCTCATGCCACAACTGGAGACCGACAGCGCCGACTTCATCTTTCAACAGGATGGTGCTCCACCGCACTTCCATCATGATGTTCGGCATTTCTTAAACATGAGATTGGAAAACCGATGGATCGGTCGTGGTGGAGATCACGATCAGCAATTCATGTCATGGCCTCCAAGCTCTCCCGACTTAACCCCATGCGATTTCTTTCTGTGGGGTTATGTGAAAGATTCAGTGTTCAAACCTCCTCTACCAAGAAACGTGCCAGAACTGCGAGCTCGCATCAACGATGCTTTCGAACGCATTGATGGGGACATGCTGCGCCGAGTGTGGGAGGAACTTGATTATCGGCTTGATGTCTGCCGAATCACTAAAGGGGCACATATCGAACATTTGTGAATGCCTAAAAAAACTTTTTGAGTTTTTGTATGTGTGTGCAAAGCATTGTGAAAATATCTCAATTAATAAAGTTATTGTAGAGCTGTGAAATCGCTTCAATCATTTGTAATAACCCTGTAGTTGTTAATTTTTCTCTGTTGGGGGGGGGGGGGGGTAGAGAATACCGATGATAGCATGTTGGGCTGATAGATTTGAATGGACGTGGATCTGCAGCACTTGTATGTAGTTTGGGAACACACCACAGTGCGCGCATTTCCGCCAAATGGTCAAATCAGGCCAGCCGCGGTGGTCTAGCGGTTCTAGGCGCTCAGTCCGGAATCGCGCGACCGCTACGGTCGCAGGTTCGAATCCTGCCTCGGGCATGGATGTGTGTGATGTCCTTAGGTTAGTTAGGTTTAAGTAGTTCTAAGTTCTATGGGACTGATGACCACAGATGTTTAGTCCCACAGTGCTCAGAGCCATTTGGTCAAATCACGGTCCTGTCGCACTAACTCAGCTCACTCTGTTTCTACACAGGTTGCAGAAGGTGGTGGATATGGCTTTGTCCGACTTCTGCTCAGTTCCGACTTAAAATGGAAAGATCACATGCGCAAAGCTGTAGAAATGGAAGCAGTTGCAAGATGTGTAGGGACTGACTAAGACCATGTTGGATTTTTACTGTAGCAGGTAGGTTCGAGAAAGGTGACTCGTTTCGAGATATGAGAGCGCCAGAAATATGATTCGCTTGTGGCTGTGATCCAGCTAAGGCATGTGGCTGAACGGGAGGACCTCATTCCAAATCATAGACATCATTTCTAGCGGATAGCTAGAGGTGTGAAAAGCTAGTGTACATTTCTTACGACCTCAATAAGCAAACGATTTACTACTGTTTGTGATTCTTCTCAATCAGTCATCGCCTTTAACTCAGTGGATGTATAACGGAACATCTGACATTGTATCGAGACAGAATACCTTACACATACTGGATAAATATCTAGCGGCGTGAGGGAGTTGCAAATACTGGTCATATACCGCGTTCCTTAGCCGAATGACTTTCAAAATTCATCGATTTTATCACGAGGTTGCATCATGGGCTACGTGTTGGTCTGATAATACACATTACTACAATCACTGTCTCGGTATTTGTTTGGACAAAAAAGACCTCATTCCGAGGTAATCTCATACCTAGATTTATAAAGGAAGTGTATAACATTTAACACGGATACTAGTGCACACCTGTAGAATCGAGACCACTTTTGGCAGTAACATACAGTAGTTGTTGCGATCTGGTTGTTTTAACATATGACCGATTAAGTCTATCTTTCTAAGACAGAGTGGTACGACTCGCAAGAAAAAACTTATTAGACATATCAGCCGATTGCTGATTTTCGCTCAGTATTATTTAGTGTCGTAGACACTGAGTTATTGACGAATTATTATACTTAGTAGTAGTAGGAGATGGTTGATAGGTTCACGTCTGAGCATCAGGCTTATAATGTACGTGTTTTTGGGAAAGAAATGACTATGTGTAGTCGTAAGGAGGGTATGGATTTGACTTGGAGTACTGTGACAGCAAAGGGAAGAGTATGTCAAGTCATAAGAATGGTAGTGATATTTCTATTTCCAGAGCCACTGCCGACAGCAGAGTGTATTTCCGATAGTTCGCTTGTTCTAGAATGCCGATCAATTGAGACTGCGATCGTAACATGTAATTGTAAGTATAATGATAAAACATACACTCCTGGAAATGGAAAAAAGAACACATTGACACCGGTGTGTCAGACCCACCATACTTGCTCCGGACACTGCGAGAGGGCTGTACAAGCAATGATCACACGCACGGCACAGCGGACACACCAGGAACCGCGGTGTTGGCCGTCGAATGGCGCTAGCTGCGCAGCATTTGTGCACTGCCGCCGTCATTGTCAGCCAGTTTGCCGTGGCATACGGAGCTCCATCGCAGTCTTTAACACTGGTAGCATGCCGCGACAGCGTGGACGTGAACCGTATGTGCAGTTGACGGACTTTGAGCGAGGGCGTATAGTGGGCAGGCGGGAGGCCGGGTGGACGTACCGCCGAATTGCTCAACACGTGGGGCGTGAGGTCTCCACAGTACATCGATGTTGTCGCCAGTGGTCGGCGGAAGGTGCACGTGCCCGTCGACCTGGGACCGGACCGCAGCGACGCACGGATGCACGCCAAGACCGTAGGATCCTACGCAGTGCCGTAGGGGACCGCACCGCCACTTCCCAGCAAATTAGGGACACTGTTGCTCCTGGGGTATCGGCGAGGACCATTCGCAACCGTCTCCATGAAGCTGGGCTACGGTCCCGCACACCGTTAGGCCGTCTTCCGCTCACGCCCCAACATCGTGCAGCCCGCCTCCAGTGCTGTCGCGACAGGCGTGAATGGAGGGACGAATGGAGACGTGTCGTCTTCAGCGATGAGAGTCGCTTCTGCCTTGGTGCCAATGATGGTCGTATGCGTGTTTGGCGCCGTGCAGGTGAGCGCCACAATCAGGACTGCATACGACCGAGGCACACAGGGCCAACACCCGGCATCATGGTGTGGGGAGCGATCTCCTACACTGGCCGTATACCACTGGTGATCGTCGAGGGGACACTGAATAGTACACGGTACATCCAAACCGTCATCGAACCCATCGTTCTACCATTCCTAGACCGGCAAGGGAACTTGCTGTTCGAACAGGACAATGCACGTCCGCATGTATCCCGTGCCACCCAACGTGCTCTAGAAGGTGTAAGTCAACTACCCTGGCCAGCAAGATCTCCGGATCTGTCCCCCATTGAGCATGTTTGGGACTGGATGAAGCGTCGTCTCACGCGGTCTGCACGTCCAGCACGAACGCTGGTCCAACTGAGGCGCCAGGTGGAAATGGCATGGCAAGCCGTTCCACAGGACTACATCCAGCATCTCTACGATCGTCTCCATGGGAGAATAGCAGCCTGCATTGCTGCGGAAGGTGGATATACACTGTACTAGTGCCGACATTGTGCATGCTCTGTTGCCTGTGTCTATGTGCCTGTGGTTCTGTCAGTGTGATCATGTGATGTATCTGACCCCAGGAATGTGTCAATAAAGTTTCCCCTTCCTGGGACAATGAATTCACGGTGTTCTTATTTCAATTTCCAGGAGTGTATATGTGATCGGTTTTCTAGAATGATTCCGTGTATTCACGGCCTGTGGTGGAATGATTTCCCGTTAACGGCAGCAGCCGTCCGAATACAGAGGCCTGTTGGAGTGTAGGAATGTATCTGAGTTAACTTTGCCGTCCTCTAGACGATCAAATAGCGAACTAATACATAGTGTGTGTTGGGCGGCTTTCGTCATCAAGTGGAAATTTGAGAAGATTATGTATGGAGGTGCGTTTGCGTTGGACTGTCGTTATTACCTCCCATGTAAATTGTTCACTTGACTGCTTCTGCCCATTTCGCGCCTTTATTTAGTTGAGAGAAGATCGATTGTGGTGTGTGCATCTAGCATGTGGAAGACACATTTGCCTGTTCTCTAGACATGGGAAAGGCCTTAGTTGGCTTGTAAATTATAGGGGTGATTTGGAATCTGTTACGTCACCGACATCAGTATTCGAGAGTGGAAATATCAATTTCCTCTATTTGTTTCTAGTTACTCAGTGGTTTACAGCACGCTGTACCTTGCTAAAGTTTGGGGTTTGTAGAGAAATGATTTCCAGTCTACATCTTGGGAATTACGTTGCGCTAGCGATCGGTAGGCTGCTGCCTAGAGCTTGATATCGAGAAGTACCGCGGAAATCGTACGAGGGCAGTTCAATAAGTAATGCAACACATTTTTTTTCTCGGCCAATTTTGGTTGAAAAAACCGGAAATTTCTTGTGGAATATTTTCAAACTTTCCCGCTTCGTCTCGTATAGTTTCATTGACTTCCGACAGGTGGTAGCGCTGTACGGAGCTGTTAAAATGGCGTCTGTAACGGATGTGCGTTGCAAACAACGGGCAGTGATCGAGTTTCTTTTGGCGGAAAACCAGGGCATCTCAGATATTCATAGGCGCTTGCTGAATGTCTACGGTGATCTGGCAGTGGACAAAAGCACGGTGAATCGTTGGGCAAAGCGTGTGTCATCATCGCCGCAAGGTCGAGCAAGACTGTCTGATCTCCCGCGTGCGGGCCGGCCGTGCACAGCTGTGACTCCTGCAATGGCGGAGCGTGCGAACACACTCGTTCGAGATGATCGACGGATCACCATCAAACAACTCAGTGCTCAACTTGACATCTCTGTTGGTAGTGCTGTCACAATTGTTCACCAGTTGGGATATTCAAACGTTTGTTCCCGCTGGGTCCCTCGTTGTCTAACCGAACACCATAAAGAGCAAAGGAGAACCATCTGTGCGGAATTGCTTGCTCGTCATGTGGCTGAGGGTGACAATTTCTTGTCAAAGATTGTTACAGGCGATGAAACATGGGTTCATCACTTCGAACCTGAAACAAAACGGCAATCAATGGAGTGGCGCCACACCCACTCCCCTACCAAGAAAAAGTTTAAAGCCATACCCTCAGCCGGTAAAGTCAAGGTTACAGTCTTCTGGGACGCTGAAGGGGTTATTCTGTTCGATGTCCTTCCCCATCGTCAAACGATCAACTCTGTAGTGTATTGTGCTACTCTTCAGAAATTGAAGAAACGACTTCAGCGTGTTCGTAGGCACAAAAATCTGAACGAACTTCTCCTTCTTCATGACAACGCAAGCCCTCACACAAGTCTTCGCACCCGAGAGGAGCTCACAAAACTTCAGTGGACTGTTCTTCCTCATGCGCCCTACAGCCCCGATCTCGCACCGTCGGATTTCCATATGTTTGGCCCAATGAAGGACGCAATCCGTGGGAGGCACTACGCGGATGATGAAGAAGTTATTGATGCAGTACGACGTTGGCTCCGACATCGACCAGTGGAATGGTACCGTGCAGGCATACAGGCCCTCATTTCAAGGTGGCGTAAGGCCGTAGCATTGAATGGAGATTACGTTGAAAAATAGTGTTGTGTAGCTAAAAGATTGGGGAATAACCTGGTGTATTTCAATGCTGAATAAAACAACCCCTGTTTCAGAAAAAAAAAATGTGTTGCATTACTTATTGAACTGCCCTCGTATATTATGGTGAAAATATGTGTGTTCTTGGAATCCTCGAGTCTGGAGATATGCGTAGAAAAGCGAGTAAGCAAGGAAGCAGGTTCGGAGTAGAATCAGTAACACGATTGTGCCGAGGGGAAACGAGTGCACGTTAGTATACGTTAGTGCACATTAGTACACGTTTATGTGGGTTAATGTATGCGACACTCTTCCCTTGAAATATACCACTTGGAGTTCATTCTATCGTGTAGCTGTTGTAGCTCAATATTCAAGCTCCTGTCCTCAGTGGGAGAGCAGTGTAATTGAGTAAGAGTCTTTCCGTATTTGACGATATGTATGGCACTTTGCGAGGTTTAGTTGTCGGTGCAATATGGTGATCAATGTAAAATTAACTGGTGAAAGTCTCGTCTGCAGAAGGGAAAAAAGGCGGTCAGTGCTTCGATATCGGAGGCATCAGTAATTCGATGGATAAATTCGACGAGAGCGAATAATAATGCTCGATTGATTCACATCCTTTGTGCGGGGATATAGGAGCCTCTACATAGCGTTGACGACATTTGTGTATGTTGAGAGCTGGAAGGGTATCACGTTAGGTGCGCTGGGACGAGTCAATTCGATGTTATTTTCGTAAACAGGTTCTGTTAGGGCAAGAATTTGCCTGCATAGAAGCTGAGACATGAAGAAAGGGAGCATTAACTATTTCAAATGGTTCAAATGGCTCTGAGCACTATGGGACTTAACATCTATGGTCATCAGTCCCATAGAACTTAGAACTACTTAAACCTAACTAACCTAAGGACATCACACAACACCCAGTCATCACGAGGCAGAGAAAATCCCTGACCCCGCCGGGAATCGAACCCGGCAACCTGGGCGCGGGAAGCGAGAACGCTACCGCACGACCACGAGCTGAGGACATACCATTAACTATTTCTGGGATAGTATAGAATTGCCAAGAGGGGGAGTTGGCTGTTATTTTTTACAAAGCCATGTGACGTAAGAATAAGATTGACAACATTTTAGATGGCGAGTCGAGACGCGGACGTTTCGTGGGTACGCACGGTTGAACGCAGCTCGTATGTTCCGTTAAGCCGTCGGCACACGGACCGTGCATCCGAACATTGAGCATTTAACGTGCCGAGTTTCTGTCGTCATAGCGTGGAATAGCACGCTCGGCAGTCTTTCCGAACGTGCAGAGCAATATCTGTCCTGTCAGATATTCCGAGCGTGCGTCTGAGCATTGACCAATGAGATGGCCCAACGTCACCTACGTCACAAGCACGCCGTCTCCCTTCAGTACAGAGTTGAGAGGCGCCATATTGGCATTCATTTCAAGCCTATACGTATATAAGCCGTTTCTGAGCACCAGCAAATTGGGAATCACTGGAAACCACGTTGTTAACTGTGTGATTCGTTCCAATAAAATAATGAGAAACATCATATTCGTCGCTAAAGAATTACTGTAACTTGCGTATTATGAGAGTAGGCTATTTGAAGGCAGCGACACACTGGTGATCCACCCAAAACGTATTGTTCTTGGTACAACTTGTTATAATTAAATTTCAGTTAGTAACATATCTACGATTAAGGTTTTCAGCACAGGGTAACATAATATGATGGATGCGTAATGAACAGCGTCACTGTCCTCCATTGCCGGCCGGTGTGGCCGAGCGGTTCTAGGCGCTACAGTCTGGAACCGCGTGACCGCTACGGTCGCAGGTTCGAATCCTGCCTCTGGCATGGATGTGTGTGATGTCCTTAGGTTAGTTAGGGGACTGATGACCTTAGAAGTTGAGTCCCATAGTGCTCAGAGCCATTTTTTTGTTCTCCATCGAGAGGTTGGATGGGGCGGTGGTTCGCGTCTTGAGAATTCCAGATTTTTTTCCTAACATTCGCGTTTTTATTAGGTTTTGATACTTTATTATTAGTTTCATACAAATATACACTATAATATTTGATGTTACGTAAATATAAGTTCACCTTTTTTTGAGGAGCGGCTTTGTTCAATTGGCTTTACCTACAGGACACCTTGCGCTACTTGTATAAAGATATTTTGCTCGTTCTTCTATTACGCTTCGTAATTCACATGTTGCAAAGATTCTGCCGGATAGGAACAGTGATCAAGTAAGACTGACCTTGGGGTTTTACTAAAATGTGGGAATGTTGAAATAATGTTATAATGTTTATCTTATGCAGAGAAGTATTCCAAATTTGTAACGCAATGTTTGTAATGGAACTTTCATAAGCCTGTGTAATTATTGAATGGACACGGTACTTTCCTTTTCGTGGACGAAATGTGCGTTTTAATAGAGCTAGCGTGGGAATTTTACGCGCGCCCGTTGAGTAAACAGTGTGATTTACGAACTAGAAACATCCCTCAACTGCCGCTGGAGTGCGTTGCGGTCGCGTATACCACGTCGGGGCCCACGTACCGTATGCACGAGTCACATCGTTCCTGAGTGTTCAGCAGCACGTTGAACTTGGCACGCTCAACATTAACGTTCGACAGCATGGTCCGTGTGCCGATGGCTTTAGGGGGAACTTCCACATGCGTCAGGCGTCGGCTCGCCGCTGTGCACGTCCAGGGGGCGTCTGCATCGGTGTATAGGTGAACACGTATTTGGATAGGAATTTGTTAGAAATGAAGTATGAAATGGATGTGGCCGCATCATGCTTGCGGGACCCGAGCGGGGGCCTGTGTGTCGTTTGACAGCTGACGGCAGCGTCACTTCGCGGTCCCGTGGCCAGTGCTTGGCGGAGGGTGCTTGCGCGCGTTGATTTCATTATTTTGCGATCAGGGCTGTAGGCCGTGATATGCACTATTGGGATGGTTTACGAGTACTTAGCGTGTCTACACATCACTGTGCTGTATTATTTAGGAGAAGTTTGCAGGTCTGTAATGAAATTATTTCGAAAAATTAGGAGTTGTTTGCGTGTCTACAGACTGTGTATTGTGACGCCAAGCACGTTAGGGCGAGTATTTTGCGTGAGTGTGATAAATATACTCAGTGGATAAATAAAATGTTCGGAAATAAATAGAGTGCACTTCTTCCCTACTCTATCCAGCAGCCCAACGCAGCTTGAGTCCTCTTCACGATATTTTCCCCTCCAGACCACGATGTTGGATTACATCACATGAGGGATGACGGCACCATCTGATGGCAATAGTGTGTACTAGGTCAGTTGGAGTCTAGATCTCGTGATGGAGACACTGGCTGCATGTTTAGAGTAGGAAGAGTGGTTTTCCCGCCATTTGGCCACACCATCTTGGATGACGTCATGCAGTGTGCAGTGCACGTTAGTACACATTAGTCCGCCAACATGGGTCGGTAAGGGGATGTGTCGCTCGGTTGAGGATCGTGGTGTAGTCTTTAACTGTTTCCTTCCATGTCCAGGTGGGCGTGGTACTCGCGAAAATTTATTCCAAGTCAGCAGTAGCGCACTCTGGTGGCGTGAATATGTACTAGGCCTCGTGGTGAACACATTGCATGCTGCCATCTTGAATAACAGTACTTGCCTCATCACCTGACATCACAATAGCGCCCTCTGCTGCCGGTACTGTGTTCTAAGTCAATTGGAGTCTGGAGCTCTTCGTGAATGCACTGGGTGTCGCCATCTTGGATTATGTCACAGATGAGAGCACCTTCTGGTGGTGGTGATGTGTACTAAGTCAGTTGGGGTCCTGACTTTGTCGTGAACACACTTGCATGGAATTGTTCAAATAAAGTCTTACGTCCAAGTCTTTTTCCCACGAATCCTTAGAGGTGGTGGCAGTCTGGCGACAGACGTTAGTATGTCTTTTCTTTCGCTCCATTTTGTTAACTTAGTAGACTTGGGAACTGAATTTTATTTACCACTAAAATTCAAAGTTGGTGCCAGTTCGTAGGAAGAGGTGGCAGTCGGGTGACTTAGGTTAGTGGAGGTAGGTCAAGTGAGTTATTTTCCTGCGCTTTGCTTATTAGAGATAAGAGTGGTGTGATGCATTATCCTGTTGAAATTCAAACTTGGTGCCAGTTCGTAGGAGGAGGTGGCAGTCAGATGACTTAGGTTAGTTCAAGTGACCTATCTTTCCGCAATTTTCTTAAGTTAGTAGCGTAACCTCGAGTGACCTTTTTTTTACCACAAAAATTCAAAGTTGATGTCAGTTTGTAGGTGGAGGTGGCGGTCGGGTGACTTAGGTTAGTGGAGGTAGGCCAAGTGAGCTATCCCGCAATTTTATTAGCTTAGTAGCGATAAACAGCGCCGCTGGAATTTGAACTTACTGACTTTTTTCTGGGGGAGGGGATGGGAGGTTAGGTTAGTGGAGGTAGCCCAATTGAGATATCTTCCCACCATTTTCTTTGCTTAGTAGAGATAACCGGGGTGTGGTGCATTATCCTGTTGGAATTTGAACTTCACACCATTTTTTGGGGGGCGGGTGGTGTGGCACTTTTCCGCCAAAAGCCGCCATCTTGGATAACGGTACTTGTGTCATCAGCTGACGTCATGGCCGACATCTTCAATGATGTTATGCGTTCTTGTCAAGTTTACATGACGCCATCTTGGATGACATCATCACTGCCATCTTGGATAGATCTGGCAACAATGGAATGTGGGGCCACACTGCCATTGTCCCCCTACTTGCACATTGTTTGCACAACTGGTATCTGGCACCTGCGTGCTACTGATAGTCAAACATTCCCAAAAAAAAAGGTAAAATGGCTCTGAACACTATGGGACTTAACTTCTGAGGTCATCAGTCCCCTAGAACTTAGAACTACTTAAACCCAACTAACCTAAGGACGTCACACACATCCATGCCCGAGGCAGGATTAGAACTTGCGACTGTAGTGGTCGTGCGGTTGCAGACTGTAGCGCCGAGAACTGCTCAGCTACTCCGGCCGGCTTTTCCTAAAAAAACCACGTGGTTCACCTTTAGCCAGATAGGCAACCGGTTCTTCTGGAATGTCTGTCTGTGTTTGCTTCAATAACACTTTATCTTACAATGAGTGCTTGATATGCCTCCCTCCCCCCTCCCCACCACTCACCACCCTCCTCCAACCCTCCACCCACAAAGAAAAATTTATAGGAGTGTTTCACCCACCAAGTCTCTGAAATGTGACATGATTTGGTAAATTCTGCGTAAGAAATTCGTTCTGACAAAAGATGTTGGTTGCGTATTGTGGAACGTGATTTCTGCATTCGTTAAGAACTAACTTTTATCAGCTGTGATGCTAAGACATGAGCACTATCTGGTTACTCTTTAATTACTGACTGGGGAATCATATTCACTTTAGGTATACGCAAACACAGCTTGCGACTACTATCTTTCTTAGGCGTCTTACCTTTTAATTTCAGTCAGATTGAGGAAAAAACCATTTTAATTTACCTAGTTAACAAAAAATCTATTAGTTATCCTGTCCAACTGATCCTGCGCGACCATGTGGGGTCGTCCAGTTTTAGTGCTCTTTTCGTTATTCATCTGTTTCCAAATCATACCTAATACAACTCTAATATGTGCTTTCAAATTCTGAAGGTGGCAGAGGTAAAATACAGGGAGCGAAAGACTATTTACAATTTGTGCAGAGAGCAGATGGCAGTTATAAGAGTCGAGGGGCACGAAAGGGAAGCAGTGGTTGGGAAGGGAGTGAGACACGGTTGTAGCCTCTCCCCGATGCTATTCAATCTGTATATTGAACAAGCAGTAAAGGAAAGAAAAGAAAAGTTCGGAGTAGGTATTAAAATCCATGGAGAAGAAATAAAAATTTTGAGGTTCGCTGATGACATTGTAATTGTGTCAGAGACAGCAAAGGACTTGGAAGAGCAGTTGAATGGAATGGATAGTGTCTTGAAAGGAGGATATAAGATGAACATCAACAAAAGCAAAACAAGGATAATGGAATTTAGTCGAATTAAGTCGGGTGATGCAGAGGGAATTAAATTAGGAAATGAGACACTTAAAGTAGTAAAGGAGTTTTGCTATTTGGGGAGCAAAATAACTGATGATGGTCGAAGTAGAGAGGGTATAAAATGTAGACTGGGAATGGCACGGAAAGCGTTTCTGAAGAAGAGAAATTTGTTAATATCGAGTATAGATTTAAGTGTAAGGAAGTCGTTGCTGAAAGTATTTGTATGGAGTGTAGCCATGTATGGAAGTGAAACATGGACGATAAATAGTTTAGACAAGAAGAGAATAGAAACTTTCGAAATGTGGCGCTACAGAAGAATGCTGAAGATTAGATGGGTAGATCACATAACTAATGAGGAGGTATTGAATAGAATTGGGGAGAAGAGGAGTTTGTGGCACAACTTGACTAGAAGAAGGGATCGGTTGGTAGGACATGTTGTGAGACATCAAGGGATCGCCAATTTAGTACTGGAGGGCAGCGTGGAGGGTAAAAATCGTAGAGGGAGACCAAGAGATGAGTACAGTAAGCAGATTCAGAAGGATGTAGGCTGCAGTAGCTACCGGGAGATGAAGAAGCTTGCACAGGATAGAGCAGCAATGAGAGCACATCAAACCAGTCTCAGGACTGAAGACCACAACAACAACAACAATGTGCTTTGTCTTTCGGGGACAGAATTCAAAATCTGTAACTAGATTCTACAGAAATGATTATTTCTTACTTAATGCTTCACCTCGCATACAAGACAACTGCCCAGTGTTAGTGATAATATTCAAACTAACTATGGCCCCGTAAACGTACTGGCAGTGAAACAAAATAAAATGATAAAAGAAAGAAAAGGCCACCCACACACAAATAGATCGTATTCTCAATAGATGGGGTCACGCAGTTCACTTGGAAAGCGGTGAAGGATAACGAAGAGGAGATCATCTCCTGGGACCGAAGTATATTTAATTTAGCAAAACGTATCATGAAATGCGGAGACTACTAAGTCGACGATCGTTTACACGAAGGGTCGAGTTCTATCTTGTGGAACAGTTCGTAAATCGATCAGCACCACACAAAGGGATCGACCTGATTGTAGTAAAAATCAAGTTACTGGAAACAGGTAACTTTCCATTCGTGCTAGAATTATTGTGATAAGAATTCGCCGAGGGCGAGAAAGCAAAGAACAATGAACGTTAGCTAAGATTCCAAGTGAAACACGTGAGGCTGGCAGACATGAAAACTACCAATTATCTCTCCAATAAAGAATTTGGTTTAGAGATTACGCTCTACTAAATGAAACATCCGCGGTCTAGGTGACACATGGAGACTGTGCCTACGACGACGAGGAGTATACCTCTGCTTTTCAGAGGTGGCTGGATTGTGCCAATCCGAGCCTTCAACATACCTTGAAGACTTTCAGCAGGGAAGCTGCAGCATGGAGGCGCAACACTACAGTGTTCTACTACGCCGTCCTCAGGGAGTGTTCCGTTATGCCCCCATCACCGGACCGCCAGATGACTGTCAACCGAGCCAAAGCCAAGATTTTGACATTGATGTGTCGACATATGGGAGGGACGATCATTAGTACACGACAAACTTTGGGAATCGCTAACGAACGGCCCTCCATGTACCATATAGCCATGGAAATAAAGTGTAGACACAGGACATTGATCCATGAGGTGACGCAGATGGCCTCCGTCACGTCACGCAAAGAGACATAAGCAATGCATACTTTACCCGTATTCTGACCTGTACGCGGATAAGAGATCTGACCCAGAGGTCATTACTACTGTCGCTGGTTTGACGCACGCAACGGTTACTCCGGAACTCCAACAGGAACTGTTAGAACCGATGACTGAAGAAGAAGTTTCGGATGCCACAGGACAAGGGGCATCCAGTAAGTCACCAGGACCGGATGGGTTACCCTTGGAGTTTTATAGGACGTTCGAGAGACTATTGGTGCCCTATTGGACTGCTACATGTCAAGAGCTCATGACACCAGAGGTAAACTTCCGGCTGCATTTGTGGAAGGTATGATCATCCCAATCCGAAAACCTGGCGGAGGATCACGTATTACGGGTTACCGACCATTAAATTTGTTGAACTGTGATATGAAAACCTTCACGCGCCTACTGGCAGCTCGAATTCGGCGTACGACATCTCGTGTCCTATCAGTGGATCAGCCACCGATGAGTGGGACGCATAATGTACGCGCCGCCCTGTGCCGCTACAGGGACCTGATTGTCCTCACTAAGTTGCGTCGCATACCGGGAGCGCTGCCTGCGATAGACTTCAGTAAAGCATTTGATCGCGTTAGTTATATATAATGAACCACTGTTCCTCAGAATATGCATTACCCGGCTGGTTTCGTTGAGGTGGTACTCCACCTCCTATGTGACGTAACATCGAAAGTGCTCGTCAACTGTAGACTACTCTGTTAGACAGGGATGTCCATTATCGACAATACTGTCCGCTTTAGCATTAGAACCTTTGTTGTGCGGTCTGCGACACCGTCTCTCATGGGTTTGTCTCTTCGTTTCTTCGTTTTTAGGTGTACTGCGTAATCAGATGAACTGATGTTAACTCTTCGTGACGAACATGATGATCGCAGAGCCTCGGATTGGTTAGTCACTTTCGGCGAAGCTTCGGGGAGCCGTATAAATGTACATAAATAGATGGCTTTGAATATTGGCTCTGAGATGACACCTGCAAGCGTCGCCTCACTCAGACTGTGCGATAACGTCCCTTGATGGTTGGTTCATTCTTTGATGTTTCTGTCAATTTTTGTTTTAATGATTTGTGTATACTCATTCTCGGTATCGACTTCACGGACGACATCTCATGCACGACGGCCATTATTTACCGGAGCCTGTTGCAACACATCTGTGCTGGAATTGTGGACCATCATCTTCGTGCATTGGACCTTCATCAATGGGACCTATTTCATTAATGTCTATCAGGCATAAGGAACCCCGCACGTAGCGCAAACACTACCGATGCCTAAACACATAGGTCGGCCAGTGTGGCCGAGCGGTTCTAGGCGCTTTAGTCTGGAATCGCGCGACCGCTACGGTCGCAGGTTCGAATCCTGCCTCGGGCATGGATGTGTGTGATGTCCTTAGGTTTGTTAGGTTTAAGTAGTTCTAAGTTCTAGGGGACTGATGACCTCCGATGTTAAGTCCCATAGTGCTCAGAGCCATTTTGAACCTAAACACATAGCTCGGAGCATCATGGCGGCATCCAGTTCCTTTGTTAGCGCTGGAATGATATTTAAGTTTCGATACGACTCCCTCACTCTTCCTAAAGAACGGGGCGGACTTGGCCTTGTCAATGGACAAGTTCGAGCAATGCCTCTTTACGTTAGTATGCATGTCAAGCTTTGGCGACGATGCCCGACCAGCTTCAGGGCTTACTGACGGAGGCTCTGGCACCTTATTCCCTTAACCACTGGTGGCGCTTACTGAGATATCGATGCCGTTTTCCTGCTTTTGGAGGTTTTATCTGGAGTATAGGTACCTACGGGACATTCTCCCCGTCTCTCGTTTACCAACGGCCAGTGACACCTATCGCACACTACTTCGCCGTCTAATGTCGTCCTACCGTGCATTGGAACGTAATATGACGAACTGTGAACGCGGTAACGCTGGGTTCATACGTACCTTCAACTTCGTACTTGACGGTGAACATGTAACGCCGGAAATGCATATCCTCCTATTTCCATCTATTGTACTATTTTTTTTCCTTGCTTTGCTACCTCAAGATATGACATTTCTGTCTCTTTGTATATTGTAATTGTTTTACTGTTTGTATATATATATATATTTATACATTTATGTCGATGTATAATTGGTTTGTTTCGTAAATATTATTTGTATTTTTACGCTGGGTCTTGCCTAGGGAAAACTGCTATCGAACGATTACGTCGATAGGTCGTGTGAAGAATCAAAGTGTGTAGGATCTTTGGTAGTGTTAACTCTGCCGCGTGGAGCGCGGGCTGACAGGGAGTCTGGCTGGGGTAGCGAGTGGAGCAGGTGTGTTGTGTGACGCTCCTGCGAGTTGCCGCGCTTTCGGGGTTTGGCAGCATGTAATTGCGCTCGACCTGCGATGATAGTTTCTGACATGGTGTCGCGGACGGGAAACATTAACTAGCGCACATCAAGAGCCCGTTTCGTCTGGTGACCGTGTCGAGAAGAAGGCGCGCCAACATCCAGCTTCTGCAACAGCGACGGCCGACAATGAGTGACTGTCGCCACCTCCTCGATCGACGGCTTCGAACCTTCAATCAACCAACAAGGAAGACTGGAAGCACGTAAAGTTTTAGAACTGTATGGCAGACCTCAGCTTTTAATCTTGTTCCATTTGCCTCGTATAATTACAACAACTTAGCATGAACGTTTGTTGCTCATTGTCCCAATTGCATTACCAAGCAGAGTCCCTTCCTTTTCCGAAATGAACCCGAGTGTCGTTGAAATTTAAACGCCAGCACTAAAGTAATATAGCTAATTCTATTTCACTGCTTTAATTTCAAAGTTCAGTTAGCTGGCTACAATATTTAGATTACACTAGCACAAATTAAGAGTGCGAGTTTTGTTACCGTATTTTAGCTTACCTGTGACTGCAGCTCAGCTTGGTACGTACTAAATTTTACTATTGTTAATTGTTCAGAATCATTTAATTCAAGTTCAAAGTTAAATCTCTTATTTCTAAATTGCGTAGATTCAAGTAGCTTTTGAAATGATTGTTGAGGTAGTCCAAGACTAACCGTATTTTACTGAATTTCGATGTGCTTCAGAAAGAAAGCTCACTATTAACTTCAGTCACTAAATTAACTTTCGATTTTCCTGTTCTATTAATTCTTTTGCTAAATTAAGTCAGAGTGTAGCGAAATTTATTACTTCTGACAAACTTTCAGTTTTCACACTACACGTGTCAACCTTCAGTTGCCACACTTCTAGTGCTAATTATATGTGTAATAACCTTTCTTTTTCAGTTACTATAGTAATTGTCCTTAGGACTGGCGACCGTGATTTCCCCCAAATCTCAAATACCTAATTACCGCTAGTTAATTGTTAACGTAACGGCTGCATATTTATTTTCTTTATTAACTTTACCCCTTTTCAAAATTAATTTCCACCAGTTTCATTAGCACAGTTCCTTTCATTTAGATGTAACCCTTTCCTCCCTCTTTACCGACAGGTTAACTTCGGTGACGATTGCTTTTCCAAAATTCCCATTAGGTACACGCGGTTTCATTTTTCACGGTTATTAAGGTCGGTAAGTGAGGGGGAGGTTACACGTGGCGACCTGGTGACAGGACAATCTTCGGATTTGAGGTTGTTCTGGACACGAATTTTGCATTGTGCAAATCTCGTAACAAAGTACTGGTTACGTACAGGCCGTTACGTCAGAGAGAATAAGTAGTGGGAGTAATCCTAATTATATTTGAGGTTTGGCATTTATATTAAAAATTATTAAAATGAGTGAAGGCAACAATTGCCGAAAGTTGGTAGACTTGGATACGGGACAATCGGTCGAACAGTGGGAAACGCGCACCGCGGTACCCATTGTTCAGGGGCAGGCGGCTAGCATGAAAGACGCGACCGCCGAAACGCAACAAAGAGCAGAAATGGAATTCCACACTTTAGAAAATGTTTCGGAATCGGAAGTGAAAATCAAATGTGAATCCCTTGATGACGAATACGGGGGGACAATTAAAGAGGAAGCCGCTACGGAAGTAAAACCGGTAGTTTCCGGGAATTTAACTGATTTATTGAATGTTTTGATTAACGAAATCAAGAGTCAATCGGCAGAAATTAAAGCTCTGTCTGCCAAGCAAGAAGATCAGGCTGCCAAGCAAGAAGCTCAGGCTGCCAAGCAAGAAGCTCAGGCTGTCAAGCAAGAAGCTCAGTCTGAAAAAAATTGAACGGATGCTAGACAATCAGAACAAAGCTATTAACGTTGTTTACAACAATGTTGGAGTTGTTAATACAAAAGTTGATAAAATCAAACAAGATATTGTTGTAATTAATACCGAAATCGGTAATCTTAAACAGGAAATGATAGGCGTTCAGGCGGAAATTGCGAGCATAAATACTCGTTTTTATTCCGAAATTAGCAGAATCGAGAAAAGTGTAGGAGAGTCAGTTGCTCCGATCATCGAGAATAAGGTGACGGAACAAATTCAATTAGTGAAAAAAGAGGATCAAAAGAAAGTGGAAACTTTAAAGGCTTTAGTGTCCGAAGTAGATACTAAAGTGCGGGAGCAGGCTAATACCTGCGAAGAGAAAAGGAGGGAAGTGGAAACGCTTGTTACAGCCACTTTCCAAGTAATTACGAGAGTGTCGGAATTAGAAAAGAAACTTGACGAAAAACAGAGCTATGTGCCAATCTATGCACATAGTTCGGAATTGTTGACGAAAGAGGAGCGGTTCGACCCCTTGGAAAAAGGCGGTATACACGCGACGGATTTCATTAAGAATTGTGAAAGAGTTTTACCCAGATCATGGACTAATGAGAGAAAAATTAATGCGGTTATTGATGTGCTGGCTGGTGATGCCAAGCGTTGGGGCCTAAACCTCAACATTACGAACCTAACTTTTGACGAGTTTAAAAATCTGTTTCTGGCTGAATACTGGTCAGAGCAAAAACAGCAAAGTGTCTGGCGCGAATTTGTCGTATCGAGGCCTTTCGATGCGAATTCGCGCGGTTCGATGAAGGAGTTTTGTGAGGGCTGGATCCGCAAGTTGGAATATTTGCGTGATCGCCGCACGGAATCCGAAATAGTCTGGGAACTCTACAAGAAGCTTCCAGATGATACAAAACGCTACGTAGGAAGCAATTATAGGACAGTCAAGGATTTCCTGGAAAGAGTTGAGGACGAGGACAATTGGCGCAATAATCGCGACAGTGGTAGGGGCCGTGGTAACAACAACGAGTACCACAGCAACCACAACAATGATAACTATGGGAATAATGCATACCGCAATCTTGGCAGCAATAACAATAGTGGTTGGGGCCGTAATGAGAATCGGTACAATGCAAATAATAACAGGAATGACGGAAACCAGTATCACACTAGCGTGATACGGGCTTCGCAGAATAGTAATAACGCCAGAGGGTGTGATCAGCCGCCTCAGCAGCATCCGGGGAGCGTATCTGCTGGGACGAGACAGGGAAACCATTAGCCGCGCCGGTGAGGGGCCGAGCGGGCGTGGAGAAGTTTTGGCGGCCCAATAACAAGAGAAAACCCAGGTGTCGCCGTTATGAAAATTCCGTATGGAATAATCAACGGTGGGAGAGTGTGCCAGTGTTAGGAGAAAGGAGTGCGCCCACAAGTAGTAGATCAGCTGTATACACGGCAGTCGGAAGTACATTCACTGTCAGTGAGAATAATTTAAGTCGTGTTCCGGAAATCGATTATAAAGTGGCAGCTGTAATACCCACAGCGGAACTGGAGATTGAGTTTAAGAATGATTCGCAAGTGTTGAGAGAATATCAGATGTCGGATAAAACGTCCGTCATCGAGCGAGGGGATGCAGAGAGGGATGAGGTCTGGTTAAGGCAGTTCGGTCGCTTATACGACGAACTAAGAGATTATAGGGGTCTGTATGGGAGAAGTGTTTATGGGGAGCGCGTGCAGGATTTTCCGCGTCTCGTCCCGCAGGAAGATAGTGTTTGTGAAATTATAGAAAGTTCTGGCCCTAACCGGCAGACTTTACTAGAAATAGTTGATGTTAAGGGGGAGCACGAGCAATATTCGTCGTGTTTCGTCCCGCAGGAGTTAGATGTTGAAGTAGTAACGGAAAGTTCTGGCCCTAACCGGCAGACTTTACCAAAAGTTTCAGTGGTAGAAGTAACCGACCCATCCGACGCGAACCTCCAGTTTAAACATTGCGAGAGTATTAAGGAGAAAGATTACGAAAATTTTACTGATAGCCGGACGCAATTGGTAGAAAAGCACATAGATTACAGCGTGTATGAGGTTAGAGCTGACATTATACGGTCAGACGATAACAGTGTGGGTTGCGCAGATCTAGAGGAAGTAATTGCAGATACTACTGGGCACATTTCTCCAGGTAGATTGGCAGATGAGATTAATCTGACCAAAGTGGAATCAACGAAGGTGACGATTAATGAATTGATAGCAAAGCAACACTCACTAGTTGACGAGTTACAGGAAAAGGTTTCGGTATTGGAGGTGAAGCTACAGACTAAGCCTCAGGACAAGCGTGTTGAAATTAACACTGTATGTGAACAGAGGCTGGAAAAGCAGCCAGATAAGCCGGATTTAGGATCAAAGCCGGATGGTTTTTTCTGGAATGACCTGGATATAGACGAGGATTTACTGTGGGAAAATAAAGAAACAGTCGAGGACAAGTGTAGACAGATAGTAGTGTCTGTTAATATGCACGACCTACGACTAAACGTGTTGATTGACACCGGTGCAGAATTGAGTGCTGTATCTGGGAAAATATTTGAGTTACTGAAAGACAGACCTGGCATCGTAGTTATGCCAGTAACAGGAGTGAAAATTATCGGTGCTACTGGGAAGGCCAGTAAACCGGTCACAAAACAGATTTTTGTCCACTTCGAGATATGTGGGGCACGATTTGAACAAGAGTTTGTCGTCGTGCCAGACTTGACTACGGAAGTAATTATCGGGTTAGATTGGCTATTAAAGTACCGTGCAGTGATCAATTGCGAAAGCAAAACTTTGACATGTACGTCACAAGATAAAACAATAGTAGTTAGTTTTGACGAGGCAGGAGACGGTGTGCATAGGCAATACCAGCCTATACACATTGTTAACTGGCCGGATGCTATTGACGTAGGTATGAATTTGAATTACTGTAATGTGAGGAATCTCGGAATTGACAATAGTGTAGAAAGTGAATTGGAAAGTATTGTAGACAGTGTGTCAAACGTAACACACGAACAAAGACGAGGTCTGTATGAAGTAATAATGAGGAATAAGAGTGTGTTTTCAGACAAACCGGGACTTGTGGAAGGATATAAATGCAAGTTGCATGTAATTCCGCACGAACCATTCTTCGTGAGACCGTATGCTATACCGCTGTCCAAAAAGGAAGCAGTGCTACGGGAGATAGATAAGATGATCAAATGGGGAGTGATTGAAAGAAGTACGAGTCCATACAATAACGGTTTGGTCATTGTACCAAAACGGGATGGTAGTGTGCGTATTGTGATTGACGCACGCACGTTGAATAGGGTCGTTCAACGCGAAACAGACAGACCAGAGAGTATGGAGGAGATTTTGCAACGTTTTCATGACGTTAAGTTCATGACTAGCCTCGATCTGACGGCTAGTTACTGGCAAATAGAACTCGAAGAAGAATCTAGGCCATACACCGCCTTCTTGTTTGCGGGCAGGTGTTATCAGTATAGAGTACTGCCTTTTGGACTTAATATATCTGTGTCCGTATTCATCAGGGCCCTAGATAAAGTGCTAGGACCGGCTTTGAGTTCAAGATTAACTGTATATGTTGACGACCTATTGTTGGCCAATGCCACTTGGCATGACCATTGTGACCTGTTAGATGAAGTTTTTAGAGCATTGCGCCGTGGCGGAATGACTCTAAAGCTAAAGAAATGCGAATTTGTGAAGCAGGAACTGAAATTTTTAGGGCATGTAATTACCACTGCTGGTATTACGAAGGACCCAGAGAAACTAGAGGCAATAAGGAATTGTCCTCCACCCAAGTCTAGGAAACAGTTAAAAAGTTTTCTAGGGTTAACAGGATTTTACCGCAAATTTGTAAAAGGACAAGTGTTTAATGATGAAAATTTGAATAACCTCTTACGCAAAAACGTTCCGTTTGTGTGGACTGACGGGTGTCAGGCCGCTTTCGAGAGATTAAAAGACGAGTTGTTGAGATCTAACATACTATTTCATCCTGATTTATCGCTACCCTTCCATCTGGGAACGGATTCGTCGAATTACGGGGTGGGGGTAGAACTGTTCCAAGAAGTTGGTGAAGGAGAGGACAAGGAACACCGGACGATAGCGTTCGCGAGTCGAACTTTATCAAAAAGTGAGCGAAACTACACGATTTCTGAGAAAGAGTGTCTCGCTATCGTGTGGGGATTCAAGAAGTTCAAAGGTTACCTATGGGACCGTAAGGTGATTATTCATACGGACCATAAGGCACTCACTTATCTGAAGGATTGTAAACTACTTCACGAAAGACTGACTAGGTGGTCGCTGTATTTACAGCAATTTAACTATGACATCTGTTACGTAAAAGGGACCGACAATTGCGTAGCGGATGCGCTGTCGCGGTTGCCCGAGTCTAATCAAGCTGTATTGAAAGACGAGTCAGATGGAGTGGTCAAATTATACTATTTTAAAGAAGTTGAGGGACGTAAATTAGTAGTGGACATCTGTAAGAATCTACGTCGTCATCAGAACGAGGACGGTTGTTTAAATATGGTGAAAACCCGATATGACGAAAGGAGTCCAGAAGGAGAGAAATTAAGAAAGTATTACAAGATATACGATCATATCTTGTACATACGTAAGGGTGAAGATAGTAATATTTGGCGGGTATGCTGGCCCACCAAATACGTCACGGAAATAATAGACTACTACCATTTGGCGTATGGTCACTGTGGACCTAAGAAATGTACGGAAAAGCTGAGTGAAGTAGTGCATTTTAACAACATGTTAAAACGCGTTACTGACAGGGTGAAAACTTGCGATTTGTGTCAGAAGGTGAAGGTTACCAACTGTACGAGTCGTGGTCCTATGCAAAGTATAAGGCCTAACGACACCTTTGAATTACTGTGCGTGGACTTGTACGGACCTTTGCCCAAGTCATCAGGAAACTTTGCCTATATTTTAGTAGTGCTAGAAGCTTTTTCCAAGTTCATCAAACTATACCCGATTAGGAAAGCTACGGCCAAAGCGGTCTATAGCAAGCTTGTGAACGATTATTTTGTTCATATTGGTAAGCCCAAGGCGATTCTATCAGACAATGGGGCACAATTTACTTCTAAGTTGTGGAATGAAGGTATGGAAAGTAATGGGGTCAAAGTGATCCATATTTCAGCTTACTGTCCGGCTGGAAATCCCGCTGAGAGGTATATGCGCGAGCTGGGCCGACTTTGCCGTACCTATTGCCATCACAATCATAGGGCATGGGGCAAATACGTAGCAGTATTTGAGAGAATTATGAACACCTTGAGACATGAATCGACGGGATTTTCTCCAGAGGAAATCCTGTTGGATGACAGAAGTAAAAGTTTAGTGGAAGAGATAATCAAATTCCCTCCACGGATTGACATTAGGATTGGTGTGAAAAAAGATCGTTTGCGAGAAGTAATGAAGCTAAAAGCCGATGCTCGCATACGTCGTCATGACGCTAAAGCGCGTTTTGCTAAGTTTGCAATCGGGGACTTAGTACTTGTAAAAGCTCATGAGAAATCGAGCGAGATAGACCATGAAATCTCTAAATTTAAGTTTGTTTATAATGGACCATATAAAGTCATTGGTATACCTCACACAAATGCTTATTGCTTAGAGTATCCAAGCTCTGGAAAACGATTAGGTATACGGAATATTGTAGACTTGAAATTGTACCAACCTAGGATCGATTAATACCACACAATGGGTAATTTGTACAGTATGTAAATATAGAGTGTAAGATTTAAGGATGTGCCATGTTACGATGCTTTTGCCTGACCTAGAGGTCATTAAAGAAGTTGTAATTAATAAGTAATTAATTTTGACTAAATGATTTAAGAGTAACTGATTAGTAATCATCTGAAAAATCCAAGCTGCTAGTTTAAGTTTTCAGCTGAGTCACAGTAGATTAAGGAATGTAAATATGATTTTGTAACTTGCTGTAATATTTCATGAATGTGTGTTTTTATTAGTCATTGCCGATGTACTTAGACGCTGTTTTAAGTTTCAGGCTAGTACATGCGTGTGATGATGGACAGTGTTGAGTTATCCACTGTGATAGTGTTTATGGACTCCTTGAGATTACTCGGGAGTGAGTTTTTCCGAAAGAATTCAGTGAAACGGACGTTCTGGAAACGCCGTTACAAGGGCGAGTGAGATCAAGCGTGCCGCACAGGCGGGCGCAACAATACTTGCGAGGCGAAGCCGCTATCGGCTCTTGTGTCACTGTCGGCATTTGTACCGCTGTCGGCATTCTTTGTACTCGCGAGTACGGAATGTGGAGTTGCTTTTCTTACCCGGGCAGCTGTTGTGAAAGAATTCTGCTGTCAATATTTATGTTTTCTTCGATCTGCTGTATATTATTTTCTTGTTTAGCGTTAATTGGACATGACGAGAATATTAATTATGAAAAGGTTACATAAAAATGTGTATTCTATGTAATTAATTATTAGTTTGCGTATTTTGATATACCTGTTTTTTATGACCGTGTACTCTGATTAATTTTGCAAATAGTATTCCATTTCTTATAGTGTTACGAATTTTAATGATTTTGGAATAGCTAAACCATTTTCTATGATTTCTATGAATTTTGATATGTTGTCAACCTGTTTTATTTTGTGCAAGATGACAGAGTGGAATAAGATTAGGAGTGTCTCCACTCAATTATTATCGTCTCAAAATTGGTTTACGATTAATTAGACGAATGCTAAATTTTGTTATGTTTTGAGCATATGCATTTCCGCTGTTTCTTTTTTGGGACATTTTCTGAGTCTGTTTACGTTACACGAACATCCTCAGACAATGTGGGGCACGTGTAACGCCGGAAATGCATATCCTCCTATTTCCATCTATTGTACTATTTTTTTTCCTTGCTTTGCTACCTCAAGATATGACATTTCTGTCTCTTTGTATATTGTAATTGTTTTACTGTTTGTATATATATATATTTATACATTTATGTCGATGTATAATTGGTTTGTTTCGTAAATATTATTTGTATTTTTACGCTGGGTCTTGCCTAGGGAAAACTGCTATCGAACGATTACGTCGATAGGTCGTGTGAAGAATCAAAGTGTGTAGGATCTTTGGTAGTGTTAACTCTGCCGCGTGGAGCGCGGGCTGACAGGGAGTCTGGCTGGGGTAGCGAGTGGAGCAGGTGTGTTGTGTGACGCTCCTGCGAGTTGCCGCGCTTTCGGGGTTTGGCAGCATGTAATTGCGCTCGACCTGCGATGATAGTTTCTGACATGATGTCGCGGACGGGAAACATTAACTAGCGCACATCAAGAGCCCGTTTCGTCTGGTGACCGTGTCGAGAAGGAGGCGCGCCAACATCCAGCTTCTGCAACAGCGACGACCGACAATGAGTGACTGTCGCCACCTCCTCGATCGACGGCTTCGAACCTTCAATCAACCAACAAGGAAGACTGGAAGCACGTAAAGTTTTAGAACTGTATGGCAGACCTCAGCTTTTAATCTTGTTCCATTTGCCTCGTATAATTACAGCAACTTAGCATGAACGTTTGTTGCTCATTGTCCCAACTGCATTACCAAGCAGAGTCCCTTCCTTTTCCGAAATGAACCCGAGTGTCGTTGAAATTTAAACGCCAGCACTAAAGTAATATAGCTAATTCTATTTCACTGCTTTAATTTCAAAGTTCAGTTAGCTGGCTACAATATTTAGATTACACTAGCACAAATTAAGAGTGCGAGTTTTGTTACCGTATTTTAGCTTACCTGTGACTGCAGCTCAGCTTGGTACGTACTAAATTTTACTATTGTTAATTGTTCAGAATCATTTAATTCAAGTTCAAAGTTAAATCTCTTATTTCTAAATTGCGTAGATTCAAGTAGCTTTTGAAATGATTGTTGAGGTAGTCCAAGACTAACCGTATTTTACTGAATTTCGATGTGCTTCAGAAAGAAAGCTCACTATTAACTTCAGTCACTAAATTAACTTTCGATTTTCCTGTTCTATTAATTCTTTTGCTAAATTAAGTCAGAGTGTAGCGAAATTTATTACTTCTGACAAACTTTCAGTTTTCACACTACACGTGTCAACCTTCAGTTGCCACACTTCTAGTGCTAATTATATGTGTAATAACCTTTCTTTTTCAGTTACTATAGTAATTGTCCTTAGGACTGGCGACCGTGATTTCCCCCAAATCTCAAATACCTAATTACCGCTAGTTAATTGTTAACGTAACGGCTGCACATTTACTTTCTTTATTAACTTTACCCCTTTTCAAAATTAATTTCCACCAGTTTCATTAGCACAGTTCCTTTCATTTAGATGTAACCCTTTCCTCCCTCTTTACCGACAGGTTAACTTCGGTGACGATTGCTTTTCCAAAATTCCCATTAGGTACACGCGGTTTCATTTTTCACGGTTATTAAGGTCGGTAAGTGAGGGGGAGGTTACAAACAGAAAACAAATTTACGAGAGAGACTCCATAGGATCCATTTTAGAGATCCGATTTTATGTGTGAACTGCAACGTCCAGGATACAGATGAACACCGGCTTCATTGTGGGCCGGTAGAAGAGATCTTGTATTTTGTGCGTCAAATTTTGGCTCTCTTTTTACGGAAGTCGCCTTCTTATGTCGATTCCAGCATTATCCTGTACCCTCATGCTGTTTATTATCCGAGGACGAAACACAATGCTGTCACACGTGGATCAGGGGTGACGTAATTAATTATTTATTTGGAGGCGGTGTCATGGAACTCATGGATTTTTGGAACTATTTAAACTATCGTCATTGTGCTGTTGTGAAGAACCCTAAGTACAGTCAACACTTTTCGAACTTCTTGCGGAGCTCCTTCCACGATCCGCTCTGCAGCTGGATTATTCATAGCAGGAGATAAATTTGATATATTCACGCAAGGAGATGAACAGATAATGGTACCTACACGACATTACAAGAAGACATGCCATGACAATGGGTCGGCGGCGTTCGTGGAGTACCGGCGCCACATGTGCGTGTTACAGAAGTCTAGCTTTCAGAGACAAGTCACGGAAAAGGTGGGTTCTTTTTTTTCAGTAAATAAATGAATGGTAGCGCCTCTGCTTCGTAATCAAAACGTCCTCCATCACGGTTTCGAAACACTCCACCGCTTATTTTTTGATTAATAATGAGGATTGGTGACAGAAGACTTTCGGCATAAGAAGTCTTCCTCAGTCTGCCAACAGCCTTGTCAAAGAGGCAGAGGAGCGGACAGAGGTTCAGGGCACTTCCTTGTCTTTGGGGTGGGAAACTGCCTCTAATAGCGGAAGAATCAGCAATGATGAACGGCACTAGGATGCAGAAGGCAATGGAAACCACTGCATTAAAGACAAAAAACGTGTATCCACAGAACATGTGACATGTAATTGAAAAAGTGTCATGAAGATCTCTCCACTGGCAAAAGTTTTCGGAATAGTGCTCCATTTGTATCTTCTGGAGGGGATTGACAAAGGGGAGGTGACCACGAGAAAAAGATTGAATAACCAAAGGAAAGATCGCGTTCTACGAGCCGGGTCGTGGAATGTCAAAGCTTGAACACGGTGGAGAAGCTAGAGAATCTGAAAAGGGAAATGCAAAGCCTCAATTTAGGTACAGTAAGGGTCAGTGAAGTGACATGGAAAGAAGACAAGAATTTCTGCTCAGATGAGTATAGGGTAATATCAACAGCAGTATAAAATGGTATAACTGAGTAGGATTCGTTATGAATAGGAAGGGACGCAGACGGTGTGTTACTGTGAACAGTACAGTGATAAGTTCGTTCTTATCAGAATCGACAGCAAACAAACACCGGTTACGATAGTTTAGGTATATATGACGACATAGCAAACTTAAGATGAGGAGATAGAGTGAGAGGCATCCATATGCCTTGCTCATACTGTGGCATCAAGCAGTCAGGCCTGCAAGATGAGTGGTCTGCCAAGCGAGTGGATTCATTCTTATTTATTAAGTAACATGAGCTCTAGTACTCACAATTAAGTTACAAATTATTCTCCTTTTTGAATATTACGGAACGGAAACGGAAACGCACATCTGACAATTAGTAATTTACACAACTCTGACTGTTCACTACGCACTGGCAATAACACATTTTCTTTCTTATTTAACGGCTTTGATCAACACGTGGCCATCGCACTGAATATGAATGGCGCACACATTATAAATCCTGGGTATCATGACAACATACTGTTCGAAGGAAAAGGCCACCAATCTTTTTCTTTTCATTATCTTATTTATTCCGATAAATTCTATAACCTAAACACACAAATTCTATAACCTACAACAATAACACATGAGGAATTCCGCCGAGTGGGCATGGCTTTACATTGGTGATTCTCTATCTTATGGTCTCGTAATTATTTAACGCTACAGTGCACTTTCTGGATAGGATGGTGGATCTTTTGCTATATCTCACACTTCGACTCTCACACCCATCATCACGAAAATTTCCTCCAGACCGAGTGGTACAAAAAGGAACATGCATAACCCACTGCCTCTGAAACTATCTTGTTACTCTCCCATGCCAACCACACATACTTAAATTTCATGAAATACATCACACTGGCAACATATCATACAAAGAATAGTCACAACGTTATGATCACATCACTTTCAGCTTTCCCACTTCAATTAGTATTTATCCCAGTTTCACACGACACTGCCCCACTTCGTAACTTTTCTTTCCTACTATGAACTCTGGAGGATATATGCACGTCTTCCTGTGCAATGCAAGCCAAGTGGCGTTGCTGGATAGACGGCTGACTCACCTTGCTTCTCTCTCAGAGTATTATAGTTTGAATCAAGCGTCACACGGAAACATAACACGCAAAGTAATATTAAGAACATTTTCATCACACACGCGAGTCCTCAACTGATACCATGGACGAGTACTTCTCTTTATCCTTTGTCTCATACACAGATTGAGACTCACACAGTACTCACCACGTGGAAGTACTCGTCTCTAATTTCAAGTCCTGCACACGCCATTTCTTAAATATTTCCAACTTATAGTACACACGCTAGTAATTCAGCTTAACTTAAGCACTCGGAAGTATTTCAACTTATTGCTACACGTGGTTTCATTGTGACCGTTGGTCACTTCCGAAGATTACTACGATCCCCTTAATATTACCTGCCTGACATTTAATTCTCCCCACAAAAGTTCCTGAAATAGAGAAATTATTATTCCAAACTACTCTTAAATATTCCACATGCATACCATGTGTCCACTCTTTTGTCTTTACGGAGCACACCTACGACAGGTCTTAACAGCACAAGATCCAGCGGCAGAGTGCTGAAACATGGCCGTTCTTCAGGTCATCTCGCACCTCTGTCGAGGTGGGGGACGACCATGCTACCGTATTGGTCAGCCACATTTCAGGCGCTCAAAGCTCAGGTAAATTTCATCTCTTTGGTTCCACCAAAGGTGACCAAAGGACCGTCTCAAAGATGATCATATATTGCACATTCACTATCTGTGGTTAGCAGACGACCATACATTCATTCATTTCGCAGATCTCACCAAATCGGATTTTGTGGGAGTGCACATGTGATCAATTAAATAAATAAATTGTCATTCTTTCCTACACTGGTATCCGGCTTCGGTGTATTAAGTGAAATTGAGTTATTATTACAAAAAATATGTTGTTCTGACAAGCATAACGAAGAATGTTGTACCTATTTTCAATGTTGGGTGGTACTGTTCCCTTTCAGGAGAAACTATATCAAGATATTGAAAGGGTAACACATTACGTAAAGGGAGTTGAAAATCTAATAATCATGCGGGACTTGAATACAATTGTAGGGGAAGGAGTAGAAGCTAAGGCTACAGGAGAATATGGGCTTGGGAAAATAAATGAGAGAGGAGAAAGACCAATTGAGTTCTATATTAAATTTCAGCTAGTAATAGCGAATACTCTGTTCAAGAATCACTAGAGGAGGAGGTATACTTGGAAAAGGCTGGGTGATACGGGAAGATTTCAATTAGATTACATCATTGTCAGACAGAGATTCCGAAAACAGATATTGGATTGTAAGGCGTACCCAAGAACAGATATATATATACTCAGATCACAATGTAGTAGTGATGAAGAGTGGGCTGAAGTTTGAGATTAGTCAGGAAGAATCAATATGCAAAGAAATGGTATTACGAAGTACTAAGGAATGACGAGATACGGTTGAAGTTCTCTAATGCTACAGATACAGAAATAAGGAATAGCTCAATAGGCAGTATACTTGAAGAGGAATGGACATCTCTAAAAGGGACAATCAAAGAAGTTGGAAAGAAAAATATAGGTATAAAGAAGGTAACTACGAAGAAACCGTTAACAGAAAAAGTACTTCAGTTGATCAGTGACAGAAGGGAGTACAATAATGTCCGAGGAAATTCAGGAATACAAAAATACATGTCACTGAGGAACCAAGTAAATAGGAAGTGCAGGGAAGCTAAGTCGAAATGGCTGCATGAAAAATGTGAAAAAATCTAAAGCGAAATGATAATCGGAAGGATTGACTCAGGACTGGGAAAGACAAAATAACCATCGGTGAGATTAAAAGCGGGGGGTGATAACATTAAGATTGCAACGGAAATTCTACTGTTAAATGCAGAACAGAGAGCGGATGATTGGAAAGAGAACACTGAAGGCCTCTACGAGGGGGGAAGATTTTTCTGATGTGATAGATAAAAGAAGAGTGGTTCATGGTGTGGGTTCCTGTAGTCATGTCCTAGTTCATGAACCACGGGCAACGTATGAGTGGCCAAGTAAGTGGTCCCGACAGTCGTTATACCAGTTACTTTGGAATAAGGCTGGGCATCTCGGACATATTCTGAGTCGTGGTCACCTTTGTGCTCATACGGCAAAGACTACCAAATCCACCGGTTAGTCCCTCAGCCGTTAGGGGTAAAACCCAATGGGACTCGGGGCAAGTAAGGCTAGCAACCTGCTTCCCTGGTACTTTAAATATGATGCTGGCAACAATCAGAGCAAAATGCCTCGGACCTTTGGAGGTGACGGAGTCCCACCTCTAACTGACAAACCAGGGACTCCTAAGATACGACTTGGCAAACAAATGGTAATGAGATGGGGAGCTATTAATATCAATGGGGGCTACTCTGGGAAGAAGGTAGAGCTGGCAGAGGCTGCAAGTAAGATGGGGCTGGACGTTTTAGCTGTTAGTGACATTCGGGTAAGGGGTGAGAAAGAAGAGGAAGTGGGAGAATACAAGGTCTACCTGTCAGGAGTCAAAGCAGGAATAGCACAATGGGGTGTAGGGCTTTACATCAGGAAAGAAATGGAACCCAGCGTAGTTGCAATAAGGTATGTAAACGAACGACTGATGTGGATAGATTTGACAGTGTCTAGCAAGAAAATTAGGATTGTGTCAGTATATTCGCATTGTGAAGGGACAGATCAAGATAAGATGGATAGTTTTTATGAGGCACTCAGTGATGTAGTTGTTAGAGTAAAGGACAAGGACAGTGTTCTCATCATGGGTGATTTTAACGCCAGGATTGGAAATCGAACAGAAGGGTATGAAAAGGTTATGGGTAAATTTGGAGAGGATATGGAGGCCAACAGGAACGGGAAACAACTCTTGGATTTCTGTGCCAGATGGGCTTAGTAATCACAAACTCCTTTTTCAAACATAAGACCATTCACCGGTATACTTGGGAAGGCAGGGGAACCAGATCTGTCATTGACTATATAATAACAGATCAGGAATTCAGGAAGGCTGTGAGGGACACACGTGTATTCAGGGGATTCTTTGATGACACTGATCATTATTTAATCTGCAGTGAAATTGGGATTGTGAGGACGAAAGTGCAGGAGGTCAGGTCCATATGTAGGAGGATAAGAGTGGAGAAACTTCAGGATAAGGAAATCAGACACAAGTACATAACAGCGATCTCAGAAAGGTACCAGTTAGTTGAATGTAGTCAATTATAGTCATTGGAAAAGGAATGGACAAGGTACAGGGACACAGTACTAGAAGTGGCTAAAGAATGTCTTGGAACAGTAGTGTGTAAAAGTAGGATGAAGCAAACAGCTTGGTGGAATGATACAGTCAAGGCAGCCTGTAAAAGGAAAAAGAAGGCGTATCAAAAATGGCTACATACCAGAACCCAGGTACACAGAGAAAGTTATGTTGAAGAAAGAAACAAAGCCAAACAGATAATTGCAGCATCGAAGAAGAAATCATGGGAAGACTTTGGAAACAGGTTGGAGACTATGGGTCAAGCTGCTGGAAAACCATTCTGGAGTGTAATTAGCAGTCTTCGCAAGGGAGGTAAGAAGGAAATGACAAGTATTTTGGACAGGTCAGGAAAACTGCTGGTGAATCCTGTGGATGCCTTAGGCAGATGGAGGGAATATTTTGAAGAGTTGCTCAATGTAGGTGAAAATGCGATCAGTAATGTTTCAGATTTCGAGGTAGAATGGGATAGGAATGATGATGGAAATAGGATCACATTTGAGGAAGTGGAAAAAATGGTCAATAGATTGCAGTGCAATAAAGCGGCTGGGGTGGATGATATTAAGTCGGAACTCATCAAATACAGTGGAATGTCAGGTCTTAAATGGCTACACAGGATAATTGAAATGGCCTGGGAGTCGGGACAGGTTCCATCAGACTGGACAAAAGCAGTAATCACACCAATCTTTAAACATGGAAACAGAAAATATCGTAACAACTACAGAGGTATCTCTTTAATCAGCGTTGTGGGTAAAATCTTCTCAGGTATTGTTGAAAGGAAAGTGCGAGTATTAGTTGTGGACCAATTGGATGAAAATCAGTGTGGGTTTAGGCCTCTTAGAGGTTGTCAGGACCAGATCTTTAGCTTACAGCAAATAATGGAGAAGTGTTATGAGTGGAACAGGGAATTGTATCTATGCTTTATAGATCTAGAAAAGGCATATGACCGGGTTCCTAGGAGGAAGTTATTGTCTGTTCTTCAAGATTATGGAATAGGAGGCAAACTTTTGCAAGCAATTAAAGGTCTTAACATGGATAGTCAGGCAGCAGTTAGAGTTGACGGTAAATTGAGTTCATGGTTCAGAGTAGTTTCAGGGGTAAGACAAGGCTACAACCTGTCTCCACTGTTGTTCATATTATTTATGGATCATATGTTGAAAACAATAGACTGGCTGGGTGAGATTAAGATATGTGAACACAAAATAAGCAGTCTTGCATATGCGGATGACTTAGTTGTGATGGCAGATTCGATTGAAAGTTTGCAAAGTAATATTTCAGAGCTAGAAATGTAAGGACTATGGTATGAAGATTAGCATCTCGTACTTAGGATGCATATTCTCACAGGATGGCAACATAGTGAAAGAACTGGAAGCGATGTGTAGCAAAGCTAATGCAGTGAGCGCTCAGCTACGATCTACTCTCTTCTGCAAGAAGGAAGTCAGTACCAAGACTAAGTTATCTGTGCACCGTTCAATCTTTCGACCAACTTTGTTGTATGGGAGCGAAAGCTGGGTGGATTCAGGTTACCTTATCAACAAGGTTGAGGTTACGGATATGAAAGTAGCTAGGATGATTGCAGGTACTAGTAGATGGGAGCAATGGCAGGAGGGTGTCCACAATGATGAAATCAAAGAAAAACTGGGAATGAACTCTATAGATGTAGCAGTCAGGGCGAACAGGCTTAGATGGTGGGGTCATGTTACACACATGGGAGAAGCAAGGTTACCCAAGAGACTCATGGATTCAGCAGTAGAGGGTTGGAGGAGTCGGGGCAGACCGAGGAGAAGGTACCTGGATTCGGTTAAGAATGATTTTGAAGTAATAGGTTTAACATCAGAAGAGGCACCAATGTTAGCACTGAATAGGGGATCATGGAGGAACTGTATAAGGGGGGCTATGCTCCAGACTGAACGCTGAAAGGCATAATCAGTCTTAAATGATGATGATGATGATGATGATGATGATGATGATAGAAGAAGAAACGGGAGTCGATTTAAAAGGGACAGGGGATCTAGTATTAGAATCAGAATTTAAGAGAGCTTTGGAGGACTTAAGATCAAATAAGGCATAAAAGATAGATAACTTCCATAAGAATTTCTAAAATCATTGGGGGAAGTGGTGAAACATCCGCTTAGAAAAATTTATGAATGACTATGCTGGTAAACCTCTTACGTTATTTGATTTTCAAACAGCTGAGCAAAACTGAACGTACTCAGACATTACTCTCTTTACTTATTCTGATCAACACTAAACTGACACACAATATTTTTAGCACAGCGCAATCTGACTTTCAAAAATCCCTACCAAAGGATGGCCCTGACTAACAATAACCTATACCTTTCATGAATCACTTACCTCACAAAAATCTTCGTTACTCGAACTACTGCAATACAGCGAGCGCCAATACTGCCAACTAAATGAAAGATTCTACTGAAGTGACTAACTACTGATAGGCATAGTTAGCAAATGAAAGATATTGATAGAGAACAAACAATGTATTTACCTTAATAGTGTTCAAAAGTCATAATATATATATATATATATATATATATATATATCAGTTCATGACATCCAGTCGTACAAATTTCGTTTTTCTGACGGACACACGGCCAGATCGTCCGCTCCCAAAACTCTGGCATCTCTCTCCCCACATCCGCCACTGCTGGCGGCTCACCTCCAACTGAACAACGCTACGCACTGTTCACATCCAACTGCCCAACACTACAATAGCGAATATTCCAACAATGCCTACCAGCCACAGATTGCACACAGCACAGTCAGTGATTTTCATACAGAGCGCTACGTGGCGTTACCAACATAAAAATCTAAACAGCCCACTTACAGAGGCAAAAAAAACGACTATTCACGTTGGTGTGTATAACGTATACGTCTGGCGACATGCAATCCGACTTTCGGAAAAATATCATCCACACAATTCCGAGTACTGCAAGAGCTGACAGTTGCCAGAATTAGAAGTACCGCACAGTCATCATAACTGCTCATGCATCCAAGTTGCTGTCAGGAAAAGTATACAGAAGAACGGAAAAGAAAATTGAGGATGTGTTAGATGGCGATCGGTTTGGCTTTAGGAAAGGTAAAGGCGCCAGAGAGGCAATTTTGACGTTGCAGTTGATAACGGAAGCAAGATTAAAGGAAAATCAACACACGTTGATTTCTCGGCGTGAAAAAAAGTTCGACAACTCAAAATGGTGTAAGATGTTCGAAATTCTGAGGGGTAAGCTATAGAGAGAGATGGGTACTATACAATATGTACAAGAGCCAAGAAGGGATGGTAGGAGTGGATGACGAAGAACGAAGTGCTCGGATTAAAAAAGAATGTAAGCCACGGATGTAGCTTTCCGCTGCTATTGTTCAACCTGTATATAGAAGAAGCAATGATGGAAATAAAAGAACAGTTTGGGAGTGGAATCAAAATTCAAGGTGAAAGGATATCAATGATACGATTCGCTGATGATATTGCTGTCCTGAGTGAATTTGAAGAAGAATTACATGATCTACAGAATGGAATGAACAGTCTAACGAGTAAAGAATATAGATTGAGAGTAAATCGAAGAGAGACGAAGGTAATGAGAAGTAGTAGAAATGAGAACAGCGAGAAACTTAACATCAGGATCGATGGTCACGAAGTACTGTAAATGAAGTTCAAGAATTCTGCTACCTAGGCAGTAAAATAACCAGTGACGGACGGAACAAGGAGGGCATCAAAAGCAGACTAGCAATGACAAAAAGGGCATTCCTGGCCAAGAGAAGTCTACTACTATCAAATATTGGCCTTAATTTTACGAAGAAACTTCTGAGAGTGTACGTTGGGAGCACAGCATTGTACGGTAGTGAAACATGGACTGTGGGAAAATCGGAACGGAAGAGAGTCAAAGCATTTGAGATGTGGTGCTACAGACCAATGTTGAAAATTAGGTGGACTGGTAAGGCAAGGAATGAGGAGGTTCTGCGTAGATTCGGAGAGGAAAGGAGTATGTGGAAAACACTCATAAGGAATAGGGACAGGATGATAGGACATCTGTTAAGACATGAGGGAGTGACTTGCATGGTACTAGAGGGAGCTGTAGAGGGCAAAAACTGTAGAGGAAGACAGAAATTGGAATACATTTAGCAAATAATTGAGGACGTAGATTGCAAGTGCTACTCTATGTGGAAGAGGTTGGCACAGGAGAGGAATTAATGGTGGCCCACAATAAACTACGATGAAAAAAAAATGCAAGGCACGACACTGGGGAATTATGAAAGTAAATTCGAAATCACCACATGGACAGTTTCTGCTAACGAACAAACCTGAACAACCAAGCTAACGTTACTCACAAGTTAATTAATCATCACACACAAATCAAAAGAGACGAAATTAATTGACAACAGAACATGAAAGTGCCGATACCATTAGGTTTAGTAAAGGGTAGCTCAGTCAACAACTCGAATCTAAAACCAGGAAGTAGTGTTACGGACGAAAAGGAAACTTTTCTGTTCCCTTCGGGACAGTAAAAACATACTCAGACGTGCCTGGGTGAAGGAAGGGAAATAGCAATGGACATGGGGCAAAGGCTGCTAATTTCAAGTAAAAATATAACAACACAACATATTTCATAATGACTTTCCTCCAAGCATCAGCATGGTTTTGACATCTTTGACGTAATGAAAAAAGGTGAGGGCAACTAGATTGTGCCATTATAAATTATAAAGTCTATAAGGTTAAGATTAGGGGGCGCAAAAAGGTAACACTTTCACTTCTTACATGTGCTTCCCTGCTTGACTGTTGCATCATGCCTCCCTATAAATGAGATGCATGTCAGCTTATTCGGTTGCAATGTAATCAGCCTGCAATAACCTGTAAACATCACTAGGAACCTTCATGTAAATGCAACATAATATGGTCAGTTATAATGTAATTGTTTATCCAGGAATGTTTAAACTGCTATTAGCAGAGAAAACGTACCCTTCCTGGGGGAAGAAGTAATTATGATTCAGATCTCTGTGTCAAATGTCAACGTGTTGAATACGATACATTCAAAACAACGTTGAATGTTGGCCTCAAGGAGGTCCAGAGTCAAACCCTTCAACGACCCCTAGTGGTGAAGCGGTGTACGTCTGACATTTTTTGTCACATTATGAAATTGTTTCTTTTTGTCTCCTCTGAGCACTCAAGAATTTTGAATAGACTGATGTTAGCAAATACTTAGGATTTCCCAACAAACTATTTACTAGTTTGTGCATTTTATTTTATTTTTAATCAGCTGCAGCTCTGTGCCCCATGATATGCAGTCATGGAACTTGCACCATAATTGTCCTCGCCGGCCGTCATACTTTGCGCTCACATATAGTGCTTTATTTTGCACAGCTGTGCAGTATTTAGTAACGGTCCTGTCTATGGCTTGTCGGTCAGTCGCTATTGAGTTATCTAACATGTGGTCACCTAGGGTGGCTGCCCATTGACAGAAGGCGAGAATGCGTTGACTATGTACCCTCTCAAATAAGGGACTGCACTGTGTTAATGCGTAGGATATAAATTTTTGGTATATATTATTATGAAACTAGCTGCAGTGCTCGGTGTTGCCTGAGATGTTTAATATCTGCCACACAAAGTGATTGGCCCTGTGACTATTGGCATTTTTAATTCACTTCTTCAAGCAGATATTCACAAACTTTATATTTTCCATGATTAGTTGCACCAGAATTCATGTTATATTTTCACTGGCGCAAGCAGAGCTGTGTTTGAGCGCGACCCGAATTGTTCGGACATTTTACGTCATAGTTCGGAAAATCAAGGGTTGTGCTCTATCTTTCGATCGGCTCGCGATCTACCGATTTTTGTTGACACTATATCCATGAGCTGCCTTAGCGTATATGTGACACTATGGATTCTGATAATAAAAATAACTGTGAAACACGGACTAAAATATCATCTAACGTATATGTCATATGTAACAACGGCAACTAATCAGCAAATACAGGTTTTCAATCACGCTCCTGTCAATTTCTCGAGCTTTCGCTCGTGCTGCGATCTAGTGACATCTGGTGGTACTATCAGCAAGACGAATATTGCCGTTGTAATTTATTCTCGCGAAAGGTATTACACTCAGTTTACTACAACATATTTCGTTTATTACGGATTTAATGTTCCTTTTAATTTTCTTCGTTGTTTCATCTGAAAGTAGAAATTTGAAATAAACCGGCCAAGAACTTGGAAGTAAAACGGTCAAGTACTTTTCGAGATGTTTGGCAACAACGTTTCTCCATTATATATTAATATCTACATTAAATATTAAAAATATGTAACCTACATCCGCCCAAATGTTAATTAGGGGCTTGTGTAGAAATCTGAGTAACATCGGCCGAGAACTTTAAGAGATTGTTGGTAACAACCTTTCCACTTTACATATTACTTATGCTTATGTTTCAAGTACGATTACGAAATCTTATGTACCCAGTGATCTTCCGCTTGTCTTGAAGGCAAAGCGTGCAAAATTTCAACACTACCGGAATAAAACTGTAGATTTTTATAAATTACAAACAAACAAACAAACGGTCTTCTTTAGATATACGGGTAGACAAGCAGTCGACGTAGAGGCAGTCGCAACGCTGCCTCTTACGGCACAGGCGCCGCCGCACCACCAGCTCACTCGTGGGCAGGTGCAGGATGGGTAGTCTACCTGCCAGGCGACCCTAGTGCATCCGTTCGGTGCATGTGCTAGACAGTCTAGTGCCTCTGCCCCACCACCTAGCCGATCTAGTATGCAAAAGGCAATCCCAATAAACATATCAGATCTGTGACTGTTTCAGTGAGAGATTTATTATTTTTAAAAGACAACCCGAATAGGCTCCTCTGTCTAGTGACGATCGTAGTCATTGATACCTGCGGTTCACTTCTGCATTTGCGAGAGCATAGTGTGCGTTTTACATAGAGTGCTGAACGTTAGCCGATGTGATTAAAACGAGTCACATTTTTGTTTAATGTCCTCCTGTGAGTGTTTTATATAAACAGGAAGACTAATGCTCAAGTCTACAGATGAATGTGTGAATGTTGAAATCTATCTTTGTATTAATGTTCTAATAAAGACGTGTTTTTTCGTACCCTTTCTGTTTGTTTGGAGCATAACTGAAGCAAAAGATAGTGGTTTACAAGATAAAAGTGTATAATATGCTTTAGTTAGTGAACTGAAAATGTATTAGAAATTACTTTTGCATTTTATATGAAGGTAAATTAATACATTAAAAAATAGACTATTGGCCATTAAACTTTGCAGTACCACGAAGACAGCATGCAAAAATTGTCAAATAGGAGTAAAGTGTATTACATGATCTAATACGTAAATTGTTGCACAAGAACCTTCAGACAGGTCTTTGCAACCACCCAAGGGATATGTGGGCCAGCCACCGAAGTACATAATTCTTCAGGTAGCATAGCGCCATGCAATGTGACGTTCTGCCATTAGCAGTGTACTAAGTTCCTATATGTTATTGTACAATGCAGCGTTTCCACAGCCGTCCATATGACGAGACGATTACCATCTGCCATACCGCACCTGCCTGGAGTGGGTATACAGTTGTTACGTTAGGATAGTATTCCCGGCAGACACTAAAAATTCGTCCAAGGTCTACCTTGGCAGCTCCAGGAAGCTGAACCGCCTGTGTCAATGACCAATGGACCGCGAGCTTGAGGGAAATGCTGCTGAGCGAGTTGGCGGCAAATATGGAAGCTACACCAACACGGGGAACGTCCGAGCGCCCAGGTCTGCAAGCAGAAAAGATGAGGCTGCTGCACAGACTTAGAAAACTGGACAGTGGCAAATCCAAAGAGTTCAAGGTATACTATAAAAATTACAAAAACACATACAGGAGAGTTATCAAATGGGCTAAAAAAGCTCATAATGATAAAACAATTAGGTACTCTTCCAACAAATGTAAGACCATCTGGGGTATAATAAATGAACAGACTGGTAGAAAGTTAAGGATAGAGGATAAAATCACACTAATTATAGAAGGACAAAAGACTGAAAATGCATAAAATTGCCAATAAATTCAACAGCTATTTTTCAGAAATTTCCACAAATCTCCTAACCAACTCTTCAAATAATGTTCACTCTCCTCCCACAAATCTCCTGACTAACTCTCCAAACACTGCACTCTCTTGTCTCAAAAATAATACTCCTCTGAACCCCTTTTTCCCATCTACTACAACACTGTATGAAATTGAAGATATTATTAAAAAAAGAGTCAAAAAGATTTATTCTGCAGGGCATGATCTGATACCATGCTTCTTACTTCATAAGTGTTCAAATTACATCAGTGGACACCTGTCAAATATCATAAATACCTCATTTCTAGAGGGAACATTTCCAAACCAGCTGAAACTTGATAAAATTATACCTCTCTACAAGAAGGGAGAGAAAACGGACTTAACAAACTATAGGCCAATTGCTATACTATCTGCCTTCTCAAAAATATTTGAATACTGTATGTTAACTAGATTAGAAATATGTTTAAATTCTAACAACATAATCACATCTTCCCAATTTCGGAAAAATAGGTCCACCACACATGCTCTGTATGCATTTCTAGAAAAGTGCTCAAGTTTCGTTTGATCAGTCCAAGGCCTTTGACATGGTCGACCACAAGCTGCTGCTTATGAAACTCCATAAGTATGGGATTAGAGGTGTAGCCCACAATTGGTTCCATAGCTACCTTAGTCAAAGAAAGCAATATGTATAATTAAAAAAAACAGAGACATTCAGGCACTGTAGGGCTGATATACAGTACATACAACAAATTTCGTCCCTCGGGGATCTATTCTTGGCCGTGTTCTTTTCGTATTGTTCATAAATGATCTCCCAGAACACATACCAAATGCCAGGTCCTTTCTGTATGCGGACGACACAAATATCCTGATAACTGTTAAAGGTGACACATTGCAAGATGCAGTTAATGAAACTACTTGTCATTTACAATCGTGGTTTGAAGCAAATAGACTACTCATAAATACTCAAAAAACTGTAAGTATGAACTTCCATACTAGACAAAATCTAACCCCCTTTAATGCAGTTATAGTTATCGGCAAAGATGACATTACGAACAGGTAGGGCACCAAATTTCTTGGACTTACAATCAGTAACACACTAAATTGGAAACCACATATTGAGGCATTGTCACAAAAGCTTAGTAAAACCTGCTATCTATTACGATCATTAAAAGACACAGCCAGTGTAGATACCTTGAAGCTGGTGTACCATGCCCTGTTTGAGTCTGTCTTGAGCAATGACCTAATCATCTGAGGAAAGAGCTCTGATTCTCTCACAATTTTCGTTACAAAAAGAAGTAGTAAGAATAATGAAATGTAAAAAAGAACTGAACACTGTAAAGCATTATTTCAACAGCTAAAAATGCTGCCGCTGTCATGCCTCTACATATTGGAACTAGCTTGTTTTACACTACAGCACTTGGACGCCCTCGACAGAAATGCAGACGCCACACACATGACACCAGAAACAAACCACAGTTACAAATTATAGCCCACAACACAAAATTATATGCGAATGGGGTTAAATGTATGGGCATTAAAATATACAACCACCTCTCATCAGACATAAAAAAAAGCAAAAACCAAATAATGAGATTAAATTAAAGGAATTGCTACTAAATCACTGTTTCTATTCCATATATGAATTTCTTGAAACAAAATTTTAATTGAAACTTCCTGGCAGATTAAAACTGTGTGCCCAACCGAGACTCGAACTCGGGACCTTTGCCTTTCGCGAGCAAGTGCTCTACCATTGTAAAGTTTGGAAGGTAGGAGACGAGGTACTGGCAGAAGTAAAGCTGTGAGTACCGGGCGTGAGTCGTGCTTCGGTAGCTCAAATGGTAGAGCACTTGCCCGCGAAAGGCAAAGGTCCCGAGTTCGAGTCTCGGTCGGGCACACAGTTTTAATCTGCTAGGAAGTTTCATATCAGCGCACACTCCGCTGCAGAGTGAAAATATCATTCTGAAAACATCCCCCAGGCTGTGGCTAAGCCATGTCTCCGCAGTATCCTTTCTTTCAGGAGTGCTAGTTCTGCAAGGTTCGCAGGAGAGCTTCTGTAAAGTTTGGAAGGTAGGAGACGAGGTACTGGCAGAAGTAAAGCTGAGAGTACCGGGCGTGAGTCGTGCTTCGGTAGCTCAAATGGTAGAGCACTTGCCCGCGAAAGGCAAAGGTCCCGAGTTCGAGTCTCGGTCGGGCACACAGTTTTAATCTGCCAGGAAGTTTCATATCAGCGCACACTCCGCTGCAGAGTGAAAATCTCATTCTGGAAAATTTTAATTAATTGCAATAAGCTGTTTATTCAGTTGTAGATCTTTCTACTTAGTAAGATAATTTAATTATTGTATCTTATCTATATTCTGTCTGTATCTCATATGTGTATTCTGCTATGTGAACTATGTACCACAATATTTTAATTACTTGTAATAAGCTGTATATTCACTTGTAGATATTGCTACTTAGTAAAATAATTTAATTATTGTTTGTTACTCATATTCTGTCTGTATCTCTTATATGTATTCGGCTATGTGCAGTATGCACCACCGTCATCTCTCATCACACACCACCTTTTTTATGTTTTGTCTATATATCCTGTATGCATTCTGCTATGTGAGTTATGTGCCACTACTGTTATCTCTCGTCATATACCATCTTAACATAATTTTTCAAATTGACTTGTCCTATATCATGATGTGCTTTGCTGACAGAGAGGAAAAACCAGGGCACATGATGTCATGGCCAATGCCACCTCGCAGATTGCACTGGAAGCACCAACGTAAATATCCACTCTTCATAACAAATTTCTGATTGCTGAGTGCCGATTGCCGACTGTTCAGTGTGTAGTGTTATCCCTTGTATCAGCTGCAGCTACGGAGTGAGAGGGGAGGCTACAGAGGTCGACCCTCGGCACACCTAGCTGTTTTCGATGTCTATAGAACTGCGAGTTCGGCTGGAGGGACTCTGTTGCTGCGGTGCCAACTACTGAAGAAACATTGATGGGGCATGGAAGCCACCATCACCATGAAGGCCTGCTGGAGACTTGGTTCAAATGGCTCTGAATACTATGGCGCACATCCGAGGTCAACAGTCCCCTAGACTTAGAACTACTCAAACCTAACTAAGCTAAGGATATCACACACATCCATGCCCGAGCAGGATTCGAACCTGCGACCGTTGCAGCAGCGCAGTTCCAGACTGAAGCGCCTAGGACCGCTTGGACACAGCGGCCAGCGCTGGAGGCTTGACCTGCAAGACCTTGATGTTGTCCATCATCCGTCTTCAGGAAGGGTGACACTACTTTGCTCATCCAGCTACTGTGGCAGACACCGATGCTGCTGGCTCCTGTCTCCTAAACAGGTGCTGAGAGCCGACACCTGTCTTCAGGTGGACCTGGGACATAACTCCTGAGTGCAAACCTTCGATGTCAATGGAAGCACTTTGGAGACCGATATGTAGAGCTGGAGGCTGATGGCGACCACAGTCCCCCGTCCAGCCTGTGGCATAGCAGCCGCCACCTGGCGCTTCATGGCACTGGCCGTATTGCAATTGATTGCATGCCAGCTTTGTGCTGCTGACGAGGCGGTGTTCTGCCAGCCCGACTGAGGCACGGCGCTTTGGAAGACAGTCCTGTATTCCTTCCTAATAAATGCGGTATTGTCAATGATGTTTTCTTGGCGCTCTCGTGTATAACCACGCCCTCATCACCGCAACCCACCCGGCTCTCTCCTGACGACTGTAGGAGTCTGGGACTTGATTCCTATATACACTACTGGCCATTAAAATTGCTACACCATGAAGAAATGCAGATGATAAACGGATATTCGTTGGACAAATATACACTCCTGGAAATTGAAATAAGAACACCGTGAATTCATTGTCCCAGGAATGGGAAACTTTATTGACACATTCCTGGGGTCAGATACATCACATGATCACACTGACAGAACAACAGGCACATAGACACAGGCAACAGAGCATGCACAATGTCGGCACTAGTACAGTGTATATCCACCTTTCGCAGCAATGCAGGCTGCTATTCTCCCATGGAGACGATCGTAGAGATGCTGGATGTAGTCCTGTGGAACGGCTTGCCATGCCATTTCCACCTGGCGCCTCAGTTGGACCAGCGTTCGTGCTGGACGTGCAGACCGCGTGAGACGACGCTTCATCCACTCCCAAACATGCTCAATGGGGGACAGATCCGGAGATCTTGCTGGCCAGGGTAGTTGACTTACACCTTCTAGAGCACGTTGGGTGGCACGGGATACATGCGGACGTGCATTGTCCTGTTGGAACAGCAAGTTCTCTTGCCGGTCTAGGAATGGTAGAACGATGGGTTCGATGACGGTTTGGATGTACCGTGCACTATTCAGTGTCCCCTCGACGATCACCAGTGGTGTACGGCCAGTGTAGGAGATCGCTCCCCACACCATGATGCCGGGTGTTGGCCCTGTGTGCCTCGGTCGTATGCAGTCCTGATTGTGGCGCTCACCTGCACAGCGCCAAACACGCATACGACCATCATTGGCACCAAGGCAGAAGCGACTCTCATCGCTGAAGACGACACGTCTCCATTCGTCCCTCCATTCACGCCTGTCGCGACATCACTGGAGGCGGGCTGCACGATGTTGGGGCGTGAGCGGAAGACGGCCTAACGGAGTGCGGGACCATAGCCCAGCTTCATGGAGACGGTTGCGAATGGTCCTCGCCGATACCCCAGGAGCAACAGTGTCCCTAATTTGCTGGGAAGTGGCGGTGCGGTCCCCTACGGCACTGCGTAGGATCCTACGGTCTTGGCGTGCATCCGTGTGTCGCTGCGGTCCGGTCCCAGGTCGACGGGCACGTGCACCTTCCGCCGACCACTGGCGACAACATCGATGTACTGTGGAGACCTCACGCCCCACGTGTTGAGCAATTCGGCGGTACGTCCACCCGGCCTCCCGCATGCCCACTATACGCCCTCGCTCAAAGTCCGTCAACTGCACATACGGTTCATGTCCACGCTGTCGCGGCATGCTACCAGTGTTAAAGACTGCGATGGAGCTCCGTATGCCACGGCAAACTGGCTGACACTGACGGCGGCGGTGCACAAATGCTGCGCAGCTAGCGCCATTCGACGGCCAACACCGCGGTTCCTGGTGTGTGCGCTGTGCCGTGCGTGTGATCATTGCTTGTACAGCCCTCTCGCAGTGTCCGGAGCAAGTATGGTGGCTCTGACACACCGGTGTCAATGTGTTCTTTTTTCCATTTCCAGGAGTGTATTATACTAGAACTGACCTATCACTACATTTTCAAGCAATTTGGGTGCATAGATCCTGAGAAATCAGTACCCAGAACAACCACCTCTGGCCGTAATAACGGCCTTGATACGACTGGGCATTGAGTCAAACAAAGCTTGGGTGGCGTGTACAGGTACAGCTGCCCATGCAGCTTCAACACGATACCACAGTTCATCAAGAGTAGTGACTGGCATATTGTGACGAGCCAGTTCCTCGGCCACCATTGACCAGACGTTTTCAATTGGTGAGAGATCTGGAGAATGTGCTGGTCATGGCAGCAGTCGAACATTTTCTGTGTCCAGAAAGGCCCGTACAGGACCTGCAACATGCGGTCGTGCATTATCCTGCTGAAATGTAGGGTTTCGCAGGGATCGAATGAGGGATAGAGCCATGGGCCGTAACACATCTGAAATGTAACGTCCACTGTTCAAAGTGCTGTCAATGGGAACAAGAGGTGACCGAGACGTGTAACCAATGGCACCCCATACCATCACGCCAGGTGATACGCCAGTATGGCGATGACGAATGCACGATTCCAATTTGCGTTCACCGCGATGCCTCCAAACATGGATGCGACCATCATGATGCTGTACACAGAACTAGAGATGGGCAAAACTGTTCTTTTCAGAGATTGGATCAGAACTGTTCACTCCCTGAAATGAATTAGCTCTTTTTCATGACTCACCACTCATTTACAATAGAAAATAAATGGAAGGCACATTGCCCTTTAAACTTGGTTTATTCCAGTACTATACCTGTATTTTGATCTTATTTGATCCTATTTTGAAGTAACAAAAATAATGAGTAAGAAATTTGTATTGTTTATTGAAATTTCCACGATATGACAAAGTTTTTAATTATTGATTTATTTTGCACTATCGTGGTTTTTTGGGTGATCGGAAAATGTTGTAACTTGAGATTTACATTAACAATATATTTGGCTATAATGTATTAAAATTTCATTAACCTCATACAAATACATCGCAAGCCATATATTTTTAAAGTGGACGTTTCCTTCCAAAGACGCCTAAAATCGCAAAATCCGTACCAGAATAAGAAAAAAATATATAAATTTGACTTTAAAACGAAAGTGCTGCATATAGCCTTATGCAGAATAAAACAAGGAAAATATTGGTGTATCACATTTTGCGATATGTTTATCGGTTCGCTCGTAATTAAAGCGTAAATTCGAGTGTCCATAATAAAAATCCTATAGTAAGAGGAGTCATCAGGAACCTAATCTAATCAGTTTAAACAAATAAAAATAAAATAAAAACAATTGATGTATACATAACATAATAATGTAATATACATAGCGGTATTACTACGAAGAACAATATCCAGTAGGGACGAACTCCGATGCAGAGGCGCTGAGTCGAGCAGGTCGAGCCGCGAGCTGTATTACTGCGTGAGCTGAGACCGCAGAGACCAGAGTGACACCTCAGTCGCTTTGCTCAACGCTCTGGCTAGAGTCGAGACGGTGGGGTGAGCGTTGAGCGGGCGAGTTCCGTGGGTGGGGGGAGCGGTGAACTCACCCGCTCCGAGACAAATCGTCCATTCCCTTGCGAGCAGGTTGTTGCAAGTAGTTCCTATGTTATCCGCTAGGTGGCTCTCTGTCCTGTTGCTCGCATCAACTGCCCAGAGGGCAGGACGTGCGACTGAAACGATCGCCGACAGAGTGCGATGCGAAGTTAAGCTGCACCAAGGCCCTGCATGCGGCAGACGACGCACAGAGACGGCACGGCATATGTGAAACACAAAATCCAATGGGGCACTGCACAATGCAGGCAGCCAAGGTAGAAGCAGGGCAGAGGCCGGCGCTGGCTGTGTTGTGTGGCGTGCACTGTGCTCTGACCAGCAGAGGCGCTGTTGATATGCTCCGTCTCTCTCTCTCTCCCTCTCTCTCTCTCTCTGCCGTGGGAAACGTTTGGAGCTACCGTTCTTTTTTTCTGAATCACTGATTGTTCACTCCTTTGAAAGATTCAACTCTATGAATTAGTTCAAGAGCGGATCCCCCATCTCTACACAGAACCTGGATTCATGCAAAAAAATGACGTTTTGCTATTCGTGCACCCAGGTTCGTCGTTGAGTACACCATGCAGGTGCTCTTGTCTGTGATGCAGTGTCAGAGGACAGCGTTCCGTATTACCCTCTTGAACCCACCGATTCCATATTCTGCTAACAGTCATTGGATCTCGACCAACTCGAGCAGCAATGTCGCGATACGATAAACCGCAATCACGATAGGCTACAATCCGACCTTTATCAAAGTCGCAAACGTGATGGTACGCATTTCTCCTTCTTCCACGCGAGGCATCACAACAACATTTCACCAGGCCACGCCGGTCAACTACTGTTTGTGTATGAGAAATCGGTTGGAAACTTTTCTCATGTCAGCACGTTGTAGGTGTCGCCACCGGCGCCAACCTTGTGTGAATGCTGTGAGAAGGTAATCATTTGTATATCACAGCATCTTCTTGCTGTCGGTTAAATTTCGCGTCTGCAGCACGTCATCTTCGTGGTGTAGCAATTTTAATGGCCAGTAGTGTAGTATATGCTCCCAGAGCAGCCTGCAGCAGCATTCTTTTGCCGCCGTGCAGACAATTGGCGGAGTCTTCGCCCTAGTCATTAGTCGAAGTTATTACAGCTTGATAATTGCATATTTCATTAGAAGCACACCATAACAGTACCAAAAAACGCCCACCATCATCTTGCTCGATGATGGATGGGTCTTGGCGTTTTTGGTGGTAGTGATTCCTCATGCTTCCACTTTTGATCTTTTAACTTGAAGTCATAGTGGTACACCCACCCCTACTCAGTTGTAATTATTGGGATAAGGAAGTTCTCTGGATTTGCCAGACAATGCTAAATTTCTTCTGCTGGTTCAGTTTGGAGGGGTTTCTGAATGGTTGTGTGCTGTCACGTAATTCAGCGACAGCAGCCGTTGTCGTGTTAAAAAATTCGTGCAAAATGTTGGGAACTTAACCACGATTGGCTTTCAGTTTCTCCACTATTGCCTAAGTTGTGATACGTGAATCTTCGAGTACCAGGGTCTCTACTTCTCCTGCGTGACCAGATCTCAACGGTGAGATGGTCTACTATTTCATACTTCGTCATTCAGACTTGTTTGACCACACAGGGAAGCGGCTGCACCAACTAGACAGTGATGCACTGTTGTGTACTCTTCCACCAACATAACATGGGTTTTGCTCCGTTTTCTACTTCAAATTCAGTAAGCTAATTACCGCACAATACTTCACTTTATCAACGGGCTGCGCCATTGCTTTGTGCTCATCTAGTAGCGCGTTACGGTACGGAGGCGGGGAAGTTTCGACTTGCACCAGGATTGAATACATGCATTGTCATTTGTTATCGACGTTCTAACTTAAAATTAGATAGCATATTGTCGGTCCTCTCTGGAATTCCAATACTTCCGAGAATGTTTTAATTTTCATTTTGTAGATCGATAGCAAATGGCAAAAATTGCTTTGTGCTCATCTAGTAGCTCGTTACGGTACGGAGGCGGGGAAGTTTCGACTTGCACCAGGATTGAATACATGCATTGTCATTTCTTATCGGTGTTCTAACTTAAAATTAGATAGCATATATATATATATATATATATTGTCGGTCCTCTCTGGAATTCCAATACTTCCGAGAATGTCTTAATTTTCATTTTGTAGATCGATAGCAAATGGCAAAAAATATTTTTTTACGTGTGGTATCATTAAAAATTATCAGTTTCAGATTTTTCGCTTTACCTGTACTGTGAAGCCTTTCATCTTCCCGAATGTCATTATTCAAGGCCAGCGGAAGTACCCTATTCAGTTTGCGATTATCAAAATATGTGACATAAACAGGTATATCCTTAGATTGCATTTGAAAGTATCCTTTAAAATTTTTTAATACCCCTATAATTGTGAAGTCAGACGGTAAAATATGCAAAGGTGAATAAATGGGAAATGTTGATTGAAAATATCTGAAGAGTATTTGAGGTGGAAATATGAGACGCTCAGGCTACACGATGTGAAATCCAGAGTAATCGGTCGATCAAACAATAAATCCGCGAGAAATATATCTGTTCTCAATAAAAGTTTCGTACGCTCTCTGACTCTGTGGCGGTGACTCTGTGACTGTGTTGAATGCTGACCCTGAACGTTGCGAATATTTGTTAGTTTAGAAAACAATTACTGTACCAGAAGTACTATCGTAACTGCACAACAAATCATCACTGAATAAAACACATCTGACCCTATCTGTTAAATCTGTTTCAAATCACAGTGTAGCACTTTCATAAAATATTTCACTCGCGTTAAACCTCTGAATTTACACTGTTATTATTCTGGTAAATGCACTCTGACTATTACTGTGCGTGACTCTGAATATGAACTGCAATGATAATGAGATTTGTGGCTTACCCGTGCGTAATGGACCGCTCATCTGTGCTGCAACCTTGTTTTTTTGTGTATCTAAATTAATGATCTGACTGCAAAATTAAGTCTCACTCACCGTACTCGCGATGTGCAATGCGATACGGGATTTCATCAGTACTTAGAAATGTTTATCAGTACACAACTCAGGATGTGTAATAGGCATGAGTAGTGTAACAGGCAGTATCTATCTTACCCTTAGTGAGATAAGCCTCTCTGGCCTTACATTTATCCTCTAGCCATCACTGCTTAGCCATTTTGCACTTCTTGTCGATCTCATTTTTGAGGCGTTTGTATTCCTTTTTGCCTGCTTCATTTATTGAATTTTTATATTTTCTCCTTTCATAAATTAAATTCAATATTTCTTCTGTTACCCAAGGATTTCTACTAGCCCTCGTCTTTATACCTACTTGATCCTCTGCTGCCTTCACTACTTCATCCCTCAAAGCTAACCATTCTTCTCCTACGGTATTTCCATTCCTGCCATTTGTTCCCTTAGGCTCTCCCTGGAACTCTGTACAACCTCTGGTTCTTTCAGTTTATCCAAGTCCCATCTCCTTAAATTCCCACTTTTTTGCAGTTTCTTAAGTTTTAATCTACAGTTCATAACCAATAGATTGTGGTCAGAGTCCACATCTGCCTCTGGAAATGTCTTACAATTTAAAACCTGGTTCCTAAATCTCTGTCTTACCATTATATAGTCTATCTGAAATCTGTCAGTATCTCCAGGCTTTTTCCATGTATACAACCTTCTTTTATAATTCTTGAATCAAGTGTTAGCTATGATTAAGTTGTGCTCTGTGCAAAATTCTACGAGGCGGCTTCCTCTTTCATTTCTTAGCCCCAGTCCATATTCACCTACTACGTTTCCTTCTCTCCCTTTTCCTACACTCGAATTCCAGTCACCCATGACTATTAAATTTTCGTCTCCCTTCACTATCTGAATAATTTCTTTTATTTCATCATACATTTCTTCAATTTCTTCGTCATCTGCAGAGCTAGTTGGCATATAAACTTGTACTACTGTAGTAGGCGTGGGCTTCGTGTCTATCTTGGCCACAATAATGCGTTCATTACGCTGTTTGTAGTAGCTTACCCGCATTCCTATTTTTTTATTTATTATTAAACCTACTCCTGCATTACCCCTATTTGACTTTGTATTTATAACCCTGTATTCGCATGACCAAAAGTCTTGTTCCTCCTGCCACCGAACTTCACTAATTCCCACTATATCTAAGTTTAACGTATCCATTTCCCTTTTTAAATTTTCTAACCTACCTGCCCGATTAAGGGATCTGACATTCCATGCTCCGATCCGTAGAACGCCAGTTTTCTTTCTCCTGATAACGACGTCCTCTTGTGTAGTCCCCGCCCGGAGATCCGAATGGGGGACTATTTTACCTCCGGAATATTTTACCCAAGAGGTCGCCATCATCATTAACCATACAGGAAAACCGCATGCTCTCGGGAAAAATTACGGCTGTAGTTTCCCCTTGCTTTCAACCGTTCGCAGTACCAACACAGCAAGGCCGTTTTGGTTAGTGTTAAAAGGCCAGATCAGTCAATCATCCAGACTGTTGCTCCTGCAACTACTGAAAAGGCTGCAGCCCCTCTTCAGGAACCTTACGTTTGTCTAGCCTCTCAACAGACTCCCCTCCGTTGTGGTTGCACCTACGGTACGGATATCTGTATCGCCGAGGCACGCAAGCCTCCCCACCAACGGCAAGGTCCATAGTTCATGGGGGGGATCGTTTGATATAATCACGGATTAACCAGCTTCGGATTGCTTCCGTTGGTTTTATCTCAAAACCCTGATTCTTGCCAAAATTCATGATTCTCGTCAATAGGAAGTACCTTATAGGTTTTGATGAGTGAGTTTGGGAATATGTGACGTAAATGTATTTACCTCTTGACTGCTTTGAATTAGAAACTTCAGTTTTTTACACCGATTTCAAGTTGACATGTTTATCCTTTCCTGAGAATAAGGGTTTTTAAGAGTCGGACAGACAAACAAACAGACAGACAGACAGATAGACGGACAACCAAAGGAGCCTGTAAGGGTTCCGTTTTCTCCGACTGAGTTACGGAATCCTAAAAGGTAAGTAACTTCATTTTTTCGGTGTGATAGCCGAGTCTTTATGACTATTCCTCATACGTGACATGGTCTCAGTGGCCTGTTCTCTGGAGTTCGAATAGACAGATGTAATCACAACAAACAGGGCTGTAAAGTGGTCACTATCAACTACGACTGTGAAGACGCAAACGGTGGACCACTTGCTCTGCTGCAGGTCTATTCCACGTCCTGCATCCAGGAAGATCTTCTCATGCAGCTTCAAACGCTATTGAGGTTGACACTGCGTACTTTGGATATTACCATTCACTTATGATATATGACATCATGGTCTGGGGAAATCAGTCACTAGAAAATCAAATCTTTATTGAACTGAAGAGAGTCATCAGAATTGTTGGTAGAGTGCACCCTAGATGCAATTGCAGAAACTTATTCAAACAAATGGGGATCCTCACCAAGCCATGCCAATACATTTTTTCCAGCATATTGTGTGATTATTATTGACAAAGCACTTTGTGAGCAATAATCAGGTAATGTACAGGAAAAATAATGAATGTCATATCATGATCATGATACAAGAAGTAAACAAGTTATTCAAAATGATAAAAAAGTCTCAGAATTGTACAGAAAGGAGTACATTATTCAAGCATAAAAGTGTATAGCATTAAATTTAAAAAAAAAACAGCTGAACCTTACCTTTTGAATAGTTCCTTCCATTCTTCTCAGGAATTTTTTGATAATGTGTAATAATTAGTGAAATTTTATTTGATTTTAAGCATTCGTATAAGAAATGACTATGTAGCACTGTATATCAATTGTTGTCGATGAGTTTTATATGAATTACAATGTATGCCTCATAATTTGTTTGTGTAACCATCATTAGGTACTACTATAATCTATGTTGTTATTTGAACACTTCAACCACTTGAACGTGTTTAGATATGCCTGGATTGTAAATCTCATGACCATTTACATACGGTTATTATTGTAATAGTCTTACACGTTCTACATTCTAGTGATACACTGGTGTCAATGATCCGTGGAACTCGAAAATAGGTAAATAAATAAGATGTAAAACTTCAGGAAATGAGTGAGAATCTGCTACATCATGCATGACTTTTAAATTTATAACTTTTCTGCTACTAACTCTATCTGCAACTAGTTTCGCAGAAAGTATACACATATGCTGTTAAATGTGTCTACAAAATTATATCATTGTAAGACATATTGTTCAGGGATGATGACATCATAAACAATGAGCTGCGTAAAAACGAAACAGGAAGTTAAAATTCGCTACAAATACAGGTGAAATATATGTACAAATTTGTGTGCCACATGTTAAATACATGTGGCATGTGCGTACATTGGCAAAATCGTGGGAAAAAAGCTCCTCCTAAACTTCTGGATTGATTTCAAGCATTACTTACTATCTGGAAATATATACTGTGAGGATAAGAACCAACAGCCTGCTATTGTCGTGGGGGTGATAACTTGGTGGGAGAAGGTGGGGAGAAGGAGGTGGACAGGGAGGGGGAAGGACGAGACGGACCCAGATAGGGAGTGAAGAGAAAGTGGACAGAAAGAGGGGAAGGACGAAGTGGACCGATAAAGGGAAGAGGGGAGGAGGTAAGGACAAGAACTTAAAGAGTTGAAGAGAGGACATGAACTTAGAGAGGGGGACTTAGAGGCAGGAAGAGGGGATGGATAGAGAGAGGGGGAGTGACAGATGGTCAGAGAGAGGCGAGAAGAGCAAATGGACAGGGAGAAGGGCAGGAGGAGATCGGTTGAGAATGGGGGAGGAAGAGAGTGACGCGGGGGGGGGGGGAGGAGAGGGCTAGAGGGCTAGCAGAAGACTGGAATGAATACGTACCTGGGCAACGCCACATAATCAACTAGATGTATATTAAGACAATGGCGGATACATATTGGGGAAGGGGGGGGGTGCGAGGCGCCCGCCCCCTTTGTGAGGCTGCCCGCATTGGCACCCGCGCCGCCCCCGCCAGTCAGCTCGCATTCTGTTGGTTTGTTCCTTTCGCCCAGTCGACTCGACTGAATCGAGTTATCGACTGGTTATACTTTCCTATGTAGCACGAGCTTTCGTGTCATCGCATTTTACACGTTTCTGCCTGACACATAGATACTGTAACTAACACATACCTGCGAGAAGAGTTGCGGCCATTCTAGTAATCTCGATACGTTATTATGTCTGGCATTTGTTCGAGAAAAGTGGCGAATATTCTACTGTTTTGTGATTCAAAAGAGACTAATGGGAGAAATTCTTCAATACAAGCAAAGTAGCATAAACGCATTTAATGATCGCGATTCTATTGTGCTAGCGTTGTCTGTTTGTCCTAGATCCCTTAATCGGGCAGGTAGGTTAGAAAATTTAAAAAGGGAAGTGGGTAGGTTAAAGTTAGATATAGTGGGAATTAGTGAAGTTCGGTGGCAGAAGGAAGATAAGGTGGGTAGATCACGTAACTAATGAGGAGGTATTGAATAGGATTGGGGAGAAGAGAAGTTTGTGGCACAACTTGACTAGAAGAAGGGATCGGTTGGTAGGACATGTTTTGAGGCATCAAGGGATCACAAATTTAGCATTGGAGAGCAGTGTGGAGGGTAAAAATCGTAGAGGGAGACCAAGAGATGAATACACTAAGCAGATTCAGAAGCATGTAGGTTGCAGTAGATACTGGGAGATGAAGAAGCTTGCACAGGATAGAGTAGCATGGAGAGCTGCATCAAACCAGTCTCAGGACTGAAGACCACAACAACAACACTGTCTATCCTACTTTGTACACGCTGTACAAAATACTTGCTTCTCTACCTGCATCTGCTGCTACAGTACGAGGTGCATTCAAGTTCTAAGGCCTCCGATTTTTTTTCTCCAGACTGGAAAGAGATAGAAACATGCGCATTGTTTTAAATGAGGCCGCGTTCATTGTCAATACGTCCCAGAGATGGCAGCACCGTATAGCAGATGGAATTTTACCGCCAGCGGCGAGAATGAGAACTGTTTTAAATACTTAAAATGGAGACGTTTTCCTTACTTGAACAGCGTGCAATCATTCGTTTTCTGAATTTGCGTGGTGTGAAACCAATTGAAATTCATCAACAGTTGAAGGAAACGTGTGGTGATGGGGTTATGGATGTGTCGAAAGTGCGTACGTGGGTGTGACAGTTTAATGAAGGCAGAACATCGTGTGACAACAAACCGAAACAACCTCGGGCTCGCACAAGCCGGTCTGACGACATGATCGAGAAAGTGGAGACAATTGTTTTGGGGGATCGCCGAATGACCGTTGAACAGATCGCCTCCAGAGTTGGCATTTCTGTGGGTTCTGTGCACACAATCCTGCATGACGACCTGAAAATGCGAAAAGTGTCATCCAGGTGGGTGCCACGAATGCTGACGGACGACCACACGGCTGCCCGTGTGGCATGTTGCCAAGCAATGTTGACGCGAAACGACAGCATGAATGGGACTTTCTTTTCATCGGTTGTGATAATGGATGAGACGTGGATGCCATTTTTCAATCCAGAAACAAAGCGCCAGTCAGCTCAATGGAAGCACACAGATTCACCGACGCCAAAAAAATTTCGGGTAACCGCCAGTGCTGAAAAAATGATGGTGTTCATGTTCTGGGACAGCGAGGGCGTAATCCTTACCCATTGCGTTCCAAAGGGCACTACGGTAACATGTGCATCCTATGAAAATGTTTTGAAGAACAAATTCCTTCCTGCACTGCAACAAAAACGTCCGGGAAGGGCTGCGTGTGTGCTGTTTCACCAAGACAACGCACCCGCACATCGAGCTAACGTTACGCAACAGTTTCTTCGTGATAACAACTTTGAAGTGATTCCTCATGCTCCCTACTCACCTGACCTGGCTCCTAGTGACTTTTGACTTTTTCCAACAATGAAATACACTCTCCGTGGCCGCTGCTATTGCCTCAGCGATTTTCCAATGGTCAAAACAGACTCCTAAAGAAGCCTTCGCCGCTGCCATGGAATCATGGCGTCTGCGTTGTGAAAAATGTGTACGTCTGCAGGGCGATTACGTCGAGAAGTAACGCCAGTTTCATCGACTTCGGGTGAGTACTTAATTAGAAAAAAAATCGGAGGCCTTAGAACTTGAATGCACCTCGTAGAAAGAAGTATTTCAACATCATGGCGTACAAAGACATGGCTGAGTTCGACAGTGAAGGAGGATCGACTTAATGGCTTAACTCTGTTGAACACTCACCCTGACAGTGATTGTCCTGTTGATGATGTAATTAACCAAGTTGCCAGGGAGAAGTGGCGCATAGAATTCATCATTTAAGGAAGAGAACCACAATTGTAACATTTTTTATATGATAAGATGGCGTTGTCTTGTATATGTGTATAATCAGTTTAAATGAAACTTTCTTAAACTTTGCATGTGACTTGATTTTTGTTATTGTGGTAAAAGTAAAGGTAGATAAAGATATCTTTAGCACCCCCTACATGAGATATTTCTTTATCCGCCACTGTAGCAAGATACAAGCATGAGATTCTGAAGGGGAGTGAAGTGTTGCGAGAAGAGTGACGATGTTCGAAATGTTGATTGTACATGCTGTTAATTAGGAAATGTCTGAATACAGAGAGATGTGGAGACAACATGTGAATAGAGAGAGTGATGGATAACTACCCAAGAAATCCTGAACTATAACCCGAAAGGAAAGGGAGACGTACACTGATAAGCCACAAAATTATGAGCACAGCCCACTGCGAGATCGAATGTCACGTGGTGGTGTCACGTGCGTTGTACGTTAAGGAAATTATATAAGCGGAGCAGAGACGAATTGGGAATCATTCTAGCGATGACAGAAGCTGCAAGTGGAGAAATCCATAGACAGAAGAGACTTGAATTTCTGTGTGTCGGCGCCAGGGAAAAAGCATCACAGAAACGGCGAAGATGGTCGGCGAGTGCTGTTGTCACCCATCATCAATGGAAAATGGTTGAAAGACAATAAAAGCACGAGAAGGCGACAAGATCACGTACGTGCATCCTTCATCACAGAACGTGCGGATAGGGGGCTTGCCCGCTCTGTAATGGAGGACGGGTGGCGGTCTCGTTAGCTGTGACGGCAGAGTACAGTGCAAATGCAGCCGGAAATGTTCCGCAGTGCACACTTCAGTGCACAATGTTGAACACGGGGCTATGCAGCAGAAGACTCCTACTCGCCTCCACGCTAACTCATTGACATCGTCAATTACAGAATCGCAATGGTCTCGCGCGTGGTCATCTAGATTGTCGCTTGGTCGGATGAATCGCGATTCATGTTCTAGCAGATCAATGTTCGTGACCAGATAAGCCGTCATCCAGGCTGCTCAAATCATGCACCTCGCGGCGGATGAAGACGAGTGGGGGCAGTTTATGCCTGACGGAGATTCTACCGGCCTTCCATGCGCTCTGTGGTAGTAATCAAAGCCGCGATGACTGCTGTGGACTCTATACACGTTATTGTATCCCTTCGTGTTTGATGTATTCCCTGTAAGCGATGGAATCTTCCCACCGCCAGACTCGTGCTACAGCGGTTGGAGGAGTATGATTTATTTTATGAATATGATTTATGAGTATGATTTATGAGTATGATTTTATGAGTATGATTTATTTTATTGTACGATTATATGATAGCAGAACAAACACTGGTAGCAGTTACTTCTGTAAAATATCTGGGAGTATGCGTGCGGAACAATTTGAAGTGGAATGATCATATAAAATTAATTGTTGGTAAGGCGGGTACCAGGTTGAGATTCATTGGGAGATTCCTTAGAAAACGTAGTCCATCAACAAAGGAGGTGGCTTACAAAACACTCGTTCGACCTATACTTGAGTATTGCGCATCAGTGTGGGATCCGTACCAGATCGGGTTGACGGAGGAGATAGAGAAGATCCAAAGAAGAGCGGCGCGTTTCGTCACAGGGTTATTTGGCAAGCGTGATAGCGTTACGGAGATGTTTAGCAAACTCAAGTGGCAGAGTCTGCAAGAGAGGCGCTCTGCATCGCGGTGTAGCCTGCTCGTCAGGTTTCGAGAGGGTGCGTTTCTGGATGAGGTATCGAATATATTGCTTCCCCCTACTTATACCTCCCGAGGAGATCACGAATGTAAAATTAGAGAGATTAGAGCGCGCACGGAGGCTTTCAGACAGTCGTTCTTCCCGCGAACCATACGCGACTGGAACAGGAAAGGGAGGTAATGGCAGTGGCACGTAAAGTGCCCTCCGCCACACACCGTTGGGTGGCTTGCGGAGTATAAATGTAGATGTAGATGTAGATTAAGAACTGATGTTGACGTTACTTCAGAGAAGGCGAAATTCTTAGCCAAAGCTTTTAAACAAACTTTATTGTCGATAACCGGTGTCGGTAAGAGGATCTACAGATCTGTGAAGGCAGTCATATAATTTAAAATTATATAGAAATAAAATTAAGCACAATAGCAGGTGCATTGTGACGGCAAAACCGTTTTACAACGTACTTCGATAAAAGGTTATTAGGGGTCTCCTATACCAACGGAACAAATACTCTTTCTAAAACATTACCATGTACGTGGGGGACGAGATGAACGATGCATCGGCAAGCCAAGGTGAAAACCACAATATACAGAGTAATTCGCCAAATCCTCGTGTCCCATAATGCACAGTTCTGCGTACTTCGCTGCAGCCAGGACACCGTTAGACTGACTGTACTGGTTGGAAAATTAACAATTAGCACCGACAGCTGTCGCTATTGTATTCATGTACGTCTTACTTAAAATTATTTATGCATTTAATTACATCACTATTCCTGTTAAGTGTCGATAAAAGATCTCTAAACACCTTCTTTTAAGATTACTATAAACTAGTTATTAAAACAGAAGTTAAAAATTATTCTTGTTACGCTTGTTCGTACAAGTGCGCCTACGGAGAAGCTGCTTTACAGGTTGGCGCAGTTTCCACCGACTGATACACAGCCGATTGCTGTATGATAATATTCTGTAGTTTATAAAATCTCAGGCATAACTGTAATCTTATTGAAACTATAAAATTATAAATATATGCAGAAGTAAAGTTACGACGTGGGCTTCCACTGTGCATTTGGATAGCAGTCTACGCTGCGGATGGCAACCGAAGAATTTCCATATAGGAAAATAATAGAATAATTACATTGACAGTGGATAACACACTTAATTCACATAGTAACATCAGTCAAACGAAGTTGCCGCCCATATCAGAGACACGATCTGTGGTTAAATTGTGTTCCAGGAATCTACTAATTAAGAAAATTTGGGCTCACCACGATAGTATTGATGGATAGGCTACAATCAATGATTTGACAACACGCTAAATGAACATGAAAAACATAAAAAACTCAAGGTAGTTCATAAATTAAATTCACGCTTAAGACGCATGAAACCCTGACAAAACGCTAAAAAAAAAAAAAAAGGCTCAAGTGGCTGTAAGCACTATGGGATTCAACATCTGAGGTCATCAGTCCCCTACACTTAGAACTACTTAAACCTAACTAACCTAAGGACATCACACACATCCATGCCCAAGGCAGGATTCGAACCTGCGACCTAGCAGCAGTGCGGTTCCGGACTGAACACCAAGAAACACTCGACCACAGCGGTCGGCCACAAAATACTCTTTCCGTATATTTTGTTTATTTTGTTAGGGGTATCTTTCCCTTACAGTGCGTGATAGGGGGGTTCTTGTGGAGCTACCACTATCTTTTCCCGCCACGCCTGTTCCATTCGTGAATGGCGCGTGGAAAAAATGATTTTTGGTGATTTCCGTAATAACACAAATTTCTCAAATTTTTTTCATTGTGGCTATTTCGTGTGTAGGAAGGAGGAATTAACACGTTCCTCGACTTTTCTCGGAATTTATATTCTCGAAACTTCAATAGCAAAATCTCTGTGACGCTTCTCTTGTACCGTCGGCCATTTTAGTTTGTTAGGCATCTCAGAATCATAAAAGAAGGTTGTATACCTGGAAGAATCCTGGAGATACTAAAAGGTATCAGATAGATTATATAATGGTAAGACAGAGATTTAGGAACCAGGTTTTAAACTGTAAGACATTTCCTGGGGCAGATGTGGATTCTGACCACAATCTATTGGTTATGAACTGCAGATTGAAACTGAAGAAACTGCAAAAAGGTGGGAATTTAAGGAGATGGGACCTGGATAAACTGAAAGAACCAGAGGTTGTAGAGAGTTTCAGGGAGAGCATAAGGGAACAATTGACAGGAATAGGGGAAAGAAATACAGTAGAAGAAGAATGGGTAGCTCTGAGGGATGAAGTAGTGAAGGCAGCAGAGGATCAAGTAGGTAAAAAGACGAGGGCTAATAGAAATCCTTGGGTAACAGAAGAAATATTGAATTTAATTGATGAAAGGAGAAAATATAAAAATGCAGTAAATGAAGCAGGCAAAAAGAAATACAAACGTCTCAAAAATGATATCGACAGGAAGTGCAAAATGGCTAGCAGGGATGGCTAGAGGACAAATGTAAGGATGTAGAGGCTTGTCTCACTAGGGGTAAGATAGATACTGCCTACAGGAAAATTAAAGAGACCTTTGGAGAGAAGAGAACCACTTGTATGAATATCAAGAGCTCAGATGGCAACCCAGTTCTAAGCAAAGAAGGGAAGGCAGAAAGGTGGAAGCAGTATATAGAGGGTTTATACAAGGGCGATGTACTTGAGGACAATATTATGGAAATGGAAGAGGATGTAGATGAAGACGAAATGGGAGATAAGATACTGCGTGAAGAGTTTGACAGAGCACTGAAAGACCTGAGTCGAAACGAGGCCCCGGGAGTAGACAACATTCCATTTGAACTACTGATGGCCTCGGGAGAGCCAGTCATGAAAAAACTCTACCATCTGGTGAGCACGATGTATGAGACAGGCGAAATACCCTCAGACATCAAGAAGAATATAATAATTCCAATCCCAAAGAAAGCAGGTGTTGACAGATGTGAAAATTACCGAACTATCAGTTTAATAAGTCACAGCTGCAAAATACTAACGCGAATTCTTTACAGACGAATGGAAAAACTGGTAGAAGCCGACCTTGGGGAAGATCAGTTTGGATTCCGTAGAAATGTTGGAACACGTGAGGCAATACTGACCTTACGACTTATCTTAGAAGAAAGATTAAGAAAAGGCAAACCTACATTTCTAGCATTTGTAGACTTAGAGAAAGCTTTTGACAATGTTAACTGGAATACTCTCTTTCAAATTCTGAAGGTGGCAGGGGTAAAATACAGGGAGCGAAAGGCTATTTACAGTTTGTACAGAAACCAGACGGCAGTTATAAGAGTCGAGGGGCATGAAAGGGAAGCAGTAGTTGGGAAAGGAGTAAGACAGGGTTGTAGCCTCTCCCCGATGTTATTCAATCTGTATATTGAGCAAGCAGTAAAGGAAACAAAAGAAAAATTCGGAGTAGGTATTAAAGTTCATGGAGAAGAAGTAAAAACTTTGAGGTTCGCCGATGACATTGTAATTCTGTCAGAGACAGCAAAGGACTTGGAAGAGCAGTTGAACGGAATGGACAGTGTCTTGAAAGGAGGATATAAGATGAACATCAACAAAAGCAAAACGAGGATAATGGAATGTAGTCAAATTAAGTCGGGTGATGCTGAGGGAATTAGATTAGGAAATGAGACACTTAAAGTAGTAAAGGAGTTTTGCTATTTAGGGAGTAAAATAACCGATGATGGTCGAAGTAGAGAGGATATAAAATGTAGACTGGCAATGGCAAGGAAAGCGTTTCTCAAGAAGAGGAATTTGTTAACATCGAGTATAGATTTAAGTGTCAGGAAGTCGTTTCTGAAAGTATTTGTATGGAGTGTAGCCATGTATGGAAGTGAAACATGGACGATAACTAGTTTGGACAAGAAGAGAATAGAAGCTTTCGAAATGTGGTGCTACAGAAGAATGCTGAAGATAAGGTGGGTAGATCACGTAACTAATGAGGAGGTATTGAATAGGATTGGGGAGAAGAGAAGTTTGTGGCACAACTTGACTAGAAGAAGGGATCGGTTGGTAGGACATGTTTTGAGGCATCAAGGGATCACAAATTTAGCATTGGAGGGCAGTGTGGAGGGTAAAAATCGTAGAGGGAGACCAAGAGATGAATACACTAAGCAGATTCAGAAGGATGTAGGTTGCAGTAGATACTGGGAGATGAAGAAGCTTGCACAGGATAGAGTAGCATGGAGAGCTGCATCAAACCAGTCTCAGGACTGAAGACCACAACAACAACAACAACAACAGGCATCTCAGAGACGTTCTCGTCGACTAAACGATCTCGTGACAAAATGCGCCGCTCTTCTTTCGATTTCCTCTATTTCTTCTATTAACTAATCCTCGTAAGGACGTCAGACTGATTAGCAGTACTCAAGAATCTGTCGATCAATTTTGTAGACCACTTGATTCGTGAATGAGTACTTTTCCTTGCAGTTTTTACAATGAATCTCAAGCTAGTATCTCCTTTTGTTTTGTGTTCATCTAATTTAGCTCGCTACAGATGTATTTAACGTTAGTTGCTCATTCCAGTGATCTGTCACAATTAGCGTGTGCAATAGTACACAGTTGTGCAAAACTTATGGATGAAAGTAACTTTCGCATGATGTGTTGGTTCAAAAATGGCTCTGAGCACTATGGGACTTAACTTCTGTGGTCATCAGTCCCCTAGAACTTAGAACTACTTAAACCTAACTAACCTAAGGACATCACACACATCCATGCCCGAGGCAGGATTCGAACCTGCGACCGTAGCAGTCCCGCGGTTCCGGACTGCGCGCCTAGAACCACTAGACCACCGCGGCCGGCGCATGATGTGTTGCTGCCAAGTAACATAACTCGATGAAACCTGGAGCATATGTAGAAAGAACTGCTACAGTGTAGTACAGAAGGTAACTGGAAGAAGTACGCAGTAAGACGAACAAAAATGACAATATTGTTCGAAGAGAATAATTACACTGAAGTCACGGCGATTGCAAATGGCTCTGAGCACTACAGGACTTAACATCAGTGGTCATCAGTCCCCTAGAACTTAGAACTACTTAAACCTAACTAACCTAAGGACATCACACACATCCAAGCCCGAGACAGGATTTGAACCTGTGACCGTAGCGGTCGCGCGGTTCCTGACTGAAGCGGCTATAACCGCTCGGCCACACCGCACGGCGATTTAATATGATTCTCTGGACATTACAAAAGATGTGACATGATTCATAACAAGGTTTCTGACCGTTACGGATAGTAACGCACATTCATCAACGTGCTCACATGCTTCCGACAAGGTTACCCCTGAAATTACTTTTACGAGAGGGGTAAGTAAGATCCGATAGTCGCGAGATGGAAACGACATTGAAAATCGTGTGAACCTTTACACGGCTGTGTTGGGCAGTGTCTCTAGTATGCCAGTCGATGACGTCACGACACTCTTTTCAATCCTGAGCACACAGTGAACACATCAAGATGCCTAGAACAGTAGTGTCTCCTGCGAAGTATGGGTGCCCACTGAGAAATTTGGCCTAATTTCATGCAACCCCGCATAACGCACCTCTCGTGCATTTCCTTCTTCACGACAATTTTCAGCCGCACACTGCAAGGGAAATTGTGACGCTCCTTCAGCGTATTCGATCGGAAGTGTTTGATCACCCGCCATACAGCCAGCACTTTGCTCCCTCTGACGTTCATATCTACTCACATAAATCTCTGGTTACGAAGACAACATTTTGGCACAGACAACGGACTGCTCACCAGCGTAGGGAAGTGGTGGAAAGCACAGGCGGCTACCAACGATGACGAAGACGTAGGGAAGTTGCAACAACGCTACGACAGAACTTAAAGCTGTAGCAAACTGTTTGCAAATAACACATTTTTGACTTTGACTTGTCTTGTGCTTGTTCCTTTTACCCTTAATGACTCAGCGTCACCATGGTTAATCGGATTTGGCAAGGTTAATTGAAGGGGTGGTCGGATGCCCTTCCTGCCGCCACCACCCCCTCCCCCCGGGACAGAATTAGTGTACCCCCAATGTCTGTGTCTAGTGTAATCCATGGAATAGTGCGAATGTGTTCAGATGTCTGCGAGCCGTGTAACTGAGGCGGGACGTGGGGACCAGCCCAGTATTCACCTAGTGGGATGTGGAAAACCGCCTAAAAACCACATCCAGGCTGGCCAGTACACCGGCCTCCATCTTTAAGCCGCCGGGCGGATTCGATCAGGGGCTGGCGCGCCTACCCGAGTCCAGGAAGCAGCACATTAGCGCTCTCGGCTAACCTGGTGGGTACATTTTTGACTTTCACTGTGGTTTCTATTTCGCGACTGATCGGACCTTACTTTCCGAATAGCCGCGTAGATCTTTATCTTACAGTTTCGTTCCGGTAAGAGTGGCGTGTTGAGTTCTTTGTACTGTGTCCAGACTAAGCGCCTGCAACTATCGCTTCCCGCGAAGCAGACCGGTACAGCGGGCCCCGGACCGAGTAGGGGTCAGCCTTGCCGGTTGTCCCGGAAACACAGACGTTTCCCAGAGACCACCAGGAGGCGTCCACGGCGCCGCAAGAGGTCGCTACAGCCGCGGACCTCTTTCCTTCCGCTCGAGACGTGACTGCAAATATAGCCAGCCATATCCACGCACCAAGCAGCATTTAGGCTGGCGCAGGAGCCTGGAGAGACCCCTCTCCCCCCCCTTATGCGTCCTCTCCCTCCTTTGGTTCCCCCCTTTTTCGTTTTTTCCTCTCCTCCCTCCTTGTTTTCCCCCTCCTCCAGCCCCCCCCCCATCTGCCCTTGGCTAGGGAGTGTCATCTTTTCGCGCAGTGTTTTACAGTGAGTGTTTTACAGTGAGTGTTCCGTGTTGTGTGTTTTTTGGGAAGTGTTGCGAACGGCCGTCATACTGTCGCTGGGTGTGATTTTTTTATCTCTTGCGAACAGAAACCAGACTGTCGCCATGTCTTTTTTTTTAAATTGTGTGTCTACTATGTTACTTGTCTGATTCCTGTGTATTTTATTAACATTGCCAACCCCTTTGCTTTCTGTTTTAACTTCCCACGATTTTCCGCCATTTTACACTTTAAGTCACCGTTTTATCGCCTGTTTTTATTGTTTCTTTTCTTCTGTAGGCTGTAGAGCAGCCTACTAAGCTGTCTCAATTCCCCCCTTCGGGGGGGAATTGAAATTCAATAAAGGAAAAGAAAAAAAGAAACCTGGAGAGGCTGTTCACGCCGGGCGAGCCCTTGGGTGTCATCGTAGCCGCCGCGTCATCGTCCACCGCAGCCGGCGTACCCGAGCCATCCTCGCAGGGCCTCTACTCGTCCTCGGACTCAGGTGTCGGCAACGTGGACTCCGCGCCGCTCTTAACGAGACGCCCGGGGCTTGGTTTGGTGAAGTTGTATGGTTACTACAGTCAGTTTATGTTTGGAAGAATCTCTGATTTAGTTCAAAAATGGTTCAAATGGCTCTGAGCACTAAGGGACTTAACATCTTAGGTCATCAGTCCCCTAGAACTTAGAACTACTTAAACCTAACTAACCTAAGGACATCACACAGCCATGCCCGAGGCAGGATTCGAACCTGCGACCGTAGCAGTCCCGCGGTCCCGGACTGCAGCGCCTAGAACCGCACGGCCACCTCGGCCGGCCCTGATTTAGTTCAAAAGGTTCTGAGCACTATGGGACTTAACTGCTGTGGTCATCAGTCCTCCAGAACTCAGAAGTACTTAAACCTAACTAACCTAAGGACATCACACGCATCCATGCCCGAGGCAAGATTCCAACCTGCGACCGTAGCAGTCCCGCGGTCCCGAACTGCAGCGCCTAGAACCGCACGGCCACCGCGGCCGGCCCTGATTTAGTTATTGGTAGGCTTGGATGATCAGTCCTTCCTCATGAATATTGTTTTGTAAATTTTGAAGAAAGACTTTAGTTTAAATAAAAACGCTATAACTCACACTCTGAGATTTTCCTATCCGCGGACGGCGGATATACACTCCTGGAAATGGAAAAAAGAACACATTGACACCGGTGTGTCAGACCCACCATACTTGCTCCGGACACTGCGAGAGGGCTGTACAAGCAATGATCACACGCACGGCACAGCGGACACACCAGGAACCGCGGTGTTGGCCGTCGAATGGCGCTAGCTGCGCAGCATTTGTGCACCGCCGCCGTCAGTGTCAGCCAGTTTGCCGTGGCATACGGAGCTCCATCGCAGTCTTTAACACTGGTAGCATGCCGCGACAGCGTGGACGTGAACCGTATGTGCAGTTGACGGACTTTAAGCGAGGGCGTATAGTGGGCATGCGGGAGGCCGGGTGGACGTACCGCCGAATTGCTCAACACGTGGGGCGTGAGGTCTCCACAGTACATCGATGTTGTCGCCAGTGGTCGGCGGAAGGTGCACGTGCCCGTTGACCTGGGACCGGACCGCAGCGACGCACGGATGCACGCCAAGACCGTAGGATCCTACGCAGTGCCGTAGGGGACCGCACCGCCACTTCCCAGCAAATTAGGGACACTGTTGCTCCTGGGGTATCGGCGAGGACCATTCGCAACCGTCTCCATGAAGCTGGGCTACGGTCCCGCACACCGTTAGGCCGTCTTCCGCTCACGCCCCAACATCGTGCAGCCCGCCTCCAGTGGTGTCGCGACAGGCGTGAATGGAGGGACGAATGGAGACGTGTCGTCTTCAGCGATGAGAGTCGCTTCTGCCTTGGTGCCAATGATGGTCGTATGCGTGTTTGGCGCCGTGCAGGTGAGCGCCACAATCAGGACTGCATACGACCGAGGCACACAGGGCCAACACCCGGCATCATGGTGTGGGGAGCGATCTCCTACACTGGCCGTACACCACTGGTGATCGTCGAGGGGACACTGAATAGTGCACGGTACATCCAAACCGTCATCGAACCCATCGTTCTACCATTCCTAGACCGGCAAGGGAACTTGCTGTTCCAACAGGACAATGCACTTTGTGCAAAGAAGTCTTGAATCAGGTCTTAAATGTGGTCCTGATAAACTTGTATTTTGGGCATTTAACGATCATGCGGAACTGTATCAAATGCCTTCCAGTGAACAAGGAACACGGCATTCTTTATATTGATGCTTCAGACCCGAATAAAAGAAAAATGTGGGTATTCCTTTCATGTGGAACTCTATTGAGACGAATCCGTGATTGGTCGGACATGAGGGCTGTACAGAGAGACAGTAGGTGTGACTGGGGGGTTCGGCGGCCGCTTCTGGGGCTGGCCGCAGCTGTGGCGTCGTAATTAAGCGCGACCAGCGGAAATTGCAATTAGTTTTGGTCGCGTCGCCAGGGAATGGCCGCGCGCTGGGCCTCCGCCAATTACGTCCGCAGCGGCGCTGCCCTGGCGTGGGCCGGTCTGGGCGGCGGCCAACTTGTTGCCGCCTCGGAATGGACTTCCGGAGCCGCGCTCGTATTTTGCCGGACTCACCGCTGGAATTAGTCACCGGCGGCGACGGCTGTATGCGGGTCACGCTCCACCGACATCACAGGGCCAGCCGTTCAGAGGGACTTGTCTCGCTCTATGCACGTTTCATCAGGACGCGATCAGCTAATTTCCGTCGTTTTGTGAGGCAGCCAACGCAGCTTTCCAGAACGGATCTTTCACTCTGCAGCGAAATGTGAGGCTATGACGGTTGAAAAGAAACCCTCCCTCGTACAAGTGTTGCCTTAGCGTCCACGGTAGGGGCCTTGTTGGTACTGAGATGGCAGTCCGTGCGGGGTTCGCAATTGAACTTCAACGCATTGGTTGTTGTTGTTGTGGTCTTCAGTTCTGAGACTGGTTTGATGCAGCTCTCCATGCTACTCTATCCTGTGCAAGCTTCTTCATATTGATGTACCTACTGCAGCCTACATCCTTCTAAATCTGCATAGTGTATTCATCTCTTGATCTCCCTCTACGATTTTTACCCTCCACGTTCCCCTCCAATGCTAAATTTGTGATCCCTTGATGCCTCAGAACATGTCCTACCAACCGGTCCCTTCTTCTTGTTAAGTTGTGCCACAAACTCCTCCCCAATTCTATTCAATACCTCCTCATTAGTTATGTGATCTACCCATCTAATCTTCAGCATTCTTCTGTAGCACCACATTTCAGAAGCTTCTATTCTCTTCATGTCCAAACTATTTATCGTCCGTGTTTCACTTCCATACATGGCTACACTCCATACAAATACGACTTCCTGACACTTAAATCTATACTTGATGTGAACAAATTTCTCTTCTTCAGAAACGCTTTCCTTGCCATTGCCAGTCTACATTTTATATCCTCTCTACTTCGACCATCATCAGTTATTTTGCTCCCCAAATAGCAAACCTCCTTTACTACTTTAAGTCTCTCATTTTCTAATCTAATTCCCTCAGCATCACCCGACTTAATTCGACTACATTCCATTATCCTCGTTTTGCTTTTGTTGATGTTCATCTTATATCCTCCCTTTAAGACACAGTACATTCCGTTCAACTGCTCTTCCAAGTCCTACAATTACAATGTCATCGGCGAACCTTAAAGTTTTTATTTCTTCTCCATGGATTTTAGTACCTACTCCGAATTTTTCTTTTGTTTCTTTACTGCTTGCTCAATATACTGATTGAATAACATCGGGGAGAGGCTACAACCCTGTCTCACTCCCTTCCCAACCACTGCTTCCCTTTCATGTCCCTCGACTCTTATAACTGCCATTGGATAAGAATGCCATATTCTGGAAGTTGTACCAACCTGGCGTCTTAGCTAAAGGGAGATACACTATGTGATCAAAAGTATCCAGCCCCCCCCTCCCTCCCCAAAAACATACGTTTTTCATATTAGGTGCATTGTGCTGCCACCTACTGTCAGTTACTCCATATCAGGCGACCTCAGTAGTCATTAGACATCGTGAGAGAGCAGAATGGGGCGCTCCGCGGAACTCTCGGACTTCGAACGTGGTCAGGTTGTCACTTGTGTGATACGTCTGTATGCGAGATTTCCACACTCCAAAACATCCCTAAGTCCACTGTGATAGTGAATTGGAAACTTGAAGGGCACGTACACCATAAACAGGCCGACGTCGTCTGTTGACTGACAAAGATCGCTGACAGTTGAAGAGGGTTGTAATGTGTAATAGGCATAAATCTATCCACACCATCATATAGGACTTACAAACCGCTTCAGGATCCACAGCAAGCACAACGACAGTTAGGCGGGAGGTGAGAAAACTTGGATTTCACAGTCGGACGGCTGCTCATAAACCACACATCACGCTGGTAAATGCCAAACGACGTCTCACTCGGTGTAAGGAGCGTAAGCATTAAACGATTCAACAGTCGGAAAACGTTGTGTGGAGTGACGAATCACGGTACACAATGTGGCGGTCCGATGGCAGGGTATGAGTATGGCGAATGCCAGCGTGTGTGTAGTACCAACAGTAAAATTCGGAGGTGGTAGTGCTATGGTGTGGTCATGTTTTTCATGAAGGGGGTACGCACCCCCTGTTGTTTTGTGTGGCACGATCACATCACAGGTCTACACTGATGTTTTAAGCACCTTCTTGAATGCCACTGTTAAAGAGCAATTTGGTGAGGGCGATTGCATCTTTCAACACGATCGAGCACCTGTTCGTAATGGACGGCCTGTGACGGAGTGGTTACGCGACAATAACATCCCTGTGATGGACTGGCCTGTACAGGATCCTGACCTGAATCCTATAGAACACCATTGGGATGAAACTTCCTGGAAGATTAAAACTGTGTGCCAGACCGAGACTCGAACTCGGGACCTTTGCAGAAGTAAAGCTGTGAGGACGGGGCGTGAGTCGTGCTTGGGTAGCTCAGATGGTAGAGCACTTGCCCGCGAAAGGCAAAGGTCCCGAGTTCGACTCTCGGTCTGGCACACAGTTTTAATCTGCCAGGAAGTTTCATATCAGCGGACACTCCGCTGCAGAGTGAAAATCTCATTCTGGAAACCTTTGGGATGTTTCGCAGCGCCGACTTCGTGTCAGGCCTCACCGACCGACATCGATACCTCTCCCCAGTGCAGCACTCCGTGTAGAATGGGCTGCTATTCCCCAAGAAACCTTCCAGCACCTGATTGAACGTATGCCTGCGAGAGTGGAAGCTGTCAAGGCTAAGGGGTGGGCCAACACCATATTGAATTCCAGAGTTACCAATGGAGGGCGCCACGAACTTGAAAGTCACTTTCAGCCAGGTGTCCGGATACTTTTGATCACATTAGGTTTCATGTTCGAGTCCCGGGCTGACAGACAATTTTAATCAGCCAGGTAGTTTCAGTGCACCACATAGTCTGTTGCAGAGTGAAAATTCGTTCAGGATTCAGTTCGAATTAAGTGTCCCAATGCAGTTACAGCCGAAGCTTCGGTTGTTCATCAGGTACCGTTGTCTGAAATGGACTGATACTGTAAGTGACTGGGATATTCATGTATAGATAGACTACTAAGGGACGAAGTCATTTTATCACAAGGGATACCAGTTATTTTATTCACTCCATTGTCGTTAACTAAAAGCAGCAAAACCATAATCACAAAGTTCTGTGCACCCTACGATCGATTTACAATAAGCACGCAACATAATCAAAATATGTTACAAGAATACTTTTCATGTACATGTTGTTCTTCTTCTGTAGCGCTACAGTTCTTCGTGAGCGTCGCTTCTTCAAATACACTGCGCAATACAATTAAAGGACCACTTTTCTGAAAGGTCCTAATTGTCTCGCATTGCAATTAGAAGTTTGAAATATGGCTCAGTGGTGCCTACAGCCTTCTTCTGTAATGCTGCAAAAGCCTGGCGCCCTGCGACGTCAGACTCGGTCTTGGGGACGCTAGGTGTCGTCACAAGCAAAAAAGAGGGCCGGGGTTCTGAAATTCATAAGAGGTGTAAGGTGAGTTCACGATGCCACACTGGCACCAAATTTGCTGCTCTTGCGCCTGAGAGTAGACACGCAGAAGCGGAGGGGTGTCAAGGGGGTTACCTGCCTCAAGGCTCCTAAGATTCCCGTCACTATGTGTCTCTGTACAGGTACGGGTATAGTTTTAAAATGCCCATCGTAGGCGGGCGGGCGCCATCGAAGGTGTTGTGGAACTGTATTGGGACGTGGGGAGGGGGGAAGGGGGGAGCATAAACGGGCCCTTTGCAGTTTTACTCATCCATGTGTCAGTGGCGCACCACTCCCTGGTCACGCTAAAGGGGGCCGCAAAACATGATGGCTGAAAACCAAAAGCATCATTTGCTACTTCGGATCGCGTTCGAGTTTAGTCGAATGGTTCAAAATGGCTCTGAGCACTATGGGACTTAACATCTTACGTCATTAGTCCCCTAGAACTTAGAACTAGTTAAACCTAACTAACCTAAGGACATCACACAGATCCATGCCCGAGGCAGGTTTCGAACCTGCGACCGTAGCGGTCTCGCGGTTCAAGACTGCAGCGCCTAGAACAGTACATCCACTTCGGCCGGCTTATTTTATTTTATTTTTATTTATTTATGCATTTATTTTACCTGGCAAGATTAGGGCCTTCAGGCCCTCTCTTACACCTAACCAGGCATACTTAGATTCAACAAATTTCAGTTTCTACAGAACATTAAGGACATATAACATGTTATACAGTATTAATGTTAAAGAAAAAAATAGAGATTATAAAAGTAGTACAATGACAATTATAACAATCAAAAAACAATTATAACAATAAAGAATAATAATAATAATAATAATAATAATAATGACTATGTATATGAAAGTAAACGTATTTTTCTTTTATGAATGTCAGTCCTATTGCTAGTTGAGAATTTTCTCGTTATATTCTTGCAGCTTGTGAGTTATTCTCATCAAGCAGAGACATAAGACGATGGAATGGGGTGAAAGAGATATAGAAGAGGTAGATAGGTTAGAGGAAGAGAAATAGAATGGTAAAATTCGAAGCTATGATGGAGAGGAGAAAGAAAAAGATGAGAGGGGCACAACAATGGTGGCTATACCGTCCCTAATATGTAAGTCTTGAGTTCCCTCTTGAATGTTGAGTGGTGCTGGATAAGACGCAGATCACAGGGGAGCGCGTTCCATAGTCGTATGGCTGAGATGGAGAATGACACGGAGAAAGATTTTGTGTTATGTAAAGGTACAGCCAAGATGCTAGACGTATCCGATCTCGTATTGCGGTTGTGGAATGATGATAGGTGTTTAATGTGAGAAGAATAGTATTGGGGACACCAGTGGCTAAGAAATCGATGAAGTAAGCACACCGTGTGGAGATCGCGTGTCTTATGTGGGCGTATCCAACCTAGCTGGGAGTATGAAGGACTGATATGATCATACAACCGTATATTGCACACGTATCTAACGCAAGCATTCATCACTAGCTCGAGGTATCTCGAATTTTCACTATATGTGCCGTGTTGAACTACATCACAGTAGTAAAGATTAGGCAAGACTAGTGTTTGGACTAATTTTTTTTTAACATGGGTTGGAAATATTTTTCTAAATTTTTGAATTGCATGTAGGGAGGAGAGCGATTTCTGGCAAGCTGTGACTGTTTGTTCTTCCCAGTTTAGGTGTTCATCCAAGATTATTCCAAGGTCTTTTACTGTTTTTTGGTATGGTAGTTGGGTACCATTGAGGAGTATTTGAGGGACTGTTTCGCGAAATACCGACTGATTAACTTTGGATGAGATATAAGTATGACCTGGGATTTCTTGGGGTTTAGTTTCAGACCTAGGTTCTGTGCCCATCGAGAAACAGAGCAAAGACCTGCGTTCATACTCGCTACTGCGTCAGCGATGTTCTTGGGGCTTGCACTTATGTACAGTTGGATGTCGTCGGCATATAGATGGTAGTTGCAGGAGTGAATCACTGAAGAAATATCATTAATGTACAGTGAGAAGAGTAATGGACCAAGGACAGAGCCTTGGGGAACTCCAGAGCGCACGTTTTTCCATGATGACTTTTCCGACCCACAAATGACTTGTTGACTTCTGTTTTCGAGGTAGCTGTCGAACCAGTGTATTGCGCTGTTTGAGAAATTCAGCTGCTTCATTTTAATTAGTAATATATCAAAGTCAACTGTATCAAAAGCCTTGCTAAAGTCAAGCAGTGTTAGGATGGTAGCTTCACGTCTGTCCATAGCATGTTTAATGTCATCAGTTACTTTGATTAATGCAGTTGCTGTACTATGGTGCTTTCGAAAGCCTGACTGATATTTGTCGTGAATGTTATGAGTTTTGAGGTAATCCGTCAGCTGTTCATGGACGATGTATTCTAGGGCTTTAGATATTGCATGAAGTATGCTGATCGGCCTGTAGTCACCTGGCGACTTTGGGTTGTCAGTCTTGGGTATAGGTTGAATTAAACTTTGCTTCCACTCAGTAGGATATGTACTACTGACAAGAGACAGGTTGAAGATGTCTGAGATAACTGGAGTAATAGTGTCTACGACGTTCTTAATCACTCCAATGCTCACTCCATCATTTCCTACTACCTCGGAAGAGATTCTCATAATTGCCTTGTGTACTGTGCCAGTAGTGACATGTTTTAGGAAAAAACTTGTATCTCGAGAGATTGATATCTTGGGGCTGGTAATTTGTCGCTGCATGGCAATTTACAGCTGTTGAGAAGAAATCATTTAATTCTTCTGCAGACGCTTGATAAACAGCGTCAGATCTTTACTTCCCTATACCGAAACTGCGCAGCTTTTTCCACAGTGCAGCAGGTTTTGATATGCCGCATACGACAGAGCGGGCATGTCTGATATTCGCATTCCTCACGCTTTGCTTGGTTCTATTTCAGAGTTTCCTATAAGCTTCATACGCCTCGGGAGTTGGGTTACGCTTGAAGGCCCTATGTGCAGCATCACGTTTATTCATTAACTGGCGTAATGCAGTGGTGAGCCACGGAGCGGGAGCTCTCTTTACCTTGACAGTGCGTTGAGGAGCATGTGTGTCATACAGTGCAATAATTTTGCGACATAATTCCCGAATTTTTCCGTCTAAAGTCGGTTCATTGCTTATATCATGCCAAGGGATGTCTGAGCAATCCTTTTCAAGAGCGTCATGGTTAACATTTTTTAGGTTTCTGTAGGTTACCAGGTGAGATTTTTCTTTGGTAGTATGTACTGAGTAATTTAAGAATATCACGTCATGAGCAGAGAGTCCTGGAGCGGATGTCTGATTGGCGCGAATTATTTTATCCGGTCGCTTTGTTGCTATTATATCTATGAGTGTATGGCTGTGTGGCGTGTGATGAGTTGGGTCCAGCGGTGTTAAACTCATATCATTGGAGTGGAACAGTCTCCTTAGTTTTTCTGCAGAAGGAGATTTTAACTGTAAGTCGATGTTTGTGTCGCCCATAATGATTATGTGTTCATACAGTGTCACGAGTGAGGACAGGGCAGACTGAAAGGGGGACATAGCACCGACGTTTGGAGGTTTATAGATTACTCCAATTAGCAGTTTGTGATTTGATGTATTTATTTCGAAAAACAAGAACTCTGCTTCTCCTTCGCCCTTTGCATCCGATGTGCATAGTATAGTAGGTCTCAGATCAGAGCGAACATAGGCACTCACACCACCCCCGCGTTGTGTTTCACGATCTGCCCTTAGGAGAGAGTAACCAGTGATTCGGATAGCGTCGGAAGAAATGTTTGGTTTCAACCAAGTTTCAGAGACGAGGATAACATGGAACAGCGATTGGCAGAACAGGTCACAGAACTCGTTGGTGTGAGCCGTTAGCGACTGAGCGTTCGCGTGGGCCACAAAGAGCCCGCCGCTGGAACCGGTCCATCCCATTGTGGCCGCCTGTATAATAGGACCGAGCGCGCTCCGTCTACCTGCTGGCCGGAAGAGGGACAAAAGCTGGATTTCGCGGGGGAAAACATATTTACAGGTGTGTCCAAGGTCGTGACTGACTCAAGCGTTTTGGGCTAAAGGTGAAAGACAAGCTGGAGGTATCGGAGAAGGGAGCGAAAAGAAAGATGGAAAGTGGCAGTAGCGGTTACAAAAAAGATAATAGTAGTAGTAGTGGTAGTGACGAGGATGAAAATAACAGATATAGAAAGGCGGTTTTAAGGAGACTCCTGTTAATGGAGAATGTTAATTCCCGTTTGACTGACAATATGAATATACATGAGCACTTATGATAGACAAATAAAGAAGCAATATTTATGTGATACAATTGACTGATTTTAAATAGTGTACTTATGGTACATATAGAAATAACGAAGCAATATTTACGTAAAAAAATGAAAAGAAAGAATAAAAATTAACTTATATTAGACAGAGTACAATATGAGACTTTGTGTCTCGCGAGATTTCGCTGAGTCTTTCAGTTCGGACATGTTCGTCACCGTTTTCCTCCCTCCTTCCGTCTTGACTACGATCCTGCCATCCTGGGTCCATACATTTTCAAGGCCGAACTGTGTGATTGCAGTGTTCAAAACTTTTAGTCTTTCGCGCGTCAGATCTTCCCTCAGGGTAACCCCACTCTTGGCGAGTTTTCTTTTCTGGGCAAACACTTCAGCTCTTTTCCGGTATGACACAAATTTAATTATTATGGGCCTGTGTTTCATGGCACCTGGTATCCTGCGCCCAACACGGTGGCTTCTGTCAATATCGGCCACGTCGATCTGCACGCCAAGTTTCTCACGCACGAGGCTAATGGCCAGGTCGTCGGTGTTTTCACGATCGTTTTCGGCTACCCCGAACAAGCGCAAGCTGTTCCTTCGCTGATACTGCTCAATTTCATCGGTGGCCGCAGACAGTTTAGCTTCTAGGTCGGCGTCTTTTTTCTCTTGTGCGGCCAGGGACTTTTTAAGAGACTGGATTTCGGTGCTGTTGCGCCCGACAGACTCTTGCAGTTTGTCCATGACCGCGGCCGTCACAGAGTCCGTGATGGACATCACGATTAGGTCTAGCGTGTCTTTACTGTGCAGCGCCGCACTCACCTGGGACCGGACGAGCTCCCCGATGTCGGGAAGCGAGGCCTCACCTGCCGCCGGAGACCGGGCGCCCGCGCTGCCTGCGCCCCTGTAGCCTCGCCTGCTGCCGCTTACTCGTGCTCTTCCCATTTTTCACTCACTTATCACTAATCACTTGTGGTAATCAACGGAGAACAACACACCACGGCAAGTAACACTTGTTTAGTCGGATGCACACGTTGTGGACTGCCGCACTTCTCTGTAACACCTTCAATGAGCGGAAAAACTCGCGAGCCAAAGAAACGCGCGCCACTCAGTGGCCGCCATCTTATGTTAGTCGAATGGTTTTGAACAGTGCCTAATGGGTCCATCCTGTACGTCAGAGCAAAAACTGCTGTTGCATTGCACGCAAAAGTGGTGCGATAACGTTCAGTGGCGTTGCTGGCCCACGGTGTGGTTAGAGAAGTGTTGAATCGTCCGGGGACTGCCAGCAGTGTCAAGTGTTGACAAGAACGTCGGCATCTTGCTCACCACACTGCGAACTGTTGATTTCGACTATGAAACGCGTGGGAGAGGAAAGGGGTGGATTCATTGAGGTCCTTTATTCCAGCCCCTGACGCCTTTTCGTATCGATTCTGAAAGGCGATGTGTCCGAAATGTTTTCTTCGGCCACCCAAATGAAAACCGCGTCATTTAAACGCTGGGCGTCACTGCTCTAGCCCGCACCACAGAAGCGTCAAAAGTAATTGTGAAATGTGGAAAAGAGGGGGATGTGACGACCTACCCACCGTGTGAAACGACCAAGGTGGCGTTGTGCAGAACTGTAGTGAAATTTGAAGCCAATGTGGCATAGTTAACCTGCCTCACACCTCACTTGAACTTATGAGCTCTGGCCTTTTCTCGCGTGTGTCGACGCCCTGCGCCAATAGCCCGAGGGTGCCGTCGCAGGTCGCCACACTTTTCCACCATGACAGTGAAAGGTTGTAGGCACCTCTGAACCGAATTTCAAACTTTTGCGCCGCAATGAGAGACAATTACGGCGTCTAGAATAAGTGATCCTTTTATTGTGTTAGGCAGTGTATTTTCCTCCATGCTTCTCGTTTTTTTGCAGCTCTTTCCCTCCCCCTGACTACCATACTGGTGAGAAGGTGAGAATCTACACTCATTCTCATAAGAATAATTTGCAGAATGTGGTGCCACACAACGTGGCACTACACAAAACTGGCGCCTATAGCATAGGCACATAGGGAACACACACGACACAGATCTGTAAGCCCACGATATTGGTCATAAGTTGAGAAAACCGTCTGGAAACAATCGTGCTACAAAACGCCACTGTTTCCTGCGCATGTACCCCGACATCAATATGGGATGTGATCACCATGCACACGTACACAGGCCACACAACGGGTTGGCGTACTCTGGATCAGGTGGTCGAGCAGCTGCTGGGGCATAGCCTCCCATTCTTGCACCAGTGCCTGTCGGAACTCCTGAAGTGTCGTAGGGGTTTGAAGACGTGCAGCGATACGTCGACTGAGAGCATCCCAGACGTGCTCGATGGGGTTCAGATCTGGAGAACAGGCAGGCTATTCCAATCGCCTGATATCTGATGTTTCAAGGTACTCCTCCACGATGGCAGCTCGGTGGGGTCGTGCATTATCATGCACTGCACCCCTGGGACTCACTGCACCCCTCGAAAGGCGGACATACTGGTGTAAAATGACTTCCTAATACACCTGACGGTTATAGTTCCTCTGTCAAAGACATGCAGAGGTGTACGTGCACCAATCATAATCCCATCCCACACCATCAAACCATGACTTCCCTTTCAAGGACATTAAGGGGTTGCTACCTGGTTCACGCCAGATGAAAACCCGGTGAGAACCACTGTTCAGACTATACTGGACTCGTCCGTGAAAATAACCTGGGACCCCTGTTCCAACGACCATGTACTGTATTCTTGACACCAGGCTTTACGGGCTCTCCTGTGACAAGGGGTCAGTGGAATGCACTTTGCCGCTCTCCAGGCGAATAAACCATGTCTGTTCAGTCGTCTGTAGACTGTGTGTCTGGAGACAACTTTTCCAGTGGCTGCTGTAAGGTGCCGAGCATGGCTACCTGCAGTACTCCGTGGCCGTCTGCAGGCACTGGTGGTGAGATATCGGTCTTCTTGTGGTGCTGTACACTGTGGACGTTCCGTACTGTAGCGCCTGGACGCGTTTCCTGTCTGCTGGAATCGTTGCCATAATCTTGAGATCACACTTTGTGGCACACGGAGGGCCCGTAGTACGACCTGCTGTGTTTGACCAGCCTCCAGCGACCTAGTATTCTACCCCTCATAACATCATCAATATGTGTTCTTCGAGCCATTTTCAACACACAGTCACCATTAGCACGTCTGAAAACGTCTGCACACTTACCCGGTGCACCGTACTCTGACATGGACCAACACACCTTTGCGTATGTGGACTGCTGCCAGCACCACCGTGCGACGACCGCAGGTTAAATGCATCGCATGATCATACCCCGCGGTCATTTAAACCCGCAAACCGCCCACCAGAGCGTTGTTTCACCATGTAACAGCATTATCATTAATTTAACGGTAGTAGTGTATTTAATTTTGTTCTACGTTTCTGTTTTCATCTAGTAGCATGGATCATACCTTACAGTATTTTATTTTGTATGCTATCCTCCACTATTCTCCCCACGTGTCCTAGCCATCGCATTGGTCGCGATTTGATAAATTTTACTGTATGTCTTCCTTGCGTTAATCCTCGTAGGTCGGTGCTATAGCGTATCTTCCAGCCTTCTTCCCCCCTTATTTGGCCATAAATTTTTCGTAGTATTTTTCGCACAAACATTCTTAAAGCATTTTTGGCATCTTTCGTCAGCGTCCATACTCCTGACCCATTTGTGACAACGGGGGGAACTAGGGAGTTATATACAAAGAGTTTAGTTCTTCTTATAACAAGGCGGTTTCTGCAAAATTGTAGATTTGCAAAGTAAACTCTATTCCCTTCTGGTATTCATTCCTTTATAGCCTTCCCAATGCTGTTATCGTTAGGTCTTAAGATTCCCAGGTTGAAAAAAGAGGACATTCCTTCGAAACATTGCCCTCTTGTATTTAGACCTTTGGGTTCTTCCGGCCTCAGAGTGTGACATTGCCATGTATTCTGTTTTATTTTGATTTACTGTGAGTTGGGGACGATACTGGGTGACATGTAGAAAAGTTCCAAAACGACCTGCTGATATTGATTTCCTGTATTCAGTTGACTTGGAATATTTTAAAAGTATGGAGTTCACTCTCTCTGTCTTACTTGTATTGTTCATTGCCTCAGACAGTTCAGGGGAATGAGCATTGCAACGAACCTACAATTTTTTCAGTAAACTTTTACAAATTTAATTTAATGCACAAAAAATCACTTTCTTTCAAATATTTTGCACATATAAATGTGTCTGCTTTGTATATGAGTAATTATTTAGAAAGAAAAAGAGTCAGTGTAACGCATGGTGAGCACAGATAATAAAAAATAAAAACGCTTCCTGTTACTGGTTGCTGCCATAAACACACAGACACAAATATATCATCTTAGCATTCATTTAAAGCGATCTGGAGTTCTAGAAGCATGGGGAGAGACACATTAGCTGAACTGACAACTGAAAATATACGGGGCGGGGGGTGACTATCACCGATTGCAAAATTTCCGTGATTACATGTGTACATATTTTCTTAGGTTAAATATCTCATTCAGAAAGGGGTCCAGATAAATAAAAGGTCACACACAGGAGAATCTTGTCTGAATAACCTTACTACTGCGCATCAGAACCTCAGAGGACTAAAAAGCGAAGTTAACGAAGTTTGTGTCTGTTTACACGATCTTCGAGGGACATTCGATAAGTAATGCAACACATTTCTTTGCTCGGTAAATCTCGTATTAAAAAAAGGTAGAATTTGTTGTTGGACATTGTGGAATATTCCCACTTCAGCCCCCGTAGTTTCTCGAAGTTGCGACAGGTGGCAGCGCTATGCCTAACCTGTCAAATGGCGTCTGTAATGGAAGCGCGTGTCAAGCAGAGAGCTGTTATTGAATTTCTGTCGACGGAAAAGCTTGCGGAATGTCTGTAGAAACCTGGCAGTGAAAAAAAGGCACAGTGCTTCGTTGGGCGACGCGTCTGTCACCGTCGCAAGGTAGCGCAAACCTGTCGGATGTCCCGCATGCCGTCCGGGGGCACGCAGCTGTGACCCCTGCAGTGTTGGATTTCAGCGTGTTCGCCGCAACACAAATGCAAACTCACTTCTTATTGTCCACGATAGCGCAAGGCCTCACACGAGATCGCGCACCTGAGAGGGACTCAGAAAACCTCATTGGGCTGTTCTTACTCATCTACCATACAGCCTGAACCTCTCACTTCCTGACTTCCATCTGTTTGGCGCAGTCCGCGGGAGGGAGTACGTGGATGATAAGGGCGTTAGTGATGCAAAAAGACGTTGGCTCCGACTTGGACCAGTAGAGTGGTACCATGTGAGCATTCAGGCCCTCCACATAGGGTGGCGCGTGGCCGATGCATTGAAAGGAGGTTATGTTAAAAACAGGGTTTCGTAGCCCAAAGGATGGGGAATAATACGATGGTACGGTATATTGGTAATTTTTACTGCCTAACTCCAACTGAATGAAACCCTTTCGCCTTTATTCTCTGCAAGTCCTCTTGAGTGGCCTGCAGTACGTACATATTTTTACTGCTTATTTTACATTTTTGGACAATATATATATATATATATATATATATATATATATATATATATATATATATATATATATATAGGTCTGGTGGTTGGTTTGTGTGGTAATATTTTAAATTGTAATTACAGGCTCCGTGGATGATTTTCTACATGTTGTGTTTTAGTTCCGTTTTTGGCGCTGTTCTTCTTATAATTGCCATTTGGGTTTTTTGTTTTCCACACTTCACAGCACTAGGAACTAAACACTTCTTTTGATGCTATGTTTGGGTTTGGGTTGCCGACTGTCGGATGTTATTGCCAAAGATCCAATGTTATTGCGAATTTACGAGTGTAGTGTAATTTTTTGAGTGACATATTCATGACCTGATGGAGAAAGACAGAGGCAGAGAGAGAGAGAGAGAGGGAGAGAGAAATAGATAAAGATGTGCATCTGTTTTAACGTGGCTGCATGTACAAGAGGGATAATTTTTGATCTTTCATACCCCCATGAACCATGGACCTTGCCGTTGGTGGAGAGGCTTGCGTGCCTCAGCGATACAGATGGCCGTACCGTAGGTGCAACCACAACGGAGGGGTATCTGTTGAGAGGCCAGACAAACGTGTGGTTCCTGAAGAGGGCCAGCAGCCTTTTCAGTAGTTGCAGGGGCAACAGTCTGGATGATTGACTGATCTGGCCTTGTAACAATAACCAAAACGGCCTTGCTGTACTGGTACTGCGAACGGTTGGAAGCAAGGGGAAACTACAGAAATAATTTTTCCCGAGGGCATGCAGCTTTCCTGTATGGTTAATGATGATGGCGTCCTCTTGGGTAAAATATTCCGGAGGTAAAATAGTCCCCCATTCAGATCTCCGGGCGGGGACTACACAAAACGACGTCGTTATCAGGAGAAAGAAAACTGGCATTCTACGGATCGGAGCGTGGAATGTCAAATCCCTTACTCGGGCAGGTAGGTTAGAAAATTTAAAAAGGGAAATGGATAGGTTAAAGTTAGATAAATTGGGAATTAGTGAAGTTCGGTGGCAGGAGGAACATGACTTTTGGTCAGGTGAATACAGTGTTATAAATACAAAATAAAATAGGGGAAATGCAGGAGTAGGTTTAATAATGAATAAAAAAATAATGAATAATAAAATAAGCAACTACCAACAGCATAGTGAACGCATTATTGTGGCCAAGATAGACATGAAGCCCATGCCTACTACAGTAGTACAAGTTTATATGCCAACTAGCTCTGCAGATGATGAAGAAATTGAAGAAATGTGTGATGAAATAAAAGTAATTATTCAGGTAGTGTAGGGAGACGAAAATTTAATAGTCATGGGCGACTGGAATTCTAGAGTAGGAAAAGGGAGAGAAGGAAACATGGATTGGCGGAGACAAATGAAAGAGGAAGCCGTCTGGTAGAATTTTGCACAGAGCATAACTTAATCATAGCTAACACTTGGTTAAAGAATCATAAAAGAAGGTTGTATACATGGAAGAATCCTGGAGATACTAGAAGGTATCAAATAGATTATATAATGGTAAGACAGAGATATAGGAACCAGGTTTTAAATTGTATGACATTTCCAAGGGCAGATGTGGACTCTGATCACAATCTATTGGTTATGAACTTTAGATTAAACTGAAGAAACTGCAAAAAAGTGGGAATTTAAGGAGATGGGACCTTAATAAACTGACTAAACCAGAGGTTGTACAGAATTTCAGGGAGAGCATAAGGGAACAAATGGCAGGAATGGGGGAAAGAAATGCAGTAGAAGAAGAATGGGTAGCTCTGAGGGATCAAGTAGTGAAGGCAGCAGAGGATCAAGTAGGTAAAAAGACGAGGGCTAGTAGAAATCTTTGGGTAACAGAAGAAATATTGAATTTAATTGATGAAAGGAGAAAATATAAAAACGCTGTAAATGAAGCAGGCAAAAGGGAATACAAACGTCTCAAAAATGAGATCGACAGGAAGTGCAAAATGGCTAAGCTGGGATGGCTAGAGGATAAATGTAAGGATGTAGAGGCTTATCTCACTAGGGGTAAGATAGATACTGCCTACAGGAAAATTAAAGAGACCTTTGGAGAAAAGAGAGCCACTTGTATGAATATCAAGAGCTCAGATGGAAACCCAGTTCTAAGCAAAGAAGGGAAAGGAGAAAGGTGGAAGGAGTATATAGAGGGTCTATACAAGGGTGATGTACTTGAGGACAATATTATGGAAATGGAAGATGATGTAGATGAAGATGGAATGGGAGATACGATACTGCGTGAAGAGTTTGACAGAGCACTGGAAGACCTGAGTCGAAACAAGGCCCCGGGAGTAGACAACATTCCATTGCAACTACGGACGGCCTTGGGAGAGCCAGTCCTGACAAAACTCTACCATCTGGTGAGCAAGATGTATGAGACAGGCGAAATACCCTCAGACTTCAAGAAGAATATAATAATTCCAATCCCAAAGAAATCAGGTGTTGACAGATGTGAAAATTACCGCACAATCAGTTTAATAAGTCACAGCTGCAAAATACTAACGCGAATTCTTTATAGACAAATGGAAAAACAGATAGAAGCCGACCTCGGGGAAGATCAGTTTGGATTCTATAGAAATGTTGGATCACGTGAGGCAATACTGACCCTACGACTTATCTTAGAAAATATATTAAGGAAAGGCAAACCTACATTTCTAGCATTTGTGGACTTAGAGAAAGCTTTTGACAATGTTGACTGGAATATTCTCTTTCAAATTCTAAAGGCGGCAGGGGTAAAATACAGGGAGCGAAAGGCCATGTACAATTTGTACAGAAACCAGATGGCAGTTATAAGAGTCGAGGGGCATGAAAGGAAAGCAGCGGTTGGGAAGGGAGTGAGACAGGGTTGTAGCCTGTCCCCGATGTTATTCAATCTGTATATTGAGCAAGCAGTAAAGGAAACAAAAGAAAAATTCGGAGTAGGTGTTAAGGTCAGTGGAGAAGAAATAAAAACATTGAGGTTCGCCGCTGACATTGTAATTCTGTCAGAGACAGCAAAGGACTTGGAAGAGTAGTTGCACGGAATGGACAGTGTCTTGTAAGGAGGATATAAGATGAACGTCAACAAAAGCCACACGAGGATAATGGAATGTAGTCGAATTAAGTCGGGTGATGCTGAGGGAATTAGATTAGGAAATGAGACACTGAAAGTTGTAAAGGAGTTTTGCTACTTGGGGAGCTAAATAACTGATGATGGTTGAAGTAGGGAGGATATAAAATGTTGACTGGCAATGGTAAGGAAGACGTTTCTGAAGAAGAGAAATTTGTTAACATTTAGTATGGATTTAAGTGTCAGGAATTCGTTTCTGAAAGTATTTGTATGGAGTTTAGCCATGTATAGAAGTGAAACATGGACGATAAATAGTTTGGACAAGAAGAGAATAGAATTTTCGAAATGTGGTGCTACAGAAGAATGCTGAAGATTAGATGGGTAGATCACACAACTAATGAGGAGGTATTGAATAGAATTGGGGAGAAGAGAAGTTTGTGGCACAACTTGACAAGGAGAAGGGACCGGTTGGTAGGACATGTTCTGAGGCATCAAGGGATCACAAATTTAGCATTGGAGGGCCACGTGTAGGGTAAAAATCGTAGAGGGAGACCAAGAGATGAATACACTAAGCAGAGTCAGAAGGATGGAGATTGCAGTAAGTACTTTGAGATTAAGAAGCTTGCACAGGATAGAGTAGCATGGTGAGCTGCATCAAACCAGTCTCAGGACTGAAGACAACAATAACAACAACATCATTTCTATTATTAAGTATAGTAGGGGTCTGTTCAAAATGGTTCAAAAGGCTCTGAGCACTATGGGACTTAACATCTCTGGTCATCAGTCCCCTAGAACTTAGAACTACTTAAACCTAACTAACCTAAGGACATCACACACATCCATGCCCGAGGGAGGATTCGAACCTGCGACCGTAGCGGTCGCGCGGTTCCAGACTGAAGCGCCTAGAACTGCACGGCCACACCGGCCGGCAGGGAGTCTGTACTGCTGTGTGTTTGCTCATTTATCACATGTTTGTTTTCAGCAGTGGCTGTCTAGAAGTAGAAGTTTTCTTGCATCTGAATAAGGCATTTGTCATCGTTGTTTACTCTTATTATTTTTATATCTTGTTCCATGTTTGTAGGTTGGTGGTTATGGTGTTTTAAGTGTTCTGCAAATGCGGAATGGTTTGCTTCGTACTTCCAACACCTGATATGTTCTTTGTACGGTGTTTTAAAACTTCTGCATGTCACGTTGATTGACTTAAGTTTCATTGGAAGGTTTGCACAGTTTTATTTGCTACACTACTGGAAATTGAAATGAGAACACCGTGAATTCATTGTCCCAGGAAGGGGAAACTTTATTGACACATTCCTGTGGTCAGATACATCACATGATCAGACTGACAGAACCACAGGCACATAGACACAGGCAACAGAGCATGCACAATGTCGGCACTAGTACAGTGTATATCCGCATTTCGCAGCAATGCAGGCTGCTATTCTCCCATGGAGACGATCGTAGAGATGCTGGATGTAGTCCTGTGGAACTGCTTGCCATGCCATTTCCACCTGGCGCCTCAGTTGGACCAGCGTTCGTGCTGGACGTGCAGACCGCGTGAGACGACGCTTCATCCAGTCCCAAACATGCTCAATGGGGGACAGATCCGGAGATCTTGCTGGCCAGGGTAGTTGACTTACACCTTCTAGAGCACGTTGGGTGTCACGGGATACATGCAGACGTGCATTGTCCTGTTGGAACAGCAAGTTCCCTTGCCGGTCTAGGAATGGTAGAACGATGGGTTCGATGACGGTTTGGATGTACCGTGCACTATTCAGTGTCCCCTCGACGATCACCAGTGGTGTACGGCCAGTGTAGGAGATCGCTCCCCACACCATGATGCCGGGTGTTGGCCCTGTGTGCCTCGGTCGTATGCAGTCCTGATTGTGGCGCTCATCTGCACGGCGCCAAACACGCATACGACCATCATTGGCACCAAGGCAGAAGCGACTCTCATCGCTGAAGACGACACGTCTCCATTCGTCCCTCCATTCACGCCTGTCGCGACACCACTGGAGGCGGGCTGCACGATGTTGGGGCGTGAGCGGAAGACGGCCTAACGGTGTGCGGGACCGTAGCCCAGCTTCATGGAGACGGTTGCGAATGGTCCTCGCCGATACCCCAGGAGCAACAGTGTCCCTAATTTGCTGGGAAGTGGCGGTGCGGTCCCCTACGGCACTGCGTAGGATCCTACGGTCTTGGCGTGCATCCGTGCGTCGCTGCGGTCCGGTCCCAGGTCGACGGGCACGTGCACCTTCCGCCGACCACTGGCGACAACATCGATGTACTGTGGAGACCTCACGACCCACGTGTTGAGCAATTCGGCGGTATGTCCACCCGGCCTCCCGCATGCCCACTATACGCCCTCGCTCAAAGTCCGTCAACTGCACATACGGTTCACGTCCACGCTGTCGCGGCATGCTACCAGTGTTAAAGACTGCGATGGAGCTCCGTATGCCACGGCAAACTGGCTGACACTGACGGCGGCGGTGCACAAATGCTGCGCAGCTAGCGCCATTCGACGGCCAACACCGCGGTTCCTGGTGTGTCCGCTGTGCCGTGCGTGTGATCATTGCTTGTACAGCCCTCTCGCAGTGTCCGGAGCAAGTATGGTGACACACCGGTGTCAATGTGTTCTTTTTTCCATTTCCAGGAGTGTATTTGGAAGCCCTATTTTGCCACTCTGTGTGTTAATTTATTTTTGTAAGTCATAGTGTTCCATCTGCTGCTTTTCTGTGTGATGTTGTCATTTTGTGTGTGTGTTGAGTGTGGTTGTGAGTTTACAACTAGCGAGTCTTGTATTCCGGAAATGTCGTGTTTTGTTTTGTGTTTGTGTTTTTATTCTTTAATTGAGTCTGTGTACTACATGTGTGTTATACCCATTGTTTCTAGCTATTTGTATGATTGTACTCATTTCTTTTCCATAGTTTCTCTTGTTGAGTGGGATCCTGTTTAATCTATATGACATACATTTTAGAGCAGCAAGCTTCTGGTTGTGGGGTTGATTAGTTGCGGAAAGTATTACAATGTCTTTGGTTGCCGGTTTTCTGAAGATATTAAATATATGTTTGCCATTTTCAAGTGCAAATTTTATGTTGTGATGTGCTTTGTTGAATTCCGAGTGGAGTTCATCTATTTTTTCATTTGGCTCATCTACCAGACAAATATTTTCATCCACGTACTGTACCAAAATATGATTTTAAATCTTTAATTAGTTGTCATCTTTTCAAATATATGATGTTTATAGATGACTGATAAAAATGTTTGCTAATGTCCCTGATATTGAGGATCCCATGGGCATTCCGTCACTTTGCAGATAATATTCATTCTCGAACTGAAAGTAGTATTATTCGGTTGTCAATATGAGCATATTTGTTCTTTCTGTTATTGCTTCTGTAGTGAGGTTACTGTGAGATGTCAGATTTTTTTCTGTGATCTCTGTTGTTTGTGTGATTGGGGTGGAGGTATACATGTTCTCCATGTCGAATGAAATCGGTAATTCTGGAAGATATCTGGCTGTGTTGTATGTTGGACTTCCTCAAAGTTAATAATGGCTCTCTTTGGCGCACCATCTTTATGTATCTTTGATTGGCTGCGGAGTGTTGGTGTATGTGGGTTTTTATGTGTTATGTAAAATTTCTGTTTATCTATGAGTGCCTGTTCAATCCTTTTTACTGATCGTTTCAGGTTTGGATCTGACTTCAGTTTTTGTTTGGTGTGGCATTTACGTATTCCTTAGTTTTTGTGATGTATTGTTCTTTGTCCATAAGTACAGTTTCATTTTCTTTGTCTGCTCTTGTTATTACAGTGTTATTGTTTATTAACATTTGTTTTAATATTTTCATGGCGGCTGCTTCTGTTTGGTTGTTCTTATTGTGTGTCTTCTGTGTTCGTTTTATCATTCCTTTTATTTCTTTTTTTACTAATTCTCTTGTGAGTCTTATGTTTGTTTCGCAGTTATTTTGTTGTTCTTCACATGTAACATTGTGTTAAGTTTTTACTATGAGATTTTCTGTATATTGATATTTCCAGAGAGGCAAAATTTACACGCTAGTGTCAGACCCATTTACAGGAAAGATAGACAGATACTAATAATCTCCAACCAGTCTCACTACATACCTCCTTCTTGAAGGTATGGGAAAAAATTAGACATTCAGGAACCACAACACATCTTGCAACAGTTCTGTTATAATCAGACATAATATTGTTTTTTTTCAAAAGTTGTCAAATACGGAACAGACAAAGAGACAAGAGTGGGAAGGGGGGGGGGAGTAGGGGTGGGCGTCACAAAGATCGGACAAGAAGTCTGTCATTGGCACAAATTCGGAGAGGGAAATTCAAACAGAAATCTTTTCTGTTATAATACACTCTCTTATACTATCATATTTATACTACATAAGATTGTAACGTTTTCTTTTAGACAAAGAAAATAATTACTAAATTTTTGTACTATTCTGAACCACGCAACGATCTAAATTATTAACGAAAAAAGTTGGGTGAAGAATGATCAACGAGAGTGTTTTTCGGTGGGGGCAGCCAAATGGTAGAAGAGGGACGAGAGTGGGTTCTTTGTGAGAAAAGATTACAGTAGGTTAAGAGACGTGGAGGCTCGCCATTATGTGTGGGCGAGATGCGGGGCGGCAGTAGCGGCCAGCAGAGGTTGTTCGACGCGGTTCGGTGAAGAAGGGCGCACCACTCTACTCCACTCGAGGATGCCGTCCTAGACGACACATGGACTGCCCTTTTGGAGACTCCAGTCAGAATTGCAGGTATATTCGCTGATAACTCCTAGGCTACATGGATTAGACAGGCACTAGTGCCGAAGGTAAAGATGTTTGCCAGTTGCTGAACTACATAAAGGAAAAGACTACCACCTCCTTGCGAAATGACTCCTGTAATATCAAAGACTTTCTGGAAGGACATTTCATTAACTGAACTTAACATTGTAGTGGTGGCTCAGAATTTCATTTACGCAAACTAGTGTGTTTGCTGGAAGTCATTCATAAAGATTTTTTATGTCCGTAAAGCACTGTAAAATACTGACTCTATTCCCACTGTAAAACTTCCTCCGGAAAAGTTAGCGGGGAACGATATCAGAGAAGGGAGTGAGCTGCCTGGCATCGTCTTGCCGATATAACTGCTGTGAAGAATAAAAAGCAAATGAACTTTCCGACTAATAGGACTGTGAGCAGCGTAATTTCTAACCACTGACTTAACTGCTGCCGTTATCTTTTGCTTGACTGACTTGTAAATGTTGTAGGTTGTTGCTAGAATATTAATTACTATTTTCTTTAATTAATATATCAGCCATAAAATTAGTAAGAGACTTATATTTTTCGTACCATTCATCTGTATGTGGACTTGGGTGAAATATACCACCACCGTTTCGGCTGAGTTAAGTTTCACCTTGTTGCGGCGATACCAGTCCCTGGTCAAGTCCATCTGCCTTTGAAGTCGTCGTGTATTGGCTTCATAGAGTTATGAAGAAAGCTGTATCATCGGCGAACTGTGCCAGTTATGTATTAGGGGCCGTAGGCAAGTCACTGACGTAAAGGACGAACAGTATTGGCAATAAAACTGAGGCCTGGGGTAGGCCTGCACTGGCAGTTTCTTTATCCGATCGCTTATTGACAACCTGCATCATCATGCACCTGTTTGGAGAAAACTAATAAGTAGTCATTGGTAGCAGTCGGGTACTGTGGTCTGTTCTCGTATGTTCCGCAGAAGGTTATCACGCCACACCTTGTCATACGCAGACTCAAATCTAGCGGGGAGAGGGGGGGGGGGAGGCATAGTGTCGTGTGCTGTTAGAGGTTCTTCAGTGTCCTTGTTTAGGATGCTCATCAGTAGCTTCCTCAGACTACTGAGTAAGCTTATTGGACGGTTGGACGGTAGCTCCTTTGCTACTGCTCAGCTTCTTGATGAACCCTCTTTCCTCACTGGGCGTAGTAAGTCTGGGAAACGTCTTCGGAGCAAGCATCTCTAGCCGAGGGGCCAGCTGACTGGTGCTGTGCCCACATTCCCGTTCCAGACATACAACGGTTCCTGAAACAACGAAATTTGGCCTTAGAAAGATGAAGCAAACGCTTTAGCTTTACAGAGAGGATCTTCAGTAAGCCCTTAGTAGTGCCTTACCCTCCGGACGAGGCGCCATTCATTCCCAATGTGCAACGGAAGGGTGGTCTCTCTGTCTTACCAGTCTTCTTTTTGCCATTCCACAAGCTCACGTTCCGCCTGCAATAAAGTCTATTTGTGACGGGGTTGCGCCATGTTTGCCAGAGCGTCTTATATCTATTGTTTTGCATTTGTGACTGCTATACCAAGGGCGGAAGCGGCTCCAGTTGCAGCTGATCTTTGATATCAGTGACAGAGGCAACGCAATCGGCCTTCTTAATTTTGTTAGTCAGGAAGGCGAAGGGTGCATCGATTTGTTCTCAGGTCCACGGTAGGCCGTACGTTATTGTTTAGATATCTGGAGAACTGCTGCAAGTTGGTGTCTTTCTTCGTCCTAGGATTAGGTGGCGTCGTTGCACTTCTGAAATTTCTAAGTAGTGGGCAGTGATGCGAAGTGAGTTAATTAATGGTCAGTGGCTCCGGGTCGTGACGAAGGTCCTTCGCTAGAGTGGTATCCTGTACGTCCGGATGTTGTGCCTGGAACCTCGGAATGTACATTGGGTCCGCTGGCTCTTTTAAGACAATGTATAGATCATGTTCTAAGTCCAATAGCTACACTCCCGGAAATGGGAAAAAAGAACACATTGACACCGGTGTGTCAGACCCACCATACTTGCTCCGGACACTGCGAGAGGGCTGTAAAAGCAATGATCACACGCGCGGCACAGCGGACACACCAGGAACCGCGGTGTTTGCCGTCGAATGGCGCTAGCTGCGCAGCATTTGTGCACCGCCGCCGTCAGTGTCAGCCAGTTTGCCGTGGCATACGGAGCTCCATCGCAGTCTTTAACACTGGTAGCATGCCGCGACAGCGTGGACGTGAACCGTATGTGCAGTTGACGGACTTTGAGCGAGGGCGTATAGTGGGTATGCGGGAGGCCGGGTGGACGTACTGCCGAATTGCTCAACACGTGGGTCGTGAGGTCTCCACAGTACATCGATGTTGTCGCCAGTGGTCGGCGGAAGGTGCACGTGCCCGTCGACCTGGGACCGGACCGCAGCGACGCACGGATGCACGCCAAGACCGTAGGATCCTACGCAGTGCCGTAGGGGACCGCACCGCCACTTCCCAGCAAATTAGGGACACTGTTGCTCCTGGGGTATCGGCGAGGACCATTCGCAACCGTCTCCATGAAGCTGGGCTACGGTCCCGCACACCGTTAGGCCGTCTTCCGCTCACGCCCCAACATCGTGCAGCCCGCCTCCAGTGGTGTCGCGACAGGCGTGAATGGAGGGACGAATAGAGACGTGTCGTCTTCAGCGATGAGAGTCGCTTCTGCCTTGGTGCCAATGATGGTCGTATGCGTGTTTGGCGCCGTGCAGGTGAGCGCCACAATCAGGACTGCATACGACCGAGGCACACAGGGCCAACACCAGGCATCATGGTGTGGGGAGCGATCTCCTACACTGGCCGTACACCACTGGTGATCGTCGAGGGGACACTGAATAGTGCACGGTACATCCAAACCGTCATCGAACCCATCGTTCTACCATTCCTAGACCGGCAAGGGAACTTGCTGTTCCAACAGGACAATGCACGTCCGCATGTATCCCGTGCCACCCAACGTGCTCTAGAAGGTGTAAGTCAACTACCCTGGCCAGCAAGATCTCCGGATCTGTCCCCCATTGAGCATGTTTGGGACTGGATGAAGCGTCGTCTCACGCGGTCTGCACGTCCAGCACGAACGCTGGTCCAACTGAGGCGCCAGGTGGAAATGGAATGGCAAGCCGTTCCACAGGACTACATCCAGCATTTCTACGATCGTCTCCATGGGAGAATAGCAGCCTGCATTGCTGCGAAAGGTGGATATACACTGTACTAGTGCCGACATTGTGCATGCTCTGTTGCCTGTGTCTATGTGCCTGTGGTTCTGTCAGTGTGATCATGTGATGTATCTGACCCCAGGAATGTGTGAATAAAGTTTCCCCTTCCTGGGACAATGAATTCACGGTGTTCTTATTTCAATTTCCAGGAGTGTATATCCCTTTTGGATTAACCCTACTGGAACTTCAGGAGGGATGCTTAGCGTTGATATCTCCACCTGTGAAGACATTAAATGTGGAAAATGTCAGTTAAAGTCCCATTCGATAAACGGAGAGTATGCTAACGTATGGTATGCCGCTGCAACTGTAATTTGACCTACAGCTGTCCATATAGCAAATGCGTTGGTCAACAGATTGTGCAGATTCGTGTCACTCGTAGAGCCATCGGCGTAGGAGCGGTGGGTTCGAAGTGAATCCGTTACCGAGTTCCTTCCTGGGGGTTGAGCAGTTGTTCCCTTCCCTTCGTAGTGGCGGGAAATCGACTTTGTCCGGTGAGACAGAAAGTGCGATACGAACTGTCTCTTGCTAAGAGTAGGCTGCGGGAGCTTTGTAGTGTTTCAGTGCTGTTTGGTAGTGCTTGCGCCCCCTGCAAGATCCAGGGAGCGACTTCTCACACTTGTTCTACGGTAGGTTAAATCCTTCGAGGCGTGAGACTTTCCTCGCCGGATGACGTGGCCGGAAGCCATCAATAGTTAGTGATGTGCTTTCAGCGCTAGCACCTCATACATTTCGTCCGATAAGTCTTAGCCCTGTAGTCCTCGATGCGTACTCTCATATCGTTGATGTACTTGATGTCATAAATCGAATTAGCTGCTTCGTCATTGGGCGTAGTCACTACGAACACCGAGAGTACTATTAACTAGCTAATGTTATTGTTCTTTCGCTTGAAAAGGTGCAGGCAGAGTGGCGGAATTCCTTGCCGGACGTTCTCCACTTTAACTGAGGTGGTAGTCGTTTGATGAAATTTTTTTTTCACAATTGGTCGGCGTTATGATAGGTGTGCAACGCTTGGTGCATGTCCTCGCAGAATTAGGAAAGCTTGGGGTGGTCTTTAGTGGTGTCGACGTATTACTTGATGCAGTCTGTTTGGGACACGGCTCATAAACTGCCGTCTGTAAGGGCCTTGAGGTCGCGATTCAGTTTAGTTGGGTTGGCAACATGATAAAGCACGACATGTGGAATGTTCGATCGCTTGGTTGTTATTTTATTCTGTGGTGGTGCAGTACGTTCAGGTTCTTCGTTACCGAGGCTTTGCTGGTAGAGATGCGTTGTTGTGCTCTCTGAGCGACCTTCTACTTGTGTGTGGCGATCTTCGGTCGTCTTCCCTCTGGCTACTCTGAAAAGATATTGTGTCGTCACCTGATTCCATTTGCTGGTAGACTATCTCGTCGTTGGTTAAAGTGGCCGACTCAACATATGATTGGCCTACGGATGACCTATCACATTTCTCTGCAGAAGGGTTCTTAAATGACTGGTGTTCCTGGTTCGCCATGGTGTGCCGAACATCTTCTATCTTTTGTTTGCTTCGTAGTTGTTGGAGAGTTTGTATCCTGTTGACTGTGTTTCAGAGCCCCTCGACAGGATGACGGAGCCTATTTTTTCAGGTGTGGGTTGATATCTGGTAGTGGCAGTCTGTCGTCCATGGTCGTTTTTGGACATTAGAAGAGATTTTCCCCATCCGCGATGTCCAGTGGTGCCCGCACTGGCCTGGTGCTGTCAGACACGGGCTTGTCCCGCTCCGCCAGAGGCCATGAATTTGCTCGTGTCCTAACCCTAACTGTCCTGAATCCAGCCAGTCTGGATAGTTAACTTGTAACCTCCCCCTCACTTATCGACCTTAATGACAGTGAAAAATTAAACCGCGTGTACCTAATGGAAATTTGGGGAAATCAATCGTCACCGAAGTTAATTTGTCGGTAAAGAGGGAGGAAAGGGTTACATCTAAATGAAAGGAAAACTGCAAATGAAACTGATGGAAATTAATTTTGAAAAGGGGTAAAGTTAATAAAGAAAGTAAATGTGCGGCCGTTACGTTAACAATTAACTAGCGGTAATTAGATATTTAAGATTTGAGGGAAATTACGGTCGCCAGTCCTAAGGACAATTACTATAGTAACTGAAAAAGAAAGGTTATTACACATATAATTCGCACTAGAAGCGTGGCAACTGGAGATTGACACGTGTAGTGTGAAAACTGAAAGTTTGTCAGAAGTAATAAATTTCGCTACACTCTGACTTAATTTAGCAAAAGAATTAATAAAACCGGAAAATCGAAAGTTAATTTAGTGACTGAAGTTAATAGTGAGCTTTCTTTCTGAAGCACATCGAAATTCAGTAAAATACGGTTAGTCTTGGACTACCTCAACAATCATTTCAAAAGCTACTTGAATCTACGCAATTTAGAAATAAGAGATTTAACTTTGAACTTGTGTTAAATGTTTCTGAACAATTAACAGTAGTAAAATTTAGTACGTACCAAGCTGAGCTGCAGTCACAGGTAAGCTAAAATACGGTAATGAAATTCGCACTCTTAATTTGTGCTTGTGTAATCTGAATATTGTAGCCAGCTATGAATACCTTAACTGAACTTTGAAATTAAAGCCGTGAAATGCTATAATATTACTTTAATGCTGGCGTTTGAATTTCAACGACATTCGGGTTCATTCCGGAAAAGGAAGGGACCCTGCTTGGTAATGCAATTGGGACAATGAGCAAAAAATGTTCATGCTAAGTTGCTGTAATTGTAGTTACGAAAATGGTACAGTTTGAAAAGCTGAGGTCTGCCATACAGTTCTAAAACTTTACGTGCTTCCAGTCTTCCTTGTTGGTTGACTGAAGGTTTGAAGCCGTCGATCGAGGAGGTGGCGACAGTCACTCATTGTCGGCCGTCGCTGTTGCAGAAGCTGGATGTTGGCGCGCCTTCTCCTCGACACGGTCACCAGGCGAAACGGGCTCTTGATGTGCGCCAGCTAATGCTTCCCGTCCGCGACACCATGTCAGAAGCTATCATCGCAAGTCGAGCGCAATTACATGCTGCCAAACCCCGAAAGCGCGGCAACTCGCGGGAGCTTTACACAACACGCCTGCTCCACTCGCTACTCCAGCCAGAGTCTCCCTCTGCCCGCGCTCCACGCGACAGAGTTAACACTACCAAAGATCCTACACACTTTGATTCTTCACACGACCTATCGATGTAATCGTTCGATAGCAGTTTTCCCTAGGCAAGACCCAGCGTAAAATTACAAATAAAATTTACGACACAAACCAATTATACATCGAGATAAATGCATAAATACACTCCTGGAAATTGAAATAAGAACACCGTGAATTCATTGTCCCAGGATGGGGAAACTTTATTGACACATTCCTGGGGTCAGATACATCACATGATCACACTGACAGAACCACAGGCACATAGACACAGGCAACAGAACATGCACAATGTCGGCACTAGTACAGTGTATATCCACCTTTCGCAGCAATGCAGGCTGCTATTCTCCCATGGAGACGATCGTAGAGATGCTGGATGTAGTCCTGTGGAACGGCTTGCCATGCCATTTCCACCTGGCGCCTCAGTTGGACCAGCGTTCGTGCTGGACGTGCAGACCGCGTGAGACGACGCTTCATCCAGTCCCAAACATGCTCAATGGGGGACAGATCCGGAGATCTTGCTGGCCAGGGTAGTTGACTTACACATTCTAGAGCACGTTGGGTGGCACGGGATACATGCGGACGTGCATTGTCCTGTTGGAACAGCAAGTTCCCTTGCCGGTCTAGGAATGGTAGAACGGTGGGTTCGATGACGGTTTGGATGTACCGTGCACTATTCAGTGTCCCCTCGACGATCACCAGTGGTGTACGGCCAGTGTAGGTGATCGCTCCCCACACCATGATGCCGGGTGTTGGCCCTGTGTGCCTCGATCGTATGCAGTCCTGATTGTGGCGCTCACCTGCACGGCGCCAAACACGCATACGACCATCATTGGCACCAAGGCAGAAGCGACTCTCATCGCTGAAGACGACACGTCTCCATTCGTCCCTCCATTCACGCCTGTCGCGACACCACTGGAGGCGATCTCCACGATGTTGGGGCGTGAGCAGAAGACGGCCTAACGGTGTGCGGGACCGTAGCCCAGCTTCATGGAGACGGTTGCGAATGGTCCTCGCCGATACCCCAGGAGCAACAGTGTCCCTAATTTGCTGGGAAGTGGCGGTGCGGTCCCCTACGGCACTGCGTAGGATCCTACGGTCTTGGCGTGCATCCGTGCGTCGCTGCGGTCCGGTCCCAAGTCGACGGGCACGTGCACCTTCCGCCGACCACTGGCGACAACATCGATGTACTGTGGAGACCTCACGCCCCACGTGTTGAGCAATTCGGCGGTACGTCCACCCGGCCTCCCGCATGCCCACTATACGCCCTCACTCAAAGTCCGTCAACTGCACATACGGTTCACGTCAACGCTGTCGCGGCATGCTACCAGTGTTAAAGACTGCGATGGAGCTCCGTATGCCACGGCAAACTGGCTGACACTGACGGCGGCGGTGCACAAATGCTGCGCAGCTAGCGCCATTCGACGGCCAACACCGCGGTTCCTGGTGTGTCCGCTGTGCCGTGCGTGTGATCATTGCTTGTACAGCCCTCTCGCAGTGTCCGGAGCAAGTATGGTGGGTCTGACACACCGGTGGCAATGTGTTCTTTTTTCCATTTCCAGGAGTGTATATATATATACAAATAGTAAAACAATTACAATATACGAAGACACAGAAATGTTATATATTCAGGTAACAAAAATAAGGAAAACAAATTTATAGTACAATAGATGGAAATAGGAGGATATGCATTTCCGGCGTTACAAACTTACGTGCTCCCAAACCGATTCTGACGGCAACAAAATTACTTTCGGCCGATTCATACAAAAACTGTGCTTCTTTGTGCATAAAAGCAGCTCCGTTCACAGCCTCCGGATTCCTACCGGAATCTGCCTGTTTGCGTCGTCGTTATAGGCAGCAGGTGGCAGGATTTCGCGCAGTGCTCAGCGATCACCTGACGGCAGGGGCAACATGGTCCCTGCGATGGCAGCCTCACTGTCGCTGATGCGTGTGCTGCTGGAGCCCCTGGTGGCATGCCAGCGGGCGTGCTGCGAATGGTTCTTCTGCGGTAATACTTCCAACACAGATGGTGTACTAGCGATGCTCAGTGCATCACTCTCTCCGGTGTCCTGTGGAGGTGCGCCTGCGGCATTGTGGCAGACCACCCGCTGGTCGCGGGTGTTGTGCCGGAAGCCGAAGTGGCCGGCGTAAGGCCAGGTACGGGGAACAGTGTTCACTGTACTGGACTTCGTCGTTGCGCCTCGCTGGAGAAAAACCTGTATTAACAGTTCACGCACTTAGAAGAATAGTGAAAACTTTTAATTTGTCTTCATAATCTACGCAACAGGGTTGTAAACAACGGGTCTCACGGCTGCAATTACCCGTCCAAATGCTGCCACCTTCATGCTAGGTAACAAGCAGTCGTCTCTCATTGCTAGCGCTTCTCTCTCTCTCTCTTCTTGTCTCTCTCTCAATGGAGAGAAGTCTTCCGAAGTAAGAGTGATTTCAGGTGTGCCGCAGGGGAGTGTCGTAGGACCGTTGCTATTCACATAATACATAAATGACCTGGTGGATGACATCGGAAGTTCACAGAGGCTTTTTGCGAATGATGCTGTGGTATATCGAGAGGTTGTAACAATGGAAAATTGTACTGAAATGCAGGAGGATCTGCAGCGAATTGACGAATGGTGCAGGGAATGGCAATTGAATCTCAATGTAGACAAGTGTAATGTGCTGCGAATGCATAGAAAGAAAGACCCCTTATCATTTAGCTACAATATAGCAGGTCAGCATGTGGAAGCAGTAAATTCCATAAATTATCTGGGAGTACGCATTAGGAGTGATTTAAAATGGAATGATCATATAAAGTTGATCGTCTGTAAAGCAGATGCCAGACTGAGATTCATTGGAAGAATCCTAAGGAAATGCAGTCCGAAAACAAAGGAAGTAGGTTACAGTACGCTTGTTCGCCCACTGCTTGAATACTGCTCAGCAGTGTGGGATCCGTACCAGAACCAGATAGGGTTGATAGAAGAGATAGAGAATATCCAACGGAGAGCAGCGCGCTTCGTTACAGGATCATTTAGTAATCGCGAAAGCTTTACGGAGATGATAGATAAACTCCAGTGGAAGATTCTGCAGGAGAGACGCTCAGTAGCTAGGTATGGGCTTTTCTTGAAGTTTAGAGAACATACCTTCACCGAGGAGTCAAGCAGTATGTTGCTCCCTCCTACGTATATCTCGCGAAGAGACCACGAGGATAAAACCGGAGAGATTAGAGCCCACACAGAGGCATACCAACAATCCTTCTTTCCACGAACAATACGAGACTGGAATAGAAGGGAGAACCGATAGAGGTACTCAAGGTACCCTCCGCCACACACCGTCAGGTGGCTTGCGGAGTATGGATGTAGATGTAAATGTTGATGTCTGTCTGTCTGTCTCTGTCTCTCTTCCTCTCTTTCCCTCTCTCCCTCTCTCACCCTCTGTCTCCATACCTCCCTCCCTCCCTCTCTCTCTCCCTCCCTCTCTCTTTCTCTCTCTCTCTCTCTCTCTCTCTCCCTCTATCTCTCCCTCTCTGTCTTACTCATGTCACTCTATAGTTGATTTCCCGGTGTCAGAAGATATTCATTTTGTAATCTTTTTTCGAAATAAATGTTTTTGTTAACCAGTGATACCTGATTACCAAACAGATGTAATGTTTCTTCTGTTCCCAGTGCAAAATATTTATTTGTTTATGCACAAAAGACAGCAGACATCGAGTGGAAATTGGGAAGTTCCTGGGGTACGAGTTTTGGATAGCCTTTTATATTGACCTACACGACATCCACCTCCTTCTTCCGAAGACAGTTTTGATGAAATTTTCCACGGTAGTCTATCCCTTGTAAGTTTCTTCATCGCAACATAACTACTGCAGTCTACATCCATTTGAACCTGTAGTTAAGACTCGGTTTCCCTCTACAGTTTTTAGCCGCCTCCGCCCCCCCCCCCCCTAACCCCTAAGCACCACGCTTCTCTCATTTACCTAACTGACTATTCCTTAATACCTCACAATGTATTCTGCCAATCGACCCGTTCCTTTAGTCAGGTTGTGTCACCAATTTCGTTTCTTCCCAGGCCGACACAGTATCTCGTTATCAGTAATTCGATCTACTAGTCTAATCTTCAACCTTCTTCTACAGCACCGCATTTCAAAAGTTTGTTTCATGTTTGTATGAACTGATTATCGTCCACACGTCACTTCAGAGCAAGGCTACACATCAGACAAATGCTTTCACCAAAAATTTCCCAACGCTTAAATTTGTATTCAGTGTTAACAAGTTTCACTTTTTCAGAAATGTTTTTCTTTCTATTGTCAGTCATCATTTAATATCCACTATACGTCAGCCATATTCTTCCCAAACCGCAAAATTCACCTACTAACGTCACTGTGTTCTGTCTAGCATCACCCTATTTAATTCGACTACATATCACTACCTTTTTTAAGTTCTGTCGATATTCGTCTTATAATTTGTTTTCAAGGCACTATCCATTCCGTTCAAGTGACGTAGCAAGTTCTCTGGCAGAATTACAAACTTATGGAGAAACTTCGAAGGTTTTACTTATGCTGCTTGACCTTTAATTCCCTATTCCAAATAACCTTGATTAATCATTGTGCAAAAGGATTGCACGATAGAAGCTTGTAAGTGTGACCTCGGCATATTTTTTCTGCTGTGCGAGAAATGGAAAGTCAATACTGTTCAGTAAAGGACAATATAACTTTGGTACATTTCCTCTACGAATTTACACTCCTGGAAATTGAAATAAGAACACCGTGAATTCATTGTCCCAGGAAGGGGAAACTTTATTGACACATTCCTGGGGTCAGATACATCACATGATCACACTGACAGAACCACAGGCACATAGACACAGGCAACAGAGCATGCACAATGTCGGCACTAGTACAGTGTATATCCACCTTTCGCAGCAATGCAGGCTGCTATTCTCCCATGGAGACGATCGTAGAGATGCTGGATGTAGTCCTGTGGAACGGCTTGCCATGCCATTTCCACCTGGCGCCTCAGTTGGACCAGCGTTCGTGCTGGACGTGCAGACCGCGTGAGACGACGCTTCATCCAGTCCCAAACATGCTCAATGGGGGACAGATCCGGAGATCTTGCTGGCCAGGGTAGTTGACTTACACCTTCTAGAGCACGTTGGGTGGCACGGGATACATGCGGACGTGCATTGTCCTGTTGGAACAGCAAGTTCCCTTGCCGGTCTAGGAATGGTAGAACGATGGGTTCGATGACGGTTTGGATGTACCGTGCACTATTCAGTGTCCCCTCGACGATCACCAGTGGTGTACGGCCAGTGTAGGAGATCGCTCCCCACACCATGATGCCGGGTGTTGGCCCTGTGTGCCTCGGTCGTATGCAGTCCTGATTGTGGCGCTCACCTGCACGGCGCCAAACACGCATACGACCATCATTGGCACCAAGGCAGAAGCGACTCTCATCGCTGAAGACGACACGTCTCCATTCGTCCCTCCATTCACGCCTGTCGCGACACCACTGGAGGCGGGCTGCACGATGTTGGGGCGTGAGCGGAAGACGGCCTAACGGTGTGCGGGACCGTAGCCCAGCTTCGTGGAGACGGTTGCGAATGGTACTCGCCGATACCCCAGGAGCAACAGTGTCCCTAATTTGCTGGGAAGTGGCGGTGCGGTCCCCTACGGCACTGCGTAGGATCCTACGGTCTTGGCGTGCATCCGTGCGTCGCTGCGGTCCGGTCCCAGGTCGACGGGCACGTGCACCTTCCGCTGACCACTGGCGACAACATCGATGTACTGTGGAGACCTCATGCCCCACGTGTTGAGCAATTCGGCGGTACGTCCACCCGGCCTCCCGCATGCTCACTACACGCCCTCGCTCAAAGTCCGTCAACTGCACATACGGTTCACGTCCACGCTGTCGCGGCATGCTACCAGTGTTAAAGACTGCGATGGAGCTCTGTATGCCACGGCAAACTGGCTGACACTGACGGCGGCGGTGCACAAATGCTGCGCAGCTAGCGCCATTCGACGGCCAACACCGCGGTTCCTGGTGTGTCCGCTGTGCCGTGCGTGTGATCATTGCTTGTACAGCCCTCTCGCAGTGTCCGGAGCAAGTATGGTGGGTCTGACACACCGGTGTCAATGTATTCTTTTTTCCATTTCCAGGAGTGTAATTCTAAGTTCTAGGGGACTAAGGACATCAGAAGTTGAGTCCCATAGTGTATTTTATTGTAAGCGGCACACAACTTTCACGAAACCTGGGAAATGTCAGTTGGCAAGTCATTCTCAGTCTAATAATAAAAATCTCGATATAAAGAGTCAATTTCGTAGTTATATAGATGATATTTGTATTGACCTTTCCACACAATTAAATTTACCAAAAGCAACCATCCGAAGCAAATGATTATAAGTCTGCACCGGCCAGGACAGACTGATTAGCTTAGAATGACCGCACAAACTGGCTGATGGCTTCGGAACGACTTTAATATCGGTCGCGGACGCGAAAGTCTTAGCGAACAATCACGTTCCTTTCAGCAAGTAATCGACCAGAGGCTAAGAATTGCCTCTTGCTTCAGGCAAAAATCTGAATAGCTCTCCCGGTTTGGAATGTAAGTTGATACTAAATTTTTCCACGCTAAAGTGTAGTTTTCTTGATATGATAAGGTTATACCTGTACTATAAACGTGGAAGCTATGATTTCCGAAATGATACTACTGTAGCTATTCAGTGCCCAATTATCGATACAAATCTCTCTGTACCTTGCGCTCTTGGAATTGCAAACACGAAACTTGGTACAACATTATTGTGTTACGTAATAAATAAGGCGCTGACATTTCTGTCCTGTACATTAAGCCGAAATTGTTTATAATCTGTCACGTTTTACTCGTTTTTTTTATCACAACTACATCGTTTATTTAATAATTTTCAAAACTGGGCCGGCCGGGGTGGCCGAGCGATTCTAGGCGCTACAGTCTGGAACCGTGCGACCGCTAGGGTCGCAGGTTCGAATCCTGCATCGGGCATGAATGTGTGTAATGTCCTTAGGTTGGTTAGGTTTAAGTAGTTCTAAGTTCTAGGGGACTGATGACCATAGAAGTTAAGTCCCATAGTGCTCAGAGCCATTTTTTTAAAAAACTGAAAATAATTTAACAAGGTTCTCAGAGAAAGATTTCTCACTTACAGTACACATAGCATTAAAATTTCAAGCGTGTAGCTTTTGTATTTCAACGCAACGTTACGCACTCACGCACCATTGCAGTCGTCCACCGCGCTTAACAGATACATTTACACACACAGCTCTCATACTTCGCGAAGGAAAGGTGCCTGCAGGCGCTGAGGATAGCAGAAACCTTTCCAATTAGGCGGCTGAACCTGCCCTTGGTAGTCTCCCAGCTATTTATGCCGTACGACTTCACTTTTTACTTTTTACCTGTGTTAATTAGCGTTAATTGTAACGATGAGCTACAATGCAATTTTTAACCGCTGAGCCAGACGCAGGCTCGGGCAAGCGGCAGGGGGAATTATCGCTCTCTTAGCGCATAAAGTAATTCATCGTACTGACAGAGTACTAAAAGTGGATGTGTTCTCCACACACTATTTAGCAAAAGGTAGCGCCGTTTTCGTTCGTCAGTTCTAGTGTTGTGGTGCTGTAAATGGCGTTATGAATGTGTAACAGGATTATAAGAATGCACCTGCAAATAGAAAAACATAATTAATTTGTTCGAGGCGATAATTTAATTGTGTAACTATATTAGTAAAAGATATTTCTCAGGTAAAAGGGAATTGTTCTTTTGAAGATAAATACATTGTAATCCTAATCGTAAGTTAAAATTTACTCCAGTTTCAATTGCTATAGGACTGCTCGTTGGCTGTATGCTGGTTCTTTATATATTTTTAGTTTATATTGTTACTATTGAACCGGTGTGATCATCTACTCGCATTACCTTAGAGACTTATACTCGACTTTGCGTCCAGGCCCATAAGAAATCGTGTCTATATTGTGACCCTTATTTGATTAACTTGGTAAGCAAATTAATTATTTTAGAAATCTGCGCAACGGAAACTGATGCGAGTTTCTCTAAGATAATACGTGATGTGGTGGTTGAACTCAAAGCAGTCACTATACCAGCTGGTAGCCTATCTAAATTCAAATTGCAGATTATATCTTTCAAAAATTTAGAAAATCGAACTGACAAGGCTTGCCAGCTTTAATTGAACTGAATAAGATATATCCTAACCATTTCATTTATCAGGTGACTGGGGGAATATTTCTTAATTGAAATGCTGGCTCTCGTTTAATACATTTATTTTCTAGTCTGATGAAAATATTTTAGAACACGACACATTAGAATTTCTCTTCAGTTACAAAACTCATGTCTGAATGAGCGTTAAACCTCTCATGGCTAGAACAATGGCAAAAGGAAAACATTACACTAATAATTTCATCATGGTCTCATAACACAAAAAAATATATAAGTGGGCCGCACCGCGTTTAGCGGGATAACCAAATGGCTCTGAGCACTATGGGACTTAACGTCTAAGGTCATCAGTCCTCTAGAACTTAGAACTACTTAAACCTAACTAACCTAAGGACATCACACACATCCATGCCCGAGGCAGGATTCGAACCTGCGACCGTAGCAGTCGCGCGGTTCCAGACTGTAGCGCCTAGAACCACTCGGCAACTCTGGCCGGCGCGGGATAATCGTCATTCATTCCTTAAAACTCACGTTTCATCATGCATCAATTACACAATAGAAATTTAAGGTCGGCCATTGCTGAAGGTAGAAAACCTCAACCAAAGAAAAGATTCTGGGCAAAATGTTACTAAAAATTTTGTAGATTTTACAATAATTTATACGCCGCTGTCTGTTTCAATTGAAAGCACTGTGCAATGAACACAGTTAACTTCAGTTTTAGCATGGCAAGGGAGGGTACCTATTGTTATATGCCTGCTACTGGCCATGTGGTCGAAAATCAGCTACAGTAAAAATGCTAAAAAATAAACTCACTTTTCAATCAAAATTCAAATACACTCCTGGAAATGGAAAAAAGAACACATTGACACCGGTGTGTCAGACCCACCATACTTGCTCTGGACACTGCGAGAGGGCTGTACAAGCAATGATCACACGCACGGCACAGCGGACACACCAGGAACCGCGGTGTTGGCCGTCGAATGGCGCTAGCTGCGCAGCATTTGTGCACCGCCGCCGTCAGTGTCAGCCAGTTTGCCGTGGCATACGGAGCTCCATCGCAGTCTTTAACACTGGTAGCATGCCGCGACAGCGTGGACGTGAATCGTATGTGCAGTTGACGGACTTTGAGCGAGGGCGTATAGTGGGCATGCGGGAGGCCGGGTGGACGTACCGCCGAATTGCTCAACACGTGGGGCGTGAGGTCTCCACAGTACATCGATGTTGTCGCCAGTGGTCGGCGGAAGGTGCACGTGCCCGTCGACCTGGGACCGGACCGCAGCGACGCACGGATGCACGCCAAGACCGTAGGATCCTACGCAGTGCCGTAGGGGACCGCACCGCCACTTCCCAGCAAATTAGGGACACTGTTGCTCCTGGGGTATCGGCGAGGACCATTCGCAACCGTCTCCATGAAGCTGGGCTACTGTCCCGCACACCGTTAGGCCGTCTTCCGCTCACGCCCCAACATCGTGCAGCCCGCCTCCAGTGGTGTCGCGACAGGCGTGAATGGAGGGACGAATGGAGACGTGTCGTCTTTAGCGATGTGAGTCGCTTCTGCCTTGGTGCCAATGATGGTCGTATGCGTGTTTGGCACCGTGCAGGTGAGCGCCACAATCAGGACTGCATACGACCGAGGCACACAGGGCCAACACCCGGCATCATGGTGTGGGGAGCGATCTCCTACACTGGCTGTACACCACTGGTGATCGTCGAGGGGACACTGAATAGTGCACGGTACATCCAAACCGTCATCGAACCCATCGTTCTACCATTCCTAGACCGGCAAGGGAACTTGCTGTTCCAACAGGACAATGCACGTCCGCATGTATCCCGTGCCACCCAACGTGCTCTAGAAGGTGTAAGTCAACTACCCTGGCCAGCAAGATCTCCGGATCTGTCCCCCATTGAGCATGTTTGGGACGGGATGAAGCGTCGTCTCACGCGGTCTGCACGTCCAGCACGAACGCTGGTCCAACTGAGGCGCCAGGTGGAAATGGCATGGCAAGCCGTTCCACAGGACTACATCCAGCATCTCTACGATCGTCTCCATGGGAGAATAGCAGCCTGCATTGCTGCGAAAGGTGGATATACACTGTACTAGTGCCGACATTGTGCATGCTCTGTTGCCTGTGTCTATGTGCCTGTGGTTCTGTCAGTGTGATCATGTGATGTATCTGACCCCAGGAATGTGTCAATAAAGTTTCCCCTTCCTGGGACAATGAATTCACGGTGTTCTTATTTCAATTTCCAGGAGTGTATTAAGGCATGCAAAATCATTTTTAAAAAGTATCAGCAAGAATTCGTGCAAGCAGAAACGCAATTATCAGGCAGATGCACGGTACTGGTTACGCACTGGATTCACTTTCCAACACCGCGAAAGTAAGAAAGAAGTAGAATTTATTCTGGTTTAATCAGCGAATGCTGTTAGGTGAACTGATTAATTTGCTTTGAATGCTGAAAGTTGCTTTGTAGCAACGACTATTAGGCTGTAAAGCATGTGCTACGCTGAGGGCGCAAACATGTGGTCGATCATATGAGATCAAAGGAACTACCTCAAATTCACAAAATATTTAGGTAAAAGCACAGTAGCACACTAATAACGGTTAAATATGTCACTGAAAACAACTATAAGGATACTGAAACTCGAGATTGACCACTTTATCGGACTTTGTACTATTGGAGCCAAAATGAAGTGTGAACTACTCTCACAAAGAAAGTACCAAAAATAATTAAATTTCGCGACAGAAATTTCTCGATCTAACACCTGATACGCAATCTGCACTCATTGAGTTAAAAGTGAAGCTTATAACCCGGGAAATAGCTACATGAACTGATGGTTCCTGCTGCATGCTCACTACCACAAATCAAAATTTTACCAACACATTTCCGAGAAAACTACTACAAATAAATAAAAATCGTAACCTGTACCGATGAAGATATGTTGAATGCGTACTATGAGCATGCCCTGTCGTGAATTTTTAGCCATATTACCTCATTTTTATTTCACCAAATCTGTGAGCTGCTGTGCTCCTCCGTCCGCTCCGTCTCATGGCTGGCCCAACAGTGCTCTCCACGCGTCAAAATCCGCCCAACGCTCCTATTCAAACACTCACCTCACCCCCGCACCAACTTTGTAACCTATCCTCGTGCCTGTTTTCATCTATGCTTGCTGCTCTGGCCTACCTCCCGTTATTCTTGTAATGTTGGCAATGACTGCTATTCCCTTAAACAGTTCCCTTTGGTGCATACTCCCGCTACATTTGACTTCAATTCATCTCCATGCACACTCATACAGGATGGACTAAGGAGTATACATACAGGGTGTTACAAAAAGGTACGGCCAAGCTTTCAGCAAACATTCCTCACACACAAATAAAGAAAAGATGTTATGTAGACATGTGTCCGGAAACGCTTAATTTTCATGTTAGAGCTCATTTTAGTTTCGTCATTATGTACTGTACTTCCTCGATTCACCGCCAGTTGGCTCAATTGAAGGAAGGTAATGTTGACTTCGGTGCTTGCGATGACATGCGACTCATTGCTCTACAGTACTAACATCAAGCACATTAGTACGTAGCATCAACAAGGTTAGTGTTCATCACGAACTTGGTTCTGCAGTGAGTGCAATGTTTACAAATGCGGAGTTGGCAGATGCCCATTTGATGTATGGATTAGCACGGGGCAATAGCCGTGGCGCGGTACGTTTGTATCGAGACAGATATCCAGAACGAAGGTGTCCCGACAGGAAGACGTTCGAAGCAATTGATCGGCGTCTTAGGGAGCACGGAACATTCCAGCCTATGGCTCGCGACTGGGGAAGACCTAAAGCGACGAGGACACCTGCAATGGACGAGGCAATTCTTCGTGCAGTTGACGATGACCCTAATGTCAGCGTCAGAGAAGTTGCTGCTGTACAAGGTAACGTTGACCACGTCACTGTATGGAGAGTGCTACGGGAGAACCAGTTGTTTCCGTACCATGTACAGCGTGTGCAGGCACTATTAGCAGCTGATTGGCCTCCACGGGTACACTTCTGCGAATGGTTCATCCAACAATGTGTCAATCCTCATTTCAGTGCAAATGTTGTCTTTACTGATCAGGCTTCATTCCAACGTGATCAAATTGTAAATTTTCACAATCAACATGTGTGGGCTGACGAGAATCCGCACGCAATTGTGCAATCACGTCATCAACGCAGATTTTCTGTGAACGTTTGGGCAGGCATTGTTGGTGATGTCTTGATTGGGCCCCATGTTCTTCCACCTACGCTCAATGGAGCACGTTATCATGATTTCATACGGGATACTCTACCTGTGCTGCTAGAACACGTGACTTTACAAGTACGACACAACATGTGGTTCATGCACGATGGAGCTCCTGCACATTTCAGTCGAAGTGTTCGTACACTTTTCAACAACAGATTCGGTGACCGATGAATTAATAGAGGCGGACCAATTCCATGACCTCCACGCTCTCCTGACATCAACTCTCTTGACTTTCATTTATGGGGGCATTTGAAAGCACTTGTCTACGCAACCCCGGTACCAAATGTAGAGACTCTTCGTGCTCGTATTTTGGACGGCTGTGATACAATACGCCATTCTCCAGGGCTGCATCAGCGTATCAGAGATTCCATGCGACGGAGGGTGGATGCATGTATCCTCGCTAACGGAGGCCATTTTGAACATTTCCTGTAACAAAGTGTTTGAAGTGACGCTGGTACGGTCTGTTGCTGTGTGTTTCCATTCCATGATTAATGTGATTTGAAGAGAAGTAATAAAATGAGCTGTAACGTGGAAAATAAGCGTTTCCGGACAGATGTCCACATAACATATTTTCTTTCTTTGTGTGTGAGGAATGTTTCCTGAAAGTTTGGCCACACTTTTTTGTAACACCATGTATAAACGGCCCGTGACCCCTTTGTGAAATGATAAAAAATAAATAAACAAATTCGTCAAATATTCCGTTCACCCAGCGATGTATTGAAGCTGCTAGCAATCAAAGAAAAACTTATATCTCGATATAGATAACATAATCACTTCCTACTGTAACCTGAGGCAAAACGAAAGTAACGCCTCACAATCTTCATCCACGCAGAAGATGTAGTCTTGAGAAATCTGATGAAGCTTTTTGAAACATCCCGCAAACGAGGGGGAGGAATTAATATGGAGGGAAGGCAGAGAATGCGAGACAAAGAGCGAGGGAGACAGAGAGCTAGCTAGGGAGAATGCCGTGGAAGCGGGTTGACGTTCACAAAGTGCCGAGTTCGCCACGGCGCGCAACGCCCGCCATAAATCTCGCTAGCGGTGCGCCACGGCAGGGAGGAGCCGGGCGGGGGTGGTGGGTGGGGTCTGGCTACAGCCCGAGCGGGGGCGGAGGGGCCGCCCGAATATCTCCCGCAGCAGCGGACTCTCGGCGTGCCACCGCCCACGCACCCGCCCCCGCGTCAGGCGCTTCCTCCGTACACGGCGCCTCCTTTACGCAGCTTCCGGCAGACCAAGGAGGCGGCCCCGGAATGCGTCCCCGCAAATCTCCGGCATCGTTTGCTGCCCCGGTAGCGGCCGACACCGCGATTTACTGGCCCCTTCCTCGCGGCGGTTACCCTTGCTCTGTGTGTTTCCGCCGGTCTGTAACGCGCTGTGCCTGCTAGCTAAGCCATGAAGGGCCGGTTTAAAGTAGCGCAACACTGATGAACTGCCGTGACTCCTGTGCAGCAGTATGCAAGGTGGCTCTGGTGCCCCTGCAGATCCTTTTTACGCACTTTGTCTGTATCGGGAATGGTACCCAGTCCCGCGAGAGCCATGCGATCGGTATCAGTTCCCTCTCAGACTTATGGACTAATGTTAGCAAACGTAGTCATACTGTAAAAAATACAAGTGAGGTCTGGCAATGAGTTACACGGTCCTATTGGACCATAATGTACACTACTGGCCATTAAAATTGCTACACCAAGAAGAAACGCAGATAATAAACGGGTATTCATTGGACAAACATATTATACTAGAACTGACATGTGATTACATTTTCACGCAATTTGGGTGCACAGATCCTGAGAAATCTGTTTCCCAGAACAACCACCTCTGGCCGTAATAACGGCCTTGATACGCCTGGGCATTGAGTCAAACAGAGCTTGGATGGCGTGTACTGGTACAGCTGCCCAAGCAGCTTCAACACGATACCACAGTTCATCAAGAGTAGTGACTAGCGTATTGTGACGAGCCAGTTGCTCGGCCACCATCGACCAGACTTTATCAATTGGTGCGAGATCTGGAGAATGTGCTGGCCAGGGCAGCAGTCGAACATTTTCTGTGTCCAGAAAGGCCCGTACAGGACCTGCAACATGCGGTCGTGCATTATCCTGCTGAAATGTAGGGTTTCGCAGGGATCGAATGAAGGGTAGAGCCACGGGTCGTAACACATCTGAAATGTAACGTCCACTGTTCAAAGTGCCGTCAATGCGAACAAGAGGTGACCGAGACGTGTAACCAATGGCACCCCATACCATCACGCCGGGTGATACGCCAGTATGACGATGAAGAATACACGCTTCCAGTGTGCGTTGTCCCCAAACACGGATGCGACCATCATGATGCTGTAAACAGAACCTGGATTCATCCGAAAAAATGACGTTTTGCCATTCGTGCACCCAGGTTCGTCGTTGGGTACACCATCGCAGGCGCTCCAGTCTGTGATGCAGCGTCAAGGGTAACTGCAGCCATGGTCTGCGAGCTGATAGTCCATGCTGCTGCAAACGTCGTCGAACTGTTCGTGCAGATGGTTGTTGCCTTGCAAACGTCCCCATCTGTTGACTCAGGGATCGAGACGTGGCTGCACGATCCGTTACAGCCATGCTGTTAAGATGCCTGCCATCTCGCCTGCTAGTGATACGAGGCCGTTGGCATCCAGCACGGCGTTCCGTATTAACCTCCTGAACCCACCGATTCCATACTCTGCGAACAGTCATTGCATCTCGACCAAGGCGAGCAGCGATGTCACGATACGATAAACCGCAATCGCGATAGGCTACAACCCGACCATTATCAAAGTCGGAAACGTGATGGTACCCATTTCTCTTCCTTACACGAGACATCACAACATCGTTTCACTAGGGAACGCCGGTCAACTGCCGTTTGGGTATTGGAAATCGGTTGGAAACTTTCCTCATGTCAGCACGTTGTAGGTGTCGCCGTCGGCGCCAGCCTTGTTTGAATGCTCTGAAAAGCTAATCATTTGCATATCACAGCAACTTCTTCCTGTCGGTTAAATTTCGCCTCTGTAGCACGTCATATTCGTGGTGCAGCAATTTTAATGGCCAATAGTGTACGTTACTACTGCCGCACTAATCCATATATCTGCAGCCTTCCTTTGTGTAATTGGCGGTGTAGTGATACAGATTTCGGATTTCTCTTATTTAAGCTTTCGTAAATGCATCAGCAACGTCGCTTTATAAAGCGAGTTTTACCATCAGAAACATTACCATGAGATCTCAAAATGGGAAGCGTGGAGGTAACAACTTTCCAGTGTATAGCCCAACGAGGACATTACTGTATGCCTCGCTGTGTTAACGTGCCAAAGTAGTATCGTTAACAAAATTCGTTCGATAAGTTTAAGATCTCTTCGTATATTTTACCAGTTGTTCTGCAACATTTTGACAATGTGCCTTACATCTCCAGAGCGAACTAGCCAATAAGAACATTGTTCTGTCATATGAGGTTGCATGAAACGTTGATGGGGGCAACTAAATCACCACTTATATTAATATTTTCATTGATTATATAACGGAAAATTGTTACTTCCATTCTTCGCATTTTGATATCGCCTGTTTATTTAGTTGTATCTAATGGTGAAACACATTTTATGGTATAAGGCAAGGTTTCTGTACCAGTTATAAAAGATTAAGTACTACAAACGGAATAAACTTGCAGGGATATCGTAAACCTGTATGATTACACCGCTAATTGCTTAAGAAACTGCCGACACTTGGATAAATACGGCAGAGGTCTTGGTCCAAAAATACCGTGTAACTCACGGCCAGTCCTCGCCTGTATTTATTACAGTGTGATCCTCTTGCTAACAGTCGCCCTAAGCTCTAAGCGGGAACTTACATCCATTACGTGGCTGTATCCTGTCTGGACACCTTTCGTGATACGGGCGTAGAGCGGGTTGCGTAGAACGAATCGGTATGGGCAGCTGAATTACTCTGTATAGGTCTCTGCTGAAAAGTAATGCCTCCGGTTTTTTTTATTTGAAAACTCTTAAAACTTTTTGAATACAACAAACGTTATTAACATTCTACATCTTTATTATTCATGGCAACATCTTTATTTCTCAACATAGTCACCCTGGCGACGAATACATTTCTCACAACGAGAGACCAGTTTGTTAATACCGTCACTATAGATTGTTGGACTTCGTTGACCGAGCCGCAACCTCATCTCTGGTTGCACCGCGTCATCACTATCAAAGTGAAGTCACCGCAGGTGTTCTTTAAGTTCTGGAAACTGCTGAAAATCGGATTAGACCAAGTCGGGACTGTATAGAGGATGATCGACGACAGTGAACCTAAGGCATCGGATGGCTCTAGATGTAGCAACACAAAAAAATATAGTCTGGCATAGTGACGGCGAAAGAGGGGGCGGTACACGTGTGGACGAGCTCTTCGAATTCGAAACTCGATTACAGCATGCTGCTCCTCACGCCCCGACATTGTTACGTCTCGTACCGCCATGTTGAATGCTACAATTCGGAGCCATCCGGGGCGTGTAACATTTTGGAGATGGTATCTATAGAGTCAGTAAAGTATTTGTAACACCATAGCTCTAATGCTCCACTGATTTATTTTGCCTTTTGTTTTATTTAATGTTACATCATTGAGCTTCTTTAGATGTGTTTGACTGAATCGATAACACAAAATTATATACTCCTTTCTTTGTAAAAACTATGATGTCTTTTAGAGTGTAGGAAGAGTAATCTCTGTAATATGTACAATATGAGCAAATTATATGTTTTGTCTTTGTCATATAATCTCTTTGGTTATGTTTAAAATTAAATAATTTTGTGTAGAACTACCAATATATGCATATGTTCTGTTTTATTTAACATGTTTGTTTGCTGTTATGTAAACTGCTGACCTTCACTTAGGGTTCTTAGTTATTTTGTATGTAAAAGCTGTTGTGGTTCCCCTCGGGAACGGAACTTCATAGAACGCGCAAAATGTGGTTGGCATGGATAAAAAGGTGGAACCAGAGTCAGTCGGGGACGAGCTACCAAACTATCAACTGCTCATGTAAAAGTTGTGTATTGCGCTGGTTCCGAGAGAGGCTTTTCCTGACGCTTTCCAACGCCTCGGATGGATGGATAAAGAGCTGGAACTATTCTGGAATTGCTATCTATCATCGCCACCAACAAATGACAGAGTCCAGCAATTCTACCTGCAAATCCACCTACCAACATGCAATCGCCACCACATTGCGCAATCACTGCAACAGAACACTACAGTAATGTACCGTGAAGGATCAGCTCATACGACGTTATAGTGTACCCAGATATAAGGTAAAATTTGACTGAACTCTTGTCCCTACCGTGATTTATACTTAGTCACATATCCACTTAGGGCCCCTCCCACATTAAACAGTTTGTCGAGTGTCCTTTATTGAAGGCATATTAATATTAATATGGCAATAGAGTGTGCTAAAATTAATATTGTTTGTTGAAAGGATCTTACAAATATCTCAAATTTGTGTTTCACTGCAGTAAAAGTTCAGAACTGCAACTGTTGAGAGTTATATGTTCATGCTTGCTAAGTGCTTGTTTCTCTAGTGTATTAAAAGTGCATATTAATGTTGTAACAGGATCAACAGTTTGTCTATTGTGCTTATGCTAGGTAACAAGTAACAGAAAAACCACTATCTATGAAAACAGTAACTTCTTTTTAACATTCTGCGTGGTGTCTGTTTGTTCTAAGTCGTGTCTCCTTTCCACTTTCGCGCAACGACGCTCTGAGCGTGTTTTTTAGTGAATTGACTAGTTTGAAACTGGGACCTGTTGCTGGTAAGGAGACGCCAGACCACACACGACATGTAGAGTTCAGAAGAGTTCAGTGAGACTAGCGATGATATAACTAAATACTTAATGATTTCAGCGTCAGCTCCACTGCACTTCCCCTAAATTTAGTGGAAGGGGTTCAAGGATTTCCTATTTTTAGTTAGCTGGTAAAATAACGTCGAAAAAGCAGTTAAGTTTACCATTGGGAATTTTATTCTGCTCACAAAACATTGTTTATAAATTGCACTATTGATAAAAGGAAATATTTTAATACAGGATGATAAAAACCAACTGCGTTCAACAAAAATGCGAACGAATATTCCCTGAATAGGTTTCCAAGTTCTATAATGGATCGAAGGATGATCTATGCCATATCACATCTATAATCTAGATTTAAGTTAAGTTTCGTAAAAGAGAAAACTATCAAAATGGTCTACAGTCACCCTCAATTATCTTTAATTACTTATCTAACTTGTCGTAAATTACAGTGGCTGATGTGGCTTCTCAATAGTTATATAACAGAGAAATCATCGCGTTTCAGATTTTAACTTACGTAGCAAATGTGAATACCACGAGATTTAATTGACGATCGACACTAGTATTACGTAAAAAGGGGATGCAACAGATGAGACTTCTGCAGTTCTGAGTGAAGCCCTATGCGCTCAAAAATGCGGCATCGCGTGCGTTCATTACCTTGTCGGTGTTCATCAGGGGCTGGCGGCCGGCGCAGCTCCATACAGCTCGCCGTCTCGCAAGCAACTCACTCCTAACTTCTCCTTACTACAATTTACTGAGGTTGGTTTAAAAAAACTATCTGGTTGTGTTTTCATCTGACCAATCAGGGTCTCAATGTTAACCTTAAGCTCCACCTACAAAAATTCTGTCTATCCAATGAGAAACGTTATACTTTTCGTGGTGGGGCAATGTTTTTAAAGTTTGCAACGTAACAGAGACGCGAAAAAGTCTCATGCTAAAACTTGCAGCTGGTGTGGCCCTTTTAGTGTTATCGTAAGATCTATACTGTTCTTCTGGAGGGCTCTAGCTTTTAACATGGGCTGGGGTGTAGTCCTGGTGGTTAGCTGGCCACGTGGGTGTCCGTCCCTTATTGTATGGCCTTCTAGCTTAACACGGTTCTGCTCTCGGCTTCTGCTCTCGTATCTCCCCTCGGAACTGCGTCTGTCTCATGGTGGGAAGGTATGACATGCATTTAGGCATTCTTGTGTTAGCCTGTGGTATTCCATTTGTTCACTCGTTACTCGTATTACTTTGGTTAATTTAATGTCACGATTTATTCGGAGCTGTGTGACATACTACAGGATTTGCTTATCATGTCAGGGTTTTCATGGAAGGTGTTGGATTTGCCTGACAGCTTACATATCACCACCCTTCAAACTTAATTTTTGCACTGAAGTTAGGCAATGATTAAATCGTTGTCTTAGTCAGTCAAAAATTATTTCTTGATCTAAATTTTGTTGCCTACTGTTCAGCCACGTTATCCTGGTTCTATACTAGATTGTATTATTATTATTATTGTTATTATTATAACGATTGTTCCGCTTTAGGAGAGCGATTGAACTTGAATTCATAATTTCATCTTCGGATGTTTTTCTTCTTTGCTTCCCAAAACCTCCTCATCCTCTCAGAATGCTCCTTCTTCAGTTCCTCTGTCCATTTTTTACCAGGCTGTTCTTTCCCCAAACTTCACACTTGTGATTTTATGCCGGCACCCGGTGCGATCTTCGAGATTTTTTATGTTGATCTGCTGTAGATCCCTCTGGACTTCTTTCAGCCAATCTGTGCCACATTTACTCCTTGTTATAATATTGAATAATTTCTTTGCTGTTATGGAGTCTTCCATCCTGTAGATGTGTGTACAAAATTTGGCTCCGCGCTTTCTGATTTCATCTGTTACTATGTTGATCTTTCTATAGAGTTCGTTTTGTGGTCTCTTCATCCAAATGCCATTTTTGTTGATTGGACCGTAAATCTTCCTGAGAATTTTTCTTTTCTGCTTTTCTATTTCCTTAATTTTTGGATGACCGTCAATCACCATTGTTTCAGCTGCATAGATTGCTTCTGGAAGAATCACTGTTGTATAGTGCCTTAATTTTGCGTCTGTCGAAATGCACTTCTTGTTGTAATGCGTCCATGTTAGCTTTTAGGCCTTCTGGAGCTTGGTGATTCTTTGTTCATTGGCAATTCAGTTTAATCCTAAGGACTGTATAGTTTCACCGAGGTATTTAAAATGGCAGACTTGTGCAACTTTACTATATTTTGTTATTAAAGGGGATTTATTTTCTGGCTCCCTTTCCATATATTGGGTATTTTCATAAGATATCTGTAGTCCGGTTTTTTTGTGAAATTTCATGTAGTTTTTGCACTGCGTGAATCGCTTCTGTTCTGTTATTGGTGATAATTGCAATATCGTCAGCGTAAGCAAGGCACTTGACTTTAATTCGGTTCTCTTTCTTGATATCAGTTTGGATACCCTTTGCGTGAGGTTCCCATTCCCTGATTATCTTTTCTAGAACAATATTGAAAAGGATTGGGGATAGTCCGTCCCCCTGTCGGACTCCCGATTTGATTTCGAAGGGTTCTGATACTTCGCCCATGAATTTCACTTTGGCCGTTGTTCCTGTAAGTGTCTGTTCTGTGATTTTTCGTGTCTTTCGGTCGATCCCAAATTCTTCCATGATTTTAAACAGGGTTCCACGGTCCACTGAATCATATGCTTTCCTGAAGTCGATGAATGTAACTACTGTGCTTCTGCATTTCCTCATTTGTAATATTGTCTTTAAGCACCATATCTGTTCCGCACATGAGCGTCCTTTTCTGAATCTGGCCTGGTATTCACCAATTAGCGTATCTACTTGGGGTTCTATCCTGTTTAAAAGCGCTTTGGAAAGGATTTTGTAAGCGACTGGGAGCAGGGAAATTCCTCTGTAATTGTTGATGTCTGTCTTGTCGCCCTTTTTGTGTAGCGGGTGAATTAGAGCGCATTTCCAGTCCTCTGGTATCTGCTCCGTTATCCATATGTCTGGCATTATATGGTGTAATTTCTGCATAAGTATAGGATCGTTTAGTTTCCATAACTCAGCAATGATCCCATCTTCTCCTGGTGCTTTGTTATTTTTCGACTGCTTGACTATCTCCATAATTTCTTCAAGATCCGGGGCATGCGAGTCTGGGTGTGTGAATACTGGAGAAGAGAAGACAAGTTTTTCTTGGGGTGGTTCGCAGTTGAGGAGGGAACTGAAATATTGGGCTAAGATTTTGCAGTTATTTTTCGTGTTGGTTTCCAAAGAGCCATCAGGTTTCTTGAAGCACAAGCTAGGCGCTTGGTATCCCTGTAAGTTTTCTCTGAAAGTCTTATAAAAATATATTGTATTATTTTTGATGAAATAATGCTGGATTTCAGAGAGTCTGTTGTTGTCATATCCCCGTTTTTCTTTTCTAATTATTTTTGAGGTCTGTTTTTGAGTTTTAAGAAAGTTCTCTCAGTTTTCTTCAGTTTTGTGACTGCTAAATTTTTTCCATGCAGCTATTCGGTTGTCGACTGCCTTATCACAGGTTGCATTCCACCAGCGATGTTTCCTGTTGCGAGGGGCTTGTCCTAATTTGAGGGCTTCCTGAATTTTCTCTGTTAGTTTCTTCCAGTCTGTTGATCTTTCCTGATTAATTTGCATGATGATTTTTTCTTTGTTGAGTTGCAGATATTCCGGATCTGGTTTGGTGCTTTTGGGTGGCCTTTTTAGCATTCTGTTGGGTTGGAATTTTGTTTTTATTTGGAGAAGATGATGATTTGATTCAAAGACACCTTTGTAGGTTCTGATGTTTTGAATTTCTTTTATGTTTTCTTTGGAAATTGCGACATGGTCTATTTGGTATTCACCCTGTCTAAGACTGGGTGATCTCCATGTGGTTAATTTATGTGCAGGTTTTTGAAACTGGGTACTCATTATTTTAAGTCCAAAGTTTCTGCAGAAGTCGATTGGTTTTTCACCATTCTTGTTGGTACGTTTGTGTTTGGTGTGGGGTCGAGTGGTATCTCTGAATTTTTTTTCCTTCCCTAATTGTGCGTTAAAATCGCCTACTAAGATTTTCACATGGTGCCTAGGTACTTTATTTGTTGTTTCTTCTAGTGTTTCCCAGAAATTGTCCACTGTTTCAGGGTAGATTTTATAGTGGTGATTTGTGGGGGCGTGCACATTGATCAGAGTGTATGCATTATTAACTGATTTTACTGATAACAGGGAGACTCTTTCATTGGGAGACGTGAAGTCAATAACTGAGTCAAGTACGGAAGTGTGTACAGCGAATCCTGTTCCAAAAAGTGGTAGTTTGTCTCTTACTTTTATGGCAGGTTTGCCCTTTAGATCCTGTAATTCTCTGTGTTAAAGTGTCCTTCATCTGTGAATCTTGTCTCTTGCAGTGCAGTGATTTTCAGGTTAAATTTTCCCATTGCGTTGGTAAGTTGCTTTAATTTTCGTGTTTTAGTGAGGGTGTTCACATTAATTGTACCAATAAAATTTTTACGTTTCGTTTTGAGAGTGTGAGGAATTTTTGAGAAGCTCCGATTCTTCTCCGCATGGTGTCCCTCATCCCCCAGAATCCGATGATCAGGTGAATCCAGTCTATCGACTGGTGCCTGGGGTAGTGACTCTGTGGTCGTCTTTTCCATCATGCGTTCAGGTTGAATTTTAGTTTTTGTGGTGATCTCTGTTGAGACCACAGGTATGCGACTCGATTTTTGAGTTCGAGAAGATTTTGTGCAGCCGCCTCAAGTAGAGGAACAGACGCTGGCCACTGGCCGCCAGATGCTGAACAGACAGCACTGGGTTTATTGGTTTTTGGTCCGCCCTGGGTATTTCATTTTTCCAGTACCACCTATATCTAGGAAGCTTTCCCCTATCCGCCACCCGGATTGTATTACTAATTTATATTTTTATATTCTTCCACATTATTCTAAAAAATATGTTTATATTGGCAAGAGAAGAATATTTTTATGCTATTGTTATTATTATTAATTTTTAATTATTTTATTTCTTTATTTAAGTGTGAAGTTTAATTTTTAAGAAGTTTGTTATCGAAAGTGAGGAGTCTTTCACATCAACTTTCTTAGAAATATTTTTTTGATAAATGTAGTAATTAAGTAAAATCTATTCCTAACACATTTTCTAAATATCATGTACAAGTAAAATGTTTTTGTTTCTAGACACTCATTTCAATATTGTTTCACTAACAAATAAGAATTATTTTCAAGAATTGCTTTGACATAGAAATATACCTACACAAGTATTGAGATATTATCCTAACAAATGGTACAAATGTTTAAAAAAAGGAAAACATCCAACAAGATAATTTTTTATTCTTTGTTTTCATAAGGAGAAAATAAGTAAAATATAGTTATTCTTTTATTTTTATGAGGAGAAAATAAGTGGCATACAGTTTTAGTGTTTATTATGCCTTACTTTTGTTCTTTATATATTGTCCATTTCAGAACTAATGACTTATTTTTATCGATAGTGTATTTTTTACTTAAATCCATAGTCAATGACTGTTATTTTGTAATTTATTAGCTGTCTAGTGTGCTTAACTTATTTAGTTTTTCACACGTTTCTTTTGCACAATTCCTACATCACATAATTTGATTTCACATGTTCACACAATCCTAAGAATGTTTAAGCATGAGGTTGGCGAATGTTTTTGCACGAAGGTGATGGACTTGAGCGAGATGGATGTGAGCAAGTATTTGATGTACAGCTTTGTTCGTCGTTCCTTATTGGTTTTGCAAGTGTGTGTTGCTGTTGTGGAGGTCCCATAATGGAATGGAGCTGTGAGTGCAGAATCTGTGGTTTACTGGCTTTGTATGCGTGAAAGTCATCGTTATGTGTCGCTGAAAGCTGTCGTTTTTCGTTGTAACACTTCACTAGTTTACAATAGGATAGGGATTTGGGAAGGTATGTCATCTGTTCTTCACCCATTTTCTTTCTTGGTCTCAGTCTTGCGAATCTTCAACTTCTGTTCTTCCTGCTTTTCCTCTGCTTCTTACTTGCTTCTTGGTTCTTCTCTGGGCAGGATATGGAAATATTTATTGATAACTAGTCGCTATGAAGTTCTCCTCTTAGTAACAGTTTGATAAATCGTTTGGGCGTGTCATTTTTACTTTGTGGAAGTTTTCTTCAGTTTCATGCATCAGCGTGCTGTTTAATAGCAGTAGTGTGACTTTTACACATATTTTTTTTGCCAGTGGTGGCTTGCCCAAGCAGTCTTCTCGTCAGGCCGTTTTTTGCTTGCTCCGCTGAGTGGGGGCATTCCAAGACCCTCTTGGCCTTCCATGTTCCACCACTCTGTGGTTCCGTGTTCTGTCCCAGCAGGGCTCCGCCACTCTGTGGTTCCGCTTGGCAGCAGATTTATTTACTGCCCACTGCAGCTACAAGAGACCTCTGTTGGTCTCGCTGTCCTTTCCCTTCTCTCAACGCTTCTGCCTTGTAGGAATCGTGTCTTGCTAATTACGTCCTTTTCTTTCTTGATACTTCTCACATTACAACTTGTGGGTCCTTGCAGGAATTTTTACAATGGTTCTTACAAAAAGTTTTACTTATAATCATCTAACATGTGTCTAGTACCTACATTGTTTTACGCCTTTTTAAAAAGCCTTACGAATTTCGGCACCCTTTCCATGTTACAATTCTAAGATATTTTGAGTCTGAACTTCTACAAGAATCCTCAAATTCGTTTTTTATTTTTTGTGTAGTGTATAGCATTTTAGTATTTCATGTTATCAGACTATCTACGCTTTATCCCTTCACCTTAATTTATGGTACTATTGGTGTTATTTTTGTTTTTGTTTTTATTGAAACTACTTTCTTTTTCCCACCTTCCTCTCTCTTCATTCTTCTTTCTCCTGACGATCTTATCTGCAATATAAACTTGAAATATTGTGCTAATTATTTCTTCTTCTTAAGTTACCAATCCTAAGATTGATTTGCAGCAGCTCTCCATTCAGTGCGATTGTCGGACAGCCTCTTCAATTCCGTGAAACTTCCGCATCCTAGGTCCTGCATTATCTGGCTTATGTACTTTCTTCTAGGTCTGCCTCTTGCCCTTTTGCCCTCCACAAGGCCTTCCGTTATAGTGTGGAGAAGACTTTCATGTCTCAGAATGTGTCCCATCCATATACCTCTCCTCTTCTTGACCGTCTTCCAAAGAACTGGAACTTCCTCCACTCTCTGCAGGACTTCTTCATTTGTCATCCTGGCCATCCATGGAATTTTTAACATCCTTTGCAGACACCACATTTCGAATCCTTCAATCCTTCTTCTTTCGTCCTCTCCAAGTGTCCAGGTTTCACTGCCGTAGAGAAGCACACTCCCAACAAAGGTCTTTATTAACCGCTTCCTTAACGACAGACTTATCATATTTGATGTGAGGAGTCCTTTCCTTTTATAGAATGCAATCTTTGCCTGATTTATTCTACTTATTACATCTTTCCTACTATGACCATCTGATGTTATTCTGCTTCCCAAGTAGACAAAGTCTTGTATTTCTTTCAGCTTCTCTCCATTCAGCCTTATATTCGTAATTGCTTGATTATTTTGTTTGCTTGCAACTAAGATTTTTGTTTTTGACTTATTAATTTTCATGTTGTACCGTGTAGCAAGAGTGTTTTCCATTTCCTCCAACACTACTTGTAATTCTTCCTCATTTTCCGCTAGGACAGCAATGTCATCCGCAAAACGCAGCATATCAACTATTTTTCCCTGGTTCCTGATTCCATTAGTTTGTCCTAACTTTTCTCTGACCTCGTCCATTGCTTTCTGTATGTACATATTAAAGAGGACAGGGGAGAGTGCACATCCCTGTCTCACACCCTGTTTAATTTTTGCTTGTTGTTGATGTTCCCCACATCTCACTATTGCCACCTCTTCTTTGTATATGTTCCATATCGTTCTCCTATCCTTATACTTAGCTCCAGTTTCCCTCAATATCTGGAATAGTTTTTTCCATTCAACCTTATCAAAGGCTTTTTCGAGTTCAATAAATGCTATGTAGGTGTCCCTTCCTTTTTCCATTCTTTTTTCTATTATGAGCCTTAGGGCCATAATGGCTTCTCGCGTACCTCTCCCTCTTCTAAAGCCAAACTGGTCTTCTGTGAGCATGCATTCCACGTTCCCTTCAATTCTTCTGAGGAGGATGGTCGTCAAAATTTTTGATGCATGTGATGTTAGGCTGAGGGTTCTGTATTGTGCACACGATTTTGCTGGCATTTTCTTTGGTAATGGAACAATAATACACTTTTTGAAGTCCTCAGGCAGCTCTCCAGTATCATATATTTGGCAGATTAATTTGTACAGTTTATCTTTTATTTCTGTTCCAGCTGCTTTGATGATTTCTGCAGGCAATGTGTCAGTTCCTGGTGCTTTTCCGTGCTTAAGTGCCTGTAGTGCCTGTTCAAATTCAGACCTTAGTATGCTGTCTCCTAGTTCATCTTTATCTACTTCGTCCTCACTTTCAATCATCTTGTACGTTGCCTCCATATAATTTCTCTAGGTATTCCTTCGACGTAAGTGCTATATCTTCATGATTATACACCATCTTATTATCCTCTCTTATTAGGGCATTACATCTAATCCTTTGTCCTCCTGAGAAGAAGCGTTTCACTGTTTTGTATGCTAATTCAAGGTTCCCTTTCTTCAGAAGGTCTTCAACTTCTTTGCATCTGTCTTCAAGGAATCTTTCTTTTACTTGCTTCAACTTCCTGTTGATTTTGTTCCTAAGCACTCGGTATGCCGTTTTCCCTTCTTCCGTTTCATTATTTTTGAGCTTCCTTCTTTCCTCATACATAAGTATTATTTCATCAGTTATCCACTCCTTCCTCTTTTCAGGTTTTTGTTTTCCAATTATCTCTTCAGCTGCTTTTATTAGGCCATCTCTCATATTTTCCCAATGTTGTTCTACATTCTCTATAGGATGCTGTTGAATTAGATCCTTAGTCCTTTCTTGGAACTCCTTCTGCGTCTCACGGTTTCCAAGCTTCCCTATATCCAGTTTTCCATTTCCTATTTTCTTCCTTATGCATTTGAACTTGAGTCGGCATTCCGCAACAACCATGTTGTGATCACTCAGAATATCTGGGCTTGCGTATGCTCTAGAGTCTTTTAGTTGATTTCTAAATCTATTTTTGACTAGAATGTAATCAATTTGGTATCGTTCTCTATCCTCTGGTGACTTCCAGGTGTATCTTCTACGGGGGTGATGTTGAAACCACGTGTTCGATATTATCAGTTGATTCCTGTTACAAAATTCTATAAGTCGGTCTCCTCTATCATTCCTTTTACCAAGACCGTAGCGTCCAACAGCTGGCTGTACCTCTTTTTCTCCTACTATTGCGTTCCAGTCTCCCATAATTATTAAATTTGTTTCTCCTTTGATTCCTCTCATGGCTCCATTTAACTCTTCATATACAGCTTCAACTTCCTCATCCTCCTGGTTTGTGGTAGGCATATAGACCTGTATCACAACCGTCTCTGTAGGTTTGGTATCTAGACTGACAAGTATTATCCTTCCTCCATATTGTATACATCCCTTCACTCTCTGCCCCAATTTTCGACTCATAACTACTCCAACCCCACCTGCTCCAGGTCTATCTTCTATCGTTCCTGTGTGAATTATCCTGTACTCATCACTCCAGAAATCTCCGCAGTTAGGCCATCTCATTTCAGACACTCCTAGTATATCCAACTTCATTTTCTTCATTTCTTGCTTAAGGTTTTCGAGCTTCCCCATCTGCAGTAAGGTGCGGACGTTCCACGTTCCAATTCTACTATAGCTCTTTTTATTTCCTTTCTTCCTATGAACTGTTGAAACGAGATCTCTGGTAGTCCCCTCCCGGAGATCCGAATGAGGGGCTATTACTCCGGATTGCATTTTTACTAGAGCTTGTTTCATATTCATATTATGGCTGTTGATACTTGAGAAATCTAATTAGATCTTTAATGAAGTGGTTTCTCCTTGCCTTCTTCATTCTATGCCGTTGGCCATCATGTGGCTCTTCCGCCTTTAGGGACAGTTTCCCATCCCAAGGACAAGAGAGTGCCCTGCCTCTACCTGCTCATCCGCCCTCCTAGGAGGCCGTTTCGCTTGGTAGAGGGTGTCTCCTTATTCCGGGAGATATTCGGTCGCCATATCCTCGTTAGTGGTAACAGGGTGTACTGTGCAGCAATCCTTGGCTGCAACTGGTGAAGGTGAGGTTGGCATTTGTATGGAGAGGCTGTTTGAGACGCATCACATACCTTACACCCAGCTAATTATTTACCAGTAATAAAATTAATCTTCAAACTTTTTGATATGGCTCACATGGTGAAGTCCTAAGGTTTTGCCTGTTTTTGGGTTCATTAGTTCCACAGCATTATCATGAGCAATTCGGCTAATTATGACAGGTCCTTTGTATGCAGCGTAAAACTTATGTATTTTGTGTTTCTGTTTGCTGGAGAGATGACGTGTTTTTACAAATACTTTATGGCCTACTGAGAATGTTCTTTTAATTTACTGTTCTATCTCCTCTTTCTTTCCTTTTAATGGCTGCCTTTCTGATGTTGGAGAGTGCTGTTGCTATGAGTTGTTTGTGCTGTCTACGTGGTACAATAGGAAATCTAACATTTTCTCTGGTTATGTTTGGTGGTTCAATATTTTTAAGTACAGTAACTGGAGGTAGTAGTGTAGTGCTATGTGGCATTTCATTTATTACTTCTTGAAAATGTTTAAGGTATATATCCCAATTTTTGTGCCTTTTGCATGCATATAATCGGCATAAAGTGCCTATGTCTTTCATAGAGCGTTCTGCTGGATTTACACTAGGTTTGTACTTAGATATGTAGATGGGTTTTATTTTGTTTTAACGTGTTCTGCCATTTCACTGATTTGTATTGTGGGCCTTTATCCGAAATTATTCGTTCCACTCGACCTACTTGTCTGAGAAAATCTTGTCTAAATGCTTTACTTATAGTAACACCTGTTGCCCGTTTTAATGGTGTCAAGGTTCTCCAGTACCCGTTCCGTTCGTCGTTATTCCCTCTGTAATAGTTGTTGCCGTTCCTGCGTGAATTATAGTTATTGTCATATTCTCTTCTAAATTCATAACCGGTTCTTTGTTGAAATCTATTGTCGTTTCTTGATGCGAAGTTATCACTTGGTTCGTAATTATTGTTTCTTCGTACTGTGTCTTGTGGATTCCACTGCTTTTTGCTTTCGTTTTCACGTGCGCTTCGTCTTTTTCTTGCGTCATCTTCCGAAAATATGAACTCCAGTTCCCTTAGAATACCTTTAAATGCTTCGACGTCATTGCCTCCGCGACCTACTAATGATTGCTGGTATTTCAAGGGTAACTTCATCGCGCATAATTTAATCAACTCTCCGTCACTGTATGGTACATCTAAGCATTGATTTTTCTTTGCCATTAATTCGAAAAATTTCACGGGACTCTTCTCTACTGAATTTTCAAAATATGGGTTCTGTAATAATTCCCACTTCACTCTGTTCTGTGCTTAGCTGGACCAATATCGTGATAGAAACTTCTCTCTGAAATCTTCGTACGATCGGCATGTCGCTGCAACATTCTGCATGGTTTCTGCGACTGTTCCTGACCTGTGTGCACATATAAAGTCTAATTTGTGTGCTAGCGCCCAGTGTTCTGGTAATCCTACTCGTAATTGATCAATAAAAGTTCGTGGATGTAATGAGTTTCCTTCTCGAAAGTGTTGAAATTTTCTGACTGTGAGGAAATGATCGTTGTCGTAATTCGTCATAGTTCCATATGAAATTCGCCATTCTTCGCCACTTTTGTTTCTGATCATTCCTCCCGTCGTTCTTTCCGGTTGTGGTAGATCCATTGGATATTGTCCACTGTAACTTTCGCCTACCCTTGCGTAGTATCGTTGGAGTGGTACGCAATAATTTTCTTCCATCGGTTGTGAACGTGTAGCTGAATGCATTGCACTGTACTCTTCGCGACCTGGCTTTCCATTGTCAGGTATTGGTTCGGTATCTTGTCTGGCTAACCTTGCCGCTTCATTGCACGATCCAGACTGTCTTGAGACATATATTTGTGGTTCCACATGTGTTTGTGGTGCCGTTTGTTTATCAAGAATTTCGAAACGTGTTTGTTGCTGTGCAGGCTGTCTGATTTCACGTATGTTACTTTCCGCCTGTGATTGGAATCGCAAATGCGTAATATCTTCGTTAATTGCTTGTTTTTCCGGTGCTGTTACAGATACGGATGTGGTTGCAGACTCAGTGCTTGTTCGATCCTGTTCACTACGCTCTTCAATGGTTTGCAACAACTCTGTTCGCAATTCCTGAAATTGTCGCTTCGTTTGCGCTTCTATTTTGACTATGCGGTTATCATATCTTTTCAGCGCTGCTTTTGTGGTACGTTTGTGTAACACACTGTTTTCAACAATTTCACGCGCTGTATCTGCTGCTTGTCTAGTAATTACGGATTTTCACCTGCCTCGAGATGACTGGGTGTTTGTGTTGTCCTCATCATTTCATCATCATCCAGGAAAGTGGCGAAATTGGACTGAGCAAAGGTTGGGAAATTGTACGGGCGCTGATAACCACGCAGTTGCGCGCCCCACAAACCAAACATCATCATCATCATCATCTAGTAATTACGTTTATCTGTTTCTCTAGTGTCTTGACTTCTACCTGGGTGTTGTTACGTAATGTTTTGATTTACATTCGTTACGTAATGTTTTGATCTCGTCCTGAGTGTCATTACGCAATGTTTGTACGTCCGCTTGTACCTTGTCAATGTCTGTTCTCAATTGATTGTGACCTGTTATTAAGTTTCCTATCACTTCTCGAGATTCTTTTGCCTCATCTTCAATATGACTTAGCTGAAACTGAATTTTTTTGTTTTGTTCTTTAATCTCACGCATTTGTCTCGTGGTTTCTGCAATTTGTTACGTCGTTTCTGCATTCTGAATTTTAATTTGGTTCGCAATTTGTTTATTTTGTCTTGCCATGGTTTCCGTCATTTGTTGTAATAATTCTGCCAGATTGGTGGGTCCTATTGCGTTTTCTTCCGACGTCCTATGCTCTGTGTTTTCGCCCAAGTGTTGGTTTCCAACCGATTGCATTGAACTGTGCGGTGACACGTTTCTGCTCGAATTCCTTGTACTCTGTGGTGAGGGAGCTCTGATTACTTGTACTATGGGCTCTACGTATTCAAGATGCAAGTTAGAATCCTTATCGGCTGTCTCTCTACTTTCCTGCTCCTCTATCGTATGCTGACCTAGGTTTTCTGTGCCTTGGCGTACATTATCCTCGTTATGGTGCGTTATGTATCCTATTTCTCGCGATACTGCATCATCAGTTGTACTCTCCTCTATTCTCTGTCCATTTTCATGCTAGGTCTCTACCTCAATTCAGCCCGCATCTCGTGGTCGTGCGGTAGCGTTCTCGCTTCCCACGCCCGGGTTCCCGGGTTCGATTCCCGGCGGGGTCAGGGATTTTCTCTGCCTCGTGATGGTTGGGTGTTGTGTGCTGTCCTTAGGTTAGTTAGGTTTAAGTAGTTCTAAGTTCTAGAGGACTTATGACCACAGCAGTTGAGTCCCGTAGTGCTCAGAGCCATTTGAACCATTTTTTACCTCAATTCGGTCAAGGTCTCGATCTGCCATTGCTAATTTTTCCGAATCCCTTATTTTCTGTTTTAAAAGCAATTCACGCGCCCTACTTCGCGTCAACAAGCTCTCATACGATCTCACGCGTTTCATAAACTTTTTGCACACACGACTTGACAATTCATTCACTTACTTGTTGGGTCAGAACCAACTTGTCAACGATGTATCCGCCACCTGTGCGCTTGCATTGGAGAGAAAACTTAATTCTAACAATATTAAAATTCATAACTTAATTATGCTATTGTCTCTGCTAGAATGTCTCACGTTCTATTGAATACTTTCTTACTATGTATCGCTGCAGCTACTGTTTTCGACTATTTATAACTTTAGGAAAAAATGTTTTACTACGAAAATTTTTCAACAGGATATTTTTCTGACCTAGTTAGGCATGTGGTCCACCTTCAACCGTGGTATTTCACTATCCTGGCAGGGTTGCCATTCTCTAACATTCTGCATGGTGTCTTTCCTAAGTCGTGTCTCCCTTCCACTTTCGCTCAACGACGCTCTGAGCGTGTTTTTTAGTTAATTGACTAGTTTGAACCTGGGACCTGTTGCTGGTGAGGAGACGCCAGACCACACACGACATGTAGAGTTCAGAAGAGTTCAGTGAGACTAGCGATGATATAACTAAATACTTAATGAAAATAATCTTAATACTAACTAAATTTAGTGTAAGGGGTTCAAGGATTTCCTATTTTTAGTTAGCTGGTAAAATAACGTCAAAAAAGCAGTTAAGTTTACCATTGGGAATTTTATTCTGCTCACAAAACATTGTTTATAAATTGCACTATTGATAAAAGGAAATATTTTAATACAGGATGATAAAAACCAACTGCGTTCAACAAAAATGCGAACGAATATTCCCTGAATAGGTTTCCAAGTTCTATAATGGATCGAAGGATGATCTATGCCATATCACATCTATAATCTAGATTTAAGTTAAGTTTCGTAAAAGGGAAAACTATCAAAATGGTCTACAGTCACCCTCAATTATCTTTAATTACTTATCTAACTTGTCGTAAATTACAGTGGCTGATGTGGCTTCTCAATAGTTATATAACAGAGAAATCATCGCGTTTCAGATTTTAACTTACGTAGCAAATGTGAATACCACGAGATTTAATTGACGATCGACACTAGTATTACGTAAAAAGGGGATGCAACAGATGAGACTTCTGCAGTTCTGAGTGAAGCCCTATGCGCTCAAAAATGCGGCATCGCGTGCGTTCATTACCTTGTCGGTGTTCATCAGGGGCTGGCGGCCGGCGCAGCTCCATACAGCTCGCCGTCTCGCAAGCAACTCACTCCTAACTTCTCCTTACTACAATTTACTGAGGTTGGTTTAAAAAAACTATCTGGCTGTGTTTTCATGTGATCAATCAGAGTCTCGATGTTAACCTTAAGCTCCACCTACAAAAATTCTGTCTATCCAATGAGAAACGTTATACTTTTCGTGGTGGGGCAATGTTTTTAAAGTTTGCAACGTAACAGAGACGCGAAAAAGTCTCATGCTAAAACTTGCAGCTGGTGTGGCCCTTTTAGTGTTATCGTAAGATCTATACTGTTCTTCTGGAGGGCTCTAGCTTTTAACATGGGCTGGGGTGTAGTCCTGGTGGTTAGCTGGCCACGTGGGTGTCCGTCCCTTATCGTATGGCCTTTTAGCTTAACACGGTTCTGCTCTCGGCTTCTGTTCTCGTTTCTCCCCTTGGAACTGCGTCTGTCTCATGGTGGGAAGGTATGACATGCATTTAGGCATTCTTGTGTTAGCCTGTGGTATTCCATTTGTTCACTCGTTACTCGTATTACTTTGGTTAATTTAATGTCACGATTTATTCGGAGCTGTGTGACATACTACAGGATTTGCTTATCATGTCAGGGTTTTCATGGAAGGTGTTGGATTTGCCTGATACCTTACATCTTTATTAAAAGGACAGTGAGAAGTAATTTGTTAGGAAACTCCATTTAATTTTCATTCTAAGAAGAAAGGTGTCGTAGTGAGAGAATTAATCCATGCGCAATAACTAAATTTACTGTGAACCATATTCATATTTCATGTCAGATAGGAATTTGTTTGAAAAGTAATACTAAACCTATGTCCGAGTTACGATTCTACAGTGAATATTAATAGTAGCGTTATTGAGACCATTCAGTTTGACTGAGTCGTGAAGGTAATAGTGTGTTTTGTTATCTGTTATATTTATGCAAATAGTTTGTTCTGATCTGTTAGCTCCAACCTTAACGTGAACATACTGTATTCAGGTGTCAGAGTTCATTGCACTCGCGTGTGGCTAAGTATAGGTTGTGTTTGTCCGTTAAAGTTACTCACACCTATATTCTTGAACAATATTGTCAATCATTCTCTTGCCTAATTAAGCAGACGGCCGCTTTCTTTATTCTTTGAACAGTGTAGATAGGTAAAATACTGTTTGTTACTGTTTAAATATTTACGAAATTCCGACTTTCACTTCCGATAAGCCACCACCGTTAGGTACAACACGGTCAACATAACAAAATTCCTCTCAGAGGGTAACACTGCTCTGTTGCTTCATACTATAATTGCTTTAACAAGATAGTTTTCATTTCACGAGCCGACTCCAACTTTAAGGTTGTGGTACAACAGTAGCGGACATTAGTGTTATATATTCTAGTTCATCATTAGAATCTGTTCAAACTATTCACACAATATTTCGACAGATAACATTTCTTGACACACCATAAGTTCTATAGACAAGAAATATGGGATGGATTTTACAGCTTATTGAAACTTATCTTCAATGTAGACATACAACCACATTTGCAGCCACACAGTTATCAAGAAAACGTAAATTTTTTGAACAGATAAAATGTTTATTACATGTAAACAGACCTCTGAGCACTAACATCGTATAAATAGCTATTTTAATTTCAATAACGAACTTTACGTCTCATCCGAAAACGTGGAAGACAGGACACTGAAGTGCTTCCTAGTTTTCATCAGTTGCATCCCAGATACAGAATAGCTAAATATGAAAGATAAAAACTGCGTCGTAATTGTTAATTAAAAAGCATAATTCGTTCACAAAAATGCTCACACCAAAATTACTTTTATTATTAATAGATCCTGATATAGAACATAAAACAGATGTAACCTATTTGTAGATAAACACTAAACTGCAAAACATCTGTTTGACTATCAACACAGCATAAAAATCATATTCACGTACATAATTACATATAGTTACTGTAAGCATTATTCTCAACCTGTAAGTTTCACATTTTTCTAGTTTTTTTTAATGACATAACATGTATGAAAAGCTTGTAAACAAAATCCATAATAACAACTCCAGCCTGAACCTGGAGGTTTTAGGAGACCTTTGATTTCTCGAAGAAGCGGCGCTCTTGGTTGTCAGGGTCGTAGGCCGTGGACGTGTCTTGACGATCGGTCTAAAAAACTGTTGTCATCACTAATAAATGTGGACGTTGTAACCAAAAACGGAAGTGTAGCAGAATTTGGAAGTAAACCACGTGGTGGAAAATGACGTCATGGCCAAGACTACTTATTTAAAGACAAACGTCAGACCTCTTACCAGAACCAATTTTTATAAACTTGCACAAGAAGCAGCGGCAGCAGCTTGGGAGACTTTGCCCAGAACATTAACAACTGCAGACAGCTAAGTACAAATGAATTCAGTTACGCCTTCTTGTTTTTGTCCAAATTTAAATGCTTTAGGGTAGAAGACGAATACGGGAATCTGGTCATACCCAAAAAGGTATAAGGACAGGTGGATGAAGTGACGCTCGAGGCAGAGGGTAGCAACTTGCGTCACTGGAGCTGGCAAGTCGCCTGAGTAATACGCGTGGCATGCATTGCCTGAACCAATATGCAGAACAGGATAATAAATTCGAAGCATTACTTTTCAGCACGATCTCGTACACTGCTGCTCATTAAAATATCAAGGCCAGAAATTGTAACAAACAACGGAATTTTACTAATTGTATCAACACACTATAGTAAAGAGAACGCATGATTACATTTTTAGGCAATTTGGGAGTATAGAGGGTGCGAAATTTGCTACATACAGCTGACTCTTCTGGCAGCAGCAACGAATTTTACCCGACTAGGCGTCGAGTTGAACTCAGCTTGGATGAGAGATATGGGATACCATTCCATGCAACTTCAGCTCTATACCACAGTTCATCTAAAGTAGTGGTTGGTGAGTGGTTGTATGCCAGTTAGTGGAAAACCTGTGACGAGATGTTTTCAAAGGGTGAGAGATTTGAAGAACGTGCTAGTTAGGAAAATACACTCATGCTCATAAATTAAGGATAACTGCAGAATGTGGTGCCACACAACGTGACACTACAGAAAAGTGGCGGTAATAGCATAGGCACATAGGGAACACACATGACACAGATCTGTAAGCCCACGATATTGGTGATAAGTTGAGAAAACCGTCCCGAAAGACGTGTGTTGCAAAACGCCACTGTTTCCTGCGCATGTACCCCGACATCAATATGGGATATGATCACCATGCACACGTACACAGGCAGCACAACGGGTGGGCCAATTCTGGATCAGGTGATCGAGCAGCTGCTGGGGTATAGCCTCCCATTCTTCCACCAGCTCCTGAAGTGTCGTAGGGGTTTGAAGATGTGCAGCGATATGTCGACCGAGAGCATCCCAGACGTGCTCGATGGGGTTCAGGTCTGGAGAACAGGCAGAACTCCATTCGCCTGATATCTTCTCTTTCAAGATGCTCCTCCACGGTGGCAGCTTGGTGGGGCCGTGCGTTATCATCCATCAGGAGAAAGGTGGGACTCACTGCACCCCTCAAAAGGAGGGCATACGGGTGCAAAATGACGTCCCGATACACCTGACCTATTACAGTTCCTCTGTGAAAGACATGCAGGGGTGTGCGTGCACCAATCGTAATCCCACCCCACACCATCAAACCACCACTTCCATACAGGTCATTTTCAAGGACGTTAAGAGGTTGATATCTGGTTCCTGGCTCACGCCAGATGAAAACACGGCCAGGATCACTGTTCAGGCTGTACCTGGACTCGTCCGTGATCATAACCTGGCACCACTGTTCCAATGACCATGTACTGTGTTCTTGACACCAGGCTTTACGGGATATCCTGTGACCAGGGGTCAGTGGAATGCGCCTTGCAGGTCTCCGAGCGAATAAACAATGTCTGTTTAGTGGTCTGTAGACTGTGTGTCTGGAGACAACTGTTCTAGTGGCTAGCCAGTCCGTTGTGGTGGGGCCGCCACGTACCCTGTTGGCTGTAGCCCCCTGACAACACAGGGATCACTCTACTGATGCCTGCGCCGTTTACTCCCCATGTATGCCAATGAGTAGAGGCCCATCTCCCTGGGGCATCAGGACTCCCGGCAATGGCCATCCTGCCAGGTGGCCCCTGCTGTGGCTGGGTGGCGCCCATGGGGAGGGCCCTTGGTCGGAGTAGGTGGCATCAGGGTGGATGACACGCCATGAAGCACATCATCTCTTGCTGGTGGCCAGCCACCAGCAGTCTCTAAGCGTTCGAGGGGTCATTTTAAAGCTAACGTTTATAACCCCAAATCATTCCCATCCCTGGCCACACCATGGGAGGAACGAAAGGCAATGAATGACAGTGACATGTATTCGCCCAGGTATCTCGTCTGTACCAGAGATGATGGGGAATCCTTTGTATCCGTGAAGCCTCAGTTCTTTGTAGAGCATTTAGAGGACGAGTTTGGGGAGGTGGAGGGCTTGTCTGAAATGTGCTCTGGGTCAGTTTTGATAAAAACGGCATCCTCCGCCCAGTCACGCAGGTTATATGCTTGTGACAAGTTGGGGGATGTTAACGTTACCATAAGAGTTTAAATATGGTCCAGGGTATTATTTTCCATAGGGACCTACTTTTGCAGTCTGATGACGGGCTGCACGCCAACTTAGAGCGTAGAGGTGTTCATTTCGTCCGGCGCGTACATCAGGGTCCGAGGGACAATCAGGTTGCTACCGGTGCTTTCATCTTGGCCTTCGAGGGTGATACATTAGCAGAGAAGGTCAAGGTGATGGTCCACCGTTGTGACGTCAAGCCCTATGCCCCTCCCCCGATGCGGTGCTTTAAGTGCTGGAAGTTTTGCCATATGTCTTCCCACTGTACTTCCAGCCTCACATGTCGAGATTGCGGACGCCCATCTCATCCCGATACTCCATGTGCCCCGCCTCCCATCTGTGTCAACTGTGGAGAGCCTCATTCACCTTGTTCGCCAGACTGCAGGATGTTACAAAAAGAACGCAAAATCATGGAATATAAGACCCTGGACCGACTGACTTACATTGAGGCTAAGTGGAAATTTGAACGGCTACATCCCATGCGCATGATGTCATCTGATGCCTCCAGTGTCACTCCTGCTCCAGCTCCTTTAGCTGCACCACATACAGTCAGCTCTCAGAGTCAGAGGACCACACCTGCCCCCTTGATGATGGGGGCCACTTCTCTCGCTGTTGCTCCCACACCACCTACCTCAGGAGCAGCACCCACTCAATCATCGGGGACCCCAGTCCGCACTTCTAAGCCGGAGAAGCGTAAGTCTTCTTCGGCTTCTCTCGCTCGGAAGGGATCCCTTGGGTCACTCCCTTCCCAGGTTCCTACCCGCAGCACAGCAGACACCAACCAGTGGCTGAAGAAGCCACAGGTCGCTGGTCGTCGAGATTCGCGATCATCTTTGGTCCCAGAGACTGACTCCAATAAGCCCTCTCAACAACGGCAACCAAAGGAACAGCGAGAGAAAACGACATTGAAGACCCGTAAAACCAAGGCACCTGCGGTGGCACCTACTCCACTGCTAGCTACAAGCTCTGCGTCTGAGGATGAGGTGGAGATTCTTGCGTCTGCTGAGGACCTCGATCTCGCCGGTCCCTCAGACGCAATGGATAGCACTTGCACGGGTGCTCCATCGGAGGCAGCAGGTGACCTAGTGGCGTAATCTGCCTTCCAAGTCCCTTCACGCCTTTCTTAGCCATGGACAATCTCATCTTCCAGTGGAACTGCAGCGGTTTCTTCCACCATCTAGCTGAGCTCCGACAACTTATCAGCCTTCACCCTTTCTTCTGCATTGCTCTTCAGAAAACTTGATTTCCAGCAATGCGAACCCCCGCCCTCCGTGGCTATTTGGGTTATTATAAGAACTGGGCAGCTTATGAAAGGGTGTCTGGTGGCGTCTGCATCTATGTCCTTCACTCTCTTCAAAGTGAGTCTGTCCCTCTACAAACATCTTTAGAGCCTGTCGCTGTTCGGGTGTGGACCCCACAGGCTGTTACCGTCTGCAGTCTTTACCTTCCACCGGATGGTGATGTCGCGCAGCATGTCCTGGCTGTGCTCATAGCCCAATTGCCGCCAAATTCCTTGTTACTGGGTGACTTCAACGACCATAACCCTCTGTGGGGTGGGTCAGTGGCAACAGGTCGAGGCGCCACCTTTGAGCATTTATTGGCACAGCTCGATCTTTCGATTTTAAATGATGGTGCCTTCACACACTTCAGTGTGGCGCATGGCACGTACTCCGCCATCGACCTTTCGATCTGCAGCCCTAGCCTCTTACCTACTGTCCAATGGAGTGTGCATGACGACCTGTGTGGTAGTGACCACTTTCCGATCTTTCTGTCACTGCCACAGCGTCACTCTTCTGGGCGCCCCAGCAGATGGGCTATGAATAAGGCTGACTGCGACTTGTTCTCCTCCACTGCCGCTATTGAGCCTCTCTCTAATGACACCATTGATGCGGTGGTCCACTCGGTCACCACCGGCATCGTTACTGCTGCAGAATCTGCCATTCCCCATTCTTCTGGGTCCCCTCGGCGGAGGACTGTGCCTTGGTGGTCGCCTGAGATCGCTGAAGCGATTAAAGATCGCCGGCGGGCGCTCCAGCGTCACCCCTCCATAGAACACCTCATCGCCTTCAAACGGCTGCGTGCGCGGGCCCACCGACTTATCCGCCAACGCAAGCAGGAGTGCTGGGAGTGGTATGTCTCTACCATTGGCCGCCATGTCTCTCCATCGCAGGTCTGGGCCAAGATTAGACGCCTCTATGGCTTTCGGACCCCTGTCAGCGTCCCTGCGCTCTCACTGAATGGAGCGGTTTGTACTGACTCCGACGTAATTGCCAACCACTTGGCAGAGCATTTTGCTCTAAATTCCGCTTCTGCGAATTACCCACTGGCCTTCCGCTCCATTATAGAGCGGATGGAACGTCGGAGTCTTTCATTTCGCACCCACCATCCTGAATCCTACAATGCTCCATTCAGTGAGTGGAAATTTCACAGTGCCCTGGCCGCTTGCCCTGATACCGCTCCTGGGTCAGATCGCACCCACTGTCAGATGCTGAAACACCTTTTAGTGGACTGCAAGCGACGCCTCCTCGACCTTTACAACCGTCTCTGGGTCGAGGGTGAGTTTCCGTCGCAATGGCGGGAAAGCATTGTCATCCCCATTTTGAAACCGGGCAAGAAACCTTTGGAGTTGGACAGCTACTGCCCCATTAGCCTCACCAACGTTCTTTGCAAGGTGTTTGAATGGATGGTGAGCCGGCGGTTGAGTTGGGTACTCTAGTCACGGGGCCTCCTGGCTCCGTCTCAGGGTGGGTTCCATAAAGGCCGCTCCGCCGCCGACGATCTGGTGAGCCTGGAGTCTGCCATCCGTACTGCCTTTGCCCGCCGTCATCACCTGGTCGCTGTCTTTTTCGACATGCGTAAGGCGTACGACACGACATGGCGTCATCACATCCTTTCTACGCTACATGGATAGGGTCTTCGGGGTCCACTGCCAATTTTCATCCAAAATTTTCTGTCGCATCGAACCTTCCGCGTGCAAGTCGCGGCCTCCCATAGTTCCTCCCGAGTTCAGGAGAACGGGGTGCCACAGGGATCTGTTTTCAGTGTCTGCCTGTTTTTAATAGCCAGCTTCGTTGTATGCTGACGACTTCTGCCTTTACTATGGCTCTATTGGCATTGCAGCTGCTGAACGTCAGCTATAGGGCGCTATCAGTAAGGCGCAGTCTAGGGTTGTAGCTCATGGGCTCCAGTTTTCGGCAGCCAAGACCTGCGTTATGTATTTCTGCCGGCGACGCACTGTCCACCCGGAGCCGCGGCTTTATCTTGACGGCGAACTTCTTGCTGTGGTGGAGTCTCGTGGGTTTTTGGGTGTGGTTTTTGATGCCCGGTTGACTTGGCTGCCTCATATTCGGCAGCTTAAACAGATGTGTTGGCGGCATCTTAGTGCTCTGCGATGCTTGAGCCACACCAGCTTGGGCGCCGACCGATCTACCCTCTTACGGCTCTACCAGGCGTTAATCCCGTCTCGTCTGGATTATGGGAGCCTGGCTTATGGTTCAGCATCCCTTTCGGCGTTGCGGGTACTGGACGCAATCCTTCACAGCGGTATACGCCTTGTCACTGGTGCTTTCCGGACCAGCCCTGTGAACAGCTTACTCGTGGAGGCAGGTGTCTCTCCACTGCAGTTACGGCGCCACCGTTTACTGGCCGCTTATGCTGCCCATGTTTTTAGCTTGCCCGGGCATCCAAATTATCGTCTTCTGTTCCCGCAATCGGTCGTCCATCTGCCAGGACGTCGGCCCCGGTCAGGTAGTACGATCGCGGTCCGCGTCACAGAGCTTCTCTCCGGGCTTGGTGTTTTCCCTGTTCCACCTCCTTTCCGGGCCCCTATGCGAACACCCCCAGGGTGTGTTCCTCACCCTTGCCTTCGGCTCGACTTGGCACAGGTCCCGAAGGACTCAGTCCTTCCGGAGGCCTTCCGCCGCCGCTTTTATTCCACCTTAGCCACGTATCAGGTCTCTGGCGTTGTATACACTGACGGTTCGATGGTTGCTGGTCGGGTCGGTTATGCTCTAACTCTAGGGGTCCATTACGAACAACGATCCTTGCCGGCTGGCTGCAGCGTTTTCACTGCTGAGCTGGTCGCTGTATTTCGTGCCCTAGAGTATATCCGCTCCTGCTCAGGCGAGTCCTTCGTTACCTGTAGCGACTCCCTGAGCAGTTTACGAGCTATCGGCCAGTGCTTCCCTCGCTCTCGTCTGGTGATGGCTGTGCAGGGGTCCCTGCATGCTCTTGCCCGTTGTGGCCGATCTGTGGTCTTTATGTGGACCCCAGGCCATGTTGGGATCCCCGGCAATGAAAATGTTGATCGACTGGCGAAAGAGGTCACCAGTAAACTATCTCTGGAGATTGGCCTCCCGGCGACTGATTTGCGAGCAGTCTTACGCCGCAAAGTTTTCGCACTATGGGACGATGAATGGCGCGGTCTGACCACCCCTAACAAACTCCGTGCCGTCAAGGAGGCGACGACTGTGTGGCGGTCATCTGTGCGGGTCTCTCGCAAGGAGTCTGTTGTCCTCTGCCGACTGCGCATTGGGCACACTCGGCTGACGCACGGCCGCTTATTGCGCCGTGAGGACCCCCCTCTATGTCGCTGCGGCTCGGCATTGACAGTGGTCCATATTTTGTTAGACTGTCCACTTTTAGCTGTGCTCAGGCAGACTTTTGCGCTGCCTGAAACGCTCCCTGCCCTTTTAACTGATGACTCTGCTATGGCAGGTTTAGTTTTGCGTTTTATTCGGGCAGGGGGCTTTTATAGTTTGCTCTAAGTGTTTATCTTTCTTTAGTGTTGATTCTGGCCTTTGGCCTATCGTTTTAGACTGAGTTTTTAATATATTTCTCGGTGGTTTGCTTTTCCTTCTTTTTCTCTTTGGTCGGCCAAAGTTTTGTCTGATCTATGTCTGTCTTTGTTGTCCTGTGTCGTCTGCCGTCTTTTCCTTTGTTCGTTTTTTATTCTCTGTGGGTGTTTTTAGTTTCTGGAAAAAGGGACCGATGACCGTAGCAGTCTGGTCCCTTTAATCCCACAAACCAACCAACCAATCGTGCGACGACCGCAGGTCAAATGCACCGCATGGTCATACCCCGAGGTTATTTAAACCTGCAAACGGCCCACCAGAGCATTGTTTCACCATGTATCAGCATTATCCTTAATTTATGGGCATGAGTGTAGATGAACACCCTCTATACGTCAGAACAGCACGTATAACATGCAATGTTTCATTATCTTGTTGAAGAAAGCGTCACAGAGAGGACGATAACAGGGTGTAATGTCCCCACAGAAAATACCCTCCACCACGCAACAGTTAATCATTGCCAATCAAACCATCCACATTCATTCACTTTGGAAAAGTATCTGATCTGGTTTTCTCGTAACATATGCGGCGACAGCTCGACGACGCCAAAGTATTTTATAGTACGTTTATTCTTTGGAATAACAGAGATGCATATGTGTATTCTCCATGGTTGTTAGTGTGGTAACGAGGACAGCTTCTGTAGTATCTGTTGAGGGATTGACGTGTTTCTGAGAGATACATATTTTGCTTTTCTTCTCGTTAAAGCGAGCCATTAACATTTGTGCCGTTAGCGGTTTGTTTGAAGAGAAAAAGACTGTAAACGGAAAATAATTAAGACGTGGAATCACCGAAGATCTAGACATGTAATGGAGATGGATTGAATACACAATTTCCTTCATATATAAGGTTTGTGACTTTTTTGTTCTGGAGTGAATGAACGAATGAGTTTTTTTCTGAATCATTTGATGATCACGTTGGCCCTGTAATTAGTGGGGAAGTTTCAGCTGTGTCGAAGAGAGCCTGCAATCACCGAGTCTGTGTTAAATCGTCCAAAAAGGCTTCGTACACATCTGAAATTCGCAATCTTTCGTAAAAGGAACAAATTGTCCACACGATTGATTCTCCCGACTGAATGCAGTGCTTAACAGTAATAATAAATGTAAAGATCTCTTACAGCAAGCCAGCCGCTGAATACCGAGACGAAGGACTCCACCAAAGATTCTGTTTGGCTGATTTCACGTAATGAAATATTATATTAAAAACTGTACATAGATAAAGGAGAGAGAGAGAGAGAGAGAGAGAGAGAGAGAGAGCGAATGAAAATAGAGAAAATACTAATAATCCACCATTAGTCTAACTTTTCGCCTGTCTTATCACGGATCAGCCGACAAAAGGGGAGGCCCTTACATTACTGTATAGATTTATGTGTGAAGGTGAAGGGATCTTAAAGGCAACAGATACACGTCTATACAGACAAGACATTACACAAAGTTAGCGGCTAGCTGCATTCATCATCTATTCTTACGTGAAGAGACGTCAACTTAATTTCCTTAACATTAAAAAAAAATTTAAAAGGGTATGGCTATTGCACTTAGTGCACGAGAAATTTAGTGGCTGCTGTGCAGATCGACGGCTATGCAATGCCGAGGTAATCGTGTCGTATACCCAGTGGCACCCTGTACCACCACGCCAGGTGCCATCGGCATATGTGACGATGACGAATGAAACGTGGCAACGTTCGTGATCCTCGATGCGACCATCGTCATGCTATTCGCAGACCTGGGATTCGTTTGGAAAGAAAACATGGTGCCACTTCTGTGGCCACTTCTGTCGTTGCTCACACATCTCTCTGTTGCCACATGAAGGGAATGCTGCAACACTGTTCACCATGCTTGCAGTCTGTGGTGCTGTATATGTAATCTCTCTGTCCATATGGATACTTGTCTTCCTGCAATCACGTTCATTTCTTGACTTAACGTAGGTGTCGTGTTTGTATGACACTGAAAGGCCTAGCAAACAATATGATTGTCCTCTCAGGCGACAGTTGTTGGGATCCTGCATGCCATTCAGTTTGTGCCCAGTGATTCTATATTTGCTTGGCAGTCTTTCGACAAACGCGAGCAGCAATACCACGGGCCGAAATATAAAATGCAGTCTCGTTATTATACAATTCTGGTGCTGTCGAACTCAAGACACTTGCTCTTTGTTACTCACAAACAGCCAACATTCAAATGTGGGTTCTGTGGTGTCGACCGAAGAGGTGGGTGCCAAAGAAATGTTGGTATCTCGCAACAAAGCCACCGAAAAATATAATCGCTGCACGCTGCACCGCCGAATGAAAAATGCCGGCTTACCCACGCCTGCCAGAGCTTCGCAAGACCGCCGCAGTCGATGCTCTGAGGAGAAGAACACTCGGCCCAGTTCGCAGTCGACAATGAAGACGACAGCGTCATGTTAATACAGTGAAGCGCCAAAGAAACTGGTATACGCATGCGTATTCAAGTACAGAGATATGTAAAAAAAGCAGAATACGGCGCTGCGGTCGGCAACGTCTATATAAGACAACAAGTGTCTGGCGCCATTGTTTAGATCGGTTACTGCTGCTACAATTGAAGGTTACCAAGATTTAAGTGAGTTTGAACGTGGTGTTATGATCGACGCACGAGCGATGAGGCACAGCATCTCGGAGGTAGCGATGAAGTGATTTTCTGTACAGCCATTTAACGACTGTACCGTGAATATCAGGAATCCAGTGAAACATTGAATCTCCGACGTGGCTGCGACCGGAAAAAGATCCTGCAAGAACGAGGCCATCAACGTCTGACAACTGTCGTTCAGCGTGACAGAAGTGCAACGCTTCCGTATATTGGTGCAGATTTCAATGCACGGCCATCAACAAGTGTCAGCGTGCGAACAACTCAACGAAACATCATCGATATGGGCTTTCGGAGCCGAAGGCCCACTCGTGTACCCTTGATGACTGCACGACACAAGGCTTTTCGCCTCGCCTGGGCCCGTGAGCACAAACACTACACTGTTGATGACTGGAAAGGTGTTGCCTGGTAGGACGAGTCTCGTTTCAAATTGTATCGCGCGGATGGACGTGAACGGGTATGGAGACAGCCTCATGAATCCATGGGCCTTGCATGTCAGTAGGAGACGGTTCAAGCTGGCGGAGATTTTATAATGCTCTGGGGCGTGTGCAGTGGGAGTTATATGGGACCCTTGATCGTGTGGATACGACTCTGACAGGTGACACGTATGTAAGCATCCTATCTGACCACCTGCGACCATTCACGTCCATTGAGTTTCCGGACGGACTTGGCCAATTCCAGCAGGACAATGCGACACCCCACACGCCCATTATTGTTACTCATAGTCTCCAGGAACACTCTTGTGAGTGTAAGCACTTCCGCAGGCCACCTAACTCGCCAGCCATGAGCATTAGTGAGCATATCTGAGATGCCTTGCAACGTGCTGTTCAGAAGAGATCTCTATCCCCTCGTACTCTTACGGATTTATGGACAGCCTTGCAGGATTCATGGTGTCAATTCCCTCCACAACTACTTCAGATATTAGTCGAGTCCATGCCACGTCGTGTTGCGGCACTTCTGCGTGCTGGCGGGGAACCTACACGATATAAGCCCTGTGTAACATTTCTTTGGCTCTTCAGTGTATATACCACCAGTGTATTTAATTTTTTGTGCAGAAATGAATGTGACCATTATATCTGTTATTCTTCAAGTGAAGAGTCTTGTAAATTTCTCTGTGTCAGGTAATGCTTTAATATTCAGAGGCAGTTATATACAGGTTGTTACAAAAAGGTACGGCCAAACTTTCAGGAAACATTCCTCACACACAAAGAAAGAAAATATGTTATGTGGACATGTGTCCGGAAGCGCTTACTTTCCATGTTAGAGCTCATTTTATTACTTCTCTTCAAATCGCATTAATCATGGGATGGAAACACACAGCAACAGAACGTAACAGTGTGACTTCAAACACTTTGTTACAGGAAATGTTCAAAATGTCCTCCGTTAGCGAGGATACGTGCATCCACCCTCCGTCGCATGGAATCCCTGATGCGCTGATGCAGCCCTGGAGAATGGCGTACTGTATCACAGCCGTCCACAATACGAGCACGAAGAGTCTCTACATTTGGTACCGGGGTTGAGTAGACAAGAGCTTTCAAATGCCCCCATAAATGAAAGTCAAGAGGGTTGAGGGCAGGAGAGCGCGGAGGCCATGGAATTGGTCCGCCTCTACCAATCCGTCGGTCACCGAATCTGTTGTTGAGAAGCGTACGAACACTTCGACTGAAATGTGCAGGAGCTCCATCGCGCATGAGCCACATGTTGTGTCGTACTTGTAAAGGCACATGTTCTAGCAGCACACGTAGAGTATCCCGTATGAAATCATGATAACGTGCTCCATTGAGCGTAGGTGGACGAAACTAAAATGAGCTCTAACATGGAAATTAAGCGTTTCCGGACACATGTCCACATAACATATTTTCTTTATTTGAGTGTCAGGAATGTTTCCTGAAAGTTTGGCCGTACCTTTTTGTAACACCCTGTATACTCAGAACATTCTGTGGAAATCGATTACAAAAACTTAAGTAAATATTCATATCTATATTCTGACAAAGTGAAGTATTATTTTACATGTTAAAGTTTTGCTCAGTCTCCTCCAAAGTGATCCAAAGAACCCTCCCTTGTGCCGGGGAGAATATTTTCGTAGACACTCATGTCAATTTGACTTTTGTTGCGTGCCGTCCTCACGGTGTTGCATAGTTTGATGGCCAGTATTGTATTTTTGGAAGCACTAAATTACTTCCATGCAATATGTGAACATAAAGTCTAACACAATTTTATTTCCCTAATTTAAGCACTAACGGGTGCTATAAACTATGATCTTTTGACTCAATATTTTCTGCCTCCATTACAGAAAGAATACGAGAAGACACTTCTATATTAGAACATTACTAGGCAGATAGATTTCAATACTCACAATGCCATCTGCAGACTTGACCATTACACATATAACCCTCATAAAAGGACGTTATACGGAACTCATTGTAATCATATCTGCGAACGCTCAGCACTGCATTCAAGACGTACAGCATGTATTCGTAAATGCTGGAGTAAATCACAATTTTTAGTCACTGTGAATGTCACAAATTCAAAAAGGATGCTTGAGTTGTCTTTTGAAAATAATACCCGCCTCCGTACTGAAGTAGCTGAGTCTTCAGCATAGATGACTGCCATGTGGAGAACTCCTGTTGTGTTTAAGGTATGGCCATGGACTTTTCCTCTGTGAGAAGATCGGACCAGGGTCCACTTAGTCTCGTGAAGCAAATTGACGAGCCACTTGAACGAAAGGTAGCGTTTCCATGGTCTGCGAAGCCGACAAAGGCCGGGAAAGTGGTATGCTGTCAGGACGCTTCTCCATTCTTGAGTCTTAAGTCTTCTGATTTTATGCGGTTCACCACGAATTCCTCTCAAGTGCCAACCTCCCCATCTCAGAGCAGCACTTGCAACCTATATCCTCAGTTATTTTCTGGATGTATTCCACCAGCCTCTGTCTTCCTCTACGGTTTTTACCCTCTGCAGCTCCGTCGAGTACCTTGGAACGTATTCTCTGACGTCTTAACAGATGTCCTACGTGTTCTGTCCCTTCTCATTATCTGTATTTTCCATGTTATTTCTCCCATTGCCGATTATGCGGAGCACCTCCTCTTTCCTTACCATATCAGTCCACTGAATTTTAAACATTTGTTGCACCACGTCTCAAATGATTCTATTCACTTCTGTTCCCGTTTTCCCCACAGTCCATGTCTCACTGCAGCGCTGGGCTACAAGTTACATTCTCAGAAATTTCTCTCTCAAATTTAGACCTGTGACTGATACCGGTAGACTTGTCTTCGCCAGGAATGCACTTTTTACCAGCGCTAATCTACATTTTAAGTTATCCTTTCTCTGTCCATCATTGGTTATTTTGTCGCCTGCGTAGCAATTCCTTAACTTCATGTACTTTGAGATCACAATTCCATTTTTAAGTTTCTCGCTGTTCTCATTTCTGGTACTACTAATTACTTTCGTCTTTCTTCGATTTTCTCTCAATCCATATTCTGTACTCATTAGACTGTTCGTTCCATTCAACAGATCGTGCAATTCTTTATCGCTTTCACTGAGGATAGCAATATCATCGGCGAATCTTATCTCTTATATCCTTTCATTCCGAACTTTAATTCCACTCCTGAATATTTCTTTTATTTCCGTCATTGCTTCTTCTATGTACAGATCGAACAATAGAAATGAAAGATTGCACCCCTGTCTTCACCCTTTTTAATCTAGTACTTTGTTCTTGCTCCTCCACTCTTATTGTTCCCTCCTGATTCTTGCACGTATTTTATATTACCCGTCTTTCCCTACGGCTTACCCCTATTTTTCTCAGTATTTCGAACATCTTGTACGGTACTATATTGTCAAATGCTTTTTTCGGGTCTGCAAACCCTATGAACGCGCCTTGTCTTTTCTTCAATCCTCCTTTCGCTTGCAACCGCAACGTCAGAACTGACTCTCTGGTGCCTTTAGCTTTCCTAAAACCGATCTGATCGTCATCTAACACACCTTCAGCTTTCTTTTCCCTTCTGCTGTGTATTATCCTTGTCAGCAGCATGGATGTTTGAGTTGTTAAGCTTATTATTCGCACTTGTCGGCTCTTGCAATCTTGAGAATTGTCTGGATTACCTTTCTCACAAAATCTGGTGGTATATCGCCAGTCTCATACAGACTACTCACGAACGTGAATAATCGTTTTGTTGCGTCCCCCCCCCCCCTGTGATTTTAGAAATTTCGATGGAGTTTTATCTATCCCTTCTGACTTATTTGATCTTACGTCTTCCAAAGATCCTTTAAATTCTGATTTTAACACTGGATTCCCATTCTCTTTGTAACGCCAGAAATGCATATCCTCCTATTTCCATCTATTGTACTATAAATTCTTTTCTTTATTTTGTTATCTGAAGATATGACATTTCTGTGTCTTTATATATTGTAATTGTTCTGCTATTTGTATATTTATGAATATATGTCGATGTATAATTGGTTTGGTTTGTAAATATTATTTGTATTTTACGCTGGGTCTTGCCTAGGGACAACTATGCTATCGGATGATTACATCGATAGGTCGTGTGGAGCACCGAAGTGTTTAGGATCTTTGGTAGTGTTACCTCTGCTGCGTGGAGCACGGACAGAGAGAGTCTGGCTGGAGTAGGGTGGTGGAGCAGGTATGTTGCCGGACGCTGCCGCGAGTTGCTGCGCTTCCAGGGTTTGGCAGCATGTAATTGCGCCCGACTTGCTAAGATAGTTTCTGACAAAGTGTCGCGGACGGGAAGCATTAACTGGCGCATATGAAGAGCCCGTTTCGCCTGGTGACCGTGTCGAGAAGGAGACGCGCCAACATTCAGCTTCTGCAACAGTGATGGCCGACAATGAGTAACTGTCGCCACCTCCTCGATCGACGGCTTCAAACTTTCAATCAACCAAGAAGAAAGACTGGAAGACTGGAAGCACGTAAAGTTTTAGATTAGATTAGATTAGATTTACTTTCATTCCAATTGATCCGTAGTGAGGAGGTCCTCCAGGATGTGGAACATGTCAGAAAAACAACAATACATGACAAATATTTACAACTAAAACAAATAAGCTAATGTACCATTCCACAGGTCCCAAGTGGAATGATCGTCATTTTTTAATGAACACTAAGAGTCATTTTACAAATACTAATGCACTGAATTTAAAATAAGAAAGTTTTTTATTTATTTATAAGGTAATAAACATGTAATACAACTACTGAAATACTTATTTACAATGAACACATTACTGCACTGAAATGGTGCAGAAGTTAGATTATACTTACACACAACCACACACACACACACACAAATTTTCAGTGAACACATTACTGCACTGAAATTGTGCAGAAGTTATGTTGTACTTATATACAAATCAGTTGGTTTTACTAAGAAATTCATCAATGGAGTAGAAGGAGTTGGCCACCAATAAATCCTTTGGGCTCCTCTTAAACTGAATTTCATTTTTTGTTAAGCTTTTTATGGCTGCTGGCAAGTTATTGAAAATGTGTGTACCTGAATAATGCACACCTTTTTGTACAAGACTAAGTGACTTTAAATCCTTGTGAAGATTATTCTTATTTCTAGTATTGATTCCATGAATTGA